>NC_133530.1:85880378-86500772 GCF_048544455.1 Silene latifolia | reverse complement strand
TTGTGTGACATTGTCCTAATGGATGCCTGCCACTTGCTCTTAGGGAGACCATGGGAGTATGACAGGAACACCACTCACCATGGGAAGGATAACATCTATAGTTTCAGACATGAAGGCAAGAAGGTCACGTTGACCCCATTGCCACCTAACCAGAGGAACTATGGAAGTCCAAGTATGCCAGAGGTGTAACACCCCCATACTCCAAGTGCCTTACCAGGACCACTCGGGTATGAAGATATCACCATCTCGATCGCTTGAGGTATGATAATCAAATAGACAAAACAGAAACAACGTTTATTATAAATAGTTTAATGAATAAATACAATCCTCGAAACCAAACTGAAAGTACGATACATTATTCCAAACTGTCTATTCTAACTGAAATGTAAATAAACTAAGGCTACAGCGGAAGACTCCTATCATCTGTCGTGGCTCCCCAGCTATCCCAATACTCATCTCAATACCGCTCAATATCCGCTCACCATCCCCGAATGGATCACCGCAGTTTACAAAACAACACCGGGTCGTACTAATCACACAATCAATATAGATAACAATAATAAAGTAAAATGACAAACCTGAACCGCCACACACACACGCACACACACACCACCAACTCCCATCATCTCAATACCGATCGTCCACTGGACCGCCCGATGGGGGACCGCACTGCCGTTCCCACCTAAGCCCCGCTCATCGTACGAGCGATAACCCTGTCCATTAATGTGCACATCCCCTTCCGTGGCGGGTTCCACGAAGGGCGAAACTAGGGCGTGAAGTCACTCCCGCAAGTGACCCCACTCAGCCGAGAACGCATCTCGAGAAGCACAGACAACCAATCACAATCACAATCACAATCACAATCATCATATCAAACAACTAACTACAGCACATCACCAATATCCCATTATGGGACTAATACCGAGTAGAAATCCTACCCGGAAAGCACAACAAGCGAGACGGTATCTACAAATTTGTATCAAAACGCCTCTTCTACGAATCCTCCTCCTATCATATAGCACATAAAGACTATACATCACAAACTACTCATAAAAACCCCCAAACCCTAAATTAGGGTTTAATCAAACTTAGCAAAACATTATAAAAATTGTATTAAAAGCTTACCCTCGACGCAAGGAACTCAACGATACGAACTATGACATGAACTGACCGTCTGAACTCCGGGAATTGCTAAGGATGCGATTAGGAAGGTGAACTGACTGCTTTCTCTCTTAAACAGGTTTTAGGTTTTGGTAAAAGTGTTTTAAAACAACGACGATTATGTTTAAATACCTTAATCGCATAATTAACAAAACCCGAGAAAAACTCCCCGTAAACCGGACACTCGATCGAGTACCCAAGGTACTCGATCGAGTACCCCAGCTACTCGATCGAGTACCCAACAGGTCAGAAACTATTTTATTTCGCCACTTGCCCTTACTCGACAGAGTAAGGGCTACTCGATAGAGTACCCCAAGACATATAAATACGGAGTATTACAGTCTTCCCTCCTTAAAAGGAACTTCATCCCCGAAGTTCAAACCACCACTAAACAAAGGTACTCCCATAAGCCTCCCGACTCGAAGGTCAAACAAAACACACCGTAAAGCATGATACTAACCCAACTTATCCCGACAAACATACCGACACAACATATAAAAGGTGTATAAAACTCTTAAAAACTCTCGCGATCATCTCCTACCCCCCTAAAAGAAACAAGGTTACGTCCCCGTAACCATATATATCTGATCAAAAAGGAAAGGGTAACGCTCTTTCATGATATCCTCTGCCTCCCATGTAGCTTCCTCAGTCTCGTGGTTAGACCAAAGGATCTTAAGCAAAACTGTCTCACCACTCCTGGTCTTTCTAACCTTTCGGTCTAGGATCTGCTTAGGCACCTCAAGATATGATAAAGACTCATCCAGCTCTAAGCTCTCTGCCTCCAACACATGTGACGGGTCACTCACATACTTCCGCAGCTGCGATACATGAAACACATTATGCACTCTCTCTAACGCAGCTGGTAAAGCCAGACGATAAGCAACTTCTCCAACTCGCTCTAAGATCTCATAAGGCCCTATAAACTTCTGACTTAACTTGCCTTTCTTCCCAAATCTCATAACTCCACGCATCGGAGACACTTTCAGAAGAACCTTGTCCCCAATCTGAAACTCTATGTCCCGACGATGTAGATCTGCATAACTCTTTTGTCGATCCTGGGCTGCTCTCATCCGTTCCCTGATCATCTTAATCTGTTCCACCATCTCATGCACCATCTCTCGGTCCTAAAACCCCGCCTCGGCACTATCGTCCCAACAGATTGGACTCCCGCATCTCCTCCCATACAAAGCCTCAAACGGTGCCATACCAATACCGGTGTGATAGCTGTTGTTGTAAGAAAACTCTATCAAGTCCAACCTCTCGCTCCCGGCCTACCACCAAAATCCATCACACAAGCTCGCAACATATCCTCAAGGGTCTTGATTGTTCTCTCGATCCGCCCATCCGTCGCAGGATGAAATGTCTGTACTCATCTTCAAAGTTGTTCCCAACGATTCCTGCAACTCCTTCCAAAACCTCGATATAAACCTCGCATCTCTGTCAGACACTATGTCCTTAGGGACTCCATGTAACTTAAGCACGTTCTTTCGATAGGCCATAGCCAGTTGTGCCTTAGTCCATGTATCTTTCATTGGAACAAAGTGAGCCGACTTGGTCGGGACGATCCACTATCACCCAAATCATGTTGTTACCTTGTTGACTCTTAGGCAAACCCACAATGAAATCCATGGAAATGGATTCCCACTTCCACTCGGGCACCTCTAAGGACTGAATCTTACCTTGTGGTCTTCTCTGTTCCCCTTTTACTCTTTTTGCCTGTCAAACAACGGGACACAAACTCAGCTGTCTCTTTCTTCATCCCAGGCCACCAAAACGTTTTCTTCAAATCCTTGTATAGCTTATCTCCACCTGGATGAACTGAATATGGTGCGTAATGCGCCTCTGTCATGATTGTCTTTTTCAACTCCTCATCATTAGGAACACACCACCTACCATCAAACCTCAAACTACCATCTGTATGAATAGAAAACCGGGACACTGTCCCTTTCTCTACTCCAGCTCTCCACTCCACTATCTTAGGATCCAAAGCCTGCTTATCCCGAAGGTCATCATAAAACTCCATATGTACTGTCATATCACCCATGGCATCTCCTTTCTGCATCATATGTATCCCAAAGCTCGCTACCTCATCCCTCAGCCTCATTAAAGATAGAGCTGTACACAGAGAATGTACACTCTTTCTGCTCAAAGCGTCAGCAACTACATTGGCCTTCCCTTCATGGTAGATGATTTCCATGTCATAATCGCCAATCAACTCCATCCACCTCCTCTGTCTCATGTTCAACTCCTTCTGCGTGAAGATGTACTTGAGACTCTTGTGATCATAAAATACCTTAAAGATTGCTCCATAAAGGTAATGTCTCCAAATCTTGAGAGCAAACACCACTGCACCCAACTCCAGATCATGAGTAGGGTAGTTCTCCTCATAAGGCTTCAACTGCCTAGAAACATAGGCAATCACTTTACCATTCTGCATCAACACACATCCCAACCCATTCTTCGAGGCATCTGTATAAACCTCGAAATTCTCGCTCCCTTCAGGCAATGCGAGGACAGGAGCTGTGGTCAAACGCTCCTTTAATGTCTAGAACGCCGTCTCACAGCCCTCATCCCAACGAAACCTGTTCTCTTTCCTCATCAACGCTGTCATCGGTCTAGCTATCTTGGAGAAATCTTTCACGAACCGTCTGTAGTACCCAGCTAGACCCAAGAAACTCCTAACCTCAGCAACATTCTTTGGTGCTTCCCACTTTGTCACTGCCTCAATCTTCGCCGGATCCACAGCTACCCCATCCTTAGAGATTACATGCCCCAGAAAGGCAACTTTCTCTAACCAGAACTCACACTTGGACATCTTAGCATACAACTCATGATCCCTCAAAGTCTGCAACACGATCCTCAGATGCTCCTCATGCTCCTCCTTAGTCTTAGGGTAGACTAAGATATCATCGATAAACACTACTACAAACTGATCCAAGAACTGTCTGAAGATTCTATTCATCAAATCCATAAACACTGCCGGCGCATTAGACAACCCAAACGGCATCACCACATACTCATAATGGCCATACCTCGACGTGAAAGCTGTCTTCGGTATGTCCACCTCTCTAATCTTCACCTGATGGTACCCCGACCTCAAATCAATCTTAGAAAAGACTGTTGCACCGCTCAGCTGATCAAACAGGTCGTCTATCCTTGGCAAAGGATACTTGTTCTTTATCGTCACACGGTTCAGCTCCCTGTAATCTATGCACAGCCTCAAACTCCCATCTTTCTTCTTCACGAAAAGAACTGGTGCTCCCCAAGGCGATACACTTGGTCTAATGTATCCCTTCTCTATCAAATCATCCAACTGCTTCCTAAGTTCCTCCATCTCCTTAGGACCCATACGGTACGGTGCCTTAGAGATTGGCCCCGTCCCTGGCTTCAAATCTACGGTGAAATCTATCTCCCTCTTCGGTGGCAACCCCGGAATCTCCTCTGGAAAAACATCTGCAAACTCTCCCACCACTGGTATCTCATCAACTGCCGAGTTCTCTAACCGGTCATCTCTCACATGGCACAAAATCAGAGGACATCCCTTCCTCAGATACGACTTCAAGGTGACAGCTGCAATCAACTTAACTTTGGGTTTGACTAGAAACCCACGATAAGATACACTAACTCCCTTAGGACCTCTTAAAGACACTTTCTTTTGATGACAGTCTATCTTAGCTTTATACTTTCCTAACCAATCCATCCCAACTATCATCTCAAAACCGTTAAAAGGAAACTCTAGCAAGTCTACAGGGAAATCAACTTGCCCAACTATCAAAGATACATCTCTAAACAACCTCCCACACGATACAGACTCACTCGAAGGTATGAAACTTGCTCCCTAACAGACTCATATAATCTCAAACCCAACTGTTTTGCATGACTCGAAGACGCAAACGACTGAGAAGCCCCCGAATCAAACAAAACAAACGTAGGAATACCATTAACAAGGAATGTACCGGTGATAACGTGCGCATCCTCCTCAGCTGCCTTCTTCTCCATCATGAACAACTTGCCACTAGTCTTCTGCCCACCTCCCCGGGACAAGATTGGGCGATGCGGTCGGCTTAGCACCCGACCCTTGATTGTTGTTGTTGTTCGTCGGTGTCTTCTGATAAGAATTACCGCCGTTGCGGTTGCCTCCACTCTGGTAGCTCTGACTTCCCCGGTTTGGCCATGACCCAGCTGGTCTATTGCTCGCGAAGCTCTGTGCAGGTCTCTGAAAAGATCCCGGTGCACTCGTGCACTCATGCCTCTTGTGGCCTACGCCACCACAACCAAAGCAGGTCACTCCCCAACTATCACTCACACTCCCACGACCACGCCCAAAGGAAGCCCCAACACTAAACCCAGATCCAGAAGAAAATCCTTTAGACTGATTGTGGTTGCCTTTCTTGTAGTTAGATTGGCCACCACCCTCGCTCTCAGACTTCCTCTTCTCACCACCAGACCTCTCCTGAGCCATCTGCACCAACCTCTCAGCTCTCCCAGCCCTCTCATAAGCTTCCTTAACATCAGTAAGGATTCCCACGGGTAACTTATCCATAATCTTGGTAGTCAACCCTCTCTCAAACCTCAATGCCAGGTTCTCCTCACTCAAACCCATATCCTCAAAGATACCCTGGACTTCTCATTGAACTGTCTCGTAGTACTCGGCTACCGACATGTCGCCGGTCATCTTAAACTTATCAAACTCCTCCCTCAACTTACTCCTCACATGCTCGGGTACAAACTCCTTCCTCACAAAAGCCCCCTACGAAACTCCTCCCAAGGTATAGCGGGTAAGCCTTGGTTGGTGTATATCTCCTTAGCACTCACCTTCACTGAATCCCACCACTTGCCTGCTGCCTCCCTCAGATAGAACGCAGCCTGCTCCACGCTCATCTCATCAGGGCAATGAACCAAGTCTAAGATGTTCTCCATCTCTCTCAGCCAACTATCAAGCAGATTAGGTTCCCCAACCCCCTTGTATTCTTTCGGGTTAAACCTCGCAATGTAGAGGCTGATTTTTGAATGATCAACCTCCTTCTCCTTACTCTTATCCTTGTCCTCATTCACTCTCTTCAGGGTCTCAGTAAGAGCATCATGGTGCTCTAACATCTTAACGATGTCATCCGTGGTCATAAGCTCTGCTCTCGCGTACAAAACATTTCTCTTGGGCGGCATCTTGAAACTATACATATATAAGAAAAGGGGTAGATATGAACATACGTACTAAACCTCAAAACACGAAAACGCGATACCCAGAACCCACTCGATCGAGTTCCCAAACACACTCGATCGAGTAACGGGCTACTCGATCGAGTGCCCCACGTACTCGATCGAGTACCCAAACTCCAGAACCAAACAGACCTTCTGATCTCTTACCTACTCGATCGAGTATCCAGGCTACTCGATCGAGTGACCCCCTACTCGATCGAGTACCCCTAGTTACTCGATCGAGTGCCCCAAAGCACGATTCTGGACTCAAAATCGTCAAAAGCCCACCCGATCGAGTCAGTCTCACTCGATCAAGTATCACTAATACGCAAAAGCTACCCGCATGTTACGTCATATGCTAACATGCTAAACTTTATAAAACCACATGATATCATAATAAATATACGCATCTATTCTACTATCAACAAGATCAATTCATCATGCCATTAAAGCCACATTGTAAACATCCAACATGTTATTCCAACATCAAGTCTACACATATATATATCTTTCTTTCACATTCTCAACTTCTCCTTCAACATCCAACAATCACACACTTCATCACATTGTTAACAAGTTAACCAAGCACACATATACTCGACAAACACTTTCCCCCGTGACCGGTTCAAAGTTGTAGGGCGACCCCCGCGACTTTAGGACGTCTCCCAAGCCTTTGCACTAGCTCCTACAACTTTTACCCCGGGTTCATTTTAATTGACTCCCTATGTTCATTAAGTTCATTGGTTACAGGTTTCAGGATCGTCGCTCTGATACCATTTGTAACACCCCCATACTCCAAGTGCCTTACCAGGACCACTCGGGTATGAAGATATCACCATCTCGGTCGCCCGAGGTATGATAATCAAATAGACAAAACAGAAACAACGTTTATTATAAATAGTTTAATGAATAAATACAATCCTCGAAACCAAACTGAAAGTACGATACATTATTCCAAACTGTCTATTCTAACTGAAATGTAAATAAACTAAGGCTACAGCGGAAGACTCCTATCATCTGTCGTGGCTCCCCAGCTATCCCAGTACTCATCTCAATACCTGCTCAATATCTGCTCACCATCCCCGAATGGATCACCGCAGGTTTACAAAACAACACCGGGGTCAGTACTAATCACACAATCAATATAGATAACAATAATAAAGTAAACAGACAGCTGAACTGCCACACACACACGCACACACACACCACCAACTCCCATCATCTCAATACTGACTGTCCACTTTGGACCGACCCGCCGATGGGGGACCGCAGCCGTTCCCACCTAAGCCCCGCTCATCGTACGAGCGATAACCCTGTCCATTAATGTGCACATCCCCTTCCGTGGCGGGTTCCACGAAGGGCGAAACTAGGGCGTGAAGTCACTCCCGCAAGTGACCCCACTCAGCGGAGAACGCATCTCGAGAACCACACACAACCAATCACAATCACAATCACAATCACAATCACAATCATCATATCAAACAACTAACTACAGCACATCACCAATATCCCATTATGGGACTAATACTGAGTAGGAAATCCTACCTGGAAAGCACAACAAGCAGACGGTATCTACAGCTGTATCAAAACGCCTCTTCTACGAATCCTCCTCCTATCATATAGCACATAAAGACTATACATCACAAACTACTCATAAAAACCCCCAAACCCTAAATTAGGGTTTAATCAAACTTAGCAAAACATTATAAAAATTGTATTAAAAGCTTACCCTCGACGCAAGGAACTCAACGATACGAACTATGACACGAACTGACCGTCTGAACTCCGGGAATTGCTAAGGATGCGATTAGGAAGGTGAACTGACTGCTTTCTCTCTTAAACAGGTTTTAGGTTTTGGTAAAAGTGTTTTAAAACAACGACGATTATGTTTAAATACCTTAATCGCATAATTAACAAAACCCGAGAAAAACTCCCCGTAAACCGGACACTCGATCGAGCACCCAAGGTACTCGATCGAGTACCCCCTTACTCGATCGAGTACCCCAGCTACTCGATCGAGTACCCAACAGGTCAGAAACTATTTTATTTCGCCACTTGCCCTTACTCGACAGAGTAAGGGCTACTCGATAGAGTACCCCAAGACATATAAATACGGAGTATTACAAGAGGAGGTCAATGGTGTGCTATTCCTTTCTAAAGCAGCCATGATCAAAGAAATAAAGCAAGAACAGCCTATCTGGGTATTATTGTCTAAAGAAATAAGCAAGGAAGAGAGCTCTGAAATGCCTGCTGAAGTCAAACCCTTAATTCAGAAATATATGGAGGTGTTCCCAAGGGAGCTGCCGAGTGGGTTGCCACCATTGAGAGGCATTGAGCACCACATAGACCTTGTTCCAGGCTCAGTGCTTCCTAATAGGCCAGCTTATAGATGTGATCCAGCTGCTACCAAAGAATTACAAGGTCAAATTGAGGAGCTTATGAGCAAAGGATTTGTCAGGAAATCCCTCAGTCCTTGTGCAGTCCCTGCTCTACTTGTTCCAAAGAAAGATGGGACATGGAGAATGTGTACTGACAGCAGGGCCATCAACAACATTACTGTCAAGTACAGGTTCCCAATCCCAAGGTTGGATGACATGTTAGATGAGCTTAGTGGTGCTATGGTCTTTTCTAAGATTGATCTCAGGCAAGGGTACCACCAAGTCAGGATAAGAGAAGAAGATGAGTGGAAAATTGCCTTCAAAACTAAACATGGACTATATGATTGTCTTGTGATGCCATTTGGTCTTTCTAATGCACCAAGAACCTTTATGAGATTAATGACTGAGGTGCTACGGCCATGTTTAGGCAAATTTGCAATGGTTTACTTTGATGACATCTTGGTTTACAGCAGCAGCAAAAGTGAACACCTGAAACACCTTGAAGTTGTGTTCAGGATCCTCAGGGAACAAAAACTGTTTGGCAAGCTGGAAAAATGCATTTTTATGGTTGAAGAAGTGGCATTCCTAGGGTATATTGTCTCTGGGAGGGGCATTACAGTTGATCAGGAGAAAGTTGCAGCCATTCAATCATGGCCAACTCCTAAAACAATTACTGAGGTGAGGGGGTTTCATGGATTTGCTTCATTTTATAGGAGATTTATTAAGAACTTCAGCTCAGTTGTTGGTCCAATCACTGAGTGTATGAAGAAGGGAGAGTTCCATTGGACTGAGAGTGCTCAGCAGTCCTTTGAGAAGATTAAGAAATTGATGTGTGAGACTTATATTATGAAATTACCAGACTTTGATCAACTCTTTGAAGTGGAGTGTGATGCCAGTGGTGTAGGCATTGGTGCAGTCCTAATCCAAGCTCAGAAGCCTGTAGCTTATTTCAGTGAGAAATTGAATGGAGCTAAATTGAAATAATCTACCTATGACAAAGAATTTTATGCAATTATCAGGGCAGTCATGCATTGGTGTCATTATTTGAAACCAAAACCATTTGTGTTGCATTCTGACCATGAAGCTTTGAAGTATATAAATGGCCAACACAAATTGAGTCACAGGCATGCCAAGTGGGTGGAATATTTGCAATCATTCACTTTTTCCAGCAAGTATAAGGAAGGGAAATAAAATATAGTTGCAGATGCTCTATCAAGGAGGCACTCCTTGCTGTCAACTATGGAAAGCAAGGTTCTTGGCTTTGAATTCATGAAAGAAATGTACAAGGAGGACCCTGACTTCTCTGAAGAGTGGATCACACAAGTTGAGGGGCATAGGGTTCCAGGGAACAAGTATCTGCTACAAAATGGGTTTCTATTCCAAGGCAACAAGCTCTGTGTGCCAAGGGGTTCCTACAGAGATCTCCTGATCAGGAAAGTCCACTAAGGAGGCTTGGGGGGACATTTTGGTATTCAAAAGACACTGGACATATTGCAGGAACAATTCTATTGGCCAAAGATTTTAGGAGATGTCCAAAGTGTTCTCAGAAGATGTTCAGCATGTCAAATGGCTAAGAGTTCCTTCCAGACTGGTCCATATACTCCATTGCCAGTACCAAATAAACCCTGAGAAGATGTGAGCATGGATTTTATTGTTGCATTACCAAGGACACAAAAGGGAAGGAAAGGATTCAATCATGGTTGTTGTTGACAGGTTCAGTAAAATGGCCCATTTTATAGCTTGCAAGAAAACAGAAGATGCTGCAAGTGTTGCTGAACTATACTTGAAAGAAATTGTGAGGCTTCATGGAGTTCCAAAAACAATTATTTCAGATAGAGATACAAAATTCATGAGTTACTTTTGGAAAACTCTATGGAAGCTGTTCAAAACCAAACTGTTGTTACATCTCACCACCCTCAAACAGATGGCCAAACTGAGGTCACTAACAAAACATTGGGTAGGATTTTGAGATGTCTTGTCAACAAGAGTCTAAAAGATTGGGACATCAAGTTAGAAGCAGCAGAATTTGCCTTCAACAGATCATCACCATCAACTGCTACTGGTCACAGTCCTTTTGAGGTTGTCTATGGGATTAATCCTCTGATGCCTATAGAGTTGTCCTCTGTGCCAAGGAATGAGATGAATCTTGATGCTAAGGCCAGGGCAGAACAACTACTGAAACTCCATGTAACCGTGAAAAGAGAAATTGAGAAAGCCAATGAGAAATACATGAAACAGTCCAAGGTGCCTCAAAAGAGGAAAGAATTTGTTCCAGGAGATTTGGTCTGGGTTCACTTAAGAAAAGAGAAGTTTCCAGCAAAGAGAAAGAACAAGTTAATGCCAAGAGCTGATGGCCCCTTTGAAATTATTGAGAAAATTGGCCCAAATGCCTACAAAGTGGATCTACCAGGAGAGTATCAGGTGCATGGTACTTTCAGTGTGGGTGATCTCAGTCCATATTATGATGATGCTGAAGGGGATGAGCCACCAGGCTTGAGGACAAGCCCTGTTCAACCAGGGGAGGTTGCAACAGGAGCCACAGGCCAGGTCACCTCACATCCACAAGCAAGCCAGGGCAACAACACACCAGTTTCAGGAACCATTCAAGCTGAGCCAAGTTTAGTGGTCAATAAGTATGTGTATAAGCCCAACCACAAGCTGCCACCATGGCCACCTGGTTGGCCACTGAATTAGGCTCAGAAAAGTCCTGAGGGGTCCAAGGGTAAATCACAATGCTAGTCCCAGAAATACAAGCTGGACAGGGTTGCAGCAAATGACAAAGAGTAAAAGTAGTCTTTCCGTTTTTGGCTAAACAATGAGGAAAAAGCAATCAAAGAACTTTTGGCTTGTCTCACCATTTACCAGGTGCAACCTAGAGCCAATTTTAATGCCAAGGACCCAATCATTTCGTCCTCAAGTGCCTACATTCAACAGAAAAGCCAGCAATGCAGCAAAGGACCACAACCTGTCACTGTCATCTGCATTTCTCTTTTCTTTTTTTTTCATTCCAGTTTACAATTAAGAGCTTTTAAACCGTTGTAATATTGTATTTGGACTCTTATCAGCATGTGAGAAAAGATCCTGACCCTTAGATGTAATTTCCTTTCAAATTTGTAACCTAAAAAGGCCTATATAAGGACCTTAACTCAGACTGTTATTGTAACAGAGCTGATTTATGAATGAAACCTGAGAATCCTCTTAATTTTAAACCTCTTAATCTTGTGCTTAGTCTGTAGATTAGAGTCAGGCTTAATAACAACCTGTGCTTAGACTGTGGTTGTTGATTAAGTACCTGTTAGTAGAGTCTAAACTTTCATGTGCTGAGTCTGTGGTTTGTTTGGCTTTACTGTTTGCTTCAGTTGAGAGTTGAGCTTTTCCTGTGTTAATCTGTGGAAATTCTCAGCTTAAGTCCTCCAAATTATTAACTTAACTCCCTGTGAGTATTCTGTGGGTTTTCAGTTGATAATTATATCCAAGATCCTTTTTTTAGTCACTCTTTCATAACTGCTTCATTCAAAATCTCTGGTGTCTGTTAGGCAGTTCAGTTGAGTCTTAAAAATACTTTGAGTCCCTCAAAAATCCTGGAATTTAGCTTAGAGTTAGATCTTATATTAAAGTCAATTACTGCCAATTTTCATGATTTTTGAAGGTCATTTGATAATTTTAACAAATAGCACAAGTTTATTGCATTCATGAGAAACTGTCTTTAGTTTGCTGGTTTGTTGCTGTATTTGTCTAATCCCTTGGACATTACACTGTGGAAGGCACATACTGTGATACTCATTACTCATCCCACTGATTTATAGTAGAGAAAATTCGTATCCAACTAAAACACAGTTTTCTAGCTTATGATAGACTACTAGTTGCCACGACATCAGGCGCCGCCTCAGTTTGCAGAATGGGGGCCAGAGCAAGGACTAGGGCTCATCTGGAAAGAAGAAAAGAGATAAGTAGAAACTAGAAATTTTTTGTTTTAGGGTTTTCTACGAAATAATTTATTGCTTTAGCGCTCGTTTCAAACTATTTATCGTCAATGGGTTTAGGTCCTTTTTTTTTCCAGTAAAGCCGCTACTTGACCAAAGGGTAAAGCAACTACTTTCAAGTAGTGGTTTTACTTGGACTTGAAAATGAAGACATGGATCCATTGGTGTGAAATATCAAACGAGCGCTAAAACGATAATTAGTTTATTAAATGACATTAAAAGAAAAAAAGATCAAAAAAATAACGTAACTAATACTCATTGAAGGATAGAGATGATACACAATAATTTTGCTGGATCTGGGTACGACTCTCGGTTCCTTTCCTACTTTCCGTCCTCTTGTTTGTTGGGGTTCTGGTGATTTATCTTATCATTTTTCCTTTTTTGTCGTTTTGGTTCTCTTGGTTTTTATAATGCTTTTTTCTTAACCTTATCTATGATCTTACCATTTTCATTAAGAGTATAAAAAAAGTTTCTATAAACTAACTTAAATATTAACTTTGTCAAGGTCGTTTCCATTCAAATAACCAAGGAAAATTGTCATTTAAAAAAAAAAACACTTGTAAGCTGTAACTTTCAGCGAGTTTACTATCAATGATACACTTACATTACTTCTTTTTTCCCACTTAGTCTTACTTATCAAATTTTCTCTTGCAAATAATGGTACATGGCCGAGCTAAATGGAAAATTGGTGTATCGCTTCTGAATCGACCAAGGCTTTTACCAACACAAATTCTCATTTAAAAATGGTCACATCTGACTATAAAAATGGTCGCATAAGGCCCATCTGAAGCTTTCACACGGAATAAGTCTAGTCGTCTAAAGTGAGACACTAAATATTATGGGTATATTGTGATAAAATAGCACTCAAGTAGATGTTTACTTCGTTGTTTTTACCAACCTTCACATCTATCATTAGGCAGCAACTGGCCACTGTTTGAGTGTAAGTTACACTTACACACACGCTATGAGAATCTCTCTGTACAAATCATTTCTTCTACAGAAACTCGCATCTTTCTTTCATGTAGCTTCTCCCAATACCACCGTTTCACATATTCTTGTAGCGATGAAACGAGTAGCGGTCGGCTTTTGCACACGGAATCACCAACCAGTGCCTATTTTCTTTTCACAAATTCTCATTACAGACCGGCACTATCATCCATCTATAGCTATAGACGGATAATGTCTCTCTCACAAATTAAAGTGGGTAGTGCAAATGGGTGGGCTACCCACTTTAATTTGTGAGATGGATGGACACTATCCGTCTATAATGAGACAAACTGTTCTGTTTTCTTTTTGTCTTATGCTTGCCAAATGACATTAGATGTTTATAATCTGATGTCAGTGTCGTGGAGATTTATTCAGAGATTGACATGTATTTTGGGTACGCGTGTTCATAGTTTAGTAACCCATTTTACCACTTCTAACCAAATAGATTGGTTCCCGATTAGTATACAACCACCAATTACCGATTTACCTCATCGAACCAAATAGCGAAACCAATTGTTGATCGAGTAGGATAACATGACCACGAAAGGAACAAGTACATTTCACCATTTTATGGGTTTGCTACTCCGATGTCTAAAGCTCTACGTGAATTTGTTTTTTTGAAATTATGTGTGCCTTCAAGCGTACGTACAAGCTGTGATAAATTATGTGTGACTTCCAATCCACTGATAATATGTAGCGTTATGAGCCACTCGTGTTTGCTCGTATTATTTGGTTTTATACTTTAGCGCAAATTCGTGTTTAAAACGAGTCAAATAGATATCAAATAGTAAAACAATTTTGTCTAAGAAATGTCAAAATTTTAGTCTCTATTACCATGTGATAGTAAATTAGTAATTGATCCACATCTTAAGCGGGACCTACTGATACTTTTATCTATAAAATATATTAAAAACCTACCCTAAAATGACAAATAAATGTCACATAGACAAAGCCATGTAGGATTCAAAATCCACCTAAATTAAAATTTAATGTGATGTGGCATATTTAAATGTGATGTTGCATATTTTTAATGTGACATGGCGAATTAATGTGACATGGATTAACAATTTATTATTATATGACATTAATTTAAATCATTTATCTATAAATTAATTTAATTCACTTATATCTATAATATGAAAGGATATTATCATTATTCTTAAATTAATTTTGTATATTTAATATATTGTCTTCCAAAATTTATATAGCCCTTATAAATTTACATTAAATTTCATAATTTATAATTAATATTGACATTTTAATTGAAATTTTTGTAATAAACATGTTAACAAATTTCATAATTTATAATTAAAATTGAAATTTTAGTTGAAATTTTTGTAATAAAACGTGTTAAATAATTAATTAAACCTCTTCATATTACTAAACACTCACCATTATTAACATTTTCCTATTTAATTCATTGTTTTTAATTTTTTTGTAATAAAACCTGTTAATAAATTAATTAAACTTCTTCATATTACTGAACACCCACCATTATTAACATTTTCCTATTTATTTATTTTTTAATTAAACATGGTAATAAAGTGATTAAAACTCTTCATAATACTTAACACACACCAAATTAATTAAAATTTTTTCCTATTTAATTAATTTTTATAACATAATATGTTAATAATTTTATTAAAACTTCTTATATTACTCAACACCCATAATTTTCATAACATTTTGTCCTATTTAATTCATCTTTTGAGGTCCTCGGCAATCAATTATCTAATTTAATAATACCACAAAATAAACTAAAAATTAAATTAAAATATGGGAATTTATGGTTGTGTAATTACTATAAAACCTACAATAGCTATAATAGTTTCTATTCACTTTATTTATTTAAAATATGTTCATTTGTCATGAGTTTCTAAGTTACTCAACACCCATAATTTTCATTAACATTTTGTCCTATTTAATTCATCTCTTGAGATCCTCGGCAATTAATTATCTAATTTAATAAGACCACAAAATAAATTATAAATTAAATTAAAATATGGGAATCTATGGTTGTATAATGACTATAAACCTGCAATACCTATAATAGTTTATATTCACTTTATTTATTTAAAATATGCCCATTTGTCATGAGTTTCTAAGTTGTAGATTGTATTTTATGGTTTAATTTGATTATATTGATTATATTGAGTATTATTGTCGAGTATTATTGTTGTTGTTGTTGTTGTTGTTGTTGTTGTTGTTGTTGTTGTTGTTGTTGTTGTTGTTGTTATTGTGTCCAATAAAGTATATTTTAATTTGTTATGTTATTGGTTTTATGAATCGTTTGCTTTATACTTGAATTCATGTTTTCCAATTGGTTTAATTTAAGTGACTTACATGTGACAATGTTTTGATTCGTTTGTCAAGTTTTTGCCTGGTTGATGTTTTATCTTTTGATCAATGTATTTTTTATATATAACTTTAAAGCACCATGAAACGTATGTGAATGCAGATAAGGCAAACCATCACGTGGGTAATCTGAAGAGGGAAGAAATACAAAAGGCATGAAATTGAGGTAAAATTAAAGGTAAAAAAACGTAAGGTAGAAACTGATAAGTAATGGATGATTGTTGATCTCAAAATAGAAGTCTTATAATAATTCTTTTAATTTGTTATTAAACGTATATTGTGGTGTAATTTTACTATTATACTTTTCTGATCAACCTATTTGAATTTGTATTTTTGTATTCACGAGTATAATCATCTCAAGCATATATTTTTCTTTTTCATTTTATATGAACTATTGTCAACGCATGGAATAAAAGGAAGCGAAAGTGAACATTCGGCTAAATATTAAATAGTATAATTTTTAAATTGTACTTCGTATGTTTTTAAGTTTATGTATTGTTTTTGTCAAAATAGGAATAATACATAAAACTTACTCTCATAATTTCCTAAAAAAAGCCTACTCTCATAATTAATGGTAAATAAATAAGTACAAATAATTGAATGAAAAGTCTTTAAAATTTCACAATTTACTTTTTGAACCATCATGACAATAATTAATCATTTTAATTATATCATTTCATCTTCCAATTTAAGTTTTCTCTAACTCTCACCTTTTGATTGTTTTTCTATAAAATTTACTTCTTTTTTAAGTGGTTTATGCTTTTTTAATCATTATAAGATGATCGTTGATCTAAAAATGAAGATCTTATAATATTTCTTTAAATTTGTTATTAAGCGTATATTGTTGTGAAATTTTACTATTATGCTTTTCCGATCAACCTATTTGAATTTGTATTTTTGTATTCACGAGTATAATCATCTCTAACATATATTTTTCTTTTTCATTTCATATAAACTATTATCAAGGCATGTACTAAAAGGAAGCGTACTAAAAGGAAGCGAAAGTGAACCTTCAGATAAATATTAAATATTATGTTTTCTAAATTCTAATCCTTATATTTTTAGTTTATGTTTTTTTTCATAACCGGAATAGATTATTTTATAGTCTTTAATACTATTTTTATTTTTATATAGGATCGTGCTCATAAGTATAACAAGAGATGGATCAAATTCTTGAAATAGTAATAAGGAACTTAAAAAAATTTGTGAACCTTTTGGAATTCGAATTTAGGGAATATAGTTTGTAGATTATTGAGCAATTGAAATGAAAATTTAATTCATAATACATGGAGTAGATACCGACCATACCGTTGAATCGTATCTAATATTTTTCTATCGATATAATAAATGTTTTTCGGATGTAAATAATATTTGAAGCATGCACGTGGTGATAAGACTTCAAAGATATTTATATGGGAGAGTTGATAGAGAGGTATGGAAATAATTTGGAGATGACTATACCGAGGTATTGAGTTTACAACCTTATAAGGCGTCATTGAAGATTTATCCATACGGAATTTATTATATACGGATGGTTTCATGTTTTAATATTCTAAAAACCCACTTTATTATATTGCGGAGTAAAACACACGTATATATAATGAGTCGTCTTTGTCATTGGTCAAGTTTCTCAAAATTAGTAGCTACCACATTGTCACTTGCAGGATTCGATTTAAAAAAAAAAACCAAAGCTGTCAAATAAATAAGGTATTAACTAACTAATTTCTATGTATTAAAAGACTGTATATTTTAAAATAGATCAACAACTAATTGTTCAAACAAATATTAACAATACGATAAAAATATCAAAATTAAAACAAATAAACTCGTGAATTTCAAGAGTCACAAACCTAGTTTATTTATGAATAACAAAGGGATGTGATATATTGTACTCCCTCCCTTTTTTAATATATGACGTTTTACATTTACGAGGTTAACTTTTGACTTTAATATTTAGAGAAATATATTTGTTCAAAAATTATAAAAATGTTGCCATTAAATTCTTTACGAAAAGCTCTTTCATATGAGTATACATATCATATTATTTAGTCTTATATTTTAAGAGATATTAAAGAGAGAAGTGAGTGTCTCGAAATGTGAGAAAGTCATATATAAAAAAACAGATGGAGTATTATGGAGTAATTACTAACCCCTATTCAATTTCTTTGACAGAAAAGAAATGGTGGTCCCAGTTGATGATAGAGAATTATAGCACCATAGCGCTTCTACTTGGAGATTTTGGTACGTAGAATCAAAATGATGATAATTTTGGCTTTGCATTGCACTTTTCTTTGCAGCTTTTAACTTTTAACAGTCAATTTTTTTTGGTCATTGATTTCTCATTGATTCCTTGTGTGATATCTACCAAGTATTTGATTTCACTTAGATGATGATTCTTGGTGATATATCTACCAAGTATTTGATTTCACTTAGATGATGATTCTTGGTGATATCTTTAAAGATATAGAGGTGGTCCTCTATATTTTTATATTGATAATATGATTGAACTTGCGAAGTTGATAATATTCTTGACTTATACGTAACATATATCCTCTTTATCCTGGTGAAAAATTATTTATTAAAAATATTCCCTTTTTCCCAATCTTTTGTTTGCCTTTTCAATTCTTTATGATGAGTATTTTAATCAAAGTCAAACAAATGATGGGTATGGAGGGAGTATTATTTTGGTGTTTATTATTCAATATATAATTATCCATTTTATTTTTGGTATATATTTCAATAGGCCATATTCCACATTACTTATTTGGCTTACCTTGATCTTTGTGTTAAAATTTGTGTTAATAGATCACTTTGGGGGAAAGTATTATGCTAACTCTATCTAATGAAGTTCAGTTTATTCTTATTGAGTTCAATCTAGGTTAGATTAGGTAGAAGATTATATTAATCTTGAAATCTTTTAGTACAAATTAATACCCTAAGAACTAAAAAATTTATATGCAGAATTAATTTAATTTAGAAACGCAAAATATATTAACTCGTTCTTAAACTCAATTCCCTTATATTAAACACAAGATTGGTCATTTGCCCATCTAGTATGTCACTCACCAGTTACTCTTTCTTAGGACGGAGGTACCCACGTTATTATTAAAACCGGTCAAATATAATCCCACGAGAATATTTAAGACAAATCATGAATTATGCTTTTGTCTTATTCATATCATTTTACCCGTTTTAAACTTAAGACGAATACACTTATTTCAAACAAGAATTTGTCGTCACCAAATAGATTTGATCTCTTTTAGAATATATACCGTGGGTTGTGGGACTTGTGTCCAACTTTTTATCTCATAAGGTTCATTTCCTTTCATCTCAACATCTCTGCTATGCCTCAAACGGGAGAGAAAAAGTTTGGGCGTCACAGCAATTTTCTTGAAGAAGTTTTTTCTTTTGTTCTCTGATCTGATAAAGGAAAAAATTTAGGTTTATTCTCTAAAACAAAGATCAATCTATCTCATTTTTTAAGATGAGGGAGGATGGTGAAAACTGTTATTGTGTAATCCCCTAAATTGGGTGATTAGCCAATGCTTCATATATATACTAGTCAATATACAATTTTGTGTAATCTACGTTAGTTACCTAATTACAAGGCTAAAGATACTACGGAATATACGATATAAATATTTACATATTTACACTAATACGCCCTCACAGTTGGAGCGGGAGGAGGGCGGACGCTCAAGCTGGATCGAAACCGATTAAAGAGATACCGGGGAAGTCCCTTTGTAAAAATATCAGCATATTGATGTTCAGACGGGACATGAAGGACACGAACAGAACCAACTTGAACTTTTTCACGCACAAAATGAATATCAATCTCAATGTGTTTAGTGCGTTGATGTTGAACGGGGTTGCCGGCCAAATATACAGCAGAGATGTTGTCACAGTAGACTAGAGTAGCACGTAATATAGGAATATGAAGTTCACACAATAAATTTCGGAGCCAACTAGTATCAGCAACGGCATTAGCAACACCACGATACTCGGCCTCCGCACTGGACCGGGAGACAGTCGGTTGTCGTTTAGAGGACCATGAAACAATATTGTCTCCCAGAAAAACACAATAGCCAGATGTCGATCGACGGGAATTAGGGCACCCACTCCAATCGGCATCAGAGTATGCTGTAATAGATAAATATTTAGACTTGGAAATAGTGAGACCATAAGCAAGTGTACCTTTCACATATCGGAGTAAGCGTTTTAGAAATTGAAGATGCGGCTCACGCGGGGCATGCATAAATAAACACACTTGTTGAACAGCATAGGCAATATCAGGCCGAGTAATGGTCAAGTATTGTAAGGCGCCAGCCAAGCTGCGATAAAGAGATGGGTCAGAAATTAAAGGACCGGCAGTGGCGTCGAGTTTAGAACCAACATCGACAGGCGTGGTTGTAGGGTTACACGAGGTCATTGAGGCGCGGTTAAGGATCGTTTCAGCATATTTAGCCTGAGAGAGAAACAAACCATTACGAGATCGTGTAACCGTAATACCCAAAAAATGGTTGAGAACCCCCAAATCAGTCATAGCAAATTCCTGCGACAAAGAAGCAATAATGCGCTGCAACAGGGTCGTACTAGAAGCAGTGAGAATAATGTCGTCCACATACAATAAGATGTAAGCAGTTCCAGTACCGGAACGATATATAAATAGAGAAGTGTCACACACAATAAGATGTAATCTACGTTAGTTACCTAATTACAAGGCTAAAGATACTACGGAATATACGATATAAATATTTACATATTTACACTAATAAAAACTAATGTCAAACACAACTCGAGTTAGGACACAAATGCCTCAAATTAGCTATAAGGTCCTACTTTAATAAACTCACGGATATTTGTGGTTTAATAATTACATGGGACATTTTGGCTGGTTCATTAATATCGGTGACCATTTGAAATAATTCGTCGATGACGAATAACAATTGGGTATAGAATACCCTGAAGCTGTGTTACCCTGACTTGTCTTGAAGGGTCGGACACGAGTGCGTATCTAAGTGTTTCAGATCCGGTTATTTTATGAAAAATTGGCAAGTTTTTGGTCTAAAATGAAGTGTCGAAGTATCATATCAATGTCCTAAAATTGAGTGTCGGACACGGATACATGAGCTCACGTGAAGTGTCGAAATAACATAGCCCTCAAGCGTGACTTGGCAAATTTGTTACCCAACAGTGATAAGGTAAGTGATGACAGGGAATATGAATTAGGAAGTGGAAAGAGTGGTGTGGCCTATGGACCAAGAGGCAAGAAGATACCTTGCTAGGCAACGCTTTTCAGTTTGCGCTTTTCTAATTGGGTTACACCAATAACTATGGGTTTATTTTAGAGGTGATCAAATGGCCCAAGCCCATTGGCCCGGCCCAGCCCAGCCCGCTTTTTTGAAGGGCTTGGGCCTTTTATTTTGGCCCAAAAAAGCCCATGGGCCGACACAAAAAAGCCCAATGTACTTTTGGGCCGGGTTTAGGCCAAGCGTTTGGCCCAAATTTTGGCCCGGCCCGGCCCATATTTATTAATTAAGGAATATTTTTCTTATAAAATTTGTTTAAGTAGCGTAAATTTTATATATAATTCCCTATAAACTCATGTATATATTTATTGAGATTTAAAAGTGATGTTCACATAACATAAATCATATCTACTAGATATAATTAAGCATTATAATGTGTCGATGATTGTCTTTTATTCTATTTTTGGAGATTAATTCATATGTATTTCATCATACTTTGTACGATTTTTTATACTAAGTGCACATTTAAAGTACAAGTTGAAGGTATTATACTACTTATCTCGTTTGGTAAGTCGTAAATTTTAGGGCCCGAAAAGCCCATATAGGCCCAAAAGCCCAATTTAACCCATAAGGGTCGGGCTTGGGCTCGCTAAATAGGCCCTCTCATTTGGCCCGGTCCAGCCCAACCCGCACATGTGGGCCATTTTTACCATCCCGGCCCGGCCCAAGCCCGCATAGGCCCGGCCCATGATCAGCTCTAGTTTATTTGTCACCATAGATTCTTCTTTCATTCAGATAATTGACAACACTAAATCATCTAGAGTTTCCTTCAAATATTCTTCTCAATGCAATCCCATAAGTCAACATTACGTGGGTATGGGGTGCATGCAATTTAGATCATCTATATTTTTTCGACTCTCTGTTTCCTTCCACTTTCTTTCAATGGTCTGGATTATATTTTATGATTAAACTGTGCAAGTGGTTAATGAGATAAATAAGAAATAATACTAATGTAATATAGGAATGTGAGAGTAAATGAACAAGAGAGAAGAAAATGGAGAGAATTCTTGCTCGGGATGCATGGTAATAAATATGGGATGCATATTAAAAAGAAACAACTTTGTAAAGATTTCTTAAGTTACTAGCAATATCATATATTTAACATAAAAAGCACCACATTAGGTTATAAATAATTGGTTTAGCAAGTGTGATTAACAGCTTTAATTGATTTTTTTTGTTAGTGTAACATTATAGAGTTTTGAAACCGTCGTACCCGATTAAACAAATTTACTCAACTAATATAGTAGGGTAGTCGAGGTCGAACCACAAGGAACATGGGTGATTATTAATTGTCTAGATTTTATGCTTAGCTAAGTCGGATAAAACAAGGATGAATGATTATATAAAGGACTAAACTAAATAACAAGAAATAAATTAAACTAATTAAACTATAGAATGAGAAAGCAAGCTATTAAATACGATTTACTCAAGTTAATTAAGGCCTAGGGAACGACTAAACCACCGACATTCGTAATGAATCATGAGTTCCTTCAACTAGTTGTAAAGGGGGAAGTGTATTGGGTGGAGACGCCTCTCATTCGCCCACCAACTCCCTCCCGGGCTCATGGTGAGACACTAGTGATACCGAATCAACTCCCTCCCGGGCTCATGACTCGATTTCCCCCGACTCAAGGTTCACTAGAGTGGGCCCACTCCGCTCACCTCTCATCAAGATCAAGGGCTTAAGCCCGCGATAAACTCCCGGTCATCCCTACCCTTCTCCCGAATGTGAACTTCAAACCGAAAAACAAAGGCACCCCACTTGGGCTCTCCCTCCCGGGCTCAACCCAAGTCGGCACACGACCAAAAAGGGGTAATGTAATCAATCCCAAATTCCTAACCTAACCAACTCCCGTTGGTGGACAAGGATCAAAACCGACAATTACTCCCAAATAGACATAACAATTCAATTCCTTTGGTTAAACCCAACAACCCCTCCTCAACAACTAATTTAATGAAACTCAATTAGATAAATTACTCATGTTAGGGTCTAATCGCACCCTAGTAAGGATACTACTCACTAATCATGGTTATTAAGACAAAATAATTGATAAAGATGAATTTTTTAACCATAGACCTGATATGAATTTGAATACTACAATTAAACATGCAATAAATCAACAAAACTATGAGAAGAGACAAATTAAACTAAGATGGAGAAGGATTAATGCAAAAAAGAATAAACTTTGACACTACTAATCAAAGGTTCAAACAACTAATAAGAGAGATTCAAAGGCAAACAATTAATATAAAACTTAAGAGAAAATAAATGTAAACAAATGAACATAAATGAAAAAATTAAGAAGAAGAATTATACCAACAACAAATAAAGATGGAAACTTGAATTGATAAAATGGAAGAAGAATCTCTTCTCCCTTCCAATTTGCAACCCACTAAATGTAAACTATTGAGAATTGTAGAACTTGAATAAACTATCGGGTCAGCATACCCTTTCGGGTCGAGTTCAGGTCGTTATCGGGTCGGGTCATTTCCGGTTGAATGGTGTATCGGGTCGGGTCGGGTTTGGGTCGAGTCCTTATCACGTCCGGTAACTTAATCGCATTACTATAATTTTTTACCATTAAATTTATTTTTTAACCTATTATTTGATTTAATTAATTCATTACTAAGTCAAATATATCAATCTAAACACAAAATCACTTTCATTTTGATCAATATTAAGCTTAATAATTATCGGGTCATCAATTTAATTGGGTCAGTATCGGGTCGGGTCTGGGTCGGGTTCGGATCACTGATAATCGGGTCGTGTCGGGTTACGGGTCGTGTCGGTTTCGGGTCACAATATTTTCGGGTTTGGATCAGGTTGGGTTTGCTCGGGTTCGGGTCAGGTCACTCGCGTCGGGTCAGACTTGCCAGCTCTAGATGTATGGTTGATGATGGTATGTATGGTGATGTATGATAGATGATGTATAATTGTAAAAGAAGGGTGAACAAATGTGTGGCAATTATTTTGGAAATGGATCCTCTCCAATTCTTTCTCTCCATTTTCTCTTCATTTACTCTTTTAAACTCATTTAATAGTATTTTTTCCACCAAATATCATTATCCTTTTATTTTTACCCATAATTTTTGAGTGGTTCGATAATGCCAGAATATGATCTGGACTACCGAAAGAAAATGACCTCTCCATTTCTTTTTAGGAAATGGAGAGAAACTCTCCTCAACTATTTTGATGAATTAATCTTGGCATTTGGTATTGAATTCAACGCAGTTGCAGTACAACTTTTGAGGATGAACAAAAATGCTACTGTAGGAATTTGCCACTTGAATTAATTGGGAATGGCAATTATTGTTTGACACCGTCTTATTCACCCGCTCTCACTTGTTCGGTACCTACAAATACGAAAATATGAGAGGAGTTATCATATACTTGAGATAAAACAATTATTCCCGATAAATAAATGTAATAAAACTAATTACTTTTAATTAATTAACAAAATGAGCTTTTTAACATTTAAAACACACAAAATCGAGTCAAACACAAGATAAAAGCATGGGTATAATGACGCTAAATTACTACTTATCAATATGGAATAATAAAACTAAATGATTTCAGCAGATAATGTGTTGGAAAACATATGCAAAATATTCTTTCTATTGTCTGTTTTTATTTCTTTTGTTTTTGAGCACCATATTACGTCAAAGTAGTTCAAAATTTTATATAGGCGCATTTTTGCTTACGTCTGAAAGATGACCTATCTCTTCCATTCATACAAAACAAAAGGGGAAAAAAAAAACACTTGTGCTCAACAACTTTGTATTATGCGTGTCGAAATGGGGATTGAAAAGATTGTGCTTGATGCGGAGTGTTTTAGACTTGTAGTTCACCCAGTATACAGTGGGAGATCACCTTGAGACAATGGGTCAATGTTATTTGTATTGACTTTTTTTCACTTCTACCTTGTTCTCTCCTATAATCCCCCTTCTTAAGCACCAAGTATCTCTATATATATTTGCATTGGTTGAATTATCTTCAGGGGCCCACTGATATTCCCTGGGCCACGTGACAGTTAAGAAAGTAAGTGGGACACTTGACTGTTTTTTTTTTTATCGTCCTTGTTTTTTTTTTTTTTTTTTTTTTTTTAAAAAAGCTGAGACTAAGAGAGGAGGTTTACACTGAAAATAAGGAGGAACATCAGATGCTATTGATGCAACATGAGATGCCAAAGAAGATGTTGTTGCATTCTGAAGCTCAGACCTATTTCTATATAAAGCAATCACTAGGGTCTCCACATTTATCATTTCCGCTTCCTTTCTATATTTAGTCTTTCTCATATACGTATCCAATAAACAAACTTGTCCTCAACTTGTCCTCATGCCTAGGGTTGCTAGAGATCCACTAGTTGTAGGTCGAGTCGTTGGGGATGTCTTAGATCCCTTTAATAGGAGTGTTCCCTTAAGAGCTACCTACAATGGTAGGGATGTTAGTAATGCTTGTGAATTTAGTCCCTCCCAAGTTGTCACCCAACCTAGGGTTCAGGTTGGAGGTGATGACTTCAGGACTTGCTATACTTTGGTAACTCCAACTCCTCCATCCCTCTCGTCTACGTTGTCGGCTGTTATTATTGTTTTTTTTTTTTTTTTTTATGGACGGGTAAAACAAAATGACTTATGTCCCGGATTCGACTACCAGTTGGGACGATGATCACTTGGCCACTGCAGCCCCCAAAGGGGTGGCTTACATGGTTCATGTGGTGGTGCGGGAATGCATGGGCCCGGGGGGATTCAACCCCCTCGTCATCAAAAAAAAAAACAAATGACTTATTAAAACTGTTTTCGTTTTCTTTTCCATTACAAAGAGGCCTTATTACAATGTAATTGTCGGCTCAATTTTGATTTATGGGTCGTTCCGAAATACTCTCTTTATTATATATGAAACATGGGGTAAGACTGCGTACACCTAAAAAATAAGCTAAAGTAAGTCCTCTTGTATAATTTAGGTGATGGTGGATCCTGATGCTCCTAGCCCAAGTGATCCGAATCTTAGGGAATGCTTGCACTGGTAAGCTTCTGATTGTATCACAGGGCACTGCAAAAGCTCAAACCCTCCTGATTTTTTTATTTATCTTTCATCTTCTCTTTGGTTTCCCGCGTCTATTCCATATATGCTTCGTTACACAGAAGCATATATAAGCATATTTTGAGTTGGTATTCGACGCTTTTTAGCGCAACAACTGAGATCAGGGAACGACAACTGATTTTTGGATCAAGAAACCGATAGTATACCATGTTTGTAATGACGCGAACCATTAAATAGGTACCTCGAGTATTTGATATTTGCTTATTAGGAATTTCCCCCTTTTTTCCACCTATAATTTCTCCAGTACTAAGGTGTGTGATAAAGACGAACTTTTTTTTAGATCTC
Source organism: Silene latifolia (assembly GCF_048544455.1). NCBI lineage: Eukaryota > Viridiplantae > Streptophyta > Magnoliopsida > Caryophyllales > Caryophyllaceae > Silene > Silene latifolia. The sequence continues at coordinate 86,474,017 of NC_133530.1, read as the reverse complement.
TAGCTCAAAAAGATTTTGATCAACTTATCAATTTTTTTTCTTATTGTTTATTGAGCAAGAATTGGTTCCTGAATCCTTTAGCTTTTAATTTGTTCAATTCTAGGCCCGCTTGCTAACTTATATTGACGTGCATGTACGAGGAATAATAACAAGTAGGTATACCTTTTCCCATGATATCTACGGTGAGTTTTATTTTATTTCCAAAGACCCAAGTTTTTTCCTTTACTTCTCTAATCCTCTTGCAAGATCGAATCTCCACTTTATATGCCACTTTGAATGTTTGCTTGACTAAATTTTGCGGACCTACTAACTAAAATCATTACAACAATTATTTAATGTTTTGAAAATTCAGTAAGTCTTGCTTAAGGCGGAATATTCGTCTTTAATCTTAAAACGGTTCAAATACAACCACGTAATGGTAATAAAAACAAATTTTTTGACATTTACTAGTCAACTTGTCATGTGATTTGATATGTATTTGACATGTCTTAAGGTTTAAGCGAGTCACTATATATTAATGTGGTACTAAACGTGTTTATACGCCATGACCAAAATCAAGGTGTAGTTATGCTCGACAATAACAATTGGAAACGGCATTTGATACTGTTAGTAGAATTGTATTAACTTTGTGATGTATTAAGGGTACCCATATTTCCACGGGGAGTAAGAACTAATCCACGGGAAATATGGGTGACATACACAAAGCATCCTTTTTTTTTGTGCAGTGGAAAAGTCTTCTTGTGTTTTAACTGTGTGGCTGGCTGGCTGGAGTTTATAATTCTCTTTGTATATTTGTCTATTGTTAAAAATTGATGAATTTGTATTTTGTCGGCTGAAGGTTGGTGGTTGATATTCCTGGGACCACGGATGCAACCTTCGGTAAGTCCTCCCTTTCACTTTCTTCTTCCATACTAGGTTGCTCGGACTTGTTTATAAGTATCCGATACGGGTGTGTGTTCAAGTGTCGGTCTCGATCGTTTTAATAAAAAATATGAAAATATGCATAACTTGGCTTAAAATGAGTGTCATGCCCTTGTCCGAGTGTCGAGTATCGGACACAAGTACATAGGGAATCAGAAGAGTTGGAATAACATACCTTCCATATATACATGCGCATTAAGCCGCACGTTTTTACAGAGTTTTCCCAGATCTCTTCAAATCCAAGTCCTCTGATCCCTCTGTTTCTGTGAGTTTTTTTTTTGGTTTTTTGTTAAACACAACCTTTAAAAAAAAATTCTTCCAAACACCACCTTTAAAAAAAAAAGTTTGTAAAACACCTTTAATAATTTTTTTTTTGTCAAACACCACTTTTTGGCCGAAGGACTCAACATTTTACAATGGGGTAACTTTCAGTCGATATTTGACATAGCAAACGATGTCGGATTGAGGTGTTCTTGGAGTCGTTGGAAAGGTGGATATACAAGCTTTCCAGGGGTTATCAACACGATGGTCAAAGGTGGCCTTATGTAGGATCTATTGATGTGTAAAATAAGGCTAATCAGAGAGAATAGCGAGTGGTCGAGGGTTTTTAAGGGGTCTTTTAATGAGGTTATGATACTTTGTTTGGTCTGAAATTTGGTATGTAGGTAGAGGAGAGTGCAAGGTAGGTCTTAGTTGTGTTGTTTGTGGTGGTTGTTGGTTGCAAGTGGTGGTTTAAAGGGAGTTAAATTGAAGGTAAAAAACAATTAGAATAATGTCAAAGTGGAATTTTTTTCGTGGGTCAATTCACTCACCTCAAACTACCATTTGCAACCAACAACCATCAAAAGCAACACAACTACGACCTATGTTGCACTCCTCTCTAACTCCATACGAAATTTCAGGCCAAACAAAACAACATAACCCCATTTAAAGACCCACGAAAAACCTTATGACCACTTGCTTTACATCTAGCCTCTTCGACAAGCCTTACTTTACACTACAGGGATGTAGCAAATTACCTCCATAACTTATGTACTATGTGTAATTCAACCCCCTAAGTTTTACTTGTAGCAAATTACCCCCATAAGTTTTCAAAATGTGCAATTAAGCTCCAATCAATTTTTCTACCATTGTTTTTCACTAAAACTTATTATTTTCTATTCTAAAAATCATTTTAAATATATCTATTAAAAATTAAATGGAATATTTACATATTCACCAAAAAATGTGAACCAAATTTAAGATCAAAAAAATTTTGGGCATGTAACTTTTCATTGGAACTTCACTAAAAAATAAAAATTCTCATATTATGAATATTTTTTCACCAAAATAAATAAAAAAAAATATTTGATTATGCTATCTAATAATTAAGAATTTTAGGATTAATATTTGATCAATAATTTTGACTTTTAATAATAGTAAATATATTTAATTTAGTAAATTTCATTAATTTCATTATTAAAAATAAGATATGTGGTGAATTGCACATTAAGAGAAACTTATGGGGCATATTTGCTACATTTATAAGTTAAGGAGCTTAATTGCACATAGTATCAAACTTATGGGGGTGATTTGCTATATTTCCCCTTTACACATCAATAGACCCTACATAAGGCCACATTTGACCATTGTGTTGATAACTCCTGGAAAGCTTGTATTTCCACCTTTCCAACGACTACAAGAACACCTCAAACCGACATCGTTTGCTATCTCAAACATCGATTGAAAGTCACCCCATTGTAAAATATTGAATCCTTCGGCCAAAAAGTCGTGTTTGACAAAAAAAAATTTATTAAAGGTTGTGTTTTACAAACTTTTTTTTTTAAGGTGGTGTTTGGAAGATTTTTTTTTTTAAAGGTTGTGTTTGACAAATAGACATTTTTTTTAAAAAAAAATTATAGGGTGCCTGATTTTATGGAAGGGAGTAATTTATATTTTTAAAAGATTGTTTTCCCCCGGGTAGAAAGTAGAAACACAATTATTGATATTATCCATCCAAAATTAAAAATATAGATATGTCGTAGTGTCGTGTAGTGCAAAATTTTGCAAAATACATTGTCTAAGCCTGCTTTGTTAGGAGGTCCGGAGTCTAAAAGGTTGTCACGTCAATGAACAGCTTTACGTGCGAGATGTTCTAGAGCAATTTATATACCAAGGTGAGTTATAGGCAATATATATTGTCAAAAGTAAAAGAAACATTTTTAGAACTTCAAAGTTTGGGAAGTTAATTAGTTTGAACTTTGAAGGTAACCTCAACAGACTAACAGGTGTATGGTCTGTGTCGAGATAAACTAAAGGGTATGAAAAGTAATATTTTCATTGGAAAATTCACCCGATATCCCAGACATTTGACATTTGACATTTTATATAAAATACTCAATTTTTTTTATCCAAAAACATTAAGAGGTCATAACTTGTGTCCCGCGACTAGGAATTTTTGTATGTCAAAGTTTTTTTAACCAAACAAATTTTGAGTGATCGACAATTTTTTTTTACAAATTGTAGTAGTATTAAAAAAGATGTTCGATTTGGAAAAAGAATCGTTAGTTTCTAAAATCATAAATACAAGCTCTGGCCTCAAAAGTTTCTGTTGGTCCCACTGATAGTACGGAATTGGAACCTAAAGTACAAAGTCTACCGACTGATTGGTCACTACTCACTACACTCTTTTTTTTTTTTCTTTTCGTAATGATCAATTCTTTTTTTTTTCTTTACCTAGTACACTATTTGTATTTGGAAGACACTTGCTTGGTTGATATAGGTCTACTGAATACTTGGTTCACTAAAATAGACAATATATGGAATTATACTTTAGAGTGACAGATACCACTTTTCCTCACAAATGACCCAAATAGAGGAGAGAGGGAAGCACATGGGGTGCCCCCACCTTGTCCCCAATCCGTTTTATGAGTGGCATTTTACGTCGTCATTACTGCTTCTCCGACCCGTCTTGAAAAAACTAAGCGATGGATTTATCAATTAGTCTAACTATAGACGGATATATCCGTTTAAAATAAAAAACGGATTAAATATTGGTGACATTTTTTGGCATCACCATGCAACTTGTTGCTTGTCTTATGCTTAGAGTAGGGGGCTATTTAGCCCGTCTATATCTATAAAGATATCTCCCGTCTATAATAAGAATTTGTGTAGATTTATATTGAACACATTTTTTTTACGGTTTTTTCCCATGGTACCCTCGAACTTTGGCAGATTACACATGGTACCCCTATGTTTACCTTTTCCTTTCCCAGAATACCCTTTATCAATATTCCGTCATAACACCGTTAAAACTAAGACTAATGACACCTTTATTTTTTATCTAATACACTAAACCATATTTTTATCTAACAAATAAACACACCTCAAGTCTCATATCACTTATCCCCACTACCACCACACCATCACCACCAAACTCCATTGACCACCACTTGTCGCCGACACCGGAACTCCGGCAGAGGTCGTGTGTGGCCTGATATCGTTTTCCGTCATTCTCAACTAGGAGACATCACTTAACATCCTTCCTTCAACCTCCATATCTAAGACCATCATCTAAACCACATGCCCCCAATTTAAACAACTCAACAACCAAATCTCCACCATTTCATTCTCTGTTCTATACACCACACCGAATTTGAGTGATGTGAGACTATTTTTAATGATATATTCTGAAGTTTTTTTAGTTTAATTTGGACGAAATTCTGGGTTCACTGTGCTACCAATTTGGAGCGATTTTCTAGCTGTTAAGGTTTGAAATTGCATTTGAATTTCTAAGCAATTAAAGGTGCTGCTACTACTTACTTATCTCCTTGCGTTAGCCGCCGGATAAGGCCGTCTTGTGTTGAATTTGATTGTGATTTTCTGGGTTGCTATAACTTGAATTTTTGCGGTTTCGAGTCTCTTTGAAAACGTCGAGCCAACTTAGTGGCTTATTTAGCTCAATCATGGAGTGAATCGATTGTTCTGCTCTGCTAATATTTGGAGTGGTCTTGAATTGGGAAAGTTCAGATTCATCCCAATTATAAAGTTAATGTTTGCAATCAAGAGTGGTCTGATGACATCTTATTGTGTTTTTTGGGGGAGGTGGAGGGATGATTATGATGGTGGCAGCTCGTATGGTGCTGGGCGGAACACAGGATGCGTGCATGACCTCTACAGGAGCTCCGGTGTCGGCGACGAGTGGTGGTCGTCGAAGGTGTGGTAGTAGTGGGGATGAGTGAGATTAAGCTTAAGGTGTGTTTATTTGCTAAATAAAATAAGGATTAACGTATTAAACAACAAAAAAGAGGTGTCATAAGTCTTAGGTTTAACGGTGTTATGACGGAATATTGCTAAAGGGTATTTTGGGAAAGAAAAAGCTAAACACAGGGGTACCATATGTAGAAAGTTAAAAAGAGGGGTACTTTTACTTGGTTGGTTAATAAACAATTTTCACCCCATGTTTTTAGTTTTGAAACAGTAATAAAATTTTTAACAGTGATTTAGAGATTATGAAAACCTTTTAATAGTCCGAAAATAATTTTCACTCTGTGTTTTTACTTAATTGATTAATAAACAAACTTTGTTAAATTCACTTATTTATACTTCTAGTTATATACTTATATGTCCCACGAAAACTGAAAACTATTTTATTCATAATTTAGGTTGTTTATATATTTCAGATTTTCAGGGATCTAGATTTATTGCGAGGGTCTATGAGGCTCAATAGTCAATAAGTAATCAATGATAAGACAAGGCCAATTATCGAGTCAAACTTCATTATCCATCAATAAGTAGATTAATTGAATGAATTATGTATTTTTGCTCCATTATGAAGATGTACAAATTTACCAGTATATTATGGAGTCGGATGCTATACTGTTGGTTATTTGAACTCATAAAAACAAAGTAGAAAACGTTAGAGAGAGGAGGATAAAAGGTGACGGAGAGATTTAAATGAGGGAGAAACGGTTAGTAATGAAGTAAATTAATTAAGAGAAGAAATTAAAGTGTCAAGTAACATTACCTATTTTAATGGATCATGTTTTTTGAGGGATTGCTTAAAAGAGATGAGATTAAAAGGTGGGATTAAGACCTGTAATTGTTATGGGGATAAATTACCACTTTTCCGATTTTTTTTATCCCCACTTTTCTTTCTATTTTAGGATGTTTTTTTTTTTAACAAAATCATCCTTATAATTTCTCTAAATTTACAAATTATGTCATTGATTAGGAAAAAAACACCAAACAATCCTACTTTATGCCTCATTTGCCAACTTTTTATTTTTTATTATATTATTTATGATCTTTCTTAAATGTTGCGTAAAAAAAATGGGAAAAAATAAATAAATTAGAGGGAATATTATGAGTCACCTGAGGTTATATGACAACACAAATCATGAAATGTCCATTTGGGTCCCACATTCCAGGTAATAATATTCTATTTTTAGTATTTTAGTTGTGAGAGTCAAACTATTACTAAAAATGAGCAAACCACAAGTAGCGGCAAACAATAGATGATGTCATATTTATCGTCCTGTCTTTTACTTGTATATTTATTTGCTGTAAATGTCATGAGTAGTGTCAGGGCGGAGCCAGGATTTTAAGGTAGCGGGACGAAAATTTTCAACGGAGGTGAAAGGGAAATATTATAAAGGGGTCTCGAAAAATCGAAAATTTTAACTAAAAATTTCGAAATTTTCAAACTTCAGCTGGGACGACAGCCGAGTAGTGTATAGATTTGATTGATTATATAGGGACTAAACCTCTTGTTACTTTGTTGTTGTTATGACTACGTCATTGTATAGGCCAGGAGGTGGTTTGCTATGAAAGCCCTCGGCCATCGATCGGGATACACCGATTCATACTTGTATTGTTCCGGCAATTGGGTAGGCAAACTGTGTACGCCCCGGGCTGGCGTCAGAACTTCAACACTAGAGACTTTGCTGAGCTCTACAATCTTGGTTTGCCTGTTGCTGCTGTCTACTACAATTGCCAACGTGAGGGTGGTTCCGGTGGTAGGAGGTTGTGCTAATTCTCTTCCCTTTGCTTTTATAATATAGATATACACTTGTTTAATGTTCAATTATGTACTTAATTTATGCTGGTAACAATAATTACTCTCTCTATTTCGGTTATTTCAAACAATGATAACTACAGATAGGGAAGGGGAGGTACTTAAGTAGGATATGACTGAACTTATCCTTCTCATACTGTGGCATTAAGATTAGCTCTATTTGTTGGTATGAAACAAACTTTATAACTTTGGTATTTTGACTGAACCAATTGTTTTATGCGTTCCCTTTAAAAATGTGTAACTTTTCTCAAAAATCTAGAAAAAAAATACTATTTTTGGATATAGACTTTTGTCCTTGACCATAACGGCATAACATGTAAGATATAAGGACGCTGTTATTGTTGTTGTTGGCAAACAATTTTATTATTGTTTGTTGCCTTATTTGTTATATTTGATGTTGTGTCAGATTGCGTGACTAAGTATTGTCATTGGAAAAATGGAGCGCCTCACAAATTCTGCCTCATTTATAGTCGCAAATGTATAACATAAGCTTTATAGCCTATATGGATTGTAATTCCCTAATATTGATATGAATTGTACTTCTCTTATAATATATATATATATATATATATATATATATATATATATATATATAATTTGAATAAAGCAAACCACCTTTTTCTTTTGTAGGACTTGTATAGTTGTATCTAATCATTTGAAGGTTGTGGAAAAATATGAAAATGTGACGAAGATATTTTATAATCCATTTTTTGTAGGAGGCCTTTGGACAATGATGCATTGTTCCTCGCTAACTCAATTGGGCCATTGGCCCAAAACTATCCCAAAAGGAGTAGATGAAGCTTCCTCTCACAGATTAGCCCATTGGGCCAATCCTCCTTGTGTCACAATTCACAAGTCACAAGGGTAGCTTGATTCTCATGGTCAACGATTCCAACGGAAAAGCCACCTTATTTAAAGGAGTATTTTCTAATAATAATAATAATAATAATAATAATAATAATAAATTATTATTATTACTAGTTTGTGGTGAAAACTGAGTCCTAAATATCGTGTATTATTAGGCTTATTATGTGGCTTTTAAATTTTAATGAATTAAGAATAAAATTGTTGTATTTGCTTGCTACAAAAGGATTCTGTTTTTTTTTCCCGCTCTTCAGTAGACAAATTCTGTTTAATAAACTTAGATGACTAGTGCTTAAAATAGTGTTGTTCAAATGCGGGCTTGGCCGGGCCGTGAAGAAAAAAGTTGTCCTTTAAGACTAGTGTGGGTGGGCGGACGGGGTCAGAATTATGAGCCAATTATCCTTGCCCTTACCCGCCCTTTAGTCAAAACTCGGGCGGCCCGTGGGCTAATGGGCCGTAATACTAAACTTTAACTGTTAAATACATGTTCGGTATAGAATGACTTCAATTTAAACTACTATTTATATCTCATACCTTGATTTGAAATTTGAGGTTCGGTAGAGGTAAAGATTGTATGTATACATTATTGTAACTTGTAATACATGATAATTAGTTATATTTTGAATATATTGGTGTCTTGTAAAGACAATCAAATTTTAATTAGTATGAGATATTTGAAAAGACAACTGTTAGGTTCGACTTTATTAAATAAAAATATGCTTTTATTTTCTGTCATTAAAAAAATCTATATATAATAATATTAAAAGGAGAGTTGAGCAACTATTTAGATGACACCTATGCAATCTTATAAGTGACATGTGGCAAGTCTAATACATCCTCATACAACAAACTATTGAAGAGAATATAGTACGCTAATAAGCAAATCCTTTGACCTCCCCAATACTTCAATACGCCTCCCATTCATCTTCTGTTATTTAAGAAATAAAACGCCAGCCTTAATTGTCATTATGTGTGGCAATTTGATAGTCATTACTCCGTATATAGCCAATATAGGATCGACGGTTTCTAACCATTGAAATTAAATGACTATTTTCTACTATAAAAGATGGTGCATGGTGTACATAGATTCTAACCTTCACACTTTCATCCAAACATAGAACTGATTTTTTTTTTTTTTTTTGGCAGCAAACATAGAACTGATGAGTGAGCCGATATAGTCGAAAATTGCGCAAAAGCTTAAAATTTTTGCTCTCATATAAGTGTAGATGTTCTCATTATTCTCTTCCTCAATGGTATTTTATTGTAATTTGTTTACATTTGTTCTTATTTGTGTTCTTGTGTAGGAGCTCCTATAATTGTTCAACATTGTTGTAAGCGTGATTTTCATATAGTTTAGCCTTTAGATGATATTCAATCCGAAGTCAGTATTCTCAGCTTTAAGGTCGAAAATTGCGCAAAAACTTTCATTAAGGTGTGTTGTGATTGCCTCTCTTAAGTTTGTTTGAGAGTATTAAAAAAATGGCACTTGCCATGAATGGGCTGGAGGGCACAAATTGGTGTCGCACTGGTTATTTTGCGAGGGTGCATGGTGGCTAATGTTACGAGTTTGAGGACGATAGGACTAAGACGATAGGTGCTACATTAACAATAGCTTGGAAAGTAATTGACCAAGTTTAACTTTCAAGTTAAATTTAAAGTTTATGAGTTTTCATCTAACTCATAAAAAGATGCTTAATGATAAATTAGTGTATCCTCTTACATGTCCACTTGTACACATTAATTGTATACTTACCTATTTATGTAAACCTTAACGATTGACCGAGACCGAGGGATTATGGTCGAAGGAATTCTCTTCACATCTATATACAGAATTTCATATGGTTAACTAAGTTAAGTATTGTGTGGTTTTATTATATATATGTGAAATTGTAATATAGTACATCTACCCAACTGCAACAAAATAGAATCATGGGATTTAGACAGTTACCTCTAGGAGATCCGTGCATTGCACGGGGCACAAAACTAGTTATTATTTAAAACAATAAATATACACAAATAAATTGAAAATTTATTATCTTATACTACCTCCGATCCAATCCAAACTATACATTTGACTTTTTACGGTCTACGAGACGATACTTTGACTACGTTTTTCTTCATTTATATATTATGTTTTTTGGTCGAAATTATAATTTTCCGAAACCTCTTTTTATAACAAACGCAAATACGTAAATTTTAGGTAAAAAAATTTAAAATTTGGCTTTTATAATTGAGGTCAATATTTAACAAAGTTGACTTTAAAAAGTGAATGGTGTCGCGGAATCGTCCTTAACTCTGCCGTTGCGCTCCAAGTCATGGCTATCGCGGTGATATTTATGTTACTAGCTTTTGTAGTTACTAGTTTTTTTGCCCGTGCGTTGCACGGATATTAAAATAATGTGTGATAAATTTCACAATAAAATGGAATATAGACATATAGCACATCATTCATGTCTAAGATTTTATGTATGCCGCATGACCAACAAATAATTGTCGTTAACATAATATTGACATAAGAATAAAAGAGTATTTGATTAATAAAATACTTTTTTTTAGGAAAATAAAACCAATATAAAGTTTATATATATGATACTTGGACTGATAGTTTTTAGAATTTACCTGTTTGTTTTTCAATTGATAAGGAAAACAATAATATCTACTCTGCATAATCAACTCAATTATTCAACAAATCTCCTTCATTCGAATAACAACTATAATTTAATCATTCCTGGATCAAATTGTAATTACATGAAAATATTTAGAGGTAGTTAGAATGTTATATCTCCCGATCAAACTATTGAAGTATGTTTGAATGTGAACCAAATTCCGCCACAATCCTTGTCTCCGAAACTTATCTCAAATTTATCCAACCAAGTGAAAAACTAAACCCCTACTTCTAGAAAAATCCACCATCCAATGGAAACTAACCTTTGCTCTCGACAATGTTTTTTTAGGAAAATAAATAGTATGAAATTTATATATATGATACTTGTTATTATTCATGTTACCTATATGTTTTAATGCAAGCGATATTTTGCTGATAAATAACCTTATTTATTATCACTATCCTCGTTAAACTCATCACCCTCCACAAATGCACCCTCCCTCCACTCCACTAATTTACCCACAAAATAAAACATCAGTCACTGTGATTAGTTCTTACTACTTGAAACAACCTTCAATCCACTACCACTATCACTACCTTTCAGCCACGTTTTACATCTAAGAAGTCATAAATCGCATTTACCTCCATAAAACACTAATCTTTACTCCAGATGATATGGATCCTCATCACCGTTATCGAAGACAATTTATTTCTCCTTCAACAAAGAAAGTTTTAAGAAGCAATTTTCCTTCTTATCTCTCTCCCTTTCCCTTCCTAGTCTTTTTCCCGTCCCCTCCCCTACCTCCATTCCAGATACTCAAACAAAGTGTTTGGATACTATATTTGTAAACTGAATAAGTTTGAATATTATATATATACATGAACTTTGCTATTTATTTCATTTTGCATAAATAAATCTTACTACCTCCATCTCATTTTTATTGTCCTTTTTTCTTCAAATTTTATTATCTCATAATTATTATCCCCTTTCTAGATCTAGTAAGGAAAAACTTTAGTCAACCAACTCGTCACAATCAACCTCATTCCCACTCGAAACAACCTTTAGCTCACTACTTAATCCCTTCTGTTCACACATAAAACGGTCTAAAATGCAAAGCTTTCATCTCTCTTGAAAGGTCCATCTAAATAACAGAAAACTAACCGCTCCTTTCTGAACTTCATCATTTTTACATCTCGTAAAGATTAAGTTGAACACGACAAAAAAAATGCAGAAAATTAGGTTTTGTTTTATAACGACAGATTGAACATTTTTTTTAGCATTTTGAGAGTTTTTACACTATTTAAATAACAAATGTGCTATTTTGAGTGTTGATCATTGACATATTGAAATAATAGATTGTGGTGTAATTTCTTGTTTTACATTATGACCTTTAATTAGTATATTTGATAAGCGGGGTTTGTCGCACTCCCCCGATCAAACAAATAACTCAACTAATGTAGTAGGGTAGTCGAGGTCGAATCCACAGGGAGCATGGGTGATTACTAATTGTCTAAATTCTCGTGCTTAGCTAAGTCGGAAATATTTGGATGAGGTTTAAAACTAAACAACTAAACTAAATAAAATGCAAATTAACAAAAGATGATAAATGAATAAGAGAGGATTAAAGTTGTAAATCAAATGTATAAAAAGGCCTAGAACTCGGTTCTCCCACAACAATTCGTAATTCCACATACGAATTCCCTAGGCTAATCACTCGGGTAGACAAGCAAGGAGGAGATGGCTCTAATTCGCCTAAGACCCCCCTCTCGGGTTCGAAGTAGGACACTAGCACTACCCACCAACCCCCCTCTCGGGTTCGAAGGTCGGAATCCCTAACTCAACACCCGACTACCCCAAAAACATGCATTTTCCCAAGGTAGTCTAATATTTGCTAAGGTCATTAAGCCCCCATCAATTTCCGGGTCATCCCACTCCTCCTCTCGGAGGTCGATTTCAAACGCTAATTTAGAGGTGCCCTACCCGGTTCTCCCTATCGGTCTCAACCTAGGTTAGCAATAGGGTCGAATTCCGGGTATCCAAATCACAACCTAACCAACTCTCGTTGGTGGACAAGGGTCATAAATCGACACTACCCAAAAATCAATCCATAAACCCAAATCAATCCTCTAAACTACCCTCACCAATTTCCCCAAATAATTAGCCTTTATGAGATTCAATTAGTGAAATTACTCATGTTGGGTCAAACCGAGTCCAAGTAAAAGACTACTCACTAATCATGTTTTTAAAGGCAATAGAGACAATAAAGATGGAATCTTTATGCATAATCATAATGGAAGAACAAATTCTATTACTAATCATGCAACAATCCAACTTAAATTATAAGGAAAGACAATTTAATTCAAGAAACAATGAAGATTAAACTAAAGGCACAAACTTTAACTCAATAAACACAAAGACTCAATCTTTAACATGAGAAATCAAAGATTCAATCTTGTAAACAACAATGGTGAGAAGAGAAAAGATGAACAAGAGAGAGAATAACAACAATCTAACATAAACAATTAAGATTAAACTTGAAAGAAAAATAAATGTAAACAAATGAAATTAGGAAGAGAAATTATACCCACTCAATAGCAAAGAAAGGAACTTGGATTAAAATATGGAAGGATTCTTCAATTCTCCAAATACAACCCAAAATTACTAATTGTAAACTAATGAAAAGGGAAGAACTTGAATGAACAAAAGAAGAATTAAACTAATAATTAAAGAAAGATAATAACTTTTTATTGAATCAAAAGAAGGGAGGAAATATGAGGGTTTTACAATATTGAGAGAATAAGATGAACTAGTCTAATTTCTAAGGTAAAGTAATGGGTTGTGTCTAATGTGGGTTAAGTAAATGTGTAAGTAGTGTCTTTTATACTCCTCATCTAATTACTACTACTAATAATGACACTAATAATAATAATAATAATAATAATAATCCTAACACCCAGCCAAAACCCAATCCACGCATTCCCCAAATAATTGAACAAAAAGTAGACAAAAAAGAACAAAAAACAGGAAAAAGGACGATCGGTGTTCTTTTTCACAAGACGCGCGGCGGCCAGGGCTTGTCTTGCGGCAGCGAGGTCAATGAAGCAAAGGGAAGAAATAAGCATGAAGTGTGTTGTGCCACCGGGCACCGGCATGGAGCACAAAAATGATGCGAGGGAGTTGAATTGGTGCGTTTTTTTTGGATGATGGCTGCCGGTCCCTATACCGTAGCGAGGTCTTCACAAAAAGAACAAATTGGGTGTGTTTCGCGGTAGAGGATGTCGAATGCCGGGCACCGGCATGGAGTAGCATCCATTTCCAAATAACTCGGTTTCGACTTCGAGGTCGAAATTGATGAAGCTTTGATTGCGGTGATTCTTTGGTGTCCGAGGACGAGATTCAGGGTCGCTCCGGTGGCGGGTGAATGGCGAGGATGAAGGTGGTGAAGTTGTTGATGGTGTTTGGGGTCGCCGACGAGATGGAGTGGTTGAAGTCTTTGTCGGTTATTGAGGGATGTCGGGTTAAATGGTATTAAATGGTTGTTAATGGAGGTGGTGATTAATGGCGATGGGGTAGTATGGTGAAATGGTGGTTTATACGGATGGTAATGGATGTTGGAGGTGATGAAGGTTGAATGGAGGATGGTGATGGCGGGTTTGGTGGTGAATTGTGCGGGGTCCGATGATGATGATGTGAATGATGGAGGATCTTTGTTGTTGCGTGTTGTTGATGATGATACGAGGAAGGTGATGCTTGGCAAGGGTGATGAAAGCAAGTCATTGGTTGAATTTGTCAACCTTTGACTTTGCTACTTTTGTTTAATACTAGATCTCGCATTGACCCGTCTCGCTCCTCGATTTCCGTTCTCTTTTATTCTAACTCGAATCTCCACTTTATTATACCGCCTCGCCTACAAATTATAATGAAACGATATTAATGTTAATATTAAATAAAAATCCAAATAATTAATAAATATAACCAATACGATTAATTATTATAAATTAGTAATTAAATGAGCTAATTAAACCATTAAGCACGCAAAATCGATTCGTAATAAGATATAAATGCGGGGTAAAAACTGACTAAAATACTATTTATCAAACCTCCCCACACTTAAATCTTACTCGTCCTCGAGTAAGCTCATTTAAACTAAACCGAGACCCATAATATAAAAGAATAGCTAAACTAATAATATCCGACGAAAGGCAATTAACGGGCCTTCTCCGTCCCTTCAACTCACAACGAAACACAATGAGGTATGTGCTCCCTTGCAAGGCAAGTGGGGGCTTGCGGAAAATTTCGACACATCCAACATTTAAGCACGAATCAACATATAAGATGCATCACAAAAAGTCAAACCACTTTCCTCATCTAAGCGGCCGTTTTGTTTCAAAAATGAACAAAGAGAGTCATTAGTGGAGGATGTCGTCTCCGGGTCCTACCAAGGTGTCAATTCCCTAATTCTAGCTCAAGCAACCTACATAGACAACACGGAGTGCCTAAGAAACAAATTCTAGGCGGGAAAGAGGAAGTACTTCGCTATACTCCCAAGAATGACACGACACACGCAAGATTCAACTCCATATCAAACCTTTGACCAAAAGGAGACCAAAGACCGACTCTCACGGGTTTCACTAGTCACTCAAATGAAAGAACGGGGTGATTTTTGTGACAAAAAGTAACCAAAATCACTCTCCTAAACTCGACTTGCGAAGCATGCCCGCAATCTAATATGGTACTAAATCCAATATCCGCAAGAGAAATGTTAAACGATGCACATACAAGAGAGACAACCGGGTTGTAATGGGGCTTGGGTTCGGTGAAAAGGGGTTGGTGCAAGCACCATTTTTAGGAAATGTGAGGCTAAAGATCGAGTAGTCGCCACATCTAACCAATTCACTAAACTCAACCAATGCAAATGAATTCCTTCACAAAATATGACAAGATTGTCATTTTCAAAAATTATTCAATACTCTTCAAAACAAACTCAATTTGCAAATTACCAACCCTTTATTTGAGACAAAAATGTACATTCTTTTCTTTTTGCTTTTTCATTTCATTTTTCTCTTTTTCTATTTGTTTTTCTTCTTCATTTTTTTTCTTTTCTCTTTGATTTTCTTTCTTGCATTTTTCACGACTTGTTCACCTCTTATTAGCCAAAAGTAGCCAAAGTTGCATTTCACTCATGTGGCATTGCGATCATACACCTCAAGGTGAGTCAAAATTTCAACCCAAATATACTCCACAAAAGAACCACAACGACGAACTACTCAACCAAGGTGAGTTGTTTATGGGATGTAGTTAATTTGTTGGCAATATAAATGATAAGGCTTAGGCTCAAAATGGGTTAACAAAAGGAAATGATTGACTCAAGGGCATAACAAAAGCTTATTTGGCTATTGTGAGGTTACTTTATTGAACAAAATTGTCTCAATATGCACATCTACACTTCTACGGTAAGGAATGAGCACCATACTTGTGCGTTTTGACATGACATACCACGTAAGGAGAACTACTCTCATAACCTAAACAGGACCGGTTTGATGGACCGGCCATAAAGAGGCTCTATCCTCACATTTTAGTAGCTATGTCGGTCTAAGGTCAAGTCTCGGGCCTAATACGGTCTCACAAGGTGGTCGCAACTTGGTTGTTAAGCTAGACTTCCGGGTTTTTGCAAGGAAAAACCCTAACATGTGTCATCAAAAGGCACGAGCTATCAAGAGGGAAATGACACGGACAAAACAATTATCATCATTGACGACATATACCCTCCACATTTAGACCATCTATGCAACTATTTACATACGAGATGCAACGTGTATGAAATGCAACTAAACATATGAACAATCTACGTGAATGCAAGAGTGAACAAATATATACATTTCTAATCTAAATGCATACAAGTTCTAGACCTAACAACACATCAACAACACACGCATATCCAAAACGGTTCCCAAAAGGAACACCCACATCATATATCCCGTCCTCCTCCATGCTTATATACAAAAAGTAAAGGAAGGATAAAGGAGAAAGAATTGGAAGAATTTTACCAAACGTCTTCTCCGATGATTCATGTGTTGCCTATCAAAATGGTTAGGACAAATGCAATATATATAATATAAACAATGCAATATTTTTGAAATTTTTGAAATTTTTCAATTTTTAGGCATTTTTGTGATTTTCTCAAATTAACAAGCAAATATATACAAATATAAACAATATGCACAAAGTGGATATTTCCCTCCCCACACTTGAAATTTAAATTGTCCTCAATGGAACAAAGTATAGGGGGAGAATAGGAAGAATAAATAACATATTTTTGTTGATTTTTTGAATTTTCTAAAATGTAAGAACATGTTTTTGATTTTTTTTTTTGAATATTTGAAAATAAATAACATGTTTTTGGTATTTTTGAATGATGGAATTTCCTCCCCACACTTATTTATTTACATATTTCAAATGGAAATAAATGTGTGGAGGAAATTTCGAAATAAAATACATGTTTTTTGAAGATTTTTTGATTTTTCAAATTTTTAGTGGTTTTTGGTTAATGAATGTAATGCATGAACTATTCTATATGCTAAATTTAAATGACAATGCAAACTACACTACATGAATGCAAAGAGAGCTAATTTAGATTAACTCCTAATCGGTTGAGTAAACTAAATGCAAATGCAAGCAAAACATAAATAAAGCAAGGGAAGAGAATACTAACAATGTGGTGGTTCTTAAGGGACTCCACTAAACCTTTCATTCAAAATTTTGTTTCTTGAATTTCCAAGTAGCGTGATCCATGTCACTCAAGGCACGGAGTAATCGGTCAAAAGCTTTAGCAAAACCCTCAAACAAGCATAGGTAGCTCCAAGCTATAACAAACCGCACCCGAGTTCTCTTCCAACGCTTCTTCCCATGGTTCCTCTTACTCTCCTTGGTTCCCTTTTTTGGGCCCTCTTGATAGTTAGAACCCTTAAACTTGAAATGGTAGCTAGGTGGTAAGAGGAACGGAATCTCATAAGTTTCACTTGTTGGACAACTCTCTTCTTGGTCACCAAGGTAAGGAAATTGGTAAGGAATAGTAGGTGGAGGAGTCAACTTCTCAACATTGAGGTTCATGGTGTTGTCATTTTTATCCCAATTTTCTTGACTCTCCTTTTTACTCGAACTATTTCCATTGAGAGCGGCCTCCAAAGCATCAATTTGAGCTTCCCAATCACTTGAGGAATTATCCGACCAAGTTGCACCTTCAAAAGAGCTTAGAACAAATGAATCCGGAGAGTTCAAGAATGATTCAATCTCATCATTAATTTGGCCTTCAAATTCATCTTCTCTTGAGTTATCTTCACCCAAGTCTTCCTTCACATCAACTCCCAACACATCATCAACTCCTCCATTTCCCTTCTTGTTTGTTGGACAAACTTCCAATGGATCCAAACGTGAAGGCTCAAGATTATGCTCATTCAAGCAATCCTCCAACACATCCACTCTACAACAAGAGTCACTCATAGAAGGAGATTTCATGGAATTTTCCAACGAGAATTCTATCTTGTCATCACCAACTTGAAGAGATAGTTTGCCATTTTTCACATCAATCAAGACACCCCCCGTAGCAAGGCAAGGGCGTCCTAGGATGATTGGAATTTTGGAATCCTCGGGAATATCCATCACATAGAAGTCGCAAGGTATCACAAGCTTTCCCACTTTGAGTGGTACATCTTCCACAAGGCCAATTGGATACCTCACCGATCTATCCGCAAGTTGCAAAGATACTCTTGTAGGCGAAAGTTCAAAACCCTTCAATTTCTTGAAGATATTGAGAGGCATGAGGCTAATGCTTGCCCCCAAGTCACACAAGGCTCTCTCAATATGAACGGTCCCAATTGTGCATGGTATGGAAAAACTACCCGGATCTTCAAGCTTTGGTGGCATCTTGTGCAATAGGATAGCACTACATTCTTGTGATAAGTTTACCATGGTACTTGGACCCAATGAATTTTTGTTGGAAATCAACTCCTTCAAGAATTTTCCATATGCGGGTATCTCCTTGATGGCATCAATAAAAGGCATGGTGATGTTCACACCTTTCATCATGTGCATGAATTTCCCATATTTTTGCTCAAGTTTTGCCCGTGCCAACCTTTGGGGAAAAGGAATTGGTGGCACATATGCTCTCACAACTTGTTCCTTGGGTTTTTCAACAATTTTGGTAGGTTCATCAACTACCATGGGAGTTTCCACAACAACCTCTACAAGATCATCTTCAACCACTTTTGGTGGCTCAACCACAACTTCCTGTTTGCGACTCTTTTTCCTCTTTACGAACACTCGGTCTTCCAACTCTCTACCACTCCTCAAATGTATAGCATTAATGGTCTTTGGGTTCTCCTCGGTTTTACCCGGAAACTTTCTATTTGAGGTTTGAAATTGGCTTATTTGAGAAGCCAATTGAGAGATTTGATTATCCGTCACTCTTTGGGAGGCTTGCATTTGAGTCCTTAGTTGGTTGATAGAGGATGTTGTCTCCTCTTGTTTTTGGTTGGAATGAGTGATGAATTGGGTTTGAGTGTTGACGAGTTGGTTTTGAGAATTCATCAATTGCTCCATCATGAGCTCCATGTTTGATTTGGGTTGGGTTGATTGTGGAAAGGGTTGAGAGTTTTGTTGAAATGGTTGAGAATTTTTTTGAAATGGTGGTCTTGGTTGAAAGGTGGGATTTTGCTTTTGGGCTTGGAAATTTGGTGTAAATTGTGGATTTTGTTGAAAAGTGGGGTTTTGGGCATTTTGTGAGCCATTGGAAAAATTTGGATGGGCTCTCATTCCGGGATGGTATTGATTGTTGTTCAAGGCTTGTCTAGCCGGAATTGATTCCCACACTCCATTCACTTGCTCCATACAATTTGCCTCTCCCATCATCAAAGGACATTCATTTGGTGAATGCCCTTGATCTCCACAAATCTCACAACAATACACTTGAGACTTACTTGATGAAGAGTTTCTCGAGGTGTTACTAGAGTTCAACAAAGCAATTTGTTGCTTGAATTCTTCTATCAACCCTTTAACCTCAACATTGTTTGTTGATTCCACATTGGACTTCCCTTTCCTCTTGTGGCGATCATTATTCCAATGAAAAGTACGGGATGCCATCTCTTGTATAAGCTCCTTAGCCGTCTTGTGATCAATTTTGTCTAATGCCCCCTTTCCCGAGCCGGAATCTAGGTTCATTTTCATTTCATTGCTCAACCCCTCATAAAAGTTGTTGATCAACTCATCATCTCCGATCCTGTGGTGAGGACACAACCTTTGGAGTCCCTTATACCTTTCCCATGCCTCGTAAAGGGTCTCATCATCATGTTGGGTGAAGCCTTGGAGCTCACTCTTAATTCTTGCGGTCCTTTGTGGTGGAAAGTACTTGTTCAAGAAGGCCTTGCAGACATCATTCCAAGTTCTAAATGAATCGGGCTCACAACTCTTCAACCATTCCTTAGCACTCCCCCTCAAGGAATAAGGAAAGAGTCTAAGGCGGATGGCATCCTCCGACACTCCATTTGCTTTGAACATGTCACAACTATCCAAGAATTCATTAAGATGTTCATTGGGGTTTTCGGTGGCTCCCCCTCCGAATTGGTTTCCTTGGACTAGTTGCAACAAAGTAGCCTTCACATCAAAGTTATTGGCTTGAATAGGTGGCTTGATAATACTTGGGTTCACCACCTTCTTCGGAGCCAAATTGTCCCTCATAGGAACCGCGGCCATTGTTGCTTCTTCGGGAATTCCAAATGGGACCTCAAAGAACTCAAGATTACCCGGTTCTTCTAAAACACCTTCCACTTACTCAACAAAGGGATTAGTAACAAAGAAAGACCTAGTCTAAACTAGAACAAAACAACTAATATCATGCCAATGCTCCCAAAACAGCGCCATTTTGATAGGCGGGGTTTGTCGCACTCCCCCGATCAAACAAATAACTCAACTAATGTAGTAGGGTAGTCGAGGTCGAATCCACAGGGAGCATGGGTGATTACTAATTGTCTAAATTCTCGTGCTTAGCTAAGTCGGAAATATTTGGAAGAGGTTTAAAACTAAACAACTAAACTAAATAAAATAAAATACAAATTAACAAAAGATGATAAATGAATAAGAGAGGATTAAAGTTGTAAATCAAATGTATAAAAAGGCCTAGAACTCGGTTCTCCCACAACAATTCGTAATTCCACATACGAATTCCCTAGGCTAATCACTCGGGTAAACAAGCAAGGAGGAGATGGCTCTAATTCGCCTAAGACCCCCCTCTCGGGTTCGAAGTAGGACACTAGCACTACCCACCAACCCCCCTCTCGGGTTCGAAGGTCGGAATCCCTAACTCAACACCCGACTACCCCAAAAACATGCATTTTCCCAAGGTAGTCTAATATTTGCTAAGGTCATTAAGCCCCCATCAATTTCCGGGTCATCCCACTCCTCCTCTCGGAGGTCGATTTCAAACGCTAATTTAGAGGTGCCCTACCCGGTTCTCCCTATCGGTCTCAACCTAGGTTAGCAATATGGTCGAATTCCGGGTATCCAAATCACAACCTAACTAACTCTCGTTGGTGGACAAGGGTCATAAATCGACACTACCCAAAAATCAATCCATAAACCCAAATCAATCCTCTAAACTACCCTCACCAATTTCCCCAAATAATTAGCCTTTATGAGATTCAATTAGTGAAATTACTCATGTTGGGTCAAACCGAGTCCAAGTAAAAGACTACTCACTAATCATGTTTTTAAAGGCAATAGAGACAATAAAGATGGAATCTTTATGCATAATCATAATGGAAGAACAAATTCTATTACTAATCATGCAACAATCCAACTTAAATTATAAGGAAAGACAATTTAATTCAAGAAACAATGAAGATTAAACTAAAGGAACAAACTTTAACTCAATAAACACAAAGACTCAATCTTTAACATGAGAAATCAAAGATTCAATCTTGTAAACAACAATGGTGAGAAGAGAAAAGATGAACAAGAGAGAGAATAACAACAATCTAACATAAACAATTAAGATTAAACTTGAAAGAAAAATAAATGTAAACAAATGAAATTAGGAAGAGAAATTATACCCACTCAATAGCAAAGAAAGGAACTTGGATTGAAATATGGAATGATTCTTCAATTCTCCAAATACAACCCAAAATTACTAATTGTAAACTAATGAAAAGGGAAGAACTTGAATGAACAAAAGAAGAATTAAACTAATAATTAAAGAAAGATAATAACTTTTTATTGAATCAAAAAAGGAGGGAGGAAATATGGGGTTTCAATATGAGAGAATAATTAAAACCAATTTCCCAATTTAAAAGGTAAAGTAATGGGTTGTGTCTAATGTGGGTTAAGTAAATGTGTAAGTAGTGTCTTTTATACTCCTCATCTAATTACTGCTACTAATAATGACACTAATAATAATAATAATAATAATAATAATAATCCTAACACCCAGCCAAAAACCAATCCACGCATTCCCCAAATAATTGAACAAAAAGTAGACAAAAAAGGACAAAAAATAGGAAAAAGGAATATCAGGTGTTCTTTGCCGGCACGCCGGCGGCCGGGGCTTGTGCCGGCAGCGAGGTCAATGAAGCAAAGGGAAGAAATAAGCGTGAAGTGTGTTGTGCCGGCTAGCCGGCTGCCGGGGCACCGGCATGGAGCACAAAAATGATGCGAGGGAGTTGAATTGGTGCGTTTTGCCGGTATGACGGCTGCCGGTCCCTATACCGGTAGCGAGGTCTTCACAAAAACAGAACAAATTGGGTGTGTTCTGCCGGTAGAGGATGTCGACTGCCGGGGCACCGGCATGGAGTAGCATCCATTTCCAAATAACTCGGTTTTGACTCCGAGGTCGAAATTGATGAAGCTTTGATTGCGGCTGATTGCTGGTGTCCGAGGACGAGATTCTGGGCTGCTCCAGGTGGCGGGTGAATGGCGAGGATGAAGGTGGTGAAGTTGTTGATGGTGTTTGGGGCTGCCGACGAGATGGAGTGGTTGAAGCTGCCGTCGGTTATTGAGGGATGTCGGGTTAAATGGTATTAAATGGTTGTTAATGGAGGTGGTGATTAATGGCGATGGGGTAGTATGGTGAAATGGTGGTTTATACGGATGGTAATGGATGTTGGAGGTGATGAAGGTTGAATGGAGGATGGTGATGGCGGGTTTGGTGGCTGAATTGTGCAGGGGTGCTGATGATGATGATGTGAATGATGGAGGATGCTGTTGTTGCGTGTTGTTGATGATGATACAGGGAAGGTGATGCTTGGCAAGGGTGATGAAAGCAAGTCATTGGTTGAATTTGTCAACCTTTGACTTTGCTACTTTTGTTTAATACTAGATCTCGCATTGACCCGTCTCGCTCCTCGATTTCCGTTCTCTTTTATTCTAACTCGAATCTCCACTTTATTATACCGTCTCGCCTACAAATTATAATGAAACGATATTAATGTTAATATTAAATAAAAATCCAAATAATTAATAAATATAACCAATACGATTAATTATTATAAATTAGTAATTAAATGAGCTAATTAAACCATTAAGCACGCAAAATCGAGTCGTAATAAGATATAAATGCGGGGTAAAAACTGACTAAAATACTATTTATCAATATTATAAGAAAATAGAAATTGAGTGTTTTTTATCTCGTAGGAAATTAAAGATCAAAATTTATCTTTATCATATTTATAATTAATATTCTTCACTTAAAATATATAAATTTAAGCAAGTTCAAATAAGTTAGCTAAAACTTATAAATTGTATAAATCATAAATTTAAGCAAGTTCAAAGGTTTTTTTTCCTTCTAATTTAATAAAAAGTGAACAAATACTAATAAATAATTTTTTAATATTAATAAATTGTAGATAATTAATTTATTCCTGTTTCTAATAATAAAATTATAAAATAATTAATGAATTCTCATTTCTAATAGGAAAATCATATTCCTAATTATAATAGAAAATTTTTAAATAATTATTATCTCCTAATTCTAATAGTATAATTAGGAAAAAAGCCTTAATAAATTGTTAATTTATTTCCTATTTCTAATAGAAAAATTGTAAAATAATTAATTAATTCTCATTTCTAACAGGAAAATTATATTCCTAAGTATAATAGAAAAATTGTAAATAATTAATTATCTCCTAATTCTAATGCTAATTGTATAATTAGAAAAAAAAGTCTCCTTTAGTTATATAATAGTTTTCTTGCCGTGCGTTGTACTGATATTAAAAAATATGTGATAAATTTCATAATAAAATGTAATATAAATATAGTACATCGTTCATGTCTAACATTTTATGTATGCCGTATGACCAACAAATAATTCCCGTTAACATAATATTGACATAAGAATAAAAGAATGTTTCATTAATAAAATACTTTTTTTTAGGTAAATAAAACCAAAATGAAGTTTATATATATGATACTTGGACTGATAATTTTTAAAATTTGTTTATTAATACCTGTTTGTTTTTCAATTGGTCAAGGAAAACAATAATATGTAATCTAAATAATCAACTCAATGATGCAACAAATCTCCTTCTTTCAAATAACAACTATAATTTAATCATTGTTGGATAAAATTGTAATTATGTAAAAACATTTAGAGGTAGTTAGAATGTTATATCTCCCGGACAGACTATAGAAGTACGCTTGAATGTGAACCAAATTTCGACGCAATACTACATGGATATGCCTGCTTATGCACCCCCCCCCTTTTTCTCTATAAAGAATAATCTTGGCCCCCATCTTCTCATTTGAGAAAAAATCTTTCACGCAACCCCTATTTTTCTTCCCTATTCATATACACGATCTAAAACAATCTCATCCCTTGAAAGATCGATCCTTGTCTCCAAAACTTATCTCAAATTTATCCAACCAAATCAAAAAGTAAACCCCTACTTCTAGAAAAATCCACCATCCAATGAAAACTAACCCTTGTTCTCGACAATGTTGTTTTTTTTAGGAAAATAAACCAATATGAAGTTTATATATATGATACTTGGGACTGAGAGTTTTTAGATTTTGTTCATTAATACCTGTTTGTTTTTTAATGAGTAAGAAAACAATAATATCTACTTTGCATAATCAGCTCAATGATGTAACAAATCTCCTTCATAGAATAACAACCATTATTTAACCATTGTTGGGTCAAATGGTAGTTAAGTAAAAACATTTACAGGTAGTTAAATGTTTTATCTCCCGGTCAAATTATAGACGTACCTTTGAATGTGAAAATTCCAACGCGATACTACATGGCTGAGGCTGCTTATGACACCTCCCTATAACAATAGTCTTCCCCCTCATCTTCTCATTGAAAACAAAATCCTTCACGTAGACCCCTATTTTTCTTCCCTATTCACACACATGATCTAAAACAATCCTATCCCTTGAAAGATCGATCCTTGTTTTTTAAACTTCTCTCAAATTTATCCAACCAAGTGAATAACTAAACCCGTACTTCTAGAAAAATCCACAATTCAATGAAAACTAACCCTTACTCTCGACAATGTTGTTAGAATTAAGATTTTACTTTAATTTGGATTGATGGGGTCAAGATTAAGTTTATCAGTATGTGCTTTTGAGGTTTATTGTTATTATTCATGGTATCTATATGTTTTAATGAAAGCGATATTTTGCTGATAAATAACCTTATTTATTATCACTATCCTCGTTAAACTTATCACCCTCCACAAATGCACCCTCCCTCCACCCCACTAATTTACCCGTAAAAAAAAACATGAGCCACTGTGATTAGTTCTTACTACTTGAAACAACATCCAATCCACTACCACTATCACTACCTTTCCGCTACGTTTTATATCTAAGAAGTCATAAATCACATTCACCTCCATAAAACACCAATCTTTACTACAGATGGTATGGATCCTCGTCTCCCTTATCGAAGAAAATTTATTTCTCCTTCAACAAAGAAAAGTTTAAGAAGCAATCTTCCCTCTTATCTCTCTCCCTTTCCCTTCCTAGTCTTTTTCTCGTCCCCTCCCCTACCTCCATTCCGGATACTCAAACAAAGTGTTTGGGTACTATGTTTGTAAACTGAATAAGTTTGAATATTATATATATACACAAACTTTGCTATTTATTTCATTTTGCATAAATAAATCTTACTACCTCCATCTCAATTTTATTGCCCTTTTTTCTTCAAATTTTATTATCTCATAATTATTATCACCTTTCTAGAACCAACTTCTCGCAATCAACCTCATTTCCACTCGAAACAACCTTTAGCGTACTTAGTCCCTTCGGTTCACACATAAAACGGTCTAAAATGCAAAGCTTTCATCTCTCTCTTGAAGAGTCCATCTAACTAACATAAAACTAACCGCTACTTTCTGAACTTCATCATTTTTACATCCCGTAAAGATTAAGTTGAACATGACAAAAAAATGCAGAAACTTAGATTTAGATTTTGTTTGATAACGACAGATTGAACATTTTTTTTTAGCATTTTGAGAGTTTTTACACTATTTAAATAACAAATGTGCTATTTTGAATGTTGATCATCGACATATTGAAATAGTAGATTGTGGTGTAATTTCCTATTTTACATTATGACCTTTAATTAGTATATTACAAGAAAATAATTTTTTTTTTATCTCTGAGGAAATTAAAGATCGAACTTTATCTTTATCATATTTATATTTAATATTCTTCACTTAAAATATATAAATTTAAGCAAGTTCAAATAAGTTCGATAAAAGTTATAAATCACAAATTATACGAAGCAGTATAATCATTTTTTTTATTAATATGAAATAAATGTCATAAACTTCAATTAATGCGGTAGAGAATTATAGAAGAGTTGGCAAAAAACGTGGCCCCCTTTTAGTTTTAAATTTTTTCATTTATTTTTATATTTTTACCTAAAGGTGGTCAAAGCATCGTATTATCCCCAATTCGTAGCTCTCCTCAAATTATAGTGATGATGTGCTCAATATATACAAAAAAAAAAAATTATAGCATCAACAATAATTAGTTTGATCCATATAATTGAATAGTACCGTTTTTTATGCATGTAAATTTGTCAAAAGAAAAGCTTGAGAGAGACGGTCTTCACTATGTTAGGGAAAGATGATTTTTTTTAATGTTGATCGTTGCTTGAATTGAATCTTAAATTTATATATATTTCTATGATAAGTGTATCTAATTTACCTTCAAGCCTCATTCAAATCTATTTTATTATTCGTGGTACCATTATTTACTTTAAATTGTAAAACAATCGCACAATAAAGTTTTTCAAAACATTTACTCATTTATCATCATATGATATTTCGATTCGCAAATTAGCAGCAACTTTCTTTATTTTTTAATACTCCTTGAAAAATAAATATCAAACTTTGCACTTATCAATAATTTGTGAATATCTTATTTAAATTTTGATTAATATACTTTTATATAATGACAAATGAATGTAAATAATATAATAATAAATTATCAATAGAAGTTGAAGTGTATTGTGAGGGAAATAACTTTAAAATTAGTAGGAGAAACACATATGACATTTGAAAAATAAACTTCGTATTATGTATAATTAAATATGACATTAGCAATAAGAAAAGACATAGGGGCATATTTCAACGTTCATTTTATTCTTTACATGAGTAAATTCCATGTAGTACGTATTATGCATGCACATTTGTCACAACACAGTTCGACATAAGGTCTTTTAGCCTCATAATACCTCATTTTTTTAATCGAAAGTTGTTATAAAATTGGATATTATAAATAGATCAAAGGTTTTTTTTCCTTCTAATTTAATAAAAAGTGAACAAATACTAATGAATAATTTTTTAATATTGATAAATTGTAGATAATTAATTTATTTCTTGTTTCTAATAATAAAATTGTAAAATAATTAATTAATTTTCATTTCTAATAGGAAAATCATATTCCCGATTATTATAGAAAAATTCAAATAATTATTATCTCCTAATTCTAATAGTATAGTTAGGAAAAAAAAGCCTTAATAAATTGTTAATTTATTTCCTATTTCTAATAGGAAAATTGTAAAATAATTAATTAATTCTCATTTCTAATAGGAAAATTATATTCCTAATTATAATAGAAAAATTGTAAATAATTAGTTATCTCCCAATTCTAATGCTAATAGTATAATTAAAAAAAAAAGCCTCTTTTAGTTATATATATTGATTGATTGACTAGATTTAATGCCCGTGCGATGCACGGGCCTATTTGTAGTGTCTAATTATGAATAGCGTAGTAACTAAAACATACATTTGTAGCTTAAGGAATGTCTGTTTTCATGCGGTTTCCGTAAGAACGATATTTGCGCTTTATGTCCTTTGAGCCACTGTCGAACGTCATGCTATAAAATAAACACTACAAATGTCAACATGTGTCTACAAAGAGGCTCGATGCGAACCTCAACTTCAAAATGACTAAGTTAATCATCCTAATATATTTTTAATTCATTAAAAGTAATAGCTATTACTACTCCAAAATTATCAAATTACGCACCCTAACACGTTCCACCGACAACACTCGAATAGTTAAAACTATCTTATTTTATACAGTAAAGTATCGTTTGGTTGATAAAAGGAATTCAGACTCTACGAAGACACTTGGACATGGTTCCTATTTAATATAGAATAAACTAAATCGGTATGAGATATCTTACAAATAATTATCGACAACAAAGTTTTAAAATTTGAGGTAAAAACGTGACTGCATACACTATTGTATACAACTGCATCGCGAAGTAAACCACATGCAGTACCCGATACCGGGCCATATAAAGTATAGTTTATCATACCACAACACTCGAGCAACTTGTACTAAATTGTATAGCATGTTAGACTCTTAAATTTAGTTTCTGTTAACAAAAGAAAGATAATTTTTAACTACCTTATTAGATATATATACCTTTTTAGATTTCAGTTAACTTTTTTTATTTTCAGTTAACTTTTCAAGTTTCAGTCAAACTCTTGCTATACTACCAAAGTACTACTGGCAAAGCACAAGGACTCCTTGTATATTGGCAAAGCACAAAGACTCCTCGTATTATATATATACTCCGTATGTACATCTATCATATATGGACTCTTATCATTAAAAATTATTTAATGTATCAAATCAATTAAATAAAAAAATATATAAAACCTAAATTAATAATAGAGAAAATAGAATCTTTCTAAAAGTTAGATTCTTTAATATTGCTCGAAAGTAATTAAATTTAGACTCTCTATATGACCTAAGTTTCAACAGGGATATAATTCTCTTCTTTTCTAATTAAAAAATTGTATGGTTTTTATGTAAATAATAAAAAATTGTATATAAATTACAGAAGCGTATCGAGAGAATTGCATTTTTGCCGTCTAAGTTCTAATTAGTACGCGCTAAACTTTATCTACATTGCTGATAGGGTAGAAGATACTCCGTATTCCGTAATAAGAAGTTTATATAATACTTACATTACATGCGTTAGGTAGTTCCAGTTCTAATCAAATACGGCCATCAAATTTATACTCCCTCCCATTCATCATAATCTTCCCCTTTGGTTTTGGCACAATACTTTAGGAAAAGTTTTAAAATAGGAGTAAAAGAGTTGTGTGGGGTTGGTGATAGGAGAGAGGGATGAATTATTAGTAGTTAAATAAAGAATTGTGGGGCCAAAACATAAAGGAAAGTAATAAAATAGGAGTAAAAGAGTTGTGTAGGGTTTGGTGATAGGAGAGAGAAATGAATAAAATAAGAGTAAAAGTTTCTAAAAATAGAAAGGAGAACATTAGTTGAATAATCCGTTTAGGGAAAGAGGAAACATTATAATGACTGGGAGGGAGTAAGTTTTACTGATGGAATTCAATACAAACGTTTTATTGATGGAATTCAATACAAACCTCGACGTATAGTGTACTTGTATAATCATATTTGGGACCTCATTTTTGTGTGGTGCACCAAACTTCCATTTACTTAGATTTTCTATATAATATTATGATTAAAATAAGTTCCAATCAAATTTCTATATACGTTCTATAGGAGAGTATAATATTATCATCAAAAAAGTTATGTTGTTTGAGATTGGTCGCTCAAAATCTCAACTTTTAATTAGACGGCTCGAAATTAGTTTATCAAACAT
Organism: Silene latifolia; assembly: GCF_048544455.1. Classification (NCBI taxonomy): domain Eukaryota; kingdom Viridiplantae; phylum Streptophyta; class Magnoliopsida; order Caryophyllales; family Caryophyllaceae; genus Silene; species Silene latifolia. The sequence goes on along the minus strand of NC_133530.1, from coordinate 86,444,427 downwards.
AGACTTGTTGAGAGAGAAAGTTAGAGAGATAAAATTCCCTCTAAATTAGGTGGCTTTTTGATCAAGCAATGGCTAGATCCAAAAAAAAACCCAAAAAATCATCACAAAAATACGCAGAATTCATCTCATAAAAATACGCAGAATTCATCTCAAAAAAATCAAAAACACGATCCTAATGGATTAAAATCCATCAATAAGAGGAAATCTCATCAACGTCAACTTCAATTCTCCTCTCAGGAGTTTGAATCTGACTTGGAGGAGATTTTGGAGGAAGAGGAGATTCCAGTAGACGGCGCCGTTGAAAATACTGTTGAGGATGCTACGCTCGTTCAAATTACGCAGGCCGATGTTGCTGGTGAGGTTAATTTCTGGTCTACCTCTGTCTATTGTTTCGTTCTTGGAGCAAACCCTCCGAGCTCTGTTCTTACGGGGTTTGCGAAGAGGGTTTGGCAGGGACAGTGGATGGATAAGATTTCGTTCTTACCTAATGGCATCTTTCTTGTGCGATTTAAAACTAGGGCTCAACAACAATTTGTGCTGAATAATGGTCACTTGATGTTTGATAACAAACCGGTAATTGTCAATGAATGGAAACCAGAGACGGAATTAATTAAGCATGATGTTAAGAAAATTCCGATTTGGATGAAGTTGTTTGGGTTGGATGTTAAATATTGGGGGCTTGAAAGTCTTAAGAAGTTGTCTGGGATTGTTGGAAATTACATTAAATGTGATGATTCCACGCTTCATAAGAACTTCTTAGGTTTTGCCCGCATTATGGTTGAAGTTGAAATTGGACAGAAATTTCCCAATTCTATAAAATTTTTGGATGAAAATGGTAAGACTCAAACCCTAAGGGTGGGGTACGACTGGTTACCGCTCAGTTGTACTGCCTGTAAAGGGATGGGTCACCTTGCTGAGCAGTGTAGAAAGGGGAATGAGAAGCGGTGGTGAAAAGAGTCGGAAGCCCAAGCCGGTGGTGGTTCAAAGAATGTAAATCTAAGCTCTGTTTCTTTGTCCGAAACCACGAGTTCAAAGCTAAGACTACTCAAAAGGAACAGGTCTTGCGGGTAGTCCATCCATCTCTCGCAATCGAGACTATCGACTCTGCTCGTCTGCAGTTCGAAAACACCCCTGGTGGAAAATTCTTTCCCTAGGCGTATCATAACTAAACTTATGAGGAATGACACTGGCAATAGGAGGAACTTCTCTTATAATGGGCTTTCTGTTATGGAATCCCTGTCACAGTCCTTACATAAGTCTCGGTTGGGGATAGTTGGAAGTATGAGGCATGAGAAGGGGGAGTCTAGTAAGGCTACTTCTGAATATGGATAAGATAGGAATGTGGAACATTAGAGGCATGAATCTCCCTACTAAGCAGCATGAAATAAAGAGATTCTTGATTCAAAATAAAGTAGGTTTATTTGGCTTATTAGAAACAAAAATAAAAACCAAAAACTGGAATAAAGTCAGAATAAACTTGTGTGCAGATTGGGCTATTTGCACAAACTCTAGTTTGCATAAGGGAGGGAGGATATGGCTCATTTGGGACCCAAACTCTTTTGATGTAGACATATGTGATGTTACAGTTCAGTGCATACATGCAAAAATTCATGATAAAAGTAGGAAGAAAGTTTTCTGGATGACTGTGGTTTATGGTTGAACCAAGCTCATGAGAGAACTATGATCCTACTCAACCTCCTTTGTGGTTGTACTTACTATGTGTTCGTAAACGTGGTATCAGAGCCATGGCAGTCTAAGCTTTGGCTCTTATCTTCCTAAAAAGTTTTAAAGTATAATGAGTTATCCCCTCTACAAAAACCCTAAAGTATGGAAAGTATGCTCTGTGGTTGCCACTATGTGGATCTTCCACATCAGAAAAAATTCATACTAGGAGAAACAAAGTGTAGAGAATTAATTATGATGCTCTTAAAAGCTTGTACCTTGAGACAAAAGTTTAAAACTATGTGTTGTCTCGGTTTAGCAATTTTAAGAACATCAAAATTACTTCTTTATACCGCTATATTATACTAAAGAGGAGGAACACTCATTATAATTTAAAATTTTAAAGGAAAGATAAGAAATAAGGCATTCGTTATGGTTTCGGTCTCATATCAAAAAATATGGAAAATACTTCTAATATTTTAGCACATCCATTTTCTCTTCTTCTCGCAAATCAAATGCAAATAAAGTAGATTATCTTTATGAAGTAGAATATGTAGATGAAAAAGAAAAAGTTCCTATTACTCAACTTCCCTTGTTAAATCCATACCGAGCCTTCACAAAACCAAATTCCTCATTTCCAAAAGTAATCAAACATGCATTTGGCCCACATAAAAATACAGCTAAAGAGATTATTCTAGCCTCACAGTTAGAACAACATTTTGTTCCAGCTACAGAAGCAGAACAAATGATTCCTCTCCGACTTAATGAAGCTATGCTTCACTCTTGGAAAACAAGTGGTTACACCCACCTTCATTATGGAGCAGTACGTTTAGCACTAACTCTCCATGGAAGGAAAGGTCTTCCTGTTGTGGCACGAATAGCCCTATTGGATACAAGGTACAAAGAATACAAACATGCTTGTATTGCAACCATACAAACAACACTCAATGCAGGTACTGTATTTATTACCCTGTTTCCAAATTTTAATATGGCATTAGAAGACCCACAAATTCTCCAAAATCTTCACATCCAGCTGCAAATAACTGGAACCCCACAAATTGGAAACACATATGCCGCAACTTTACACCATCAAATGGCATATAGAGTCCAAAACCATGCTATGGACCTTAGTATTCCAAGGGATACAAATATTCCCAAAGATGAACTCATCAAATTGCTCCCAGAGTCCTGGATTACTCACTATGAAAGAATACATGATGTCAACACTCCTATACAATCCATAGACTCCAAAATTACCAAACAAAAAGATGGCACCATTGAGATCTTTTTCAAAAAGGAACCAAATGAAAAATCGTGTCCACCAATTTTCTGTACTGAAATAAATACTATCACTCCACTTTTCATTCCAATGAAACAAAATGAGAGTTACCTTAATACTCCTATACATTCCTTTAACTCTCTTGGAGATCCAGTATACGTATTTAAAGATGAGTCAGGACACAAGTACTTTGATGTCGTGGATCGTGAGAATTGCATGATGACAGACTCAGATGAAGATGACTATCCAAAGAAAAGAAACAAAAACAAAAAATCCTCACAAAAAATCCTCAAAGAAAAATATATATCAGGGGATCCTAATGTTGGTCTCTTGGGAGAACCAACTGGAAAAACTTTTGAGTACTATGTACAATATTCCAGCCAAGAAAAACGTACCAATCCAGAAAAAGAGATCCCTACATGTTTCATGTTTGGTCCATCCTCTTCTCAAGACATAAATTTTCCACCAACCGAGTTTGAAGAAGAAAATTCAAAACATTCTTGGAAAATTAAAAATCCAGTCATCAAAAACCCTGATGGTTCCTCAAAGCAAATAAGTGCTGCAGAAGCAACATTAAACTGGCAATCAGAAAATGCTCGAGCCCAAAATAATCTATTGCAGCAACTATGTAGTGTCTACACCTAGCATACATGATTACTACAAACAATTTACCTTAATGGTAAATCTACATTATTTATTTACATTTACATTTCTTTGTCTTATTCTACATTTCCTTGTCTTATTCCCCCTCTCTCCAGAAAAGGGCGGCGTTTACATTGAGCTGTCACTGTCATCAGAATCACTGTCTTCACTTCTTGAGAGATATTCATCGACATATATTTTAAGACCGGGAATATATCTCTTAATCATACGTGGATGCCTATTAACTCTGAATCTTGGGTGATCATGATGATTGGTGGGCCAGGAGTACTGGCTGTGAAAGACATCTAACATTTCTCTGATTTCTTGAACAAATTTTTGAGGATACGTGTCTCGTATGATGCCAATTTGTTTGTGAGTAAGCAAAATAACCTTCCGTCCACGGTAGAGTCATTTACTCCATTGAGGGCAGCTAGTTCACGTGTTCGCCTGCTGAAATGTTTTTCTTTAGCGAATGATCCCTTATATCCTGTTCTGACTTGGGTGTCGTATCTTCGTTGCACCTGGATTTCATTGCTTTCTTGGACTGGGAAGATAGTGATCTTGAAGGTGATAAATAATGTATGACCTTCTTTCTCTCGGATACTTTCTTGCCACCAAGTGGGATTTTGGAACAAGGTTAACCATTTATACAGTAGCTTGTATTGAGGCTTCCTTCTGGTTAAAAGACACTTTGCTAAATATTGTAATATTGGACCTTTCTCTATGAGCACCCCAATTGTATATAGTTCAGCAAGATACCAAAGTAGGATATAGGCTTCGTGGGGAAATTTGCTATAATGGCTTGGTTGAGGCTGATAGTGGTGAGGAACGGATACGTCGGATGGAAAAGTAGACCAAGAAGGGGGCCTTCATCTAATCCATATCTATAGACGTATAAGATAAGGAGTTTATGAAGGGTTTCAATACCTCTGGTGGTTAGGGCCTTTTCGAGAATTTCTTCTTGTAAACCCAGTGGCATACGATGTACCAACGAGTTTAGGGACTCTTCATCTGATTGTGCAGGATTGAACATATAAATCATAGGGATGATTGGGGAAATCTGATGTTGTGTTCTTGACAGGAAATCTGGAAGGAAATTATCTTTTCCTTTTATATGTTTGACATCAAACTTCCATTGAGAAAACCAACTTGCCCAACGGAGGAGTTGTGCTTGGGGAAGAGTTTTCTGCTTGAATTGTATCATTTTTGGGAATGATGACATGTCCATTTCTATCAGGAAATGTTGCCCGATAAGATGGAATTCAAATTTTTCAATACCTCTTTTGACTGCAAGGATCTCCTTGTAAGTTGAGTGGTAGTGTTTTTCACCTTCTTTGAAAGCTCCGCTCTTATATCCACATATCTGTCTATTGCCTTTCTCGTCTTCTTCAAGTAGGACAGCACCCCAATAACAATCACTTGCATCCGTTTGTAGAATTCTCTTTCCTTTTGAAGGGATTGTTAATGCTGGGAGAGTTTTTGTAATGCGTTTCAACCCTCTTATGGCTTCTGTGCATTCTTGGTTCCAAGGAGCAGCATTTTTATTCAACTGGGCAGATAATATTGACCTGTGCTTTGCTAGGTCATGAATAAAATCTGCCATATAATTGACAATACCAAGAAATTGTTGGATTTGCTTGTAAGAGAGCTTTTCATCTGGAAATTCTTCAAGTTGGGTAGCAATATGAGGTTGAAGGTGGTATTGACCTTTGGAGATATTCATTCCAAGAAAATCAATTTCTGTTTCCCCAACGACCATCTTTTTCTCTGAAAGCATTATCCCATATTGTTGGACAATATCATTAAACTTTGTTATCAGGACTGAGTGCGAATAAATATCCGTGGAAAATAAGAGAATATCATCTGTGTAGACCAAGGCATCGGTGAGGATGGGTTTAAAGATTTTGATCATTGCTTTCTGGAATAAAGATGGAGCTGTTTTCAACCCAAATGGCATGACCTTCCATTGGTAATGTCGGTCAGGAATGCAAAACCCGGTTTTTGGCCTCTCTTCTGGTTTAATTCCTAACTACCAAAATCCAGCTTTAAGATCAAATTTTGAAAATATTTTTGCTTGGGGTAATTTTTGGAAAAGAACCTCTCTTTTTGATAGTGGAAATTTGTCATCTGTAAGGAAATGGTTAAGAGGTTGGTAATTGATAACCAACCGCAATTTTCCACATACTTGTTCCGCTCTTTTGTTGACATAAAATGCTTCACAAGCCCATGGGGAGGTTGTTGGCTCAATTAGGTTTTCTTTTTGTAGCTGGTCAATTTCTTGGAGAGCTAGAGCATAATGATCTGGTTCATTCCTATATGACTTGCCTTTGTTGGGTTGACATCCTCATTCTTTATGAATGGCAAAGTGATAAAGAATTCAGGATTTTGCCATAATGGAGAGGAGCATTTGGTGAGAAATTCAGAGTGAGACTCTGCACATGAGGTTTTGGCTATGCTATCTCTTATGGGATGAAGGATTTCATAAGAATAAAGGTGAGGGGTTGATGTCCATGGCAACAAATGATTTTTGTGTTTTAGGCCTTTTGGATGCCATGATACTCTTCTAAGACTGTGTAGGACATCAAAACCAAGTATAAAGTCTTTTCCAGGAAGATCAGACCCATATACTTTAGTTTTTAGTGTGTAGCCTGGAAATAGTTGAATGTAGATTGGCTTACTCTTGAGAGATATATAGAAAACCTGTCCATTTGCTGCCTTAAATGCTACAGAGCATGCCTCCCAATGTGATGATGGGAGAATACTCGGTTTGATTATGGAGGATGCAGCACCAGTATCAAAGTATGCAATAACAGGTATTGGTTTGTCATATTTATTAGGGAAAATGTAGATTTTTGCATTTGGGGAAGGCTGAAAGGGATAAGTTGGAATAATATCATTTTGTGGTTCTGCCTTACAGGCTTCTATGGGACAAAGATCAAACCTGACAAATTGATCGGTAATACCTTCATCATAGTCAGAGTCTTGGTCTGACTCCTCAGATGGATTCTCCTCAGGTTCCATTGCCATTGCCAAAATGGTGTCATCCGTTGGTTCATCATCAAGGGAGAAGATGGACTCAACATCAGTATCATCAATATCTTCAATTTGTGCTAGATATCCTATAAGATTATTTCTTTTCTTTTTGTTTAGGCAATCATTTGCATAATGCCCTTTCTTTTTGCAGATATAGCACCGATCTGATTTCTTGAATCCTCTCTGTTTTTTCTTTCGAAAAATTTCCATTTTTGTTTCGGATAATCGGGAAATTTCTTCCATTTCTTTTTGTAACCTTTGTGTTTTCTTCCTTCTGAGGATGTGCATCCGCACTTTTTAGGTTTGCACTTAATGGAGAGCTCAGGGTGATCACATGCTTTTCCTATAAGTTTTCCTTGTTCTTGTAGTTGCTTGAAAAACTTCTGATGGTTACATAGTTTTTCAAGAGCTGCAAGCGATGTTTGATAGAGTTCTCCTAGTGTGGCGGTGTTCAGGGGTATATTTTTGAGGGAAAACTGCCTAGCGGTTTCATTTCCCAATGGCTCTGGAAGGGAATTTAGATAAGCTTGCTTAAGATTTACATCATCCATTCCTCCAAGAGCATAAAACCGCTTGGACATTCTTTCATAATGTCGTTCAAGATCTTTCCTCATGAATGAACAACATTTCATACTGAGGAATTCTTCTATTGCTTGAGTCGTGTAATGATCCCAAGCACCCAGAAATTCATTATGGATGTTTCCAATGAAAGCGTCAACTGTGGAGGACCGTCGGATTTGCAATTGTCTATAACCCCAAGACTAATCCACCACTGCCGTAGACGACCATAAAATCTTGAGACTAGTCTATCTATTACTGTTGTAAGTTGAGCTCCAGGGTAAAGAAGTTGTTCGGTACACCAGGCATGCATCTCGTAAATCTTGTCTGATCTCTCCATTTTGAAGGTGGGATATTATCAAAAGAGAAACCATGGCCCGGTATATCTTGACTTTTAGGGTTCCATCCTGGTGGAGGACGAGTTTCAGGCTGTTCAGTTCCTTCTGGATTCTCTGTATCACTCTCAACGACTTCTTCAACATGAGTTGGTTCAGCCATCATAAATTCTGGCATCAAAACCTCGTCTACTGAACATTGAGACGTAGGCTTATTTATTTTGGGATTGGCTATTTTGGTTAGAAGGGAAGAGATGGGATTATGGTATTCCATCATGAATTGTGAGGCATCTTCTAGATTTTGACTTGTAGAAGGTTCAGTTTGGGTTACTGTAGATGTTTTTCCTTCATCAGTTGATGTTGACTGCCTCTTTTTTGTGATATGTCCTTCCTCCAAAACTTTTGTTGGAAGAAAAGATGATGCTCCGAAAGGATTTGATTCTGGGGGTAGTATTGGAAGAGGTTGTGGATGTTTTTCAAAAGGTGGTGTATAAACTGGGTATGGATTGAATATGTCACAGGGCATGTTTGGTGGTATTTTTGGATTTTGTAAAGAGGATAACTGTGCTTTTAGGGTTTTTAATTCGGCCTCTTTTTGGGAAATAATTGGAGATGCTACGGAGACTGTCGTTGCAAGTCGCAAGAGTTCTTGGTGTAACAGAGAGATCTTTTGATGTATCTCTTTTACTTCCAGGTCCATGACTGTCACCTTTTTATCTAGTTGCTGCAATAGATTATTTTGGGCTCGAGCATTTTCTGATTGCCAGTTTAATGTTGCTTCTGCAGCACTTATTTGCTTTGAGGAACCATCAGGGTTTTTGATGACTGGATTTTTAATTTTCCAAGAATGTTTTGAATTTTCTTCTTCAAACTCGGTTGGTGGAAAATTTATGTCTTGAGAAGAGGATGGACCAAACATGAAACATGTAGGGATCTCTTTTTGTGGATTGGTACGTTTTTCTTGGCTGGAATATTGTACATAGTACTCAAAAGTTTTTCCAGTTGGTTCTCCCAAGAGACCAACATTAGGATCCCATGATATATATTTTTCTTTGAGGATTTGCTGTGAGAATTTTTTGTTTTTGTTTCTTTTCTTTGGATAGTCATCTTCATCTGAGTCTGTCATCATGCAATTCTCACAGTCACAGACATCAAAGTACTTGTGTCCTGACTCATCTTTAAATACGTATACTGGATCTCCAAGAGAGTTAAAGGAATGTATAGGAGTATTAAGGTAACTCTCATTTTGTTTCATTGGAATGAAAAGTGGAGTGATAGTATTTATTTCAGTACATAAAATTGGTGGACACGATTTTTCATTTGGTTCTTTTTTGAAAAAGATCTCAATGGTGCCATCTTTTTGTTTGGTAATTTTGGAGTCTATGGATTGTATATGAGTGTTGACATCATGTATTCTTTCATAGTGAGTAATCCAGGACTCTGGGAGCAATTTGATGAGTTCATCTTTGGGAATTTTTCTGCGTATATGAATACAAGAGGGGCTATGTGGTGATTCTAATTGAATAAAGAGAGCATCATTTGTATCCCTTGGAATACTAAGGTCCATAGCATGGTTTTGGACTCTAGATGCCATTTGATGGTGTAAAGTTGCGGCATATGTGTTTCCAATTTGTGGGGTTCCAGTTATTTGCAGCTGGATGTGAAGATTTTGGAGAATTTGTGGGTCTTCTAATGCCATATTAAAATTTGGAAACAGGGTAATAAATACAGTACCTGCATTGAGTGTTGTTTTATGGTTGCAATACAAGCATGTTTGTATTCTTTGTACCTTGTATCCAATAGGGCTATTCGTGCCACAACAGGAAGACCTTTCCTTCCATGGAGAGTTAGTGCTAAACGTACTGCTCCATAATGAAGGTGGGTGTAACCACTTGTTTTCCAAGAGTGAAGCATAGCTTCATTAAGTCGGAGAGGAATCATTTGTTCTGCTTCTGTAGCTGGAACAAAATGTTGTTCTAACTGTGAGGCTAGAATAATCTCTTTAGCTGTATTTTTATGTGGGCCAAATGCATGTTTGATTACTTTTGGAAATGAGGAATTTGGTTTTGTGAAGGCTCGGTATGGATTTAACAAGGGAAGTTGAGTAATAGGAACTTTTTCTTTTTCATCTACATATTCTACTTCATAAAGATAATCTACTTTATTTGCATTTGATTTGCGAGAAGAGGAAAATGGATGTGCTAAAATATTAGAAGTATTTTCCATATTTTTTGATATGAGACCGTAAACCATAATGAATGCCTTATTTCTTATCTTTCCTTTAAAATTTTAAATTATAATGAGTGTTCCTCCTCTTTAGTATAATATAGCGGTATAAAGAAGTAATTTTGATGTTCTTAAAATTGCTAAACCGAGACAACACATAGTTTTAAACTTTTGTCTCAAGGTACAAGCTTTTAAGAGCATCATAATTAATTCTCTACACTTTGTTTCTCCTAGTATGAATTTTTTCTGATGTGGAAGATCCACATAGTGGCAACCACAAAGCATACTTTCCATACTTAGGGTTTTTGTAGAGGGGATAACTCATTATACTTTAAAACTTTTTAGGAAGATAAGAGCCAAAGCTTAGACTGCCATGGCTCTGATACCACGTTTACGAACACATAGTAAGTACAACCACAAAGGAGGTTGAGTAGGATCGAAGTTGTAATATTAAGGATAAAGAGTAGAAGCTATAACTTATATTAGGAACAAGAGTAAAGAAGATTTTTATGTGAAGTGTTTTTTGATTTCAACTTAGCTTGTGTATGTGAGCTCACAAGCGTCTCTATTTATACTACTCAAGGTAGGTTACATGATAAGCATGCCACACACACTTGGCACACCTTTGTGCTACACCTTGCACTACACCTAAGACACTTAGCTAACTTATTTATTTTACACTTAGCACCTATGTAGTGTCTACACCTAGCATACATGATTACTACAAACAATATACCTTAATGGTAAATCTAGATTATTTATTTACATTTACATTTCTTTGTCTTATTCTATGTTATGGAATAGTTTGAGGAGTTACCATAGTATGATCTCTGGTCCTTGGCTGGTGGGTGGTGATTTTAATGCAGTCATGGCTAGGGATGAGAGAATAGGTGGTGTACCTATTTCCAATGCTGAGCTTCAACCAATGTTACAGGCTATTCAGGCTTGTAATCTTGCTGATTTGAGTGCCAGGGGATCCTTCTTCACTTGGTCTAATAAGCATGAGAGTGATACAAGAGTCTATAGTAGAATAGACAGGGTGTTTAGTAATGCTGATTAGAATGATCTTTTCCCTGATGGGTATGTTCATTTTCTCCCAGAGGGCACTTTTGATCATTGCCCTTGCCTGATTCACTTGGAGGTTGAGCAACAAAGGAGGGGGAATTATTTTAAGTACTTTAATATGTAGTCATTGGCACCTGGCTACTCTGAAATTGTCAGGAATGGATGGCAAAAGGATTGTCAGGGGACACCTATGTTCAAGGTGGTCACGAAATTGAAGGGTTTGAAAAAAAGGCTTGAAGGACCTCAATAAAGAGCAATTTGACAACATTGAAAATCTTACTCAAGTAGCTGAAATAGCCTTGGGTAATTTCCAGAAATTATTAAGAGATGATCCTTTAAATGAACAGTTGTGTCATAATGAGAAGGAATGTGCCAAGGAAGTGACTGACTTAAAGAAGGCAAGGTTGCAGTTTCTTAGCCAGAAGGCCAAGTGTGACTGGATGAAACTTGGTGATGAGAATACTTCGTATTTTCATGCTGCAATAAGAAGAAGAAGGTCGAAAAATAGGGTGTTTCAGATTAAGGATATGGACAATAAGATGTGTTCTGATCCTTTGTCTATCCAGGAGGCTTTTACTAATTACTATCAAAAGCTGCTGGGTACCTCAACTGCAGTACTTCCAGTTAACAAAAAAATTGGTGCAAAAAGGAGCATGTTTAACTGAGAGGCACCGTGCTATTTTAAATGCTCCAGTGACTGCTGAGGAGGTAAAGAATGCTATGTATGCTATACCTGGGGACTAAGGCCCCGGTCCCGATGGCTATAGCAGCCCGGTTCTTTAAAGATAACGGGAAGTTATGGGTTTGGATGTGATAGCGGTATGCGGGCAGATGCTTACCATTTGGGAAAATCCTGAAACAAAGCAATAACACGATTATTACCCTTATTCCAAAAGTAGAGGTGCCTGAAACAGTAATGCAGTTCAGGCCAATTGCTTGCTGCAATACTGTTTACAAATGTCTATCTAAGGTGATTTGTGGAAGATTAAATCAAGTGTTGCCAGATATCATTAATCCCTCTCAAAGTGCTTTCCTGAAGGGTAGGGATATTGTTGGCAACATTCTTATCTGCCAAGATCTGGTCAAGCTATATAATAGAAAAAGTTGCTCTCCTAGAATGCTCATGAAAATTGACCTACAGAAAGCCTATGATTCAGTTGAATGGGCTTTTATGAATGACATGATGCTTGCTACTGGGTTCCCTGACCATTTCTGTCAACTTACTATGTAATGCATCTCAAACCCTTCTTACTCTTTATCTCTAAATGGAGACATCTTTGGCTTCTTTAAGGGAAAACGTGGGCTCAGACAAGGAGACCCATTATCTCCTCTCCTGTTCACTTTGTGCCTGGAATACCTGAGTAGAGTGTTGAAGGTTGTGCAGAATCACCCTGACTTTAAATATCATTCTCTGTGCAATAGGATTCAATTATCACATCTCTGTTTTGCTGACGATCTCATGCTGTTTTGTCATGGAAATAGAGCTTCTATTGCCTTGCTCATGAAAGCTTTTTCCTACTTTGCCTCTCTATGAATAGGGGAAAATCTAATTTCTATTGCAATGGGGTGGATAACAGCTTGGTTAAAGAAATAGAGGAACTTACTGGAATGCAACAAGGCTCTGTTCCCTTCAAATATTTGGGAGTTAATGTTTCTTCTAAACGTTTATCAGTTTTGGACTGCCATTACTTACCTGAAAAAATTGTTGCCAGAATAAGAAGTTTGGGGTCCAAGAAACTGTCCTATGCTGGCAGACTGGTGCTCATACAGTCTGTTTTAAGCACGTTACATAGTTATTGGGCTAGGATCTTTATCCTCCCTAAAACTATCATTGGTAAGATTGAATCTATATGAAGAACTTACCTTTGGCATGAGAGTGATCAGAAAGAGAGTCCTGCACTAGTGTCTTGGTCTCAGGTCTGCAACCCTCTGAAACAAGGTGGTTTGGGTTTGAGAGATCTGCATAGTTGGAATATTGCTGCTATTGGCAAATATGTGTGGTGGGTGGCAATGAAGACTGATCATCTTTGGTTCAAATGGGTTCATTCTGTATATATAAAACATAATGGATGGCAAGATATGAACCAGGTGTTGGGAGTAGTTGTGCTTGGAGGAAGATATGCCAAGTTAAGAATATTTATAAAGCTTTTTTATTTGGTTCCTCTCAGGTAGAGCATTACACTCTCAGACAAGGCTATCAGTGGCTTAAACCAGATGGTGATAAAGTCAGATGGTATCCTTGGATGCTCAATAGTTGGATCATTCCTAGGCATACCTTCTTGTGTTGGCTAGTGGCTCAACAACGGTTTCTTACTCAGGATAGACTGCTTAGAATGGGTATTATTCAGATCAACTGTTGCTTTTTATGTGGTCTTGAGGAAGAATCTCATGAGCATCTCTTCTTTGGATGCATTTATAGTAAAATTTGTCTGCAGTTGGTGAAAGATTGGTGCATGTGCCCTTTACGATCTTTCCGGGTCGTATCAATTGGTGGATTGAATGGAGACATTCTTCTGCGTGCAGGAAGAAAATCGTGGCAGTTATTATGGCAAGCTTGATGGCTCAGATATGGCATTGCCGCAATCTCAGTAGATTGGATGGACTGATTTGGCATCCTAATGTTTTATGTAGTAAGGTCAAACATGATGTTGTAATGAGACTTGGACAGTGTGTCATTAAGTCTAGAAATAGTAGAGTCATTGGCTGGGTTAACTACTTAACTTCGGCTTAGATAAGTAGTGAGAATGGTTAGCTGACAATGATGTATGGTGTTTGGGACATTTATATTTCTAATGATAATACTTACATTTCCCAAAAAAAAAACATAGACTTGCTCAGCATGTCTAAACATATACCAACTTGAACTGGCTCAATATTTGGTCCGATTACTTTCTCGATGATATCTGTGCGAAATCAAGCGTGTAGATTAGTAGCATTTCATGAAAACACAAGCATACGTAATAATTCTGTACATGAACAATCATAATAAGTGGAAATTAACACTGAGGATGTAAAATCAGCGTGAATAATAAAGTAATATTGTCAAAAGGCTTAAATTATCAATGTATGGAGTACTATTTACCTTTGTATTTGATCATGTAGGAAGATTCATAATTGAATGCATGAATGAAGAACATTATAAAATATTACACCAGTCCAAAGTCCAAACTGTTACTCCTCCACTCCTACCTACAAAGAAAAGCAAAGTATTACCCTTCAGTTATATAAAATCATACAATAATTTAAGTTCGTAACTAATTGGACAAAAAAAACAATAAAAGACAATACAAAAATAATTTTAACAACTGAGTACATATACACACAACAAAAAAAAGAGCTAATGTTACATCTTAGGCACAATAGGAGATATTTATAGTATTTATATATGCGCTGGGAAGAAGTCTCTAATGTATAAACAAATTGGTACTCGATACGTTATTATGTCTCTTATAATCTTAATCAAGTTTATATTCATATTTTATGTTTTATTTGATAATTTATTTTAATGCATTTTAGGCAGTATCAATAAATTAGATTATCTAATATTACTCGACACTTTCATAAAACTTGGGCTCTCTATAATCGCTCGAAAAAAGCTTCCTTTAATAATATAGATAGATATTGATTTTATCATCTATTGACTATTCATATAAAATAAAATTAAGATTAATTCTAAAACTCCTCATTACAAAGGTTGGTCAGTACAAGTTATAACTCGTTCATCTCGGGTTCATCGTTGGCCGTGTTTTGGTAAATTTCTACCAATTAGGGTTAAAGTGACCGCTCTTTTTAGTCTCGAGACAGGGGGTTAAATTATATGTGATTTGTGACGGAATATGTATGTAATTAAGACGGAGTAACGATATGAATAAAGTAAAGGACGAAATAAGGAAATAATGACACAAGAGATTTTTGTGACGCGGAAAACCCGATGTGGGAAACAACCGCGGGGGGAGTCGGAATCCCACCAATATTCCACTATATGATAATCCGAGTACAAATACAATATACGACGAACCCGGATCTGACGACGGACAACTAGTCCGGTGCGTATACGGGACTGCCAGTATACTTGTCGGAGGTCAGGGGCTATTTTGTGGGTTCGTACTGTTCGTACGTGGGTTATTAGCATGGTGTTCATAGTGTAGTAATTGAGGTAATCATTAGCCAATGATTGAGGGGAATCTTTGGATGGTTTATAAGGTAATTTGTTTTATGCGTGGGTTGTGTACGTAGGTTAGATGCTGCTGCTTGGTTGCTAGCTTTCCCTTTGTTGTACGCCGTTTTGTATGCTCTTGTGTGTGTCAATCATGGATCCCTTCTCTTGTTTGTCTTCCTTGTATTTATAGTGAATAAACCCTAGAGGGTTTACTAGGGTTCCCCACTTAATTGTCTTGCTCCTCAAGGTAGAGTTTGGTAACAACTTGGACTTTCCTTATTCAGAATATGGCAACAATTAGGATTTCCTTGTCTTACCCGGGATCTTATCAATATCTTAATCCAAGCCGAACTCTTCTTCACCTGCTGTCCTTCCCGGATTACTCGCTTCCTGGACCGCCTCCTCCTGGCTCGGTCCATGGGCCCGACTCCCCTTGTATGTAATGGGTCCATTGCTCATTAATTACCCACTTATCTCGTGCCACGTAGCCTTGACAAAATACGATAATTTTGGCCCTAACAGTTGCCCCTAATTTCGCTTCTCAGCTTTGTTGAGGAGGGAATTTGATTCTTCATGCTCTGCCTACTGTCGCTATTCTGCTACCGGTAAACCGTTGTTATCCTTCTGGATTATGCCGCTATTCTGCTGGAAGGAGCTGCAGCCAACCTACTGTGATAGACCGCTGAAACTTTGCTGGAACAGAGTGCTGAAACTCTAATAGAGAAGTCTGCTGGAATTCTGCTGGAGCAAGCTGTTGGCTGCTTGTCGGATCTGACTCCTGCTAGATATACTTGAGATAATTCTGCATCCCTACTCTGTACCCAGAATTCTGGTACCTTGGCCTGCTTGACTCTGTTGAATCGTACTCTGCTGTCCTTGTAGACAGATTTCTGGCTCTCCTTGGTTCTGCTGATCGGGAAGTAGATGTAAACTGATATTTTACTGATGTAGACTCGTGGACTCCCGTTAGCAAACTTTTCAGCAAGCGCACTCCAGGCGGATTTTTGCTGAAGGATGCTCAGAACAATTGGTGGACTCTAGGAACCCGATGGCTGACGTTGGGATCCTGACGGCTGGTGGTGGGAACCAGACGACTGGTTTCTGGGAACCAGACGGCTGACGCTGGGAGCCAGATGGCTGGCGCCGGAATCCTGTTGGTGGATGCAGGGAATCAGACGGCTGGTTCTGGAATCTGGAAGCTGGCTCTGGGAACCAGACGGCCGATCTTGCCGGGAGCCTCGACGACCGAGTCCGAAAGCGGATTACCGACATCGGGGACGAGAAAGCGATCTTCGGGAGCGACGCATTTGAATCCTAGGAAGCACTTACCACCTGTCCTAGTTTTAGGCCCTTCTTTTGCTATACTTGCGTTTTTTGCCTTCGATTTACGGAGTTACAATTCCGCATAGGTGTACCCAGTGGTGGCCTGGTTCAGTGCACACTGACCCTGTTCCGTGAAGCGGTTTTTGATAACATATTTTACTCATGACATAAAATATGTTATCACTAGGGTTAGTCGATCGGAGCATACCTTCATTGAATGTTTCGACTAACAAGGAATGTTGCGTTCCTTGTGGTTCCGGACGTTTGAAATTCGTGCGTGCACCCATTGATCTACGACATAACTAGCTAAGGAATTACTGAGTTAACGTTAAGGTATGAGTGGTCTTAGTATGCCGAACCCTGCGCGCTACCTCGGCGTATGCTCTCCATGTGGCTTGACTTAAGATAAACGTCTCGCGGCCTCACATGGCGTGGGTGGACCCTCAAAGTGTCCCTTATCCGACAAGCAACCAACATCAGTGTCAAAGCCTTTCTCCCTAGAAGCGTGAAAGATAACCAAATAGTACAAATACCTGGTGCTATCTCATGGTGTTCCGAGCAACATCCGGATCCGAGGAAGCCACGTAGCGTACCACTTGGGTTTTTAGAAATTATTTTGTTTTAAATAAAGAGGAATAAATAAAAATAAAATAAAACAAAAACAAATTTTGAAACTCAAAAGAGGACTCGATAAAACAAAAGATATTAGTAAAAAGGTTTTTGCTTCATGGATCGTCGAAAGGTACTCAGACACTAAAGTTTTAGCATTTTGTCGACAAAGTAAGGTCGGGATTATACAAGATTTGACCTTGCATGGTCATCAATCTGTACACCCCGTTATCCGGCGCTTTCACTTTGTCATTGTTCTTTCCGATTGCAAGCGAATTTTTCAGCCTTGTGTTTTTTGGTATTTTCAAATACCCTTCATAAAGACTAGGTCCTCTCTGCGAGAGTCCCGATTCGACGTTGTTATCATATGTCCTTGCTTCGATTGCTTGTACGATGTCATGCGTATGTTAGCACTTCTTAGTTCAACTGCTGTGGCTCTTTCTTTTTGCTACCGTTTCAGGTTCTCAACATTGAGTTTGTTGTTTGACCAAGCTTGCTCGATGGACTGTTGACTTCTAGCTGCCGCGTGGGGGACGTAGTCTCTGCCCCCTGCATGCCTTTCACGGCTTTGCTGTGGATGGCATGCAATATAATATGAGACCCATGCTTGCTTTTTACTTCCTTGCTGAGGGTAGTGTCATTTGTTTTTTGTCTTTTGTTATTTCACGTTCTGGTTCCCAGGGAACCAGGCTGGTGGCAGCACGTATTGTTGTGATTTGTCACTTTGGGAAGCTCATGCAAGGATGTGTTCTGCAGCATTCTGGCTACTGCTTGTCTCCCATATATTCAAGGTGCTTGAAGCTCTTATATACCAGCGATACGTTGATTGAATTGCCCTCATGCCATTGATTCATGTCCGCAAGCCGGCGGAGCTACCCCCGCTCTTTGGCCCGACTGTCTTGTGGGGAGGCTGTTTCTGCAGGCCAAAAATTTGGTGTAGGAAGTGTTCTGCATTCTGCGTCCCGCGTCCTGCATTCTGCGTCCTGCGTTCTGCGTTCTGCGTCCTGCGTTCTGCATCCTGCGTCCTGCATCCTGCATTCTGCATTCTGCGTTATATGCTGCAGGAGGAGCGATTTGATATGGGGAAGGAGTGGCAGGTTCTGAAGCCTGAGTAACCACTCCTGCTGGTAGGGAGATCTCCTACAAGAAATTATTCTAATAGGGCCAGCAGATGGCATAGCCAACGACCTTCCAATGCTCAAGACAGTAGTTACTCAAAATATAACAGGGTAACAAGATTACGAAGTTTATGAATTACTTTAAGAGCGACATATGGACATGAATCTTTCTGTTCTTTGTTTACTGATGGTTTTAGCACATGAATGATAAGCATAAGTGGTAAGAAACCTAGCTTGAATGCTACCCCAAGGTTGTAAGGACGTCTGCCTCCGGGTTCTGGGTTCTGGCCCCCGGCTGGGGACCTGCCTGCTTTCGGATATTTTCAGGTGCCTGACTCGTAGGGTCGCTACAAGCTTGGATGATCAGGTTCCCTCCTGGTCCCCTCGTGGGGACCTGGGTACCATGCCTACTCTTGTCCCCCTTATTGGAAATTCTACTAGTGTTTTCATGTACAACTCGGGTTCCTATTTCCCTTTCAGGTTCCTGATGTTTTCATCCACCTAGGTCTGGGGTGCTGGACTAGAGTCATGTGCAAAGTCTACCATGGTTTGTGTCTTAACAGTCATTCGAGGTTCGATGTTCAGGTTGTGAACACTTAGGCGTATAGTTCAATTGGTCATTGTTTATTTATCCTAATAGCTCTAGTTTTCTCATATAGGCTTTCAGGAGGTAGTCAATTATCGCATGGATATGATGAGACTAAAATAAGAAAGCAATTTATAGAAAGCTGAAACAAGTGCAAGAAACAGTTTTTCGAGTGACGTGTACCTGGTCTCTGCAGGATGCAGAGACTTATTGAGATAATATTATGGGTGTCAGTATGACGCTAACTGAAGCCTTGGTTACCGACAGGTATGGGGACCAGGCGCGGGGACCAGATACAGGGTCCAGGTGCGGGATCAGGTACTGGGACTAGGTGCGGTAACCAGGGTTCTTCTAGTTCCGGGCTGGACGACAGTGGTGGTACTAAGGTTCCCCTGATTCTGACTTGGACAGCAGAGGTGGTACTAGGGTTCTCCTGGCTCTGCTCCCTTTGGCTGATGGCTCCTGTAAATGGGTTATGCAGAAGTCTGGCTCACTCTGGGTCCCGGCCTTCATCTGGTCTGTCCGCTAGATTAGATTCGCCGGGTTCCGGCGAAAGGGTTCTTTGCGACAACTAATCCGGTTGTCGTTCGTGTCCGCTAACCGCTTTCGCTTCACGTTTCTCGCCTCCCAGGCTTCGCCTCGCTTCCTTTTGCATCCGCTTCGATTTCGCTTCTCGGATTTCCGTTTCAGGTTCCTCCTGCTTCCTGGATTTCCGTTTCTGGTTCCTCCTACTTCCTGCCTCCTGGAAGTTAAGAGGAGATAGTTGGTCGAAACTTCTTTTATTCTACCAGGTCTCGGCGTCTTGGGAACCTGGTTCTGGGTGCTGTGTACTCTGAATCTTTAGCACTGTTCGTTCTGGGTCCAGCTTACCCATGTTGACTAAGTTTATTGTATCCATCAGTATTTTTCTTACGGCGTAGTTTCTATATACGATGTAATGATAAGAGCACCATGACGGTGTTTCTGAGTCTTAGGCGATCTCCTTTACTTTCTGTGGCATGCCTTTTTCGCCTTTGAGTATTTTAGGCTGTAAAGTTTTGATCTACCTGTTATCACGTAAATTATTCTAGCACAAATAGAGGTGTAAACGGTGGAACCTGACTCGTGGAGCATATTTTACTGGACTTGCCCCCACGTGATAACAGGTGGTGGCTCCTCCAGGCTTTCTGGTCCTGCAAGAGGGTTAGAGACATGCAAAATAGTACCAAATATATTACCACCTAACGACACTTCTGCAGAGGTCTGCCCCTAGGGTCGCTGGCTAGTGGAGTTGTAGTGACATTGGTTCAGTTTGTCATTCTGGTTCCTGCAACAGAGAGGAATTTAGCTCCAACAGAACTGCAAGATACGGTGTTACCTGATGTTATCTCTATTCTGATCAGCATGGGAGAGCAGCAGGATGCTAGGCATCCAGGGTACAGCCTGACGTCTCTGCTTACTGCAGGCTTCAGACTGTCTCTCTGCAACTTGCTTCTGAATTTCCATCTGGAGCACCAGCATGACGTCTAGGGATCTCTGGTCCTGAGATTCTGGAGGTCCTGATCCGCCCCCAACCTGGTACCTTCGAGTTTGTACTCCTGTAGTGAACATTCCTGCTGGTCCATCTTCTGCTGGTACACTTGTTGCTGGTACGCCGCTGGCGGTTTCTGGTGCACTGACCATTCCTTCTCTGGTAGCTAGAGACTGGAGGGACTCTGGCATCCAGATCTGCTATAGGACTCTAGAAGAACTCTGGGGAGCAGTTCTGCTGCCAGCATCGGGATGAATTCTGGGACCAGATTTGCTGGAGGACCCTGGGCAACTCCATGGACCAGATCAGCTGTAGGATTCTGGGGAACAACATGGACCAAATCTTCGGCTTTGGGGAGCAGGTCCACGACTGATTTCTGGAGGCATTCTGGGAATTAGATCTTCGGCTTCGGAGGGCAGATCTACGGCTTCAGAGAGCAAACCTACTGCTGGATTCCGGAGGAATTCCGAGAACAATTCTTTGTCGGACTCCGGCTTCGAAGGAACCGGGGGACCGGATCATTGTCGGACTGGGGCGATCGCTGCCGGACTTCCGGAGGAACTCTGGAAGCTTATCTACTGCTGGCTTCCGGGGAGGGTCCCAGGAAGCAGATCTACTGCTGACTTCTAGCGGAGGATCCTGGGAAGCAGATCTGCTGCTGGCTTCCGAGGAGGGTCCCAGGAAGCTCTGACTTCTGGCGGAGGATCTCTGGAAGCAGATCTGCTGCTGGCTTCCGAGGAGGGTCCCAGGAAGCAGATCTACTGATGGCTTTCGGATGACTTCATGGATAGTGAGGAGATCTTGCTCGCTAGGGGACATGGCGCCGAATACTGACTTTATGACAAATTGACTATAGAGATCGATCACCATGCCCCACGGTGGGCGCCAAACTGTTTTGGTAAATTTCTACCAATTAGGGTTAAAGTGACCGCTCTTTTTAGTCTCGAGACAGGGGGTTAAATTATATGTGATTTGTGACGGAATATGTATGTAATTAAGACGGAGTAACGATATGAATAAAGTAAAGGACGAAATAAGGAAATAATGACACAAGAGATTTTTGTGACGCGGAAAACCCGATGTGGGAAACAACCGCGGGGGGAGTCGGAATCCCACCAATATTCCACTATATGATAATCCGAGTACAAATACAATATACGACGAACCCGGATCTGACGACGGACAACTAGTCCGGTGCGTATACGGGACTGCCAGTATACTTGTCGGAGGTCAGGGGCTATTTTGTGGGTTCGTACTGTTCGTACGTGGGTTATTAGCATGGTGTTCATAGTGTAGTAATTGAGGTAATCATTAGCCAATGATTGAGGGGAATCTTTGGATGGTTTATAAGGTAATTTGTTTTATGCGTGGGTTGTGTACGTAGGTTAGATGCTGCTGCTTGGTTGCTAGCTTTCCCTTTGTTGTACGCCGTTTTGTATGCTCTTGTGTGTGTCAATCATGGATCCCTTCTCTTGTTTGTCTTCCTTGTATTTATAGTGAATAAACCCTAGAGGGTTTACTAGGGTTCCCCACTTAATTGTCTTGCTCCTCAAGGTAGAGTTTGGTAACAACTTGGACTTTCCTTATTCAGAATATGGCAACAATTAGGATTTCCTTGTCTTACCCGGGATCTTATCAATATCTTAATCCAAGCCGAACTCTTCTTCACCTGCTGTCCTTCCCGGATTACTCTGCTTCCAGACCTGCCTCCCTGGCTCGGTCCATGGGCCCGACTCCCCTTGTATGTAATGGGTCCATTGCTCATTAATTACCCACTTATCTCGTGCCACGTAGCCTTGACAAAATACGATAATTTTGGCCCTAACAGGCCGTATCAGCTGAGTTGGTCGATACATGTTATAAACCAGTCCCCGATATTTTCCTATATTTAATTTACCCGATACATCTCGTATCGACCACCCCCGATACCGTCACATCTCGAGCGATACAATACGTCTCAACCAAGAATTTAAGCCATGCCTTCGATTCTCTCCAAATTTCTTCTATCATATTTGCTAACTGAACAATGTAATTTGTATCCTTCCCTCACCCGTTTCCCACCAATTATAAACTTTTTATTGCCACATTATCCCTCTACTAGTATGCTTTCCTTCCTATACATGGTAGCCTCTTTGAAATCCAAACAAGGCATTGTTGCACCAAAAAAAGAATTTTGAAAATGCAAATTGCAAAAACAGTGTATCTTCGAGATATATATAGGGTGCATGTCTTCAGCTCGCGCCTTTGCACCTTAGTACCAATAAATTTCCGTTTGTACAAAAGTTTTTATGTTTGGGATTTTTGGATCTATTACACGTGGTTTCAAAATTCGGATATGGTATCAGTGTGCACCAATGTCTTATCTGTTTAATCCACCAATTAAATAATATGAAAATACTATTTTCTTTATGCTAAGAAAAATGGCTAATGGCCATGAGCCACAATGTTCAAAGGAAGTACTCATATGTGCTAACGGCTAACCCTACGTCATTGAAGGATAACTTATAATGCTAACCTAGAATCAAATAATGATGGGTGAATGGTGATAGAAAACTTGCTACATATGATACCATGGGAAATTAGAAACTGATCTCCGACTTCTGGCTCCATTCATGAACATTTAAGTGGAGCTCCACATCTAGATTTTTTGGTAAATTAGTACTAATAAAATGGAACTAGAACCTAGAAGTTACAACAATGCTTATGCTAGTGTAACACTCCCATTTATTTAAGGACCTGGACTAGGACTCCTTAGATAAAGAAGGGTGTTACCATCTCGGAAACCCGAGGCAGTAGATAACAAAGGACAATAAACAGTACTTTAAATTGAAAGTTATAAATGTTTACAACACAAATGGAACATGTCTCAAAACTGTAAATAAAGTCTGATAGCTAAACTGAGAATAAAAGTGGGCTAGCTCTAAGTCAGGTGATCCATGCTCTCTCCCCGGCCAGCTCCATATGTCTCAACAACCTGTCAATCTGCTCCCCAGTAAATGGATCATCACAGGCGTACACGAATAAGCAGGGTCAACCGCGAGGTTGAGTAGGGAATACAATGAAATAACAAAATATGATATGCATGCTCCTCCGTCACCTCCATCTCCATCTCAACTCATATTTCATAACCCGAACGCCCGACCATACCGATCCCTAAGAGACTATCAATCGACCGTCGTCGATATACCACTCCTTGGTGAGGTTATATAGGGTAGGTCCTGCAGAACCCGCCTGGGCCTTATCACAACATCACAACGTATCACAACCTCGTCACCACCACACTATCCTCCAACTCCAATGCATATGAAATGCTTAACAGTAAACAATGCAATGCAATATGTATATCATTGAACTGATCAATTATAAAATCATGCCCCTACAAAATGTTGTGATAGCATACTCAATACGATCAATTCGGTCAATCACAATCCAAAGATATGAGTCGTAGCATAAAGCAACAACCACGAAATAAGTCAACGTTCACAACTTGGTCATATGAAACACAACAAGTCAACACCATTCAACAACAACGATAATAAGTCAAGTGTATTTCCCTACCTCGTAGCAGGAGCAAAAACAGCAACTCACAGCACTTTACTCGAAACTTGTTACCTAAACATGTAAGTACATCCAATCAATTATTCGTATCCCAAAACCCGCTTCCAGACGAAAATTACTAAATATGGAAACTTCCCCGAAATAGGAAGTTTCCCAAAATGGAAACCTACCCAAATTAGAAAGTTTCTCGAAACAAAACCCGACACAACGTCTTACTACTCAACTTGTTAAACAACGTTTTTGAAGACAAAATAATAAAATATAAATGAAACCCGACTAACGAAACCCGATCAAAATCAAAACGATAAACTAATTAAAACCGTACAAAACACGCAACAAACAACCCTACGCCGCCTTTGAACAACGCGCACAACCGCCACCTAACGCCGGCAGCCACCAGGCCATGACACCAGGTCTGGCCTGGCCACCACCGGTCACTACCACCGTGGTTGACTCACGCCGGTGAGTCGAACCACAACCCCCAAACCGGCAGCCCCTGCATGACACGCTTCCATAACCCGTACCCAGATCCCCACCGGCGTCGACCTGCGCCGTCCCGTTCACCACACACGACGGCAGTCGTCGCCACCACTACCACAAGACTCGTCTCTTTCCCGACTTCCCATAACCCTTACCAAAAGACGCTGACTCGACCCGTATAAGACACTGGACCCGGATTCGATTAAACGAAAACAAAGGGGAAAACCGGTTACCTCTTCTGACAACCACCCTAAAGTTCGCCTGAAACACCTTGCGCCGCCAACGAACACCCTCTACAGCCACCTAGATCTGCTGTACGCACTGCCTCCTCCCCTGACCTCACTCGCCCTCACTCTAATTCGCCGTCGTTATTGATCGACTGATGATGCGAAACCTTTGGTGTAAAACGTGAGGGAGAGAAAGGAGCGGTTGTTTTGTTTAGGGTTTTACTGGGGTAAATTATGTTATCATCATAAAAGAGGGTAAATGGGTTGGGTTAAAAGGTTTGGATTAGATTCTACCCAATTTGATCCTTGGCTCAAAGTTCGGTTTCAATTAAACTCGACCCAGAAATCGTTTACGATATAAACTCGATAATTTTACGACTCGAATTAAAATAAAACATTACACGTAATCGCTAATAAAATACGAGTATTACAGTCTTCCCCCCTTAAAATAAACTTCGTCCCGAAGTTCGCTCCAAAATACCACCAAGAACCTCTACGACAGCATACTCAACACAGCATAACTTGAAACCATGAGAATACTCTTTCAACATATCACTACGAAAATCATTCCATCATTCTACTACGGCCATTCACCTCAACCAACTAACAGAAGTAAAAACAAAACATAGAGAACTCATTTGCATAGGTACCACACAACGAAACATCAACTTAATCAAAACCACAATCTACAACCAAGTGCAACATAAACATTAAGATTTCACAATCCTACCCAACTAAAAACATGGTTACGTCCTCGTAACCTCATTTCAACTTTCATATACATATACAACAACATCACTGTCAACAACATGTAACAGAAAAGAACACATGGTAAGAAATTGCGCATTAACATTAAAGTCGAAAACAAGGTTTTGTTATGGAATTAACTGATTGTCAACAAATAACACTTATTACTTAGCTCATTCTTAACTTAAAAACACAACATCAAACTAAAAGATCAACAAGAAAAGAGCCAAAGGTTTACACGGTTTCATAACAGACCGATCATGGTGTTACTAGCTTTAACATAACAGTCCGTAGGTCGCGCTTAATCTGACTCTGGTGACTTAGTTTCAGGCGTTCCTGTTTTCTCCCATCTATCCCGGTCTATAACTCTTAGGCACTTTCTAGGAAAGTATTTACTATAGATGCGCTCGTTATCATCGTCAAGCTCGCCAGTCCGCATTCCATCCCCTGTGACTTCTATGTCATTCCCTTCTTGGTTCACCTCCTCCCCAATGTCTGGTTTGGGTGGTTCAGTCGTACTTTCGGCATCAGGTACATTAGCATAAAATTCGTACCTCAGGTCGCCTGATATAAAGTCAAAGGTATGCTCGGGCGGGTAAGCGGGCCCCGTCGTCGATGAATTGGGGTCACGGCATAACCTCATGCAATGGGTGGACAACTCTCTCATATAGAAGTGTTTCTTTGTCCTTTAGTATGCCGAGTCGGGATAGTATCAATAAGGGTATACGCTCTTAATCGAGTATTAGTTAAGTACTCGGGGTGTCCATTATGGCCATACTTGTCCATGGCAAAGACAAAGTTTCTCACAATGCTCATTGAAGTCGCATCAAGTGACATGTAGCAGCGATCCGCGGGTGGTACATTGTAGGGATCCGTCCTACGAGTTGAAAGCTAAACAAATTAGGACACATGGGTGATACCGTAGAAGGGTGTTAAGATAAAGGATTCATTCACGAGGTTTAAGTGTGCGAAAGTCATATAACAAGTTTTCGTAGTAGTTGTTGTAGTACCAAGGTTTTGGTCAACTCGAGATTATCACGGTCATTTACCTACTCTGTCTCTCCCGAATTAGTTCATCCATCCCTTTACTTTGTACTCTCACCTCATCCTACCCCCACGTTACATCTAAAGGAACCATCGGCCCAAGGTATTCGGTTTTGGTACATATAGGAGTTCATTAACTATCTTGTGCACATATATGGAAACACTTAACCATGCAATATATATATACTTGGTTTGTAATTGATAAACGCACTTCACTTAACTAAGGCAAGAAATCACCCATCAAGGACATAAACAACACACAACATCTTATGCCACCAGTTGTTTAACACACAAGAGGAACATCATACGTGTGGACATGTGAGCAAAAGATATTAACCATACCCTGCCGGACGACTTGATCAACAAGATATATTAACAAGGAGTTATGATCCTTCACACAACACAGAACACCCGCATTATCTACTAGAGAACAACAACCTTAGAAAGATCAACCATAAGAATATACTTATACTAGCATATAATTTAACATTGACCCCACCAAATTCCTCTCCCAAGCCAAAATTATTACTAATTCCGAACAATTGATCCATATGCGCATTCATTCCGCCCTACTACTAACAATCACCAGGAGTATTAAAACATGTTGTGCATATGCACTCCTTAAATACTTTGAAACCACAGAAAACATAACATGTAACCAAAACCATTTGACTCATCAGATATGCAACACAAATTAGTCAGTTTGTATGATATAAATTCTGAAAACATATTTCCCAATAAAAGCAACAACATATGATCCATGACAACAACAACATTACTTCCATATCACACACGTGTTTAACATTTTAGCAACCATATCGTTCAATTGTGTCCAGCAACTTAGTATAACTCATTTTCAGCAAAACAAAAGATATCGCATAAATAGCTTAAACATATACCTTTGCCATCATATACTTTGTAGAACATTATCTATGATAAAAGATTAGCAACTTGAACAACCTCTCTGATTTGCACGATTCGGATAATTAGGCAACCCGTAGGCTCAATTAAACATAACTATAACGACTATCATTTAAACCAACGCATATCATGTGAATCATCAAAGGGTTATCCCATTATAATTGCCAACATAGTTATCATAAACAGTCTTCATTAGAATATAATTGATAGCAACGACTCGAGAATACAGATATGTCAAATGTCGTGCTACTACAAACAGTTTCCTTTATATCACGCCCATACAATTGCAAGAATCACTTTAGCATTTTATGACAATATAATAACGAACATATCCAATAAGGAATAACAACACTGTTTAATATCATGTCATAGGTTTAGGTTCAACTGAAATAATTTAATGCGATGAAGGTAATAAATATAACTATGGGCACACAAACGTACATGAAAGACATGATTAATATTATCATAAAACATTCATGCGGAAACAACAATAAATTGACAACATCCAACTATCGGGTGCGATTCCAGTTTTCCACCAACATCCGTAGCATCTATTATCTATGCAAGAGAAAATAATGATGGTAACAATCAAGAAACATATATTAGAATATCTGGATTTAATGCTTACCTGCCACTAACTTTAATAAGATAAGACAACATAGGTATTTATGTACATATTCCGGCCATTACAGAGATTATGAACAACAAGAGACATTATGACATGATAACATTTAAGGTACGCAAACAACTGAACTCGTATAAAACATGTCACCTTTGATTAAGAATCATATTCAGCTATTCAATTTCACACATACTATCATGCCAACAATGTTATAAACTAAACTTTAATTGTTATCACTTGTTAAGATACATAACCAATGAATATGCGTGCTACTATCATCATATAAGAACATTATAAGTCCACATTAGTAAGGCTCATGAAATAACCCAACAACTGTATGAAAACTCAACATAGAATTCACATTCTAAAAGTTATGATTCACGTTGTAACTTCCAAAAATCATGAATAAATAACCGTTCAACGAAATCTTGAGTTATATTACTTTTTATAACATACAGAGAGTTAATAATACGTGAGAAGAAGAATGAGGTCCAAAGCTCAAGAATCCAATTTTTTTTAAAGCATTTTAAAACTTCGTTGGTCCAAACAACATGTAACAACAATTGGTCCGAAACTTGGGTCAGTTTGCAAAACTTACCTTTTAATATTGAAGTATCAAGAATTTTCGTGGTTTAACAATCTGAAAACACGTGTGAGTATTCTAATCACTCCAATTGGAATTATGAAATAATCATGAGTACAAATTAAATGAGAAATTTTTCAAAATTGTTGGTCGGAACATAATTGTACAGGAACTTTCTGACCATAGACCACTAAAATGTTTATTACTCCTAACCGTATATCCTATGAACATGAAACCAACGCCAAATGAAAGCTAACTCACCAGGCTACATCCCATAAAATTTTCATTCATAGGCGATAAACAGAAAACGAATGGCAGTAAGATCAATTAGAGAGTAAAATCAAACAAACGTGTTTCAGCACTAGGTCATTCATTTACTATGTTCCAAGCTCTTACAACCACACTACCGATACTAACCCATCCGAACTTAAATCTCACACTGTGTACCTTCGTAACATCTACCCCATAGAATCCCTTCGCATCTCGATCTACTCCTCAAATCTAAATCACAATTGCTCTGACTAGAAACATGCAATTCAATAGTGTTTCTCATTACTATCACAATACTATACTAGCATGGCTTCGGGATCACATAACCGCATATCACTAGACATAATAGTACTATCAACACATCATTCAACATCCATCCAGATAAATATCATCAATTCGCAATTATTTTCACGCTCGCGATTATGACAATCCAACACTTCATTGATTATCAACCTGAACACGAAAATTTTATTTCTCATCTCCACAACATCATATGATCATGCCGTCATTCATACAAAATACTTACCGTAACATTGTCCTGCAGCATGATTAGAATATATGGGTCTCAAGGTGTACATCCACTCGATTATATCCAAGGTTTTCCTTCTAACTACCCCATTCACTCAATTTCTCTCGGGTTACCTGGTTCAAAACTGAGAGGGCAAAAGAGCACGTATTAAGGGCGCCTTCTTAACCGCACTGTGAGCTCCTAACAGTTCCTACCCAGGGGTTCAATTTATTTAGACACATCCTATGTTCATTAGGTTCATTGGTTTAGGCCTGAGGATCGTTCGCTCTGATACCACTTTGTAACACCCCCATTTATTTAAGGGCCTGGACTAGGACTCCTCAGATAAAGAAGGGTGTTACCATCTCGGAAACCCGAGGCAGTAGATAACAAAGGACAATAAACAGTACTTTAAATTGAAAGTTATAAATGTTTACAACACAAATGGAACATGTCTCAAAACTGTAAATAAAGTTTGATAGCTAAACTGAGAATAAAAGTGGGCTAGCTCTAAGTCAGGTGATCCATTCTCTCTCCTCGGCCAGCTCCATATGTCTCAACAACCTGTCAATCTGCTCCCCAGTAAATGGATCATCACAGGCGTACACGAATACACAGTGTCAACCGCGAGGTTGAGTAGGGAATACAATGAAACAACAAAATATGATATGCATGCTCCTCCGTCACCTCCATCTCCATCTCAACTCATATTTCATAACCCGGAACGCCCAGCCATACCGATCCCCGGCAGACTATCAATCGACCGTCGTCGATATACCAGCTCGCAGCTGAGGTTATCCAGGGCAGGTCCTGCAGAACCCGCCTGGGCCTTATCACAACATCACAACGTATCACAACCTCGTCACCACCACACTATCCTCCAACTCCAATGCATATGAAATGCTTAACAGTAAACAATGCAATGCAATATGTATATCATTGAACTGATCAATTATAAAATCATGCCAGCTACAAAATGTTGTGATAGCATACTCAATACGATCAATTCGGTCAATCACAATCCAGTATATGAGTCGTAGCATAAAGCAACAACCACGAAATAAGTCAACGTTCACAACTTGGTCATATGAAACACAACAAGTCATTACCATTCAACAACAACGATAATAAGTCAAGTGTATTTCCCTACCTCGTAGCAGCAGCAAAAACAGCAACTCACAGCACTTTACTCGAAACTTGTTACCTAAACATGTAAGTACATCCAATCAATTATTCGTACCCCAAAACCCGCTTCCAGACGAAAATTACTAAATATGGAAACTTCCACGAAATAGGAAGTTTCCCAAAATGGAAACCTACCCAAATTAGAAAGTTTCTCGAAACAAAACCCGACACAACGTCTTGCTACTCAACTTGTTAAACAACGTTTTTGAAGACAAAATAATAAAATATAAACGAAACCCGACTAATGAAACCCGATCGAAATCAAAACGATAAACTAATTAAAACCGTACAAAACATGCAACAAACAACCCTACGCCGCCTTTGAACAAAGCACACAACCGCCACCTAACGCCGGCAACCACCAGGCCATGACACCAGGTCTGGCCTGGCCACCACCGGTCACTACCACCGTGGTCGACTCACGCCGGTGAGTCGAACCACAGCCCCCAAACCGGCAGCCCCTGCATGACACGCTTCCATAACCCGTACCCAGATCCCCACCGGCGTCGACCTGCGCCGTCCCGTTCACCACACACGACGGCAGTCGTCGCCACCACCACCACAAGACTCGTCTCTTTCCCGACTTCCCATAACCCTTACCAAAAGACGCTGACTCGACCCGTATAAGACACTGGACCCGGATTCGATTAAGCGAAAACAAAGGCGAAAACCGGTTACCTCTTCTGACAACCACCCTAAAGTTCGCCTGAAACGCCTTACGCCGCCAACGAACACCCTCTACAGCCACCTAGATCTGTTGTACGCACTGCCTCCTCCCCTGCCCTCACTCGCCCTCACTCTAATTCGCCGTCGTTATTGATCGACTGATGATGCGAAACCTTTGGTGTAAAACGTGAGGGAGAGAAAGGAGCGGTTGTTTTGTTTAGGGTTTTACTAGGGTAAATTATGTTATCATCGTAAAAGAGAGTAAATGGGTTGGGTTAAAAGGTTTGGATTAGATTCTACCCAATTCGATCCTTGGCTCAAAGTTCGGTTTCAATTAAACTCGAACCAGAAATCGTTTACGATATAAACACGATAATTTTACGACTCGAATTAAAATAAAACATTACACGTAATCGCTAATAAAATACGGGTATTACAGCTAGTTGCATATTTTGGCCCGTTGTAACTGTGGCTTCTATGCGATGCCTAAAGAATCACATATGTCAGGAATGTGTGTGCAAGTATTGACTATCCAGGGTTTGAGAGTTATTTGCTCTATGCTAGACACAACATACACATGTGATATATTGAAGTTTGATTATGAAAGTATACGTTAAATGTCCCATAAAATTTACTGGTTGATAAACTTTGGAGAATTTACCAACAATCTGCCAGGAGGAATCATGCGTGACCATTTCAAGGAGTTTAGTAGTTTTAGATACGGGACTTTTGCTGCTAAACTATGTTCTTGGACCATCAATAGTTAGTTACCACTTATGACTAGATATTAAAAAAAATCCTTAAGGTCTTATGGCTAAACCACCTTGACTAAAGGAGAGAAAAAAACTGATCCAGGCTTGTTTTTAGAAGTTCACTCTGTGCAAGAAGAGGTATCAAACTTTGTCGATCTCTATCTCATCCCACTGATTTTATAGCAGAGAAGTTTCAAATCCCACTGAAATACAGTCTTCTAGTTTTATGGTAAAGACTACTAGTTGCCACGACATCAAGCTCGGCCTTGGCAACGGGGGCCTAGAGTAGGGAATGGGACTCATCTGGAAAGAAGAAAGGAGATAGTTAGAAACTAGAACTTTTTTCGTTTTGGGGTTTTCTACGAAACTATTTATCGCTTTGCATTCTTTTCAAATTATTTATCATCAATGGGTTTAGGTCGTCACTTTCAGGTTTTTTAAAGAGCTGCAGTAAAGCTGCTTCTTGACCAAAGGGTAAACTGGTAAAGGCGCTACTTCAAGTAGCGGTTTTACTTGAAAATGAGGACATGGACTCATTAGTGCGAAATAGTTTCAAACAAACGCTAAAACGATAACTACTTTATTAAATAACATCAAAACAAAAATATCTAGAAACTAACGTAACTAATACTCATTGATGAATAACTTGGCGAACCGGTGGTGCCATGATAGTGATCATACCCAATAATTTCGCAGGATCTGGAAGCGACTCTCGGCTCCTTTCCTACTCTATTAATTTTTTTTCCTACTTCCCGTCGTCTTGGGCGTGGGGATTCCGGTGATTTATCTTGTCATTTTCCCTTTTTTGTTGCATTTGTTTTGGTTCTCTTAATCTTTGAAATTCTTTTTTCTTAACCCTATCTATGATCTTACCGTTCCATTTAATAATAAGAGTATAAAAAAGTTTCTATGAATTTAACTTAAATATTAACTTTACTAGTATCCGAAAATAAATCCCATTTTAGTTTTAACATTGAAGTTATTTGTTAACTTTGTCGAGGTCGTTTTTGTGAAGAATAAGTAAAGGTTGTATTGTATTATGTGATGAAAGGCAGAGATTACAAGTGTTTATATACAGTTTGCAACAATGTGAACGTAGCTACAAAAGTGGTAACAAATAAAACAAATTCCTCAAATCATGGAGAAGATATTGGAAGGAATATGTGCAGCGTTAGTTTTGATAGGATTAGGAGATTATGATTTTATATTATTCACACTCCCGCGCAAGATGGACGGTCGGAGACGAAGACAAATCTTGGATGTAAGCTCGAAAAATCTGGATTCGTGGAGCGGCTTCGTTAGAGTGTCAGCAAGTTGACCGTTCCCGTTAATATGTTGAACTCGAACTAATCCTTGTCGAACTTGTTCTTTCACAAAATGGAACGAGAGTGCGAGGTGTTTCATGCGTGAGTGAAAAA
The DNA here is from genome assembly GCF_048544455.1 of Silene latifolia. NCBI lineage: Eukaryota > Viridiplantae > Streptophyta > Magnoliopsida > Caryophyllales > Caryophyllaceae > Silene > Silene latifolia. The sequence goes on along the minus strand of NC_133530.1, from coordinate 86,411,341 downwards.
CGGGGTTTGCCGAGTAGTGGGTAGCGAAGAGGTTATCATAGTAGATTGCTGGCGGTGAGGTGTGATGATAACCGAGCTCAGTGAGTAAAGAGACAAGCCATAGCAACTCGGAGGTGGTGTCGGCCACGGCTCTGAACTCTGCTTTAGTGGTAGAGCGGGATAGCGCCTTTTGCTTTTTCGAAGACCAACAAATGGGATTTCGACCTAGTTAAATGAAAAAACCCGTGGTGGAGACATAATCTGTAGTGTCACTCCCCCAATCAGCATCACAATAGGCGTGTAGAGTGAGGGATGTTGTTTTGTGAAGTTGGATACCAAGGTTGAGCGTGCCATTGAGGTAGCGAAGCAACCGTTTCAAGGCAGTCCAGTGAGCGGCAGTTGGGTGGGCAAGGAATTGGGCAAGCTTGTTGACTGGGTAGGAAATGTCGGGACGGGTGAGAGATAAGTATTGTAAGCTACCAACGATAGCTCTGTAGGCGGTGATGTCAACAACAGGTTGGTCTGGTTCCTTAAGAAGTGGAGGGTGGGCAACCATGGGTGTGGTGGCGGGTGTACTGTCTTGCATCTGGAATTTTTGAAGGAGGTCCGAGAGGTATTTTGTCTGATTAAGATGGAGGCCATTTGTGGTTGGGGTGACCTCGCTACCGAGAAAGAACGATAGGGGTCTGAGGTCTTTAAGTGAGAATTTGCGAGATATGTTGGTGATGAAGGTGCGAATGTGGTTGACGTTTGGGCCAGTAACGACGATATCGTCGACATATACTAGCACAAATAGGGTTGTGGTCGAGGTGTTTAAGATAAAAAGAGAGGGGTCAGAAACAGAGTTACGAAAACCGAGTGTAAGGAGGCAGGATTTAAGCTCGGTGTACCAAGCTCGAGGGGCTTGTTTTAGGCCATAAATCGCTTTGTTTAGCTTACACACATGATCGGGGTTCTCGGTGTCAATGAACCCATGTGGTTGGTCCATAAAAACCGAGTCAGTAAGGTGACCTTGAAGGAAGGCGTTATTAACGTCAAGCTGGTGGAGGTGCCACTGTTGGGCCATGACAAGGGATAGAACAAGTCTTATAGTGGCGGGTTTTATGACGGGACTAAATGTTTCCGAGTAGTCGATGCCGGGTCGTTGATGGAAACCTTTGGCGACGAGTCTTGCTTTGTGTTGTTTGATGGTACCAACCGGGTTATATTTCACACGATACACCCATTTGCAGCCAACGACATTTTGGGCTTGGGAGCGAGGTACAAGGGACCAAGTGTTGTTTCGGAGAAGAGCCTGATGTTCATCAAGCATGGCTGTTCTCCACCGAGGGTCAACTAGGGCTTGCTTGGTGGTGGTGGGTGTGACGTGAGGGGATGAAGTGATAGCGGTTTTTGCGTATTTCGGGTTAGGCTTGACAATATTGTTAGACAGTCTGGTGACGGCTCTAGATGGAGGAGGAGGAGGAGGAGGTGGTGGTGTGGCAGCGCTTAGGGAGGCAGTGGTGGTGTGTCAACGCTTGGGGAGGCAGTGGTGGTTGTGGGGTTAGTGGAAGAGGACACGGGTGGGTTGTTTGGTGTGGACAGCGAGGATGAAGTGGTGGATGGGGTGATAGGTGAAGTGGTAGAGGTGGTAACGACAGGAGAGGTAGTGTGGTCAGGTAGTGATGATGATGATGCGGAGTTGATGGAGGTGGTAGCAGGTGGAGGGTTCGAAGGGGGTGGGGAGGTGACGGGTAGGGCATGTGCAAGGAGAGGGATGGTGAGTGCACACCATCGATCAGGTGAGGGAAGAGACGAGGGGTTCGAATTGACGAGGGTGGTGAATGGGTATTCGGTTTCGACGAAGCGAACATGACGTGATGTATAAAGTTTCTTGGTGACAGGTTCATAGCAAAGATAGGCACTTTGGGTATTAGAATAGCCAACGAAGACACATGGTTTGGATTTTGGTTCGAGCTTGTGGTGAGTATATGGTCGGAGCCATGGGTAACATAGACAACCGAAAGATCGAAGTTTGGTATAGTTTGGGTCTTGATTGAACAGGAGATTGTATAGGGTTTTGTTTTGAAGTGTTGGGGTGGGTAGTCTATTTATTAGGTATGTAGCGGTGGCAAATGCGTAGGGCCAAAACTGAAGTGGCATACGGGCGTGACTGAGAAGAGCGAGACCTGTTTCAACCACATGGGGATGACGTCTTTCGGCGAACCCATTGTGCTCGAGGGTGTGGGGTGGAGAGGTAAGGTGAGTAATGCCATTGTTGAGCAATTCCGGGTTGAGTTTGGTATATTCACCTCCGTTATCGGAGTAAAATTGTTTAATTGGTTTTTGGAATTTTTTTTCAATAATTGCTTTGAATCGGTTAAATGTAACGAGGGTGTCGGATTTATTTTTGATCGGGTAAAGCCAAAAATAGTGAGTGTAGTGGTCGACAAAAATAATGTAATATTTATATGAGTCTTGAGATAATATCGGTGAGGTCCATACGTCGGAAAAAATAAGGTCGAGTGGAGGGAAAGGGTTTCGAGGTCCTTGGTGATGTGGTGGGAGGCACCACTATCAACAAGGTAGGCATTGTTGGACGAGGAGGGGGTAGTGGCGGTATGAGCTTGTGGACGAGGCTGTGTAGGAGGTGGAGGGAAGATGACATCGGGGTAGTCACGGCGAAAAGCAGGGCACTCACTAATCACGTGGCCTGTTTCGCGACAGTACTGGCAGCGGCCTTTAAATGGCCGAGGGGTTGTGTTATTGGTGGTTTGGTTGCGATTGTGGGTGTTGGCAGATTGGTTGTGACGGTGGTAGGAGTGGGAGCGGTTGGGTTGATGGTTGGGACGAGGAGAATGGTTGGAATAAGAGCGGGTTGCAGCGTGAGCATTGGGTGGGAAGTTGGTGGAAGAGGGTTCTCGTTTAACAATTAATTCATGTTGAATTAATCGTTCATGAAAATCCTCGAAGGTGATAGGAGTGTCTCGGGCTCTTATTGCATCAATGACGTTTTTGTATTTTTCTTCAGGTAGGCCTTGGATTGTTTCTTGGGTTATGTCTTCGGCATCCATGGGTTTACCAAGTTGCGCAAGTTGGGTAGTACATGCCTTTATGGCAAGCATATACTCGGAAATGGTACTATCTCCGAAGGTAAGATGACGGAGACGGTCTTTAACTTGTAGAATGTGCCCTCGTGAAGGGTTGGCATAGGTGCGGGCTATGGTTTGCCAAGCCTCTTGAGAGGAGTTGGCATCGAGAATGATTGGTGAGACGGTTTCATGGAGAGTGTCGGCTAGGGCACCGAGTATAAGATTGTCTTGCTTATACCAAGTGGTATAGGCCGGGTTTGGAATGGGGTCCGGATTTGGTTTGGCATCAGTAGCGGCTGGGGTAATGGTGGATGGTGGTGGGGTTATGGAGCCATCGAGGTATGAGAAAAGACCATAGCCTCGAAGGAGACGAGTCACTTGAAACTGCCAAGATCTATAGGTGGAGGGTGTTAGTTTAGTGCAGTTTGGGAAGGAGATGGATACAAGTGGTTTCGATGGTTCGTCGGGGTTGGGAATGAGTCCATTGCCGGTGGCTGCCATGGGGTTTTCGTGGGTGAAGATGATGAGGGTTAGTAGGATCGATAGGGATCTCTGATACCATGTAAAGAATAAGTAAAGGTTGTATTATATTATGTGATGAAAGACAGAGATTACAAGTGTTTATATACAGTTTGTAACAATGTGAACGTAGCTACAAAAGTGGTAACAAATAAAACAAATTCCTCAAATCATGGAGAAGATATTGGAAGGAATATGTGCAGCATTAGTTTTGCTAGGATTAGGAGATTATGATTTTATATTATCACTACAAGAAAAACTAAAACAGGCGACCGAAATTTGGCGACTGATGATGGTAGTCGCCAATTTGGCGATTGATTTACAAATTAGCGACTGAAATCAGACGCTAATTAGGCGACTGAATTTTTTAAAAAAGGAATCTAATTTGGCGACTGATATTTCAGATTTGGCGACGGATTTATAGGTAGTCGCCAATTTGGCGACTGAAATTCAGTCGCCAAATCATATTTCAGTCGCCAAATTTTTTTATACAAACCAGACCCCCCTCTCTCCTACTTTACTCTTTCGAAACCAAAAAAAAAAAAAAAAAAAGGCGAACAGCGACGACAGCGGATGACGAACGACACAACCACACTTCCACCGCCACTTCCACCCTCTTTAATTAGGTTAGTGTTTTTTTGTTTAATTTCAGTTTAATTAGTTTAATTTGTTAGATTAATTTGTAGTTAATTTGATTAATTTGTGGTTAGTTTGTTAGATTTATTTGTAGTTAGTATGTTTGATTAATTTGTAGTTAGATTTAGTTTAATTTGTGTTTGAATTAAAAGGGAATGATTAAGAGGTTTGTGTTTAGGTTTAGGGTTAGGGGGGTTGGTGGGCCGTGGGTGGGTGGGTCGTGGGGTGGCCTTGGGTGGGTCGTGGGTGGCGTATGGTGTTGGGTAGCTAAGTGAAACCGTCTCATTATCGTTAGTATTAAGCTAAGTGGAACCGTCTTAATTAATATTATTATTATTATTATTATTACTAAGTTAAGTGAAACCGTCTTATTATTATTAATATTAAGCTAAGTGAAACCGTCTTTTGCATTAATGGAATTAGCTAAGTGGAACCATCTTTTGGATTAAGAGAAATTAGCTATTAGCTAAGTGAAACCTTCTTTAGGACTTGATTTTGATAAATTTAGTTTGATAATTCATGTTATTGATGAATTGAGGTTGAATAACCCTGTTTTTTTTGTTTTTCTTTTCTTCTTTCAGGGTTGTCACCGCGCTGCTGAGTATCACCGTCCGCGGTAGCTGTTGCTTCTTGTTTTAGTTTTCATTTTTGCTTTTACTTGATTAGGTAACCTCCTCTTACCAGTTACCTTTTAAATTTACTAATTTTAGTTCAAATTATGCTACGGACTTTAGGATAGAAACCTTTATTATGTGGTTGAATTATGCTATTGATTGACTTAATTAATTTAGTACCAAGTGTGTCGTTGTTTATCTTAAACTTTAAATTAGTGTTAGTTTGATTTGATGTTGACTTAGTACCCGTTCAAGAATTACCCATTAGGAGTAATTCTTGAATAGTCCCCATTTTGGGATTGTCTTTGTACGTTTCAAGTCATTTAGGTAGTAAACACGTATTTGTGATTTATTAATGATGAATGAGTTTCGTGGCGATCCCTTTAATGTTCTCCGAATACATGTACATGTGGAGTAATTAGTTATTCTACATAGATGTGTATTTGGAGAATTGAAGGGAATTGCTGCCGAATTTTTTCCTCATTAATAAATTATAAGTGTGTTTGCTAGTGACTTGAAACGTACATTGACGTGTTTAGGTTGGAGTGATAAGGACCTCATTCGAAGATGGATTATTTATTGACAATATTTATATATTGTTTTCATATGTTTATTGTATAATGTGGCGTATAATGTTTAAATTTTGTATGTAATATTATTGTTATTTTTTAAAAATGTTTAAATTATTGTGGGGTCTTTTTTAGATTAAAATGAAGAGATTGGAACGTTCATGGATGTATGAAGGAAGATTAGACCATTCCAATAAGAAAAGACGTCCTACCGCTAGATTTATAAAGGGTGTTAGCTAGCGAGTTTATTGAATTTGCTAAACAACAAGATGAATATGACTTGGTAGACAAAAAACTTAGGTGTCCTTGTGCCAAATGCAAAAACCTGAAATACCAGCTTGACATTGTAGTTGAAGAACATCTCATTATAAACGGGTTTAAGCCAAATTATTAAAATTGGATTTCACATGGAGAAGCATATTCTCCAATTCATGAACAAGCTCACACCCAACAAATACAAAATGATGAGAACCCATATAGAGAGATGGTTGTTGATGCTGTGGATTCCACTATTTTTAATAGTGATGACCATACAACCATTTCTGAAGAACAACCGCCACATCCACAAGCAAAAGCCTTTATTGAAATGTTAAAAGCCTCAGAAAAACCCTTGTATGAAGGAAGCAGAATGACATTGTTACAAGCCGCTTCTAGGCTAGTTACCTTGAAATGTGAGTTTAATATGCCATTTGTTGTTGTTGATGGCATTCACTCGTTCCTTGAGGAATCTTTCCCCGATGATAATATCATGACCCGAAGTTTCTACACTACCAAAAAAGTAGTTAAAGGTTTTCAGTTACCGCATGAAAAGATTGATGCATGTCCTGAAGGATGTATGCTATTTTGGAAAGATGATGCTTTGCTTGACAAATGTAAAGATTGTGGGGCGGATAGATATGAGACAAGTGAAGGAGATACAGTTTTGGTGTTGAAAAAAGGCAACGGTAGTAAGAGGGCCAAAAAGAGTAAGAAACCAATAGCATGTAACCAATTGTTTTACTTTCCTCTCGCACCAAGACTTCAAAGAATCTATGCCACCAAAAACATTGCCGAACAAATGAGATGTCACAAAGAAAACCCACGTGCTCCGGGGAAGATGAGTCATCCTAGTGATGGGGAAGAATGGAAACGATTTGCTCAGATGTATCCTGAATTTGCCAAGGAACCCCGCAATGTACGACTTGGCTTGTGTACGGATGGATTTGATCCTTTTGGTAATTTTGGGAGGAAGTATTCTTGTTGGCCCGTTATGGTCACACCATACAACTTACCACCTTGGTTATGTATGAAAAGACCATCTATCTTCTTGTCACTTATTGTTCCCCGACCAAAAAGCCTGAAACGTAATTTGGATGTTTATTTACAACCATTGGTGGAGGAGTTGAAATATTTGTGGGAAGTTGGGGTGGAAACTTATGATGTGTCTAAAAAATAAAATTTTCAACTTAAAGCTTCCCTTTTCTGGACAATAAATTATTTTCCCGCCTATGGTATGCTATCTCGGTGGTCTACACAAGGACAAAAAGCATGTCCTTGTTGCATGGAGGAAAGTAAAGCGTTTTGGCTTCGCAATAGCAAGAAAATAAGCTAGTTTGATTGTCATAGATGCTTCTTACGAGAGGGAAATCCACATAGGAGGAACAAGAAAGCTTTCACAAAAGGTAAAGAGGTGCTTGATGCCCCTCCAAAACGAGTGCCTGGGAAGGAGATATGGAAGACGGTATGTGATTTACCATCCCCTATTGATGGTACCGAAGAAGAATTTAAAGAATTGAAAAAGCAGAAAAACGGTTGGTTTAAAAGAAGCATTCTTTGGGACCTTCCTTATTGGAAGACAATGTTGATAAGACATAATTTGGATGTAATGCACATAGAAAAGAATTTCTTTGAGCAACTAATTGACATGATCATGGATGTAGAAGGTGAAAAATGTGATAGCATTGCTTCTAGAAAAGATTTGCAGAAATTTTGTCATCGTCCCAAATTACACATTCGCGGCGACGGGTCTAAGCCAACATCCATTTTCACTCTCAACAAAGCTAAGAGAAAGGTATTGTGTGAGTGGTTACAATATTTGAAGTTTCCTGATGGGTATGCATCAGATTTTAGTCGATGTGTTTTTCTTAATTAGCTGAAGTTGCAAGGCATGAAAAGTCATGATTGTCATGTATTCATGGAGCGATTATTACCCGTTGCTTTGAAACACCTCGTGCCGACAAACGTTTGGAATGCAGTTGTTGAGATTAGTCAATTCTTCCGAGATTTATGTGCCTCTTCAATATGTGTTGATCACATGATTCGTCTGGAAGAGCAAATACCACAGATATTGTGTAAGCTTGAAATGATCTTTCCTCCTGCATTTTTTAACTCCATGGAGCATCTACCGGTTCATTTGCCATATGAAGCCAAAGTTGGGGGACCCGTCCAATATAGGTGGATGTATCCATTTGAAAGGTAATTAAGATAATCTAGCTACTTTTAAATTAAAATTAATAATAATAACTAATCTATTTATTATATGTTAACTTTATTAGTAATAAAACTCATCATTAACTTTTATAGGTTTCTTAATCATTTGAAGAAAAAAAATTGGTAATAAAGCTAGGGTGGAAGGTTCTATATGCAATGCTTATTTAATGGAAGAGATTGCAAACTTTTGTTCTCTTTACTTTGAAAAACATATAGAAACCAAAGCAAAAAACTTGAATGTTGAGAAACCGGATGAAATAGACGGAAGTTTACCCGATTTTTTTCAAACTCAAGATGATGAAGGGTGTTCATCAAAGGAGCAAACAAGATATTTGGATGATAAGGAGTATAATCGTGCCCACCTTTACGTGCTATCTAATTGTGACCTCTTGGAGTCATAGAAACACAGTTTGTTAATGATTTCATTGAGAGGAATCCTAATATAAGTAAGGATGATGTTTGGGACAAACATGAGTACCAATTTCCATTATGGTTCCAGAAACATGTAATTGAGTTGAATATTCAAGATGATTTGATAAGAAGTTTGGCTTTTAGTCCTTCAAAAATGGTAAAAATGTGGAATCGATACTCGGTTAATGGGTTTAATTTTCAAACATTCAACCACGGTAAAGGTAAGGCTAGGTGCAATTGGGGGGTTACTATTTCTTCTCTTGATGACAACGAATACTATGGTATAGTTGAAGATATCTTTGAAATTAGTTATAATGGACGTGACCGAGCTTATAAAACTGTCTTATTCAAGGTTGACTGAAAGGATAATTCTGTGGCTGGAATGAGAGTACATGAACAATACAAGCTTGTAGAAGTGAATCGTACTAGAACATACTCTAAGTATGATCCATTTATACTTGCACATCAGACTTATGAAGTGTATTTTGCTACTTATCCAAGCACAACAAATGATAGAAATCAAAATGCGTGGTGTGCAATCTTTAAGACAAAGGCACGGTCACAAGTTGATACAACTTTTTTCGAAGAAGAAAACGTTTCAAATGAAACACTTTTGTCTCCACCCGATGAAATCAACTATGAGCATGAGAATAAAGATGGTGAAGACATGGAAGAGGAAGAATATTATGATGTGGAAGAGAGCTCACGGGGAGGATGAGGCGGAGGAGGAGGAGAGAAGGGAAGAAGAGGAGGAGAGGAGGGGGGAAGAAGAGGTGAGGAGGAGAACGGAGGAGGAGAAAAGGAGGAGGAAGGACGAGGGGTTTGGAGATGAAGATGATTATGATGATGATGATGATGATGACGATGATGAGGATGAGGATGGGGAGGAGGACGACGACGATGATGAGTATGATTAAATTGGTATAATTTTGTATTCCTCAAGAGTAAATAATTAAAATTTAGAAGTCCGTATAATTTTCATTTATCATTATTTGTGTTAATTTTTATTTGTATTACTGCAGATGGCTGGAGCAGGCTGAGGTAGGAAGCGTGAAGGCGACTCAGATTCTGGACAGAGTACGCGTGCGGAGGAGGAGGAGTTTGTGCGTGAGGATCCGATGCAGACAAACGGAGACGGTGACGAGACTGACGCTACCGACGAGCCAGTACAGGTGCCGATATGGTACACTTCGGATCATCGGATGATTCTTGAGCCGGCGGGATTATGGTAAGTCTTATTCTTTATTAGTCTATTATTATAATTATTATTATTATTATTATTATTATTATTATTATTATTATTATTTTGTAAAATAATAATTGTTTCTAATTTTACATGTTCAAAATAAATGCAGGTTTATGGACGATTGCGTGATACGAGGTGTCACGAAAAGCACGAAGACTAATTTCGTGGGTCCAATTCCTACATCGTGGACAAAAGCTTCTAATGCACAAAATGAGGCGTGGTACAATAACTTTCTGGTATATATTTTCCGTAGTTCTTTGTTTTATAAACCAAATAATTAATTTTGATAAATTTTTTAAGAACCAAGGTTAGACTTTTATTTTATACTGATATGAAATTTTGTCGCCTTTTTTTTTGTAGCTATCATTTGCTTGGTCACCGTCTCAAGAACAGAATGTCTGTAACAGGTACAATGAAGTCGGTACTCGACGATATCGGGACGTGATCTGGAAGACGGTCAGGCGCCCGAAGGAGCCAGAGAACATGAAAGGTATTTAATTAGCTTGTTTTGTTATTTGTATTAATTAGCATATACTCTCTTATATTATAAATAATATCAGTAGCTTATTAGTTATGATTTCATATGTGTAATTGCAGGTGAGAAGTATGAAGGCTTAATAAAGCATACCAAAAGTGAAGTTTTTCAGAAAAAGTCTAAGCAAGCATCCCTCAACAAAAAAGGAGGAAAGGAAGATGTCGTGGTCGAGCCTACTCATTACGGGGGATCACGATCGTTCTGGGATCGTGTATTGGGTGTAAGTTTGTCTATTATTTCACACTTTTTTGGTTCTCAATGCAACATGTTTATTTTATGTTAGATTTTTTGTTGATTTTCTAACATGTATGTTTTTTTTTTTCATTCAGAAAGGAAAGAAGAAGTCAAAGCCGATTGCGACGGTACCAGAACTGTTTCTGGACACGCATTCCAGGGTTGACCACAAAGGGGTTAGAAGTTGGACTAAGCCAAAAGACAAGGAATTATATGTAAGTTTTCCCTAACACTTAATTTTTGTTAATTTATTCTCTTTTAAAATGTCGTATATAAAGTGGTTACCATATTAACTTACTGCCATTTGTTTAATATTGTAGGATGCATTTGAACTTGAAAAAGCCACCAAACCAGAAAAACCGGATAATGACATATGGTATGAGTTGGCGAATGGCTTCAAGAAAGGGCACGTGTATGGTACCGGAAGTTCAACACCGGCTTTCTATGAGAACACGCGTAGGAGATCAACTTCAACAATTCCCAGCACCACGTATCAACCGGGAATTATTAGTCAACTTCAAGCTCAAGTAAGAGATCGTGATGAACGTGAAGCCAAACGTGATAAAGAATTCCGCCAAATGAAGGAAAAAATGGCAATGTTTGAGACTTGGTGGCAAGGTTGTAATCCCGGACCTAGACCCGACTACGATCCTTTTGATCCGCATGGTCCACAAGGGGGAGTAGAGCCGGTGTTGGCTTCCAAGTAAGATGATTTTAGCATGTAAGCTTGTAAAACTTGAACTTTAGACTTGAACTTTAGAATATCTTAGCTTGTAAAACTTTCATTTTCAATATATGAAATGAAGTTTGGGAAAATGTGTGGTGTTGGGTTGAAATGTATGGTGTTGTGTGTGTTGAAGTTTGGGATGTATGGCGTTGTGGAACATCGGTTTGTATGCAGGTTGTAAATATTTGGCTAGCAATGAAAACGAAAAAAACCACCAAAGCATACAGTGGCTTTGGCGACTGAAAAAGGGATTTGGCGACTGAAATTCAGTCGCCAATTTGGCGACTGATTTAGGGTAGTCGCCAAAATGGCGACTGAATTTCAGTCGCCAAATTTGACTCACTGATATTGGCCTAGTCACCCAAATTTGGCGACTAAAAAGAATTTTGGCGACTACCCTAAATCAGTCGTCAATTTGGCGACTACCAATCCAGTCGTTATTTTAGTCATTTGGCGACTGAATTGTCAGTCGCCAAATTTGGCGACCGATATTAGTCGCCAAAATTAGAAAAGGCGACTAAAGTCTGCGAGTAGCGTTTGGCGACTGAAATCAGTCGCCAAATTGATTTTAGCGACTGATTTCAGTCGCCAAAATCGGTCGCATGTTTTATTTCTTTTTGTAGTGTATTAACAGTTTTCATACAAATAACTAAGGAAAAATGTCATTTTTCAAAATAGAACGCGTGACTTTTCCCTCATAATTTTTCCTATGTCGGAGGAATTCTCATTTGCATTGAAGGAGGGGTGACGGATCCCTTCATTTGCCCCCCTCCAACTTCTCCGTTCAAACAAGTCCTACATGTGAAGTCTTAATTTGATTGTTTTGTTAGTTGAATTGGTGTAAGTGTGTAACTACTGTGAGTGCTATCACAGTTAAGCGGCTCTTTTGCTTGATAATAAAAATTAAAAGTAGTTTTTTTTTTTTTTTGTGAGAGCATGAGAGGAGCATAGAGCACAAAGCACGGGTTGGTGTTAGGCCCAAAATATGGATATGGGCTGACTTGGGGCAGCAGGCCTGGGAGCGCCGCGGGTGCAGGATGTTGGGGAGCCAGGGTGCCAGCATCACCAAGCAGCGCAGGAAATGGGCTTTTATCCACACGGACGAAGCTTGTGAGAGTCCAAGTAATTTGCGAGATCCGAAGAAGGAAGAGACCTACCCGTGGCTAAATTAGGAATAACTTGGAGGAGAAGTAAGAAACCCTAGCTCCGCAACCTCCCCTATATAAGGAGCCTCAATGCAAGGAAGAACGATCATCGAGCGACGCAAGAATCACACTTTAGCATCCATAGCTAGCATAAGAACTGTATTTCCTCTCGAATTATAGTGAAAATATTGGTGGGATTCCGTCTCCCCCCGCGGTTGTTTCCCACATCGGGTTTTCCGCGTCACCAAAATTGCCTGTGTTCATCGCATTCATCATTCAAACAGACTAACACACAACATACAATCAATTCACAATATAGACCTAACGCTAAGACCGCTATAACCCTTAATTGGTAGAAATTTACCAAAACAGTTTGGCGCCCACCGTGGGGCATAGTGGTCGTCTTCGTTAGTCAGTCTACTCAACAATCAAAACATGTCCGGACACAAAGAAACAACCTCAGGCAACACCGGCGGCGCACCAGGAACACAGGTGCCGCCCCCTTCAGCAGCAACACAAATACCATCTCCCTCGGCAGCAGTAGTAGCACGTACAACTTCGGGTAAAATCACCACTGCTGCTCAAATACCAATAGCCAAGCAAAGTCAGAGTTCTCAAGCCGCAGCAAGCCCATCCTCGGGAAAGGCTCAGATTAAAGATCCAGGATTCGTTCAGGGACAACAGGGAGTCCCGCAATCAGAGAGAGGAACACAACCCAGGCAACAGATTCAGGCACCTCCGAGTTCTACCAGCATCATGATAAGCGGGTTGGACACATTAGCCAGAACCATTAGGACTATGCAGAGCGAGAATAGGAGTATGAGATCCCAGATGGAGGAAGACAACAACCTCCTCCGAGCACAGATCAACGAATTAAGGAACCAGGCCGCTAGTCCAGCCCCTGGGATGCAAGAAGACAGATATGGAAGGCCGTCAGCAGAAAGTAGGGATCGAAGGCAGGCACGGGTGTTACCACGCGAAGTAGCACTCAGGCTGGATATGGAAGGAACACCACAGCCACGAGGAGGCCTGATCCCAACAGGACTAGGGGCACTAACACCAGATGAGGAACCAGTGCATCAGGAACCTACACCCACGTCAGGTGCGGCGGGACCGCATGGCGGGCCACCACCGCTGCGGCCCGATAATCGGGATGCTAGCTACGAATCAAGGCGAATATACACGGGAAGACACTCCGGTGGCAGCAGATCGCAGACACGTCAAACAGAAATCCTGGAACAACGGAACTTCGTACAAGGAGCAGGACACCAGCCACAGGGGCACCAGCGACCCTCCGGAAGAGAGACATACATAGAACAGCAGTACCAGGAACTACGAAGCCTCCTCAGGAGGGTCCCCGGTATGCCTCTGCCTATGGAGATGGCTGCGCCAGAAAGCTACGCTGATTCACCGTTTACTGACGATATAGCCACAGTGGCCTTACCAAAAGGATTTAGCGTTCCAACAATGACTCTCTTTGATGGAACCACAGACCCCTGCGACCACATCAGTCAATTCAAGCAAAAGATGATGGTCACTACGGCCGCGGGAGCCTCAAAAGAGGCATGTATGTGTAAGGGATTTGGTTCAACCCTAACCGAGAAAGACATTACAATGGTTCGTCGGTCTGCCTAATGGAACCATATCATCATTCGCTGACTTGGTCAACGCTTTCAACCAGCAGTTCTCCAGCAGCCGCAGAACACCCAAGCAGCCAAGTGATCTGTATAGGATCGTTCAGGAGATAGGGGAATCAATCAAGGACTACGTCACTAGGTTCAACGCAGAAAAAGTCTCAATACGAGGCTGCGATATGTCCACTGCAATCAACGCCTTCAGGCAGGGCCTGGATAAGGAATCAAACCTCTACAAAGAATTAACTATGTATCCTTGTGAAAGATTCGAGGAAGTTCAGCAGAGGGCTACTGCAGCGTTAAGATTGGAAGAAGATATACAGGCTAGAAAGGGTACGGCAGGCTTCGACAAGACAAGCAGGAAATTCGCGCCAGAAAAGAAGGATGACAGAATTAAGCCATAAAGCAGGCCCAATATCAGCAGGGTAGCAGAAAAAGCTCAACATATTGATGATTCTCCGCACCCTCCTAAGCTATCTGAGTACGGATTCAACACGGGAATGGAGGGGTTGTTAAAAGCACTCAGAAACCTGGGTGATCAGGTGAGGTGGCCAAAACCACCCACTCAGGATCGGCCAAACGACGACAGAGACAGCAGCAAGAGGTGTGAGTGGCACCAGGACATAGGACACAGGACGGAAGATTGCTACAAATTGCGGAGGGAAGTGAAGTTTCAGGTACGCAAAGGAAACTTGGACCACCTGTTATCACGTGGGGGCAAGCAGGACAGAAGAGAAGCAGCAAATCAGGTACTTCCTTCTGCTCCACCCATATGCACGAAGATTATTAACGTGATAACAGGCGGATCCGAGCTAGCAGGTTTGACATATTCCGCCGCAAAGAGGAAAGCCACCGGGAGTAAAGGGGGTCATCCAGAAACCTAGTACAGAGTAAGCCAGAGCAATATACCCCCAGTAACTTTCGATGAAACCGACATGGAAAGCGGCGCAGAACAGCATGACGACGCCTTGACCATAACATTATCCATTGGCAATTGCACTGTACGGAAAGCATTGGTAGATACAGGGAGCTCTGTGAACCTTATCATGCTCGAAACCCTCAAAACCATGGGTTTCGACAAAGAGAACCTGGTAAAGAAATCTGTGCCACTGGTAGGATTTAGTGGGGAGACTGCGCATTCAGTAGGTGAGATAACCATCCCAACATATATTGAAGGAGTTAACAAACGAGTAAGGTACCTGATCATCGAAGGTCCAACCACCTACAACGTAATACTGGGGAGACCGTGGTTGCATCAGATGAAGGCAGTACCTTCAACATATCATCAGTGCCTTAAGTTCCCAACTCCATGGGGCACAGTTACGGTAAAAGGAGATCAAGAGGAATCCAGAAACTGCTATACCCAAGCCCTCAAAGCTACAACCAAGCTCCCCTCATAGCAATTACAGGACCGGGGTACCTCGACAAAGTACAAGGAGCCTCCCTCAGAGGAGTTGGACCAAATACGCCTGGACGAGGAACACCCGGATGGAACAGTGTTGATTGGGGCCACCTGCGGTGAAGAACTGCGCAACCAGCTGATCCAATTTCTCAAGAGCAACATGGATTGCTTCGCCTGGTCCCACAATGATATGGTGGGCATAGACCCATCCGTTATTTCACATAAACTAAGCGTAAACCCAAGCTGCACCCCAGTACAGCAGAAGAGAAGAAAATTCGCGGCAGAAAGAAATGAAGTCATCAACAAAGAAGTGGACAGTCTCTTGGCAGCAGATAAAATTAGAGAAGTCAGTTATCCTGAGTGGCTCTCTAACGTAGTAGTGGTACCAAAAAAGAACGGTAAATGGAGGGTATGTGTAGACTTCACAGATCTGAACAAGGCTTGTCCCAAAGATCCCTTCCCACTACCGCATATTGACGCAATGGTGGACGCTACTGCGGGACATGAGGTACTCACTTTCCTCGATGCCTGGAGCGGTTACAATCAAATCAAGATGCATCCACAAGATCGTGGAGAAAACTTGACATTCATGTCGGAGAGGGGTATATATTGTTACAAGGTCATGCCCTTCGGCCTAAAGAACGCCGGGTCCACCTACCAACGACTGGTGAATAAAATGTTCAAGCAGCAAATAGGAAAGACCATGGAAGTATACATTGACGACATGGTAGTGAAGTCTAAAAAAGCAGAAATGCACATGGAGCACTTGGCGGATACCTTCCAGACATTGAAGGAATTTAAAATGAAACTTAATCCATCCAAATGCTCGTTTGGGGTGTCCTCGGGAAAATTCCTAGGATATATGGTGACGCAAAGGGGAATTGAGGCAAGCAAAGAGCAGATAAGAGCAATACTCCAACTGGAATCACCCCAGAAGCCGAAAGATGTGCAGAGGCTAGCAGGAAAGGTGGCGGCCCTAAATAGGTTCATATCAAGAGCCTCGGATAGGTGCAAACTATTCTATGATATATTGAGGAAGAGTCAAAAATTCGAATGGACTAAAGAACATGAAAAAGCATTCGCCGAACTCAAAAGCTACCTAAGCACGCCACCATTACTCGCGAAGCCTGAGCAAGGGGAACCACTATTTTTGTATCTATCAGTCACGGAAAGCGTGTAGCGCAGATTCCGGTTAAAGAACAAGAAGGAGTGCAGCATCCCGTATATTATATCAGCAAGTCTCTGCTCCCTGCAGAGACCAGGTACACTTCTTTTGAAAAATTAGCATTGGCTTTGGTTACTGCCTCTTATAAACTGCGGCCGTACTTTGAATCTCACACCATCCATGTCATAACCAACTACCCGCTAAAGACTATTATGAGGAAGCCTGAACTTTCAGGCAGAATGACTAAGTGGTCAGTACATCTTAGTGGCTATGACTTGCAATTTGAACCCAGAACGGCGATAAAATCCCAAGCCCTAGCAGATTTCGTCTCTGACTTCTGCCCTGCAACTCGTGGGGAAGCAGAAGAAGGAATGCTGACGATGATGGGAAGCCAGGATGGTGAGGTATGGACCCTGTATATCGACGGAGCCTCAAATGCTAGAGGGGCTGGTGTGGGTTTGGTACTGCGATCTCCTAAAGGGGATATGATAGTGCAAGCTATTAGGTGCGAATTCAAGGCGACCAATAATGAGGCCGAGTATGAAGCTATTATACTTGGGATGCAGATGGCGTCAGGGCTCAAAGCAAGGAACCTGAGGGTATATAGTGACTCCTTACTTGTGGTAAATCACGTGAACAATGAATATGTGGCACGAGATTCAAAGATGATAGCCTACCTAAATATAGCCACAGAGCAGAAATCAAAGTTTAGAACATTCAAGATAACTCAGGTGCCACGAGATCAGAACGTGGAGGCTGATGCCCTGGCTACGCTGGGGGCAACCTTCCAGCCCACAGAGCTGTCAAACATACCGATTACTCACGTGTTGATCCCAGCCATCCAGAAAGAGCCAGACCAGGATTCCACCGAAAAGTGTGTACAGGAAACCAGAATACTGGTTTCCCCAGTGGGACAGCAGGATGCAGATTGGAGGGTCCCATACCTAAATTGGCTAAGGGATGGGACACTCCCTGAAGACAAAAAGGAAGCACAAAGTTTCAGAATAAAAGCTTCCAGGTACATCATGATCGATAACATTCTCTTCAGGAAATCATTGGCAGGACCATCCCTCAGGTGCTTAAGCAAGGAGGAAGCAGAAACAGTACTACAAGACATGCACAGTGGAGAATGTGGGAACCACGCTGGAGGACGAAGCCTGTCAAACAAAATCTTAAGGCAGGGATATTTTTGGCCCACGATGCGCGCAGACGCCATAAACCACGCCAAACGTTGTGAATCATGTCAAAAGGCGGCTCCAGCGATTCACCAGCCAGCAGAACCAATGCATCCAATCATCTCTCCATGGCCATTCATGATGTGGGGCATGGACATAGTGGGAAAGCTGCCCAGGGCTCCAGGAAACAGAGTATATATGCTAGTTATGACCGATTACTTCTCAAAGTGGATTGAAGCAGAAGCCATGACAGAGGTAAAAGAACAACAGGTGATCTCTTTCATCAAGCGCAACATCATAAGCAGATTTGGGATACCATCCGAGATCATATGCGACAACGGGTCCCAGTTCATATCAGATAACACCGAGGGCTTCTGTGCACGATGGAACATAAGACTAAGAAAGTCAGCCCCCAGGTATCCACAAACCAACGGCCAAGCTGAGTCCAGCAATAAAATTATTGTAGAGAACCTCAGGAAGCGGCTGGAAGAGTTGGGGGGAAAATGGGCAGATGAACTACCACTGGTACTCTGGTCAGACAGAACAACGCCGAAGATGGCAACAGGGCAAACTCCGTTTAGCCTGGTATACGGAGCGGAGGCAGTGATACCCTCAGAAGTCCTGGTACCCACACATAGATACGGCTGTCAGACGGCGGATCAGAACAAAGTCGAAATGACTAGAAGCCTGGATACAGTTGATGAGCTGCGAGAAAGTGCTTACATACGTATGGCATCATATAAGCAATCCGTAGCAAGGACATATAACAAGAATGTCAAAATCAGGACCCTCGAAGTAGGGGACCTAGATCGAGAAGGGTATTTGAAAATACCAAGAACCACAAGCGTGCAAGTTCGCCTATAAATGGGAAGGACCATATCAGGTCGAAAGCGTTATTAAGAATGGGGCATACAGGTTGATGACCATGCACGGTCAAATCCTGGATAAACCCTGGAACATCCGTCACTTGAAACGGTACTTTGTCTAACAAAGTGCCAAAACTTTAGTGTACAAAGGACCCTTCGAAAGTCCGTGAAGCAAAAAAAAAAAAAAAAAAAAAAAGGGGGTGGGGGTTAGTATATGCCTTAGGTATCAGTATGTTTTATAAAACTTTCTTTTTTTTCCTTTAGTTTTTCCTCTTTAAAGTCAGAAAGAGTCGTTTTAAAACCGAGTAGTACAGGCTGTGGCTTCCTGGATCCAGGTGTTGCCCTGGAACACCATGAGACAGCACCAGGTAATTTGCACTACTTTGGACTTTATAATGCTTCTACGAAGGAGGGCTTTGGTACTAATGTTGGTTACTTGTCAGATGAGGCACACTTAGAGGGTCCAGCCCCTGCCATGTGAGGCTACGAAGACGCTTATCTTAAGTCAAGCCACATGGAGAGCATACGCCGAGGTAGCGCGCAGGGTTCGGCATACTAAGACCACCCATACCTTAACGTTAACTCAGTAATTCCTTAGCTAGCTATGTCGTAGATCAATGGGTGCACGCACGGATTTCAAACGTCTGGAACCACAAGGAGCGCAACACTCCTTGTTAGTCAGAAATATTCAATGAAGGTAAGCTCTAAGTCAGCCAACCCTAGTGATAAGGTATTTCACGTCATGGGTGAAATACGTTATCAACAATCTGTCGCCGAAAACAGGGGCTGTGCACCTGGAGCCAGGTCAGCTTCCTGGGTATATCTATGTGGAATCAAAAACTCCAGAAATTGGTGGCAAAAACGCAAGTATAACAAAAGTAGGGCCTGGACTCCTGGGCCCAAAGCTACTTTAAAATAGGGCACCTGCTACCTTTAGCAGGCGCCATCAAGAGTTCAACGCCTGCACACCGGCAGGCACAAAACGGACCAAAAAAGAAAATAGTTTTTTACAAAACTTGCGCCACACAGGGCCAAGTCCCCAGATAATTTGAATTAAAACTTAAGAGAGGTCAATCCTCTCAACAGCTGCTTCCTGACTGTTGCTCTGCTCCCCATGCTCTATTTGCTTCTCCGTTGCAGGTACCTGGACAGCCTCAGGAGTTGCAGTAGCACCATTGCCAGCCTCCACAGCCAGGATCTCCTCTACAGTCCCGGAGATGGCTCCAGAAATATCCATGGCTGAATACTCAGGCTCCGGGTTAGCAGCTTCAGCCTCAGGAGGGAACAGGGCACTCAGGTCCATGCCATTGGGAAATGCACGAGCAAACTCAGCCAGCTCCTCCTCCAGGTTCCAGGATGTGTGCCTCCCCTCGGTATAAGCACCGATGCAGTCAATCCACCCCTCAAAAGTAGTGTAGGCTCCCACATTCTTGGCCAGTTCAGCCATCTCTTCGGCACGGGCCTCTGCCTTTGTCAACCCAGAAGTCAGGACGCAGTTGGCCTCCTGGGTCCTCGCCAGCTGATCTTTGGCTGCCTCCTTCTCCTGGAAAGCCGTGTGGAGCTGCTCCCTCAACTTGGCGCAGGTGGCTGTGAGCTCCTTGTTCTTCCCCACAGAAGCCAGACATTCAACCTTAGCCCTCTGCAGCATCTTGCGAAGGTAGAGAGAAGATTGGAGTGCCTGAAATAGAAGAAAAGAACGTGTTAGTCGTAAAATCACAGGGGTAAAGAGGGAAGAGTAGCAGTAAAAGGAGGCTCACCGAGAAGCAATGCTCTGCAGCCAGGTCGGTCATCTCCTGGGGAGCAGTTGAGTCAAACGCCTTTGAGCAAGCTGGGGTCAGAAGCCTTTCTAGTGCAGGCCAGTAGTTGGCTCGGTCAGTATCCCCAAACTCAGCAGGGAGGCGTAGAAGCAGTTCATCAGGATGAGTGGGGGACTCAGGTGCGCGCGATATTGGGGTAGCTTCAATGGGCTCTGGAGCGGGCCTAGAAGAGGATCTTCTTCTTGAGGAGGCAGGAGAGTGAGAGGAGTCAGCAGTCCTCTTCCTGGCATGGCGCATCAAGATCTCGGAGGCGGATGGCTTGGCACTTCCTACGGGGGGCACGGGGACGCAGAGGATCGAGTAAAGAATCAAAGGAGACAGGGAAGTCCAAAGGATTGAGGGGTATTTACCAGAAGACATGGTTTCCTCGGTAGCAGAATCGTCTAAACCAGCAAGCAGGAGAGGGAATGATCTACGATCTTCAGGGATGGAAAAGAGCTTGGCAACAGAAGTATCCTCGTCCTCGGATTTCTCAGGGTTCTTGAGTTCTGCGTCAAATCAAAGAGTAAGAATAGTAAGCGACGGGGGCAATTATGAATGAACATGCAAATGCACTTACTCTTGGCAAAAACCCAGTGCTCAAACAGGTAGTCGGCACGAATGGGAAGAGACTCAAGCTTGATGTAGAAGAAATCCTCATACCACCCATCGTCTTTCCCTTTTGCCGCCGAGAGGAGGAAATTCTCAGTCCTCTCCACAGACCTGAAAGTATATTGGCCGTGCCCCAGTGATCGGCACTCGAACCTATGGGCCAGATCTGATAAACCAATCTCGGCGCCCATGCTATTGTTCAGAGCAACGGTGGACAGGAGGATCCTCCACGCATAAGGAGCGATTTGGGCCATAGGGAGAGAGTTTAGGCGGATGAACTCTTGGATCATCGGGGGGAAGGGAAATTTGAGACCGAGGACAAAGGGGTAGGTGTACAAGCAGATCCACCCCGAACGAAAAGCGTCTGCTTTCTGACCAGGTTTGGGGATGTGGATCACCACATCGTCACCCAGCCCCAGCAGAGCTTTGATTCTGGGTATATCCTCCTGGGTAAGGTGGGAGTCACCGGAATGTGGTCGTTTGAGGACTCCCTGTGTGGGGAAGTCGTCGTTTTCGAGGTCGATGGTGGTGGAGGAAGATGAAGTTAAGCGAGTCTTAGCCATAATAAACGAGGAAGGAGAAATAGAAGTACCTGAAAGGGCGGATGAAGGCGGCGCTGGCAGTGAACGGGTGTTGACAGAGAAGGAATTTGGGGAGACGGAAGTTTGAGAGGTTTGAGGAGATGAAATGATGATGAAAGAGAAAATGGTGGGCGGATGAGATTAAATAGGAAAGGGTAGTTGGGGTTTTTAAAATGTGAAATGAAATGGAGTATGCGAGAAGTCACTCAACGATACACTGCAATTTCCCGCTCAAATAATTAGGGTTGCACTTTTCGCAGAAAATTGGGGGCAAACTGTTAGGCCCAAAATATGGATATGGGCGACTTGGGGCAAGCAGGCACGGGAGCCGCGGGTGCGGGATGTCGGGAGCGGTGGTGCCGGCATCGCAAGCGCGCAGAAATGGGCTTTTATCCACACGGACGAAGCTTGTGAGAGTCCAAGTAATTTGCGAGATCCGAAGAAGGAAGAGACCTACCCGTGGCTAAATTAGGAATAACTTGGAGGAGAAGTAAGAAACCCTAGCTCCGCAACCTCCCCTATATAAGGAGCCTCAATGCAAGGAAGAACGATCATCGAGCGACACAAGAATCACACTTTAGCATCCATAGCTAGCATAAGAACTGTATTTCCTCTCGAATTATAGTGAAAATATTGGTGGGATTCCGTCTCCCCCCGCGGTTGTTTCCCACATCGGGTTTTCCGCGTCACCAAAATTGCCTGTGTTCATCGCATTCATCATTCAAACAGACTAACACACAACATACAATCAATTCACAATATAGACCTAACGCTAAGACCGCTTTAACCCTTAATTGGTAGAAATTTACCAAAACAGTTGGAAGCATGAGCGTAACTATCACAGGAATTGGAAATTGCTACGTCTTTAACACTGGATCCGTTCTGTGAGAAGAAATAAATTGTGTGTGTGTGTGTTTTTTTTTTTTTTTTTTTCTGGGCCATGTTTGTAGAATTATCCTCGGGAATCTTGATCTAACGTGCTGAGCAGATAGAAGTCATTATTCAGAACCAAAGTTACCTAGGTGTTCACCATTTTAGTCTTTTCACCTATCCTCTTTGAGATTCAGGCATTAGGGGTCATTTCTCTTTGTTTCTCGTGTTCTTTTGGTGCATATGCTTGATATGCAAAGGTTTTGGTTTAAAATTTTACTTGAATCCGTGTAAAAGTTGTTAATTCTTATATGTGCTATAACTTGTACGCATGTTCATAATTTAATAACCTATTTACCACATCTAACCAAATAAATTAGTATACAACCACCAAATCCTTCACTACTCGATAGGGCAATGTACATGAAATAGCTCCACACATACCTAAACCCAGATATACCGATTTACCTCGTCTAACCGAATAGCGAAACCAATTATTGATCGAGTAGGATGACATGACCACGAAAGGAACAAGTGCAGATCACCATTTCATGGGTTTGCAACAACTCTGGTGTGTCAACTCTGATGCCTAAAGCTCCACATTAAATTGTTTTTAGAAATTATGTAAGCGTTTAAGCGTACTAGTTGTGTTCAATTCTTAAAGATAATTTTTCCCTGAATTTTTTAACATTCTTTCAAATTCCTTTGATTCAACTTACTCAACACTAGAATCTAAATTAGCTTTTTTTTTGTCAACTATAATTCTTTTCGCTAAATAATTATTGTGTTGAGTAAGACGGTCTCTCACACTTTGAGATTGTCCATTTATATAAAAAACACACTCATTTATTAATAACCATAAATGAATGGTTTTCTTACACACAAGAATCGTGTTATATGTGAGACCCTCTTAGACCTGGCAAAATTGACTCGACCCGTACTTGACCCAACACCCGAGCTCAAGACCTAAAACTCGAATTGACCCGACTCACTATAACCCGACTCAAATGTTTATTGTTGCAAATTGATTATCATCCATGAATAACTCGATAAAGTTGACTAGAAAATGACCCGAACCCGAAATAACCTGACCCGAACCGAACCCGACCTGGTTGATCCGTTTGCCAGGTCTCTATAATTTGTATCCTTTTCTAGTGTTTTTACTCCATTTTTGAGGTTGCGACCTCTCTTTGATCTCATGATGCTTGTGAAGTTATTTTTCCGTTTGCTCCATTTTTGATGTGTTTGTCTGATGTTATGCTATTGTAATAATCCAGTTTCTTTTACTTATGAAAATAAAAATTCATGTGCTTGATAATATAAGAATATTAATTGTGTTATTGAATAATAAGTTAGAAGAGATTACAAGCTATTTATAATTACATTAGGAGTAGAAGACTAGGTATAAAACTAACCCTAACGAAGAGGAGAAAGACTAGGGAAGTTAGCTAACAAAGTACATGAGAATAGGAGCAATAACAGAAGGATAAACGTACAACAAATATCGTAGATACAAGCAAACTATGACTTAGTAAATCTTCAATACTCCCGCTCAAGATGGACAGGCGAAGCCGAAGGCCAATCTTGGATGACAATTCGAGGAAGCGAGGTTTATGTAGAGGCTTAGGGAGTGTATCAGCCAGTTGATCACTGCCATTAATATGCTGCACACGAATATTACCAGGACGAACTTGTTCTTTGACAAAATGAAACGATAGTGCTAAATGCTTCATCCTTGAGTGGAAAACTGAATTTGCAGAATAATGAGTGGCAGATAAATTACCACAATATATAACGGGGGTCTGAGGGACACGAATATCGAGCTCATCTAACAGGGAAATTAACCAAAGAAGTTCGGAGGTTGTGGCGGACACGGCTCGAAATTTTGCTTCAGTAGATGAGAGGGAAAGGGCTCGTTGTTTCCGTGAGGACCAACTGATGGGGTTAGAGCCAAGATAAACAAGGTAACCGGAAGTAGAGACATAGTCCGAGGTATCACCACCCCAGTCCGCGTCACAATATGCGTGAAGACGAAGGGGACTCGTTCTGTTTAGATGGACACCGAGGTGAAGAGTACCACGCAGGTAGCGTAATAACTTTTTGAGAGCAGTCCAGTGAAGAGCTGTGGGGTGGGTTAAGAACTGGGCAAGCTTGTTAACAGAGAATGCAATGTCAGGACGGGTAAGTGAGATGTATTGTAGGCTACCAATAATAGCACGATAATTGGTTTCATCATGAATTGGTTGGGTTGGTTCGGCCAGTAATGGTGGGTGAGGAACCATAGGTGTAGAGGCAGGATTACAGTCATGGTAATCAAATTTATGGAGTACGTCGGATAGATATTTGGTTTGGTTTAAATGAAGTCCATTTGTGGTTGGAGTAACTTCTATACCAAGGCAGAAAGAGAGGGGACCCAAGTCTTTGAGGGAAAATTTGGTAGCAAGGTGGGTGATAAAGGTTTGAATGTGGGTATAGGATGGACCGGTGACAATAATGTCATCGACATAAACGAGAACCAGTAGCTTGACGTGAGCATTGACATAGATGAAAAGAGATGGGTCGGATATCGAAGACTTGAAGCCATAGCGTAGCAGGTAGGACTTGAGTTCGACATACCATGCTCGCGGAGCTTGTTTGAGACCGTAAAGAGCTTTGTTCAACTTACAA
The DNA here is from genome assembly GCF_048544455.1 of Silene latifolia. NCBI lineage: Eukaryota > Viridiplantae > Streptophyta > Magnoliopsida > Caryophyllales > Caryophyllaceae > Silene > Silene latifolia. Next base: position 86,386,418 of record NC_133530.1, on the reverse strand, counting down.
ACATGATCGGGTTTTTCTGGGTCAATAAAATCGGATGGTTGGGTCATAAACACGGTATCACTGAGGTTGCCTTGAAGAAAAGGCGTTGTTGACATCTAGTTGGTGAAGATGCTAGCTTTGTGTGACGGCAATGGTTAGAATAAGGCGGATGGTGGTGGGTTTTATTACGGGGCTGAAGGTTTCGGAGTAATCAACACCCGGTCGTTGATGGAATCCCTTAGCAACTAATCGGGCTTTATGTTGCTTGAGACACCCATCCGGGTTATATTTGACACGATATACCCATTTGCAGCCTATGATGTTTCGGGCTTGAGAACGGGGAACCAGTGTCCATGTTTGGTTTCGAATAAGGGCTTGGTGTTCCTCAATCATTGCAGCTCGCCATCGGGGATCGATGAGAGCTTGTTTGGTCGTGGTGGGTGTGGTATGGCTAGTGGGAGCTACGACTTTTTTGGCATAGCGAGGATTAGGTTTAATAATATTGTGGGAAAGGCGGGTTTCAACACGGCAAGGAGGGGGAGGTGGAGGTGGTGGGGGTGGTGGTGACGGGGAAGTTAGGGCAGGGGTGGTTGGGGTAGCAGCGACTGCAGAAGATGGGGGGGAGTAGTGGTAGTGGGTATCGTGGAGGAAGATACGTCGATTGGCATTCTATCAAGGAGCGTGTTGAAGAAGTTTTGTAATTGTTTGTCGATTGACATTACATGGCTGCATGCTTGACACGTGGCTCGGCGTTGATTGGTTGACGCTTCCTGGGCTTTGCTCTGATTGGTCGGATTGAGTGGGCTTTGCTCTATAAATAGGGCAGTTAGCCCCTCATTTTGGCCTTCCAAATTTCATTTTCTCAAAAAATTTCCTCACGTTTAGTTTTTCTTTCGCAGGGTTCCTTTCTCTTTCTAATTTCTCGAAGCGTTATTCGGTGTAACATTTCCTTCCAAGGTAATCAAACAAATTCTTCAATCTTTTTCTTGTTAAATATTCGTTTTCATGTCTTCTGCTGATGCCGGACCCAGTAATCCTGCGCCGGGGGGTTCCCCGTCGCGCCCTGATGAAGAGAAGGCACTGGCCGCATCCCGATAAGGTCCGGGGGCCCTAGGTCTCCTTCTCCTGAGGTTGATCCCAAATTTCCGGAGGGTTTCGAGGATGATGATGATGGTGATGATGACGGTGATGATGTTGATGATGATGGTGATGATGAGGAAAGGACTCATTCCGATGAGGAGAGGCCGCATCTCTTGGATCACGGCGACGCCTGTAAGATCGGTCCTGATCGTGCTTGGACGAACAAGTTCGCCATTTGTTCTGGTTCTGAACTTTTCGAACATCATTTCTCCTTCGGCAGGGAGTATAGGATTGTTATTCCTAAAGAGGGTCAGGCCGTCTGTTGCCCTCCCCCGGGTTGTATCGGCGATACATCGACACCGGAGTATGGGCTCCGGTTTCCTCTGAATGCATACGTTGCTGCCATAATTAAAGCAATGAACGTCGCTGTGGCACAGCTGCATCCGTTGGCCATTAGGACGATTGTTGGCTTTGTGTGGCTATGCCAGTTTAAGGGGGAGGCCCCAACGGTGAACCTCTTCCGCCGGCTTCATCACCTTCGGCAGAACGTCCAAGGTGGCACGGGGTGGTATAGCATACAGACTGAGTCGGGTTATATCACCGTCTCTAAGCTTACTTCCGCAAGGACCTGGAAGGCGCGGTGGGTATACGTCGAGGTTCCGGGAGGATTATCCACCGCCCGGTCCTTCCAAAGACCATGTCAATTTGCGGTGTGAGAGTCGGGGAGCGTGAGAAATATGTCTCCCGGAATAAGCTTAAGATGGACGCCTTGAGGGTCCATCTCAATGAGGACGAAAGGCGGGCAATGAAGTGTTTGAGGCGAGAAGGATGGGACGCCGAAGGGATGGATGCCCCGACGCAGATCATTCTTCGGATGAGTCGTTTCCGCCACGTCGGCCTCATACCGGCCCTTGAACAGGGGTGAGTGGGGTCGGTGTGAGGCCCATCTCTGCTTTTAATGTTTCTGTTTTTGAACTTTGATTTATTTCTTTTACTTAACTCTTGCTTCGTTTCCTTTGCAGACCGCTTTGGCCCGGAACTGTCTGTTGACGTCCTCGAGAGGTTGGGACTTGACAAGGACGGGAAAGTTGTTGATTTGCATCCTAAGGCCGCGACACGTGATCGCAGACCGGCCCCAAACGACCTTATGGACCAGCAGTTGAAGGTTTTGGATGCGGGGGCGGCTCAGAGGAAGATTGCCGGTAACGTGCCGCGCCGAAAGCCAAGAGCAACGTCTGCCGAGGAGAAGGTGGTGGTCGTTGTTGATGTCGAAGATGAGGTCACCGTTGCCGAGGAATCTCCTCTTTTACGTAAGAGAAAAGAGACGTCTCTCTTCATTGCCTGCCGCCATCGCTACCGAGGCCGGCAAAGAAATGGGTCCTCCAACCAAGAAGGCCAAGCCTGGTACAGATCTAACCTGTGGCTCAGATTTAGCTGGTTCATTAGGCGTTCCTGATGACAGGCTCTCTGGCATGTCAATGAATGTTGACATGGATGCTTTGTCCGAATTTTTTGTAGATCAACCGCCACCATCTACCGGTCCCTCTGAATGGAGATTAGAGAAGCGGCCTGTGCAGACGGGTGATAAGAATGCCGCCGCCGTCTCCTCCTCCCCGAAGCCTTCCCCCGCCCAGATTAGGAAGATGCTCGCGAAGTGAGCTGACGTGGCCGGTGCTCACATTATGGAGCAAGAAAAGGTCATGGCTGAAGCTGCTCCTGCCCTTGAACGACTTAGGCTTGAGCTTGATGCTTCTAAGCAAGAGGCCGAGAAGGCGAAGAAGGACTTCTAGGCCGCTGAAAATGATTTCCTCGCTGAGCGAAAGCTCAGGGAGGATGCTAAGAAGGCGGTCCTAGCCAAGAGGGCCAAGGTTGAGGCTGCGGAGGCTGACGCCGCTAAGCTGCGGGAGGAGCGGGACAAGCTTCAGCCTGCTTTCGACTTTGCTGTTGCTAAGAGGGAAGAGTGGAAGTCTCTGTATTTGGCTCAGTCGAGGGCACACAGGAACACAAAGGCTATCCTCGCCCAGAGGAAGGAGGACATTGAGATGCTCCAAACTGACGTCATCCTTAACATGTGCGCCCAATACCGGGACCAGGCCGAAGAAGCTACCAGGGAAGTAATCAGAGAGCTCTTTCCTGACGGCTCCTTCCCGTGGCAAAGATTCGACCAGCTGCTTGATGATAAGGTGGCTGCTGCGGATGCAAAGGCTGCGGAGGAGGCAGAGGCTAAGAAGACCGCCGAGAAGGCTACGGAGAAGGCGGCCCATGCTGAAAAGGTGAAGGCGGCCAGGGAGGAAGCTGAGAGGGCAAAGGCAGCTGAAGCTGAAGCGGCCAAGTCGGCTTCTAGGTCGCCCACCAAAGATGATGCTGCTGATGTCGCCGGTGGCGAGCAGCAACAGGCATAGAGAGATGGGCGGTCGTCACCAGGTTCACCCGGCATCTCGGATAGCTTCAGCTGTTCGGGGGCCAATTATTAAGCCTTTCCTCCCTGCCATCTTTTGGCACTTCTTGTCTTATGTCTGTACCCTTTTGCTGTTCCTTCTTTTTTGTAAACTTTGGTAGGTAGTGTTTAGGCTATCCCTATGGGGACGGCCGTCGACTTCTTTCTTGTATTACTTGTAAACATTTTTAATAGGAGTTTGTTTATTTTGCCTCTGGCTTGGCCAAGGTCTTTTTCTCATTTTTGTCTGAGTTGTCTTCTTGCGTTTTTAACATATTGAGTGCTTTTTCGTTTTTACCTTCGGCCGGGCGAGCGATTAGGATGCGCATCTCAATTGTACTTAAACGTCTTTAAACATGTTGGCCTGTTGGTCGCTTCCTCCTTCACTCTCGGTCTTAGCCGAGGCGTCAGATTTGCGCTTCCCAACGGTCGTTGTGAAAATGTTAGCGTATCGGTCGTTGTGTCCCCGTCACTCTCGGTCTGGCCGAGGCAATCGGGGTTACGGCGCGACAAATGACAGCGTTCAGATCAGAGACGTGTTGATCGCTTCCTCTTTCACTCTCGGCCTGGCCGAGGCGTCCGATTCGCATTTCTCAACCGTACTTATACGTTCCTAAGCATGTTGAATCAACTACTGTGGGGCAAGTCGCGTTTCCCTCGTCACCCCCGGCCTTCGCCGAGGTGATCGAGTTTACGTTTTGACTGCTGTTGTAAATATCTTGGTATGACTATGGGAGGGACACTTCATTTTGATAGAAAACTTGGAACATTCTTCATTAGATATAATCAAGCGTTGGGGTGCCCACAACGGTCTCGGACACCTCCGCCGCTATACGAAGTATTTTCTAAGATTGTCGGTGTTCCAGTGGCTCATTAGAGGCACTCCCTCCATGTCTGTCAGCCGGTATGTACCCGGCCTCATTTGTTCAACCACTTTGTAGGGTCCTTCCCAGTTGGCCGTCATCTTGCCATGGATGTTTCCTTTGTTGGTGGCGGCCGACTTTCTTAGGACTAGATCTCCTACTCTTAAGTCCCTTTTGTGGACCATTCGGTTGTAGGCTCTTCTCATCCTATTTTGGTAAACGGCTAAGTTGAGCCGTGCCGTGTCTCGACTTTCTTCGACCAGGTCTAGGGAGGCTTTGTGCCTTCCTCATTTTCGATCAGGTTAAAGGTTTGCGTTCTGAATGTCGGCACCGCTACTTCAATTGGTAGGACGGCTTCAGACCCATAGACAAGGTGGAATGGACTGTATCCCGTTGCTTCTTTCTCCGTGGTTCTAAGGGACCACAGGACGCCGGGTAGTTCATCAGCCCACCTTCCCTTTAGATCTTCAACCTTCTTTTTTAGCCCGTTTAGGATTGTATTATTAGCTGCCTCCGCCTGCCCGTTGCTCTGAGGGTGGCAGACGGAGGAGTATGCAAACTTGATACCGAGTTCTTCTAGCCAGTTCATCACCGTGTCACTCCAATACTCTCGGCCGTGGTCAAATACCATGACTTGGGGTAACCCAAAACGAGTTATGACGTTCTCCCAAATCACCTTTCTTACGGCCGCCGTGGTCTCGTGCATGCGGCAGCCGACCCATTTGGTGAAGTAGTCAACGACGACGATCAGGTACTTCCTTCCTCCGGAGGTCGTTGGAAATGGCCCTAATAAATCCATCCCCCACTGTGCAAATGGTAGGGGGCTAAGTACTGGTTGTAAGTCTCGGGAAGGTGCGTGTATCACCGGAGCATGCATCTGACAATTCTTACACTTCTTGGTCTTAGCTCTGGAATCCTCAAGTATGGTGGGCCAGAAGTAGCCGGCTCGGAGAGCTTTGTGGGCTAGCGTTCTTGCCCCCATGTGATGTCCACAGATGCCTTCGTGAATCTCTGTCAAGATGAGCTCCCGCGTCTACCGGGCCGACACATTTCAAAAGTGGTCTTATCACAGACCTTCTGTATAGTTCTCCTTCGAACACCAAGTATCTTGCGGCGATCCTCTTTATCTTCTGAGAGAGACTGTGGTCCTCCGGTAACTCTTTTGTTAGTTTGTATCTCATTATCGGAGTCATCCACGTCGTCTCGGCTTCGATGTCGCCCACCATGCCGACGGTCTCGGTGATGCTTTTAGCATTCCGATATCCACCAAAGACGGTTGGTGACATTCTTGATGGTAGAACTCGGCAAGCAAGTTTTGAGAGAGCGTCGGCTCAGTTGTTCTCGACACTGGGATGCATTGGATTTGGAAAGATTTCAATTTTGTCGTGTCGCCTTTTACTCTTTCCGGGTATCTTACCATCCCATCGTCTCGAGCCTCATACTCTCCTCTGATTTGGTTAGTCACTAATAGTGAGTCTGTCTTCAACACAATGTGTTCCGCCCCAGACTCTATCTAGCTCGACTCCGTTATCACCGCCTCGTATTCGGATTCGTTGTTTGAGGCCGAGAAGGTAAATTTCAAGGCATACTCAAACTCGTCCCCGTTTGGGTTGATGATAAGGATGCCGGCTCTTGAGTCGTTTGCCGAGAGGACCCGTCGGTATATACTTCCCATACGCCGGCCGTGTGATTCTTCTTGGTATGTGCACTCGGCTATGAAGTCTGCAAGTGCCTGTGCCTTTATCGAGGGCCTCGGCTTGTATTGAATGCCGAAGCCGGATAGCTCTACCGCCCATTTGATGAGCCTGCCGGATTGTTCAAATTTTTCCAATGCTTTCTCCAATGGTTGGTCGGTTAAGACCGTCACGGGATGTGCGTCAAGTAAGGTTTCGATTTCCTTGTGGCAACGACGACAAAGAATGGTCGCTTTTTCAACCAGCGGGTAATTTCTTTCGGTGGGCAATGGTGTATGGCCGACAAAGTAGATTGGGTGTTGCTACTTGTCTTCTTTCTCGACGACGATTACAAGATCGACCGTGGCCGAGGTAATCGCTATGTATAGATATAGCGTTTCCCCAAAGATCGGCCCGGACAGGGTTGGGAGAGTTTGAAGATGAGCTTTCGATTGCCTGAAAGCCGTGCTCGTTCCTCCCCACCTGAAGTTTTTATTCCCCTTCAACACTTTGAAGAATGGGGTGCTTTGTCGGCTTACCGGAAATGAAACGGCGAGAGCCGCCATCCTCCCGGTCAACATCATAACCTCTTTTCGATTCCTCGGCTCCGTGAGGGTCCAAAGATTGCTTGGACTTTCTCGGATTGGCATCAATTCCCCGGCATCGACAAGCACGCCGAGGAACTTACCTGCCCGGACACCGAAGTTGCATTTCATTGGGTTAAGTTTCATCTTGCATTTCCTTAGTGAACAAAATGTTTCGCTCAAGTCGGCCAAGTGCTCGCTGTCAGACTTGCTTTTTACAATAGCATCGTCGACGTAAGCCTCGATGTTTCGCCCTTTTTTTATCTTGAAACACTTTGTCCACCAGCCTAGTGTAAGTTGCGCTAGCGTTTTTCAAACCGAACGGCATCATTTTATACATGTATGTGCCGTGTATGGTGATGAATGCGCACTTAGGCATGTCTTCTTCGGCCATGAATACCGATGGTACTCGAAAGGCGTCGAGCAGGCTCAAGATAGTGTAGCCTGCCGTTGCGTCTATTAAGCTATCTATTCGAGACAAGGGATAGCAATCTTTAGGGCATGCTTTATTAAGATTTGTAAAATCAACACACATCCTCCACCCCCCTGATGACTTCTTTACCATTACAACATTTGCTAGCCACTCAGGGTAAGTACAAGGCATGATAAAGCCCGCCTCTAATAGTTTTCTACCTCGGCCTTGATGGCCTCATCTTTCTCGGCCGAGGAGTTCCTCATCTTCTGCTTGACAGGGCGAGCGTTGGAGAGTACGTTCAGCTTGTGAACGATCACCTCTCGGCTCACGCCTGGCATCTCGGCGGCCGAGTACGCGAAGACGTCTTTGTTCTTTTTCTCAGCAGTCCAAGAGGTCGACTCGAACTTTGGCTCGGCCGACACCGCAAGCGATTCACGGTGCGTCCCGGGTCAATTTCTATTTGTTCGGTCTCGGCCCCCTCGACCATGCTGACGTTGTTGGTGCTCATCGGATCACCCTCCTGTCGTAAGGATGGGCTCTTCCCTTTCTCTGATTTCTTCGCCACTTTGAGGGATTGCATGTTACACCCTCTGGCAGATATTTGGACATTGACAATTTCGTCCCTCTTGTCCTTTGAGACGAACTTTTGTGCCTCCCCCCGGTCCAAGACATACATCAATGTCAGGGCCCGGATGGACATTACAGCATCGGCCTCGCTCAAAGTAACTCGGCCTATTAGAACATTGTAGGCAGACGTACCATCAATGACCACGAACTCGGACCAAACGTTCTTGGCCGCATCGGCTTGGCCAAACATCACCGGCAGTTTGATTGACCCCAGGGGGACTAGGCCGGCCCCAGAGAAGCTGTATAGTGGGTTAGTGCAGGGGCTCAGGTCCTCAATCTTCAGACCGAGATTGAGGAAGCATTCCCTGAACATGATGTTTGTGTAGGCGCCCGTATCAATTAGGCACCTCTTAACCAAGTGGTTGGATATGTCCAGGTGGACCACCAGCGGGTCGCTGTGTGGGGCTACAAAGTTGATGGCTTGGTAAAGCTCATTTAGGTGCCGTTTGTGCCCATTAGCCGACCCTCCGTTCTCGTTTCCTCCGATAACCACCTGGATCACTCCCATTCTCTGGAATACTGATTTCCTGTTCGCCCGTCGGAGCTCGTTTCCGGGGCCCCAGCTACGTACTTGTTGAGGGCCCCCTTCCGGATCAGCTCCTCGATGGCGTTCTTCAGATGCCGACAGTCGTCGGTCTTATGGCCGAGTTGGCCGTGGTAATCGCAAAATTGGTTTGCGTCGCCCTCCGCCCTCGTCTTGGAGGGTCTTGCCCACTTCTGCCCTTCATTCTTGCTCAGGGCATAGACCTCGGCCGGTGATTTGACCAGGGGGGTGAGACCGTGATACCTCTTCTGGGTGTATGGTCCCGAAATCCCCCCGGCACCCGCCGAGCTCTGTTTCCTGTTAGATCTTTCAGGCCGTGACCGACATCACGGCGACCTTCATCGATATTCTCCCGTGGCTTCTCCTTTCTTGGTGCCCACTTCACCGTGGCCTACCAGTCTTGTGGTAATCCTCCACCTTACGGCTTGGTCCGCCATCCTTCTCAAGCGGAGTCCAGATTGAGGACCTCGCACTTGATCGCTCATTTTTGAGGTCGCCTTTCGGGAGGCCTTTCATCGTGCGAAGGCCGCCGATTCGGTGTTCAGCTCACGGATCTGCCGAGCTTTTGCGTCGAACCTCTTCACATAGCTTCGTAGAGACTCGTCCTCCCCCTGTCGGATAGTGAGGAGATCCGATGTCTCCACGGCCCTTCTCCCGTTCTTTGGCGTCTTCGGGCTATGAAGTTATCCCTTAGGTCGGCGCGAGCAAGATACCGAACCATTAGGCGGCCCCTTGTACCAACTCGGGCCATCCCATGCGGGGTTGTTGGGAAGACTCGGCACCATACCTCGTCAGTCGCTCCCATACCGACATGTAAGACTCGAAAGCCTCGGCGTGGTCGGTTGGGTCACTATCCCCTTTGTATGATAGGGACGGCGGCTTGATTTGGTCAAGACGGAGACTCCGAGGACGTAGGTGCGAGGGGGTGCCCGATCACGTGTCGAATGACACGTGATCGGGTCCTCGCATTCCTAGTCCGGCTTCTCTCCCCGTGGCGGGAAAGGCTTCTTGTTGTCCGACTTTGGAGAGTCAGGCTTCTTTCTTCACTTCTCCGTGGGTGGCCTCGTTGGCGCCGCGCGGCGACGCCTGTCCTCCCGCGAGGTGGGGAAAGACTTTGTCCGCCATCGACACCACGGGCACCGCCGGCGTCTTCGCATGTCCAGCTCCTTGTATTGCTCCGGTCAAGTTGATCGGAGTCACTTTATGGGCTCTGGTCACCTGCGGGTGTGCTGCCGTCACCGTCGTTGCGGCGGGGGTGATCGGCGTATTACCCATCAGGTCCATGAATAGCTTCATTTGGCCGCATCGACCACATGTCCCATGACGATCACTTGGCCGTGGCAGCGGTGTTCACGGTAGTATGGGCATCCCGTACGCGGTTGGATGACTCGGCCGGTAGGGGGGATCGCCCGATTTTTAATTAGGGACTGTGTCATCTTGGTAGAATTCAGTTTCTACACTCACAAATTCTGGCTGTTTTGACATTTTCTTAGCTTGTTGGGTGGGTTTTGTTTTGTGTTTTTTTTTTGTAAGGGATTTGACTAGCTTTTAGTATGCCTTTCCCACAGACGGCGCCAATTGTTCCGGGTGTAATTCCAGAGCAGATTTGTTACCACGTAAGCTTGTAGAATGATGGCTTTGCTTGACTCTTCCTTTCGGCCTCTCCTGAAACAATGAACAAACTGAGGGCTCGGTTTGGCACCGAGCAAACTCACTCCGACGCTCAAGTCAGTAAACTTAAAAGGGATTAAGTTGTGTGTTACTTGGCACAAAGTATATTGTAGAGAGATAAGGGAGTTTATACCAGATTAGTGTGTTTAATTGGTTATTGTCGGATCCTTTCTTCAATGAGGGTTGAGGAGTATTTATAGACTTTCACCTTTTGTCACGTAGTGGCCAAGTGGCTAGCAGGTGGAAAGACTGTTCTACCCTCGTCCGAGGGACCCATGGCAGGCCGGCGGGCCCTGTTGACTCCATGCCGAGGGGTCTTGGATGTGAGTACGCGGATGTGTATCCCGGCTGGCTAGTTGCCTAGCCGAGACCCAAGTGACAGGCCGACTGGCTGCGTCGGTTAGGCTGTCCAAGGTGTTGACTTGCTGTGGATATCTTTAACCTTGCTCAATATGTTGACTCGGTCAGCGGGTGCAGAATATGCCCCATCACCTTGAGTTAAAGATTGAACCTTTGAGTTGGCTTTGTTAAAGATTGTGTCTTTTAGTTTAATCATCCTCATTATTAGTTTAATTTATCTTTCTTCATCATTATTGTTGGATTGTTGCATGTTTAGGAGTAGAATTCATCCTCCCACTATGTTTATGCTTAAAGATTCCATCTTTATTGTTTATTTTGCCTTTAAACATGAATAGTGAGTAGTCTTCTTCTAGGACTCGGTTTGACCCGGTATGGGTAATTTCACTAATTAATTCTCATTAAGGCTAATTTGTTGGGGGAAATTGGTGAGGGTAGTTTAGAGGAATTGCATGTTTAAGGTTTGTTTTTTAGGTAGTGTCGACTTGTGACCCTTGTCCACCAACGAGAGTTGGTTTGGTTGTGAATTGGATACCCAGAATCCGACCTTGTCACCAACTAAGGTTGTGACCGAAAGGGAGAACCGAGGGAGGGTGCCTCTAGACTAGCGTTTGAAATCGACCTCCGAGAGGAGGAGTGGGATGACCCGGAATACGATGAGGGCTTAATGACCTTGACCATATACTAGGCTACCTTGGAAAAATGCATGTTTTCGGGGTTGTAGGGTTTTGAGGTAGGGGTACCGACTTTCGAACCCGAGAGGGGGGTTAGTTGGGATAAATAGTGTCCTATTGTGAACCCGAGAGGGAGGTTCTAGGCGAATTAGAGCCATCTCCCCCTTACCTTTCTACCCCTTTTGATTAGCCGAGAGAATTAGCATGTCGAATTACGTATATTCATGGGAGAACCGAGTTCTACCCCTTCCTATTATTTGATCTCTTCTTAATCCTTTAGCTTGTTCTTTACTTGTTTAGTTTGTAGCCTTTTAATTTGCTAGTTTAGTGCTAGTTCGTTACAACCTCTCTATTTTATTTCGACTTAGCTAAGCTCGTGAATTAGAACGATTAGTAGTCCACCTACTCCTTGTGGGATCGACCCTCTAAAGTGTACAACGATAAAATCGTGCACTTGCGAGGTATTACTTGATACCATCAAGTTTTTGGCGCCGTTGCCGGGGACTATGGCTAGATATTAATCGTTTTTGTTCTAGTTTAGACTAATTCCTTTGTTACTAATCCTTTCTTTCAAGTGCTTAGGTCTTTTGCATGAGTAGGCGACAAAGAAGAGGTCAACCAACACATCCACTTGATCTTGAAATTGAAGCCACGACAAGAAGATTTAATTCTCTAAGAAGAAGGGGTTTTCTAGATACACCACCGGTAGAAGAAGGTAATCACCAAGAAGCTACCGAAGAGTTTGAAATTCCTTTTAGAGTTTTAGGAGAAGAACCTAACATCATGGGTGATCCGGTTCCAATAAGAGAGACTATGGCTCCTAAGCACATAGTCAATCCAAGCATCCAAAGGCCAAGAATTCAAGCTAACAACTTTGAGATAAAAAATGCCTTGCTCAAACTTGTTCAAGACAACCAATTTGGAGGAGGTCCCTTGGAGAACCCAAATGATCATCTAAATGACTTCCTTGAAAATTGTGATATGTACAAGTCAAATGGGGTCTCCGATAACGCGGTACGCCTTAGGTTGTTCCCCCGTTCACTTAGGGGTTCGTCCAAGGATTGGTTAAAGAATTGTGACCCAGATTCCTTCAAGACATGGGATGAGTTGGCTTCGTCATTTTTGAACAAATATTTCTCACCCTCAAGAACGGCCAAAGTCAAGAGTGAACTACAAAGCTTTACTCAAGAAGAGGATGAGACCTTATATGAGGCATGGGAACGGTATAAGAAGCTCCAACGGTTATGCCCTCACCATGACATCTCCGAGGCCGAGCTAGTGAACAATTTTTACAAAGGGTTGACTCAAGACCTTCGGCTTTCATTGGATGCGGGATCGGGAAAAGGTGCCTTAGACATTTTGGGGCATAAAGGGGCAAAAGAGCTAATTGAGGAGATGGCCTCAAGAACTATGGAACGGGGAAGCGATAGGCAATTAAGGAAGGGCAAGAACAAGGATTCTAATGCGGTTTTGAATGTGGAGGTTAAGGGAATTCTAGATGAACTCACCCAACAAGTTGCTTTGCTAAATTCAAAACCTCCAAGCTCCGATATGAGACAAGTCTTGTCTTGTGAGTTGTGTGGGGAACAAGGGCATACTCCCATTGGGTGTCCCTTGATTTCACCCCTCCAAGAGGAATGCTATAAGCAAGCAAATGGAGTTTGGGAATCCACAAGTGCAAGGCAAGGGTTCAACAATAATAACAACAACCAATTTGTCAATGGAAAAAGAACTCACCCTTTCTTGTCTTATGCTTCACAAAACATTCAAAACCCCACCACTTCCCAACCTCAACAACAAAGGTTCAATCAAAATTCTCAATTCCAAAGACAAATTCCACCCGTTTCCAAGGGAAACAATTTGTCACCCAAAACCAACAACCATTTGGGGGTTTCAAGGGACAAAATTTCAATCAACAACAAAACCAAAATTTCCAACCACAAAACCAAAACTTCCAAACCCCTCAAAAACCATCTTGGGAACAAGCCTTTGAACAATTGGTTATTGCAAATCAAAAATCCGACACAAAGCTTGATAACCACATTACCTCACAAAACCGGGTTAATGATGAAATACGAGCATCCCAAAAGGCTACGGAAACTCATGTGGCCCAAATTTCTCAACAATTGGGGCAATTGGCTCAAAATCCAGGGAAGTTTCCGGGTAATACGGTTAACCCAAGAGAGATGAATGCGGTATTTTTGAGGAGTAGAAAGCAATTGGAGGAGGTTTAGAAATCTCCTAAGTTGAAGAGGAATAGGGTGTCTAGTGAAGTAGTGAAAGAGCACCCGGTTGAAGTTGTGGAAGAAGATGAGATTAGGGTGGAGAAGTCTAAGGAGGTGGAGATGGTTGACCCTCCAAAGCAAGATGAACCTATTGCAACTAAGGCCAAAGAATGTACTCCACCACCAAGGGAGTATGTAGCACCGGTACCATTTCCACAAAGGCTTGCAAGGCGTAGGCTTGAAAAGAAATATGAGAAGTTTGTTGAGATCTTGAAGGGGATGAATGTCACGATTCCTTTCCTTGATATGATTACCGAAATTTCATCATATGGTAAATTTCTTAAGGAACTTGTCACTTTGAAAAGGAAGAATGGAGAGGTGCAAACCATCAACCTCTTTAAGGAATGTAGTTCTATTCTTACTCACACCAACAAGCTTCCAAATAAGCTTGAAGATCCGGGTAGCTTCTCAATTCCTTGTTCTATCCAAGGGGCGGCTATTAAAAGAGCATTGTGTGACTTGGGGGCTAGTGTGAGCCGCATGCCTCTTTCAATCTTCAAGAGGCTTGATTTGGGAGATTTGAAACCAACTAGAGTTTCACTTCAACTAGCTGATCGGTCGGTTAAATTTCCCATTGGTGTGATTGAAGATGTGCCCTTGGTTGTTGGGAAGCTTGTCATACCATGCGATTTCTTTGTAATGGATATGCCCGAGGACTACAATGTGCCTATTATCTTGAGGCGACCTTGTCTTGCCACCGGTGGAGCTATGATCGATGTGAAGAGTGGCAAGTTATCTTTGAAAGTGGGTGAAGATAAAGTGGAATTTGAACTTAACAAGTCTATGGAAGCTCCATCTTTAGTGACACTTGTTGCATTGTAGACATTCTAGAGAATCCCATGAAGGAGCATGACCCAAAAGCTTCCTCTATGGATCCTTTGGAGACTTGTCTTGTTAGTGGGTATGAAGTTGATAACAAAGATGTTGAGACTCTTGCATATGTGTGGATGTTGGATTCCGCCTCCTCCTACGGTTGAACTTAGACCTCTTCCCTCTTCTTTGAAATATGAATTTCTCGGTGATAATTCCACTTTTCCCGTCATCATCAATAGTAAACTTGATGACACCCAAACCTCAAAACTAATTTCTTTGCTCAAAAGGTTTAAGGGTGTCCTTGGGTACACAATTGGTGACCTCAAGGGGATTAGTCCCTCTTTGTGCACTCATAAAATTTTACTTGAAAATGAGGATGCATCCTCCATTGAGGCACAAAGAAGGCTTAACCCCATAATGAAAGAAGTTGTAAGGAACGAGGTCCTCAAGCTACTTGATTCCGGCATTATCTATCCTATTTCGGATAGTAGGTGGGTAAGCCCGGTTCACGTAGTTCCCAAAAAAGGAGGAATGACGGTAGTGCGAAATGACAAAAATGAATTGATTCCCACGAGGACGGTAACCGGGTGGAGGATGTGTGTGGATTATAGGAAGTTGAACAAATCCACCCGGAAGGATCACTTTCCTTTACCGTTCATAGACCAAATGTTGGAGAGATTAGCTCAACACAACTACTTTTGCTTCTTGGATGGCTATTCGGGATTCTTCCAAATCCCTATCCATCCAAGTGACCAAGAAAAGACCACCTTTACTTGTCCATTTGGCACCTATGCATATAGGAGGATGCCATTTGGGCTATGTAATGCACCATCTACTTTTCAAAGAGCTATGATGTCAATTTTCTCCGATTTTGTTGAAAAAGAAATGGAAGTTTTCATGGATGATTTTTCGGTTGTTGGGAAAAGTTTCGAAAGTTGTTTGACAAATTTGGAGAAAATTTTGAGCAAGTGTCAATAGTCTCACCTTGTGCTTAATTGGGAGAAGTGCCATTTTATGGTACAAGAAGGTGTTGTGTTGGGACACATAGTGTTCAATCGTGGAATAGAAGTTGATAAGGCTAAGGTTGGGGTTATTGCTAGTCTCCCACCTCCCACCAATGTCAAGGGGGTGAGAAGTTTCCTTGGACATGCGGGCTTTTATCATCGCTTCATCAAGGACTTCTCCAAGATTGCGAGACCTTTGACCGAGTTGTTAGCCAAAGATACTCCTTTTGTGTTCTCTAACCGATGTCTTGATGCTTTTAATAGGTTGAAGGAAGCTTTGACAAGTGCTCCAATCATACAACCTCCGGATTGGAGCTTGCCATTTGAGTTAATGTGCGATGCAAGCAATCAAGCCTTGGGCGCGGTTTTAGGCCAAAGAAAGTATGGAAGGGTGCATGCAATTCATTATGCAAGCAAAACTCTTGATGAAGCTCAAACCAATTACTCAACAACGGAATTGGAGCTCTTGGCCGTAGTTTTTTCTATGGAGAAGTTCCGGACTATTTGGTGGGAGCTATGGTAATAGTTTTCACCGATCATGTTGCTTTGAGACACTTGCTCATCAAGAAGGAGTCCAAACCTCGGTTGATTAGGTGGATATTACTTCTACAAGAGTTTAACATGGAGATAAGGGATAAAAAAGGAGTTTAAAATGTGGTGGCCGACCATTTATCCCGGTTAATCAACCTCAATGTTGACAATGGGGTTCCTATCAATGATTATTTGCCCGATGACCACTTGTTGTCCCTAAGTTTGGGAGAAGCACCGTGGTATGCGGATATTGTCAATTATTTGGTCTCCGGAATAATCACATATGATTATGACCCACATAAGAGGAAGAAATTCTTTCATGATCTAAGGAAATATTTTTGGGATGAGCCTTGCTTATACAAATCTTGTGCGGATGGGATAATTCGGAGGTGCATTCCAAGTGAAGAGGTGAAGCCGATAATTTCACATTGCCATGATATGCCAAGTGGAGGGCATGGTAGTTCAAGAAAGACCACCGCAAGGGTGCTCCAATGCGGTTTCTTCTGGCCTTCCCTATTTCATGATGTGGCAACCTACGTCAAGGGGTGTGATAAGTGCCAACGAAGCGGCAATATTTCAAGGAGGCATAAGATGCCAATGAACTACATCCTAGAGGTAGAGTTGTTTGATGTATGGGGAATTAACTATCAAGGTCCTTTTCCATCATCCAATGGATATGAGTACATCCTTGTTGCGGTGGATTATGTGAGCAAATGGGTTGAAGCTATCCCAACAAAAACTTGTGATGCAAAGTCGGTAACAAAACTCATGGAAACAATCATATTTCCAAGGTTTGGGGTTCCAAGAATTGTGATTAGTGATCGTGGGACTCATTTTCGGGAAAGGACTCTAGATGCTCTTCTAAAGAAACATGGGGTGCAACATAGGCGTAGTCTTGCCTACCACCCACAAGCAAACAGACAAGCCGAAATCTCAAACCGTGAGATTAAGATGATTCTTGAGAAGACCGTGAGCCGGTCGAGGAAGGATTGGTCAACTAAGCTCAACGATGCATTATGGGCTTACCGGACCGCTTTCAAAACACCGATAGGAACTTCACCGTTCCGGTTGGTGTACGGGAAGCCTTGTCACCTACCGGTAGAGTTGGAGCACAAGGCGCATTGGGCAATCCGACTTCTCAACTTTGACTTAAAGAGTGCCGGAGAAAAGAGACTTCTTGACATCAATGAGTTAGAAGAGTTTAGGCTAGAGGCCTATGAGAGTTCAAGGATTTACAAGGACAAGACTAAGAAGTTCCATGACAAGAAAATTTTGAGAAGAGAATTCGAGGTGGGAGAGTTGGTTCTCCTCTTTAACTCAAGGTTCAAGTTATTTTCGGGGAAGCTTAAGTCAAAGTGGTCGGGACCTTTCACCGTGGTCCGAGTTTTTCCCCATGGGGCAATTGAAATATCCGATGGAGACCAAGCTTCCAAGGTAAACGGGCAAAGGCTCAAGCATTACATTGTCGGAGCCCCTATCATGAATAATGTAAGCTCCATCGATACCTACCTTCTCCATAATTAAATGAAACTCTTGACTTCGTCGAGCCTACGACATTAAACAAGGGCGCTGCATGGGAGGCAACCCATGGAATTTGTATATAGCATGTATTTTAGGTAGTTAATCATTATTTTGTCCACTTGGAAGGCTTGACTGAGGGAAGGGATACCGGTCGCCGGTTAGCGTACCGGCGCCGAGGCGTTAGGAATTTTGGGAATCGAAAAATTGCAAAATCATGCTGAGATGACAGAGAGCCGGTTGACCGGCGGCCGTGTGGTGTACCGGCGCCGAGACATATGCTTTTTGGCACTTAAATCGATCTTTGTGAAAAAAATACTGAATGCCCACGGGCCGGATGGCCGGCGGCCGGTACCCCACCGGCTCATTGCCATTTCCGTGGGTTCTTTAAATTCACTCAACCACCCAATTTCTCACCACTCTCTAAAAAACACTCTCTATCTACAATACCTACACCTAAAAATCCTCTCTAATTCCCTAATTAACCCACACACCAACACTCAACCTTTGCAACTTGCTTGAAGATGGCATCCAAGAGGACAAGAGCGGACACGGCTAGGGCCGCTATGGACTCGGTTCAATTCGGGGTGGCTCAAGTGACGGATTCCTCGCCGGATCCCGACTTCCCTAATCTCGTCTTCGCATCCGGGGCTAAAAAATGTAAGTTTCTTTTATCCAAAAATCGTCCCATTCATGCTACTAAATTCATTTGTAGCCAAACTATGAAGGATTTAAGGATAGATACCAATGCCAAGAAACTATTTAGGGGTGTTGGAATGGGATTCTTGTATACCCTTAAACGATTGACTTACCATTGCCTTACTTAGGAATTTTTGAGCTCACTCCAAGTGGATAAAAGGAGAAGTACCGGTGAAATTGTTGAAATTAGGTTATGTCTTATGAACCGCAACCATACTATGACCTTGAAGAGGTTTGGAAAATCTTTCGGTTTGAATTACATGGACTCTTACAGAGAACCCACTGATTTTCATCATTCTCGGGTTTGGGAAGCTATTTCGGGTAAGCCCGAACCCACAATAGGGAAAAGGAGTGCCAAATCTATTCATTTTCCGGCTATTAGGAATTGGCATCGATTCATGGGGTGGACTATTTTTGCTAGAAGTGAACCGTGGACCGTTAGAATCGATGAACTAAACATCCTTGGCTCTTACCTTTTACAAAAGCCCAAGCCGTTTCAAATAAACATAGCTCACCATTTTGTGCCCCACCTTCGGAAATTGGCAAATTTTCCGGATCAAAGTGTGGGAATATTTGTGGGCGGGATGATCACGCAATTGGCCAAGGATATAGGGGGGTTTGATGAGTGTTTGTACAACCCGGTTCAAGAGCCCAATGTCTTATCGAAATTCTACTTGACCCACTCTTTGGAATGGTTTAAAGTTGACCCGGCCGATAATCGTGAGTATTGGCAAATAGATGATAAGGATTCAATTGTCCTTCCAAATATTAAGGCAACAACAATCAAGCAAGATCAATCTAGTTACCTCCTCTCGGTACATGAGCGTGACCACACCGGGGGTGCCCGGAAAACACTTTCTCGGCGAGAACGCCATGGCCCGACCTCGGAATCCCACCCATCCACTTTTACCTCTTTACCACAACAATTTGACACTCATTCTATGCCTTCCACGTCTCAACAACCGAACTACCAATACCCTCCCCTTGACCCGACTTTAGTAGGGTATTTTGACAACTTGAACTTGGGATTGGGTGAATTGAAGAGTGAAATGAACACTCGGTTTGATGCGGTGAACCAAAGGCTAGACCATATCTAGTACAACCAAGGAGTAGGAAACTCCCTATTTATGATGATTATGCCCGCCGCGGGTTTGTTACTAGGGATGGGCCGCACCCGGATTACTTCCAATGGCCCACCCAAGGATACACCGCACCTACTATTCGTGGAGGGCTCCACATGAGTTCGGATTACTTCGGTAACCCGGCCTTTCCTACTCCCGTGGTTCATCAAGAGAGTGGTGCGTGGTATGGTGGAGTAGCTCCTACATTCCACGGTGATGCAGGGGCGTCGGGGTCCGGAGGAGGGTGGAACTTGAGTACCGATGATGATGTTATTCGTGACGTGGGAAATGATGATTTCAATGTGGAAGATGATATTGATTTTGATAGTTGAGTTGGTAAAGTGGAGAGGATACTTTCAAATGTGAGCTCTTGGCCATGGTGGCTTCCTATGCATCTCGTTCCTTGACCCTTTGTAAGTATCTCATCTCTACATTTCTTTTAATGATTTTTTGTTGATTAGAAGAGTCAAGTGATCCTCGGTGATACATAGCCTCGCACTACCTAGAGGCCAACGCTCCTGTTTGAAAAATCCAAAACCTTTGGTATGCTCCCCAAATTCAATCCAAATCTTGTTTGAACCCCCAACATATCCAAATGTCACATATAAATTTCTTGCATTTAGATCCCCTTGTAATATATCTAGTAATTGCCATCATCTAGTTTGCATTCACGTAGGTTGCATTAGAATTTAAATCTTGTAATATATTGTCACACGTAGTTGCATCCATCTAGATATATATATATATATATATATATAATATGTCATTTATTTTGAACTAAAATGCCTCTTAACCACACTTCATCCATCATTGGATGTTGTATATAATAAGTGTGGGGAGGAGGCCCAAAAAAAATATAAATACAAAAATATGTATTTACTTTTCAAATATTCAAAAATCCAAAAACAAGTTGTTTTATTTCTCCAACATGTCCTCCATGTAAATGAATAAGTGTGGGGAGGGCCCAAAAAAAAAACATGCATTTTCATTTCTAATTTCCTCTACACATTTATTTCTATTTGGAAGTAATGTAAATAAATAAGTGTGGGGAGGAAATTCATATATTCAAAATTCCCAAAAATATGTTTCTTTCTTTTTCTTATTCACTCCCTATGCTTGTGTCCATTGAGGACAATGTAAATTTCAAGTGTGGGGAAGGAAATATCCACTCTTGTGAATATTTTTTTATATTTGTCTATACCTTTAAATTTGATAAAAATTCAAAAAATGCCTAAAAATTGAAAAAAATTTCAAAAAAAAATTTCAAAAATATTGCATTGTATATATATGTTGTTTGTTGGCTAACCTTTGGCATAGACATCGACCATTTGAGGCAAAAAGGAGCTAGAAGTCGCTTGGTAAACTCGTTCTAATCTCTTACTCCTTTACCGTTCTTTCTTTTTGTATCTTGTACATTCGAAGGAGAATGGGATTTTGTGCCTTGGATGTTCCCTTGGGGAACTTGTGGATTGTTGGTGTTGATGTGTTGCTAGGATTAGTCAAAATTGTTGCATGTTTACCTTATGTTCATTTCCATTTCTTGCTTGCATTCGTTTCACATGAAAATATGTGTTGTATTTCCTTCTTGTTGCATTGAGTTTGTATATAAATTTTTGAACAAAAATTGGTCTAGGAAGGAAGCATGATACCCTCTATGATGATATTGTCTAGGTCGTGTCTTTCCCCTCTTAGTGGCTTGCACCTTGTGGCCTCCTCGTTAGGGTGTTTGCTTGCAAATACCCGGGAAATGAGGCTAAGACCGGAGAGTATTGACCACCTTGTTAGACCATAGACCGTAGACTAGGCCTAGATTTCGACATAGCTACTTACATGTGAGATTTAGAGCCTCCTTGGGACCGGTACATCCATGCCCGGTCTCCCTTAGGTGTGAGTAGGCTCCTTGCGTGGCATGTCACATCACGACGCACAAGCATGGCGTCCTTTCCTTTTTAGACCATGAGATGTTCATTCATGTGCATATTTTGAAACAATTAGTTGCATTTCACTTTTGAACCTCACATTGCCAAATAAGCCTATTTTTCGACCCTTTAGACTAGGTCCTATTTTTGCTAACCCCTTTGAGCTTGAACCTCTCTTTTGGCACCTACAAAACTAGCTACATACCATAAACAACCTTCCATTATCAAGAAAGTTGCTTACGTATTGTTGGTTGTATGAAGAAGGGTGTTTTGAGTCCTAGTTGATGATTTGAGTTGGAATAATTGCCTTCATTTGGTTGGTTTGAATAAAGAGGTTTTGAAAAATAAAAGAAAAAGAAAAGAAAAGGAAATAGAAAAGGAGAAAAATGTAAGGAAAAAGAAGTAAAAATTTGCATTTATGCTTTGTTTGATGAGAAAAATCCAAGCAACACTCCTTTCATCAATGGAGTAGAAAAAGGCGTTGCAAGAATAAAAGGGCACTTGATGTTTTTCCTAAGTGAGTCGGGTTTACACAATTTTTGCTTGATTTTGGCAAACCAATTTCTTTTTATGGTGTAGACGTTACTCATTGGTTGCAATAAGGTGATAATTTTCGTGTTTTTCCAAAGTGAGTCGGGTTTGCACAATGTTTGCATTAATTCGGGAAACCAATTTTTGTTAGGGTGTAGACGTTACTCATTTGTTGTAATAAAAGTGGAAGAAATGGAATTTTGGTGACTTCTTGATGTGTACCTCCACATTTTTCCCAAAATGGTGCTCGCACCAACCCCTTTTCGTCCCGTCACCTAGCCCGTTACAAACCTTGTTTCTCTTTATGCATATTTTCCTTTTTTGCATCTCATGAATGGTCTTGTAGGAGAGGATTCCATGTTAGATTGCGGGCATGTCTCACGAGTTGAGTAGTTGAGTGATTTTGGTTACTTTTGCACAAAAATCACCCGTTCTAAAAAGTAAATGAGAGACTCGTGAAAACCGTGAGGAAGTCGGTAGTCTTGATCCCCGTAGTCATGGGTCAATTTGGTCGGATCTTGTGTGTGTCATGTAAATCTTGAAGGTTAGGCTTTGCTTCCCCCTTTCCCGCCTTTGAATCTGTTTCCTAGGCATTTGGTTGTCATTTTAAGGTTGATTGAGCCACCACTAGGGCATTAACACCCGCCAAGACTATGAGACGGTATCTCCCGACCAAAACCTTTAACTGTTCAAGGCAAAACGGCCGCCTAGATGAGGAAAGCGGATTGACTTTTTGTGATGCATCTTATATGTTGATTCATGCTTAATTGTTGGATGTGTCAAAAAAATTTGTAGCAAGACCCAACTTGCCTTGCAATAGGGCACTTTCCCCTCATGAGTGTCAAATTGCGAGTTGAAGGGGCGTTGAGTGCACTAATACTCGATCGGCTTAGTTAGTAGCGTAGTTGAGTGATGCTTATATTGTGCACCCACTCTCCGTTTTTATCTTAGTAGTGCCTTGTACATGGTTGAGGACTTACTCGGGGACGAGTAAGGACTAAGTGTGGGGAGATTTGATGAATAAACATTCGGCCCCTTTTTACCCTTCTTTTTGCTAATCTTTTGGACTACTTAGGCACAATCTTAGGCCTTTTTCTTGCATTTTGCCCCTCATTTCCGCTACTACCGATTCCGGTATTCGATTGTAGGTAATTCAGCTAGCTAAAGGAAATTTGGCAAGAAACAAGGCACACGAGGAAGTTAGCAAGGAAGAAAGGGGAGGAAAAGGCGGAGGATGTCCCTGGGCCGACCAGCCGGCGGCCGGCCAACCGGCAGGGCGTCATATTGGTCATATTAAAGCTTCAAAATTGAGATGTCTCGGCGCCGAAGGGGCAGCCGGTCGCCTTGTTGACCGGTGGCGGTCCTACTACCGTGTTTTGTCTTAATCCCCCTTTTTTGTAACCTAAGTAAGAGGACACTATAAATACTCCCTAAAAATCGTGTTTAGACACAGAACCCTAGATCTAAATTGATTTCCTCTTCCAAGTTTGGATCTTGTTAATTACATCACTAATCTTTCCTTAATTAGAGCAAGTTCTTCAATTAATTAGTAGTTGAAATTGGGTTATAAGAAGATTGAAGGTTCCACCTTTCTTATTATTCAATCCAAATTCCTTTGTTGCTTTTGAGTTGGTATTATTTCTCTCCCTATTTTCATTAGTTTACATTTGTTTTGCCATTTAGTTTTGCTTGATTGTTTGTGTTAAATTTCCATGTTTGTTGTTCAATTATTGTTTTTCTCTCTCCTGTTCATCTTTTCCTTGTTCACCATTGTTGTCTTCACCCACAGATTGAGTCTTTGATTCCCTTGAGTTAAAGATTGAACCTTTGAGTTGGCTTTGTTAAAGATTGTGTCTTTTAGTTTAATCATCCTCATTATTAGTTTATTTTATCTTTCTTCATCATTATTGTTGGATTGTTGCATGTTTAGGAGTAGAATTCATCCTCCCACTATGTTTATGCTTAAAGATTCCATCTTTATTGTTTATTTTGCCTTTAGAAACATGAATAGTGAGTAGTCTTCTTCTAGGACTCGGTTTGACCCGGTAAGGGTAATTTCACTAATTAATTCTCATTAAGGCTAATTTGTTGGGGGAAATTGGTGAGGGTAGTTTAGAGGAATTGCATGCTTAAGGTTTGTTTTTTGGGTAGTGTCGACTTGTGACCCTTGTCCACCAACGAGAGTTAGTTTGGTTGTGAATTGGATACCCGAAATCCGACCTTGTCACCAACTAAGGTTGAGACCGAAAGGGAGAACCGAGGGAGGGTGCCTCTAGACTAGCGTTTGAAATCGACCTCCTAGAGGAGGAGTGGGATGACCCGGAATACGATGAGGGCTTAATGACCTTGACCATATACTAGGCTACCTTGGAAAAATGCATGTTTTTGGGGTTGTTGGGTTTTGAGTTAGGGGTACCGACTTTCGAACCCGAGAGGGGGGTTAGTTGGGATAACTAGTGTCCTATTGCGAACCCGAGAGGGAGGTTCTAGGCGAATTAGAGCCATCTCCCCCTTACCTTTCTACCCCTTTTGATTAGCCGAGAGAATTATCATGTGGAATTACGTATATTCATGGGAGAACTGAGTTCTAGCCCTTCCTATTATTTGATCTCTTCTTAATCCTTTAGCTTGTTCTTTACTTGTTTAGTTTGTAGCCTTTTAATTTGCTAGTTTAGTGCTAGTTCGTTACAACCTCTCTATTTTATTTCGACTTAGCTAAGCTTGTGAATTAGAATGATTAGTAGTCCACCTACTCCTTGTGGGATCGACTCTCTAAAGTGTACAACGATAAAATCGTGCACTTGCGAGGTATTACTTGATACCATCATTTAACCTGTGAAAAGCAGAAAGACACTCATCAGTAAACACAAAAGGGGCATCCTTAAGTAGCAGCTGTGTAAGTGGTTTAGCAATTTTTGAGAAATCCTTGATAAACCGGCGATAGAAGCCGGCGTGGCCAAGGAAACTCCTCACCCTCTTAACATTGACAGGAGGTGGTAATTGCTGAATCACTTCCACCTTTGCTTTATCAACCTCTATTCCCCTATCAGAAACTAAGTGCCCTAAGACAACTCCCTCGTTGACCATGAAATAACACTTCTCCCAGTTAAGCACGAGATTAACCTCGATGCAGCGCTGTAACACTTTATCAAGGTTAGACAGACAGTTAGAAAAATCACTTCCATAAACACTGAAATCATCCATGAAAACTTCCATAATAGACTCGATAAAATCTGAAAATATCCCCATCATGCACCTTTGGAAGGTGGCAGGGGCATTACAGAAACCAAAAGGCATCCTGCGATAAGCAAACACGCCCTGAGGATAAGTGAATGTAGTCTTAGCTTGAGCGTCTGGGTGGATAGGGATCTGAAAGAACCCAGAATACCCGTCTAAATAGCAGAAAAACTTGTGAGAAGCTAACCTTTCTACCATTTGATCAATAAAAGGAAGGGGAAAGTGATCTTTCTTGGTGGCGACATTAAGTTGTCTGTAATCTATACACATCCGCCAACCAGTCACTACTCGAGTGGGTATTAACTCATTCTTATCATTCTTAACCACGGTAGTCCCTCCTTTCTTCGGGACTACCTGTACTGGACTCACCCATTTAGAATGACCAACAGAATAAATAATACCTGCGTCCAGCAGCTTCATTACCTCGGCCATCACAACATCCTCGCATCTTCCGGTTCACCTGGCGACACGACCGTCATGCGCAAGGTTTGTGATCTTCCTCCAGCTCTATCCCGTGCATACAAATATCGGGACTAATCTCCTTGATATCGTCCAATGAATAACCCAATGCTTTCCTGTTTTTCTTAAGCACAGCTAACAAGGAAGTCAGCTGATCATTATCAAGCTTAGCACTAACAATGACTGGATATTGCTCAGTATCGTCTAAGAAAACATATTTTAGATGAGAAGGAAGAGGCTTACGCTCCGGTACCTTTACCTCAATGGAGCAAAGAGTGCTAATCATTTGTTCTACTTGCTCTCCCTCAGCGTCGGTGAGTTCACGCTCATCTAAATCATATATAAGCAAACCAATCACAGCGTCATCGTCATCTGGGCTATCTGCACACTCATCCAAAAGCATAACAGCTTCTAGTGGGTCCTTCATAAAGGAACCCGACCAGAAGTCGTAAATAGACTCGTCAATAATATCAACCGAATAACAAGTATCCTCTATCATTAGCCGAGCCAAAGTACTAGGCAGACTGAAAGTGATCGCGTCATCCCTCATCGCAAGAGTCAAACGCCCTTGTTTGACGTCAATAATGACAGTTGTACAAAGGAATGGTCTCCCTAAGATAATTGGGGTCCGGGTGTCCTCAGCTATATCTAAAACAATGAAATCCCTTTGGTATAAAGAGCTTGCCTATTTTCACGAGCACGTCCTCTAAGACACCTAAGGGTCTCCTAAAGATCTATCACCCATCTGTAGGGTAATGTTGGTCACTTTAAGATGACTCATATTCAATTTCTTGCGGACAGAGATAGGGGCATGACACTCACGCTGGCTCCTAAATCACAAAGAGCCTTATCAATAACCACATTGCCTATAATACAGGTAATAGAGAAGCTACCCGGGTCTTTCATTTTAGGGGGAGCCTTATTCAAAAGTAAATTACTAGACTCTCCCATAAATGAAACCGTCTCAAATTCACTTAGCTCTCTCTTACGCGTCACAATATCTTTCATAAACTTAGCGTAAGTAGGTACCTGGGTAACAAGTTCGGTAAAAGGGACAGTTACCTTAAGGTTCTTCATAACGTCCACAAACCTATCGTACTGTCGCTCGATCTTTGCATCCTTCAGACGACCTGGGAAGGGTACTCTGGTAGCAATGAGCGGACCCGCGACTTTCTCTGTACCTTTATCAGTGCGTGACGTCTCCACAGCAGGGGAAGATGACACGATAGCGGAATTATATAGTAAAATAGGGTCTCCGCGCTTACGGTACTCGATCGAGCACTTTTACCACTCGATCGAGTGGTTTCAGATTGGCTTTTACTCGATCAACCACTTTCTTCACTCGATCGAGTGATCTCTTTTTCAGGTTTACTCGATCGATCATTCTTATCACTCGATCGAGTGATTTCCTCAGCAATTTTACTCGATCGAGTAAGAATATCACTCGATCGACCATCAGCAATTTGGGCACTACTCGATCGACCATAATTATCACTCGATCGAGTGATGGGATGAATTATTTCACTCGATCGAGTAGATTGTTCACTCGATCGAGTGTCTGGGCAACACGTAGCAAGGATTTCGTCCAAAAACACATCCATATCATCTTCCGGGGTATCTTCAGCTGTCGAAACCCCGTCTTCTGGTACTTTTGGCCCCTCATGAGTGAGGCCAACTTGGAGATTCGTTGCACTAACTGGATCGCATGTCGGTAGAAGGATGGCTTGGTCTTTCGCGAGTGTTAACTGCGCGACTTGTTCTCTCAACTCCACTATGACGGTTTCATTCCTATTGCACTTCTCCCCAAACTGTTGTGTTAAATTCAACATCAAGGATTTCAGTTCGTCAATTTCCTCGTTTGCAGAAGGAGAGACCGGTGGCGGTGCTGGCGTTAAATTCAACACCAAGAACTCGTTACCCTTAGCATTCTATGTCTAGAATGACTCTCGTGGATGCCAATGAACACGGATGTTCACAGAGATCTGGAGTAAGGGGTGAGGGTACGTATTAGGAAGCTCTTTTGATCGAACACTTAATCCCGCCCGCCTCGATAGCGACCTCTACTAATGATTAGGGACATCATCTATACTTGATATATCGTCGATTATATGCATGCAATGCAACATCCAAGTTTTAATCCTAACATGTGAAAATTAGGCTAAGTCGGTGAGACACGTAATTTAATCATACAATTAATGTCGAAGTAGGATTTAATGTTCAATTACATGCGAAAACATACAAATGATACAAAATTCAATGATAAATGTAATAGGAAAATTACGAAAAATAAAAATTACAATAATTACAATGGATTAGGCGATTTAAGTCGAAAATACCTTTAAAACGGATAATTTGAGAAAAAGAATAAAAGAATAAAATAACGAACAAAGGTTAGGCGATAATACGGATAATAGTCAATTATACGTAAGCTAATTAAACTAGGTCAAGCAACAACGGAGTTCAGAGACAGAACTCATCCTGGAACAGGCGCAGCAGGACTACGCCCTCTGGAAGAGGCGCAGCAGATGCTGCGTCTGTTCCAAGGGCGAGTTCTGGCTGTGAAGCCGGAACTGCAAATCGTTAATGTTCGTGGGTGAATTTAATGATTGATTAATAATATATACTCGGATGGAAGTGATTAATAGGTTATTTACATATGATTAATGGTCATAAGAGCGATAAAACATGGATGAGACGGATGCAAACGAATTATTTACGTGAAGGAATGATTGATTGGTGACATGGGTGAATGAAATAAACTAAACATGATGAATTAATGACAAATTAATGACGAATACGACAAAAGACAGATGAAAATATACCAAAGGTCGAATTCCAGAAACCCGATATTAACAAATCGAATTCCTACAATCCGGATTGAGCTTAATGACGAAAACCCGCAAATATGAGATTATAAGGGATTTAAGTCGAATTTAATGATGAATTAAACGTGTTAATGATGAACAATAATATACATGTGAGATGATAAGCTTATTATGTGTCAAGAATTAACGGGAAACAAACGAAACAAATTTTGACAAACGAATTACAGAGGACGAAGGAAGAAAAAAGGAAGCAGGAACTGCGGCAGCCTCACGAAGAGGCGCAGCAGGTGCTGACCTGCTACGTCCTTTCTCGACGGTTTGTCTTCTGGAAATCCGCAAAAGGAGGTTTTAAAGCACGGTTTTAGAAATCGGTTTTAAGAGATGTTTTCGACATAAACCTTACATTAATGATGATACAGAAAAATAACAATAAATAAAGAAGGATTTACACCCTCAGACTTACATGTTTGACGAAACGAGAAGGACTAAGATATCGATTAGTGATGCTCGACGCGAATGTAAAGAAAGTGCCCTCGTAAGAGGAAAACGATTAGATTAATTAAGTTGATTATTGTGGAGTTGGTCAAATTGGTCGGTCATGCAAACGAGGCTGGTACTCAGAAGGATCCGAGCTTACGTGGTCAAATGTTCAAGCACGTAGACGCCAAAAAGTAAGAACAAAGGACTAGAATGCAAAGGGAGAAGAGAAGGGCGGACACTCGCGTGAGAAATATGAGGAGCGAAGGCTCCTATTTATACTAATCACGTGAAGGAGTTAGGGTTTCAGAGAATCTTTGGAAGTGAATCTCGGAAAGATATGAAAAAGATACGAAAATTACGCAGAAAAGGACCTGGGAAGAGGCGCAGCACCTGCTGCGTCTGTTCCCAAGTGGTTTCCTCCTGCGGAAGAAAGATTTCCGTGTTTAAGTTATGGTAGGACGGAATAATTTGGTTTTCCTTAATATTTTATGTGAATATTACGGGAAATTGTTTACCAAAGGATAAAGATTGTGAAATATTTATAAAATATGGAATAGAAATATCCGGAACATTCCAGAACATTCTGACTCGGGATTTAACGGTTATCAGAAAATGAAGACGGTTTTAGGCCCGGACTCCAAATGTACTCTAATTACTGTCAAAACAACCGTATCGGCACGTAGATGACAACTAAGAGGTAGACATTAGTATTTGAGCAATCACTTGACGATAAACTTACAAACTGTCACAAATCGTTTCGCGCAGCAAACATGCGGCCCAATCATCACCGGGTGGTTTGCGAGAGGTGCAGAAATGAGGTATCTACAGAGCCCTCACTTTGACTGAGGCTTGGACAAGGCGAAAGTCAAAGTATAGCCATCAGGTCAATCGAAGATTACAACCTGACGACTATGGCGACGCGAGGCGGCTCAAGGGGTCTGAGCCAAGGACCTGTCGTCGGGAACATTTTAGAGTCTGTCGACTATCGGGGAGGGTCGTTTAAAATCTTATAGACTACGTAAGGAGGCTCGCCAGCCATAAGAAGAGACCATACCTGAGTCTTCTTTCTCGAGATGCTTCCGAAGGTGCATGGGAGCTAAGGTTAAGACCTAAGAGATATATGAGGGTTGTGCTAGGGTGTGGGACCCTAAAGGAAAGCATCGGTGGGAAGGAGGCCCGAATATAAGTTCAACTTAAGGGTAATCAAGGTTTGAGTGTAGGAACTCTATTGGTTTGGGAACTTATGGAGAACGACACCTTCGTCGCACTCCGAGGGGAAGCAAGAAATGTTGTGAGTAGCAGGACACAGGTGGGAACTGTTGGGAGAAATCCGTTCGCGTTCGGCTTCGAACAAACTTCGGAAAGGAACAGGGGGTTGATGTTGACCTCCATGTCTCGAGAGGGAAAGTATATCCACTTACTCTCATTGGGGTACACAATCGGGAATTAATCTCCATATCTCGAGAGGGAAAGTATATCCGCTTACTCTCGTTATAATGAAGGCGTGTCGAAACACCTGTGAAGGAATAAATGCTCGTTGCGACAAGCAAGGGTCTTGGAAGCAGTAAATAATATGTAATAGTCTGCTGCTGGCTTG
This sequence comes from Silene latifolia, assembly GCF_048544455.1. NCBI lineage: Eukaryota > Viridiplantae > Streptophyta > Magnoliopsida > Caryophyllales > Caryophyllaceae > Silene > Silene latifolia. The sequence goes on along the minus strand of NC_133530.1, from coordinate 86,356,495 downwards.
GAAAATGCGGGCGGAACGAAAGAAAATCGTCAAACGGACCAAAAGAATAAAACAGCATCGGGGAAGAGGCGCACCAAAGATGGGCCCACAAATAACGAACTCATAACGAATTTTTGAAAACTCGTATGGAGGGAACATTTGGAAGAGGCACAACAAGAGCTGCGTCTCTTGGAAGAGGTGCAGCTCCTGCTGCGTCTGTTCCCAAGGGTGTGTTTTCTGCGTAAAAACGCGATGAACGGATGGTTTGCAAATCATTTGTTTGAAACATAATTCACACATTTCTCTCTCAAATCTTCACCATTTCCGCCAAGGTTTGATTCAAAAGCTTGCATTAATCATGACTAATCGAGGTATGTGTCTCATTCTTGCATTAATCTTCTGTATTTGTCCAATTTTGGATCGGAAAAATTAGGGTTTGTGACCCAATTGATCGAAAATTTGGGGCTTTTCCCCCTTTGCCTTGTGAAATTGACATTAGAAACGGGTAATTGGTAGTATAAGGAACATAACTATGTATTTGTTTCGAATTTTCGTTGAGTTTTGAGCATTTGAGTGAATTTGAGACGGTTTCACAGTTAAACCGTAAATTGCTTCGAAAATAGCCTTAGGATTGCCCATTTGCGATGAAACTTGATATTTGGGATCCCTGGATGATGAGTAAACTTCCTACTATCTCGGAACTTTGGTTTGTGACGCCTTTTTTAGGACACTTTTCTAGGGCATAATCGTCGTTAGAACGAAATGCTGCCGAAATTTCGACTCGAACCCGGAACTAGGCTTCAAGTTAGGCTTGACTTGACCCAAATTAACATATGAGCGATCGGGTTTGTGAGAATATGGCCAAAGAAAACGAGAAAAGAGCGGTTTCAGGGCTTCCAAAGGCTCGAAAATCCCTTAACCAAGGCTCGTCGTCACGTGACGCGGCCTAAATTTGCTTTAATGTTGCAGGTGATGAGACTTCTACTTCTGGGAGGACTCCCATGGAGATAGACACTGCTGTGATCGAGGAGGCTTTAGAGCAGGCCTTCACCGCCGTGGTGATGGCTGCTGGGGACGAGGTCCATGAGGAGGAGGCTGTTGAGGAGGAGGAGGCCCCGAGACGGGCCAACGTTGGACGAGGAGGTCGTCAGCTGAGGGGAGCACCTACGTGGGCTGAGACCTGGGAGAGTAAGCACTTGCTGTGGGTTGTAGAGGGTCACCTGTCCTACAGGACGGTGAAGAGCTTGGTAAATAGAAATTCACTACTCATCACCCATTTTTTTTCATTCATTTGTTCATATCTCTTCCAATGTTTTTTCAAAAAAAACTAAAGATAGCTTTTGTTTCAAATCATAATAGGAGGTCGGAAACATCAGGTCGTTCTTGGGTTACACGACAGCGATAGAGTGCTACGAGCGGTTGTCCGCGGAGGAGCGCGCCATGATTGAGCGTGGAGCGTTCGGTGCCTTGGTGCAGGCTTGGAGGGATATTGCGAAGAAGAAGTTGCGGGCTAACCTTAGCCTGATCCGCGCTTTCTTGGACCAATTCTGGGATACGACTTCCACGTTTCACATGCCTTTTGGTGAGGTGGGAATCACTCTGGAGGACTACGGCATGATTTTCAGTGCCGTGCGGGGGATCGAGGCGTGGAGTGGCGGAGCGCCATGAGGGTGGACTCGGCCGAGGCAAGGAGGTTGATCGGCTGGAACTTGTCGCCGAGGACTGTCACAGTGCCGGGTTTGGTGCCCAGCTCCTATGTTCGAGACTACTTTGCGGGAAAGATCCCGGCGCTGGTGACGATTGACGGGAGGGAGACGGCTCCTCCTCCCTGTACCGATGAGCAGAGGGTCCGTCTGCGGCTCTAGTGGTTTCTGTCTTCGATCTACCTCGGAGACAAGGGAGAGAGGCTGTCGACGAAGCTTCTTCCCTTCCTTTCTGACCTGAGCTCCCTAGGGCGTTGGGGACCGGGTCATCGCTTTGGTTTTGCGGTCCTCATCCGCTTCATGAGGGCCATGGTTCGTCCGGAGTTGATGGAGAAGGGGACTTCTCCTGCGCGCTGTCGGACTGGACGGACTATTGGAGGTATGAACCTTCATTTAGGCCAAAATCAATTCCTTTCTTTATCCAATCACGAAAGATCGTTATTGACTATCTTGCTTTACAGGCGTGGGTGTACTCCTACTTTCCGGGCCTCGCGCCCAAGAAGACGGAGCCGCTGGAGAAGGCCTATCCCGTGGTGAGGGATTGGGTGATGTGCAGGACGAAGTGCAAGCGTTCTTCTCACGGTGTCTACCGGCGGGACGTGAACGCTCTTGCCTAGGACGGCGTAAGCATTTCACTTATATTCATTTGGTTCTATATTGCCTTTAAATTGATCATAAGAATGATTCCTTTGTTTATCTTGTCCCAGTGGGTGCCCAGGCCTTGGGCGGAGTACGCTGGAGCGCCTCCTTTTGTGGCTGAGGTCCTTCGACCTAGGAGCTCGAGTTCTTGTTGAGGACGTCGATGGGTCATGTGTGGTACTTGGGCGAGCGCTTGGCTCGTCGATCTGTCGGGACGTGTTGACGGTTCCGTCGATCCTCCTAGGACAATGTTCGGGAGCCTTCTCGAGGCGAGAGGAGGCCGACTTGGGTGGCGTTGGTGGTGACGCCCTCCTTCTTCCGGCGAGGACTACTCGGCGTTCCTCTACGGGAGGTTGGCGTCGGCGGTAGTGGTGAGCATCTTTACTCTTCCTCTTTACTTGATTTTTTGAAACTACGATGAAAGATCACCGATTTATGAGAAACATTTGGTTTTGCAGGAGGTTGAGGCGGCGGGCATCGAGCCCCCAGAGTACCCCGAGACCCTCGAGTACACTGACGTGACCGGGAGGACAACGATCTCCGAGCTACGCGGCTTTGACGTGGAGCCGTGATGAGATCTTGGCACGGACGATCGGCAAGATCGATTCGGAGGGTAAACCTCTAATTTTGCGTGATTTTTGTGTAAGAACACATTTGATTTAACTTATTCAATTATTGAGAACTTCTTTTTGAAAATGCAGGTTGCACCGTCTCGGTTCGTGGCGTTATGGAGGTTGGCCAACCGGCTGCGAGCTACTGCCGTCAAGGCACTTGTCGGCGGTCGAGGCCTTCAGGTATAAACCTTGTGCCTATTTAATTTTTGAATTTTGATTTCCAACTTTTCTTGTAATTGCTTAAACAGATTGACATGAGCCAATTTTGTTGTTTACAGGGGGACCGCGAGCTGGAGCGAGAGTTGACCCAGTCTCGGGAGGAGACAGCTCGCTTGTTGAGGGAGCTCGAGGTTCGAGACGCCGAGATTGCTGCTCTTGCGGCAAGGGTTGCAGAGCTGGAGGGCGACCAGCAGTAGTTTTGTTCTAGTTTTTGTTTGTTTGTTGTTTGTATTTTTGCACGATTGTACATTTTGGACCTTCATTTTGAACGTTCTGGACTTCGTTTGGGGCTCGAGCCCCCAGTTTGTTGTACATTTCCCCTTTTTGGTTGTATATGAGATGGCCTGAGTGCCTTTGTTGCTGGGCTCACTACTACAGATACAGGCTATAACAACGGGTAAAATCGTTGTAAAAACAAAAAGCGGGCGTTGTTAAAGCGGCCGTTGTAGAAGGTATTTACAACGGTTTGGTTATTTAATGAAACCGTTGTCGAAAGTATTCACCACGGTTAAAAGTCGTTGTTGTTGGGTGTTCTCCGTTGTGGAAAGTGTTTCAAAAATTTGGAGGGAATAATATAACAACGGTTGTCATATGTATAACCGTTGTTGTAACTTTCCCTCCAAAATTGTGAAGTCTTTTAACAACGGGTTTATGCTACATACCCGTTGTTGAAATTGTAAGTAACAACGGTTCTTAGTTTAAAACCCGTTTTTGTAATTTTTCCTCCAAAATTTTGAAGACTTTTAACAACGGTTCTTCGTTTAAAACCTGTTGTTGAATATTATGCGCGGTATTTGTGGAAGTCATTCACAACGGTGTTTTTTTATTAACCGTTGTGAAAGGTCTTCACAACGGTTTTTTTTAGTAACCGTTTTTATTACGAACTCCTAATGTTTTGAAAAATTAAATTTGTTTCATGCCATTCAAAAACCTGCATATATCGGCAGACACCATATACCAAAGACAAAGATAAATCACAAACTAGGTTCATGTAACTCAATAGATTCAATTCAACCACAACAAGAATCATCATATATATATATATATATATATATATATATATATATATATATATATATATATATATATATATATATATATATATATATATATATATATATATATATATATATATATATATATATATATATATATATATATATATATATATATATATATATATATATACTTACAATGAGTTGAATTTACATGAACTAATCATTCCCTAACTTCAACAAAAAATTTACTAATAAGTTGATCTAAACTCCGAGTATCATGCATTTCTATTTTCTAAGACGTATTTGCTCAACATGTCCCTTACCTCGTCTATATCTATACTTGAGTCCGCTCAACTGTTGTGACGGGTTGATTACATCTGCGGAAAAAACAAAGGGAAGACATTATTGTAATAAACATCAATTCTCGCATAGCAACATCATGGTATATATAGCGACAAGCAAGACAACATTAGCTCTAATTTTAAAAAAGTAATAAACACATTATTAAATTACTAACCTTTTCTGGAATAATGATATATCTTCGCCTAATAATCTCCAACATGAACCGACAAACGTAGTATCCACATTGTATGCTATCCGGGTTTTGAGGGGCCTATTATTACATAAAAACAAACATACGAGAGAAGGTTCACATCAGAATCTTGAACTTTAGGTATTGTATTAGTATTAAACACAGATTTTTGCACTTAATGTATTGTATTTGAGCCTGTACCCCTGTTATCATAATAAAATTAGGGCCATCATCAGAATCTTTCGTGGGTTGATCCTACTCGTTAGCTCTTCTCTTCTCAAAGGCTCTTATTTTAAAATAAAAAAAAAAAAAAGGAGGCAGACACTCATTTTTTTAGGGGCAAAAATGAGCTTTTTGCTATAAATAAAAACTGAAACTTAATGTTATTATAAATAAATCAGTATTATAAACTTACTTATTAATCAAGTGCTTAAAAGTCTCGCTTGGTTGATTATGTAAAGAGTCCAACCAGAAAACTTTTTTCCTTGTCGGCGTGATGGCTGCTAGCACCCAATGAGTTCTACATCAAGAGACATCATCATTATTAACAAGTACATATATATATTAGTTATGAAAATGCAATTGTAGGGGGAAACGTAATATTAATTTGTTTATTACCCTTTTTCATTATAAGCGGCAAAAACCGACTTCTTGGTTGTCGCCAATTCTTCGAGCAATATAATCAACCCGATCTTGAACGAGAATTCCGTAATAAATAAAGATAAAACAAAGGGGCACAGGAATCCGTATTGATCACCTGGAATCCTATTCTCAGGGATCACTCTCAATTTCAATATCCTACATTATTGCGGTATTAATTCCGGTATTTAAAACACTATCTAGTAGTCAGAATATTAGAATATGAAATTATTTATTAAGAAACTTACTTCATCCAAACAAATAGGTGTTGGACATCAATCTGGTCTAGGCCAGCCCAAATGGCTAGCATATCCCATGATAGAAGTGCTTCGCGCTCAACCCCTAGAATATCCTCCTCGAGCGGAATAACTATCAATTGCTCGGTGGCTATGCGATGGCCAGCCTCCTCATGCAGTTTCCTCATCGTCACCGTTCTAACTTTTTGCATGTAATCCTTCCCAGTATATTGTGTGGAGTTTAAACTCCTAACTTCTATCAGGTCCGGGAAAGAATGAGTCTTTGATTTTGTGCTACTACCACCAGCCTACACATGTAGTAGATAATTAAAATAATAAAAAATCCAAAGGTAACATATCCTAGTTGGAGTAATAAAAATAAAAGCGTACTTAATTAAATACCTCGTCTACCTGCTCTTTCAATGATGAGGTAGTAGTAGCAGGTAAGACTGGGGACTTAGGCTTATCAGTCTTTTTTGTCACCTACACAAAATTACCATGCTTTTTATAAATACAGACAAAATATAAATAAAGGGAGCGAGGTTTTTAAAAAAATGGAGAAGTTAATTAAATACCTCATCAAGTTGTTGTCTCGATGAGGTCGTTGGCATGTCTGTGGACTTAGGCTTATCCGCCAAAGCCGGCTTTTTTGTTCCCTACAAAAAAAAAATAACATATAAATTTAACATATAAAAACATTCAACAATTAAAAATTTAACATATATATAAAGGTATTTCTTCTAACCCCAATCGCGCTTTCCGAGAGGCGGAGACGGCCGAGCCAAGTAGATGTGAGTTTCGAGCCATTGGATGAAACTTCCAACCACATCTCCCGAATGGTAATGTCGTCACGAATCGGGACAAGCGGTTGAAAGTTTTCATGGCCTGGAAAGACTGTAGTTATCTCTACTTTGGTATGATTCGGCAAAAGTTTTTCGCCATGAACTACGATTTCGCTGCTGCAGATTTGGTGTGCATTTCTACGAGACCCGGCCAACACGCACATGTGGCTTTTCGGTTTTAAGGTCCGCAAGAATAAGCGGCCTCTTGTTTACTACCAAGAATATACACATACATTATTATATCCCAAAATTTAATAGAATTCATATAAATTTAACTAATTAAACACTTCATGCATACCATAGTGAAAACAGGGAACTGACTTGAAGGGGATGTATGCTGTTTTCCATCAGCCGTCTTCTCAAGTTGCATCTCCTTTTCAGACCCATTATTTACCTAATAAAATTAACCAATGGCACCATGTCAGAAGTTATAGCATTAGAGTTGGCGGGGAACACACCCCGATCTTACCCAAAAAAAAAAAGAAAAGAAAAATATGGAAGTATTAGGTACACTGATCGGCTTTAGTTGTTACAACTTCGGAAGCATTAGGTACCGATCTTTGAATCTAGTTGACCGATACTTCCTTCTCATGTATTGCCAAGGTAGTAGCGGCCTCTTGACCAATCTGTTGTACCTTATTATTACCCCCTTTAGAAATGACATCCTCCATCATCTTCACTTCTTCTTCGGAAAGCTTGCCTCCAGCATTCAGCTTTAGTAGTACGGATGCCATTAACTGAAGCTGCGTGCCAAGAATGTAATGTGTCAGCAATTTTTATCCCAACAATAACATGTGAATTGAACTTAAATGAAAATAATAGAATAAATGGTACCATGTCAGCCTTCTCAGACTTAGTCTTCCTTTTCTTCTTTATCGGGCGCTTGTCCCATAATATTTCATTACTCCAACTCGTAACGGACGCCCCTCAAACGACCTGGATGTTGGTCACCCGATCGCTCTAGCAAGAACGTCATTACGACCCCGGGAGTGAATTTCCCTTCTTATACCTCTTTCAATACGTTGTCCTATAATATATTAAATAAACTTCAAATTATATTTGTGACTAAAATAATAAAGTTAGTAATGAACTCGTCTTAATAAAATAATGGTTACTATGTTGGCCAACACTTCCTCATCATATTTGTCACGCGACCGGGATCCTTTAGGCGTGTGCCCTTCTTTATAAGTTACATGCCGATCCACCTCTTTCACTCCCTTTGCCACCTACACATTAACATGGTAACATTTATACACGTAAATGTGTATCAATGCAAGTCTAAGTGTGATTAAAAAAATAGTCTCACTGGGGAATAATGCATGCTACTTACGAGGTTCTCTTCTATCTTTCTGTAACCGCCTCGAGAACCATACCATTTCCCCTTCTTGCATGAAATGTTAGCACGATTTCTTCTGCTAACGGCCTTCAAATAATTATATAAAAGCGCAAGTAGATGAGATAATAAAAAGATTATATAAAGGACTCATTAATTAAAAAAATGATAGGTAAATCGTTAAAAGGCGGGGATATTTAACCTGAAACTTCTCAGTAGTTCTCATCTCTTTGAAAAGATCTCATTGTTCCTGACTGATGGTGGGACACTTGTTTTCCGGTGGGCTCTTACGCATCTCCCTCGTTGCCTTGTCCCCATACAACCAATCCCTAGCAACGTCACACCTCCACTGCCTGTGGACATCCGCTGCCTTATGCATTAAATACTTATCATGGCTTTCATCGGGTATAATAAAGCCTTCCTTTACACGAGCCAAGTATAACTCCGCCAATTTTGGATTCAAAGTTCTAACATCATCTATATGGATAGGCACAAACTGTCTTGTGCAACATCCAATCCAACTGGAGAAATAACCCGCATTTGGACCAGTAGGGAAACCCTTCGAGCTCCATGTTATTTCCAACGGCTGTTTAGCGGCTATAGCTGCAAGGACTTTATGGCACTTCGTAGCACCCCTCTCACCAGGCTTATTATCCTCAGGCTTATTATTCTTTCGACTTCTTTTACGTTTTTCACCCATGATAATCCTAAAACCCAAATATGAATGATATAGGAAATGAACAACTTAACAACGTACATGCAGAGTTATCTAAAACCCTAAACCCTAAACCCTAATAGGAATAAAAATTTAAAACAACAGATTGAGCTTCTAAAATCCTAAACCCTAATAAGAGGAGTGAAGTAGATGATGCAGGATGATAAAGATAACAAAGAAGACGAAAAACAAACAGATACATGAAAAAGAAAAAAGATGATCGTCTAAAAACCCTAATGACGAAACACAAAATTAAAGTGAACATACCTGATGATGATGATGATGATAAAGAGAACGAGCAGGATGATAAGGGAAGGCAACGGAATCTGGGCGTCGGAAATTGGGCGACGGCAGGCAACGAGAATGTAGAAAGCGAGGAAGAGAGAAGAATTAACTCAGGATACCAACGGTTGAACTAATGTTGTGTGTGTTTGTGTATGGTATGCTGTATGTATTTGTAAATTAGTTTTTTATTAAGAAAAACTATTGACAACGGGTTCTCAAAGAAAAACCGTTGTTATATGTTAATAACAACGGGTCAATAAAAGTCAACCGTTGTCAAAACTTTATTACAACGGTTAAAATATACCCGTTGTAATATATTTTCACTAAATTTGCGCCAAAATGAAATATGTCAAAAAAATCAATGACAACGGGTAGGGGTACTACAACCGTTGTTGAAAGTAATAACAACGGGTAATGTAACTATACCCGTTGTTGAAAGTATTAACAACGGGTAATTTAAATATAACCGTTGTTATTGTTGAACCTTTTTTTTAAAAAAATTATCAGTAATTCCATTACAGTCCAAACTGTAACAATACATCAGAATGTACATGAAGCACCATATCTTTGCAACATTATTCAAAGACAATTTCAACACCAAAGATCCACATCTAATAATAAGATCGGAAAATAAGACAACACCAAAGATGCATGCATACCTTGCATATCTAAGCTACAGGATTTACCATGCCATGCAAATTTGGAAATTTTTATTTAACAATGACCATTATTGATTTACCAATAAATTAAACCATCAAATTATTGGTCTGAAAATTACTCAAAATGTTAGTCATCCATATCACTGTGTCCTGATGAACTATCTCAGGATCGGGGACGTTTCTTGGATGTCATAGTTTCTTCGTTAACCCAAATACCTTCACCATGGTCATCACGCATATAGATGCTTTCGGTGTCCTCATGATCAGTGTCAACATCGTCGAAATAAGATACGGTGGTAGACTCGATCCATTCCTCAAAAACGACATCCGATCATCATCACCATTATCGGATGGACTATTCCTTCTACTCCTTATAGACAGTACAACAGACCACTTCTTATCCATAGGATCTATGACATAGAACACTTGTTTAGCTTGGGATGCCATTATGAAAGGATCATCCTTATTATTGCCAACCTTACCCAGATTGACCAACGTAAATCCCATCTTATCCTTTCGGACACAATGGATGTTGTTATCAACCCAGTTACATCGAAACAAAGGCATTGTGAAATCAATGTAATCTAGTACCAATATTTCTTGAATAACACCATAATAAAGGCATTTTTCCCAAATAGGCTTTTTATCTTTTGAAGTAGCAAAGTGCATTGCCTCAAATTCAGAACTCACACCACTATTTTGCATTGTGCTCAACTCATCTTGCTCGCGGGTGTAAAAAGTATGTCCATTAATGGCAAAACTGTTGTAAAAGGTGACCCTGGCATTTGGACCTAAACCAAGACGTAGTAACCTAGGAGAGATGTCATCACCAGTTTGATCAGTACACTCTAAGACAATATTCCTAAACCACTCTACAAACGTCTTCGTATGCTCGTTCGCAATCGACTTCTCGGTCTTGTTTGGGTGATCGTATTTGAGCTCATCTTTGTGTTGTTGAATATAAGGTTGCACCTCATCTTCGTTGTTTAGCACATACGTGTGTGCTAAATGCAACATTTCACGTGTCACAATTTTTTCAACCCGGCCCCTAATACCTTTTCCGGTCATCCAGTAACTATGACGATTCTAGGAACGCCAATCAACTCCTTAGGGGAGAGATGAGCGTAACAATATGAAAGAGTTTCGTCTAAAATAGCTCGTTCAGCAATACTACCTTCCGGACGATACCGATTAGATGTATAGTCCTTGTAGACTTTCATCAATCTTTCGAAAGGATACTGGTATCTCAAGTACACGGGACCAAGGTACAAAATCTCCTTAACCAAGTGAATGGTCAGATGAATCATGATAGTGAAGAAAGAGGGTGGAAAATACATTTCCAACTGACAAAGAGAGGTTACAACGAGGTCCGCAATGAATCGCGTCATCGGGATCGATGACTTTCGCATATGGTGGAAGAAGAGACAGAATCTAGTTATAGCATATCTTACCTTTTCAGGTAAAATGGAACGAATAGCCACAGGTTGTAATTGTTGCATCAAAGTGTGACAATCATGTGACTTTAACCCGGTGAGTTTTAGGTCTTGCATCGACACTAGGCTTTTGATGTTCGACGAATAACCATGTGGCACTTTAATTCCATTCAAGTATGCACATAACTCTTTTTTCTCATTTCGTGAAAGGGTATAAGCTGCTGGCGGTAAAAATGTACGATTACCTCTCTTCTGTGGTGTCAACTCTAGCCTAATACCCATCATTTTCATATCTTCTTTAGCTGCGGCGTTATCCTTTGTTTTACCAGGAACATTAAGAAGGGTATTGATAATATTATCACGGACATTTTTCTCAATGTGCATGAAATCGAGGCAATGCCGACCTCCGTGTCAGGCCAATATGGAAGTTTATCAAAAAATATGGATCTTTTCTTATACCCACGAGTAGACAATTTAGAGCCGCTCTTCTTCCCATAATCTATCTCAATATGCTTTACTTTCTGATAAACTTCATGCCCACTCAAAATTATAGGAGGTTGACGAAGTTCTTGTCTTCCATTGAATGCTTTCTGCATCTTGCGATAACAATGGTCATGATACAAGAACCTCCTATTTCCCATATACACATACTTACGAGAAGACTTCAAGTATTCAGACTCGATATCCTCCTCACACAATGGACAAGCCTCTTTCCCATGAACTGTGTGCCCAGAAAGGTCGTCATAAGCCGGATAGTCAGATATTGTACACAATAACATCGCTCTCAAATTGAAAGTTTCGTTCTTATATGCATCAAATACTTCTATCCCACTATCCCACAACAATCGCAAATCATCTAGAAGAGGTTCCAAATATATTAGGGCCGGAAATTAACAACGACAACATCAAATACTTTCTTTTCATGCACACATATGGAGGTAAGTTATAAATAACCAACACTACTGGCCAAGTACTATGTTGGCTACTCATGTTTCCGTGTGGGTTCATTCCATCAGTGGACAGCGCTAGACGTAAGTTTCTAGGTTCATTGCCGAACTCGGGATACTTAGCGTCGAACTATTTCCATTGCTTACCATCTGCCGGGTGTCTTAGCTTTCCATCATTTATTCTTCCCGTTTCATGCCAAGTTAACATTTTTGCATCATCGGGATTCGCATAAATCCTTATGACTCTCGGTATCAATGGAAAATACCACAACACCTTAGCCGGGATCCCTTCCTTATCCTTATAACGCCACTCCAAACATTTAGGGCAATTGGTTAAGTTTTGATATAATTTCCGATACAATATGAAATCATTTGGACATGCATGTATTTTCTCATATTTCATACCCACTCCTCTTATTAGTTTTTTCGCCTCATATGTCTTAACAGGTAGAAATTTACCATCAGGAAGCAACTCCTTTATCAAGGCTAAAAAACTAGTGAAACACGTGTCACTCACCCCATTTGCCCCCTTGATATTATACAACTTCACCACAGCCGACATTTTTGTGAACTTACAACCAGGATACGAGAGGTGCTTGGACTCACACAACTTCTCATACATGTTGTTAAGGTCATCCCAATTACTAGTGTCATCACCTACATCTTCGAAAGCAATGGACTCGTCATCATTCTCTTCATTATCTATAGACCCAACATTCAACTTCTCTACTTCCAACTCTTCCAACTCAAAAAACTCGGCAAACTCAGGATCATCAGTTAGCCTTTCGTGTACCTCAACATCATCTTCTTCAGAGTTATTCTCTTCCTCTAATGATTCCCCATGAAAAATCCAACGTGTATAGGATCGACTAAATCTCCACTTTTCTAGGTGTATTTTAACGTCCAGAAAAGCCATATAGCTAATATTACCATATCTTTCACAAGGACATGCAATACTAGAAGAACCTTTCAAATTGTTCGAAACGAATTCATAAAATTCAGCTAAACCATCCTTGTAGGTGCGGTCACTCATATTTGCATCAATCATCCAAGTTCGAGTCATTATTCTACATTCGTAATAATAGGCAACTAATTCAGAAAATACAATAATAGGCAAACAAATAAACGAAATTCAGGAAAGCAATTAAGCTAAATTATCAACAAATTAGATAATAACCCAAAAAATCCTATATCTATAAGCGTTGCTAAGAAACATATATATACCTGATTGATAAACACGATGAGGGAGAGAAGACGGTGACAACAGTGACGGAGATGAAGACAGAGAGACGATCAGGGAGGAATGGAGGATGATATAGTAGCAGTATTAGCTTATGTTTGTGTTTTGTAGCGTATAGCAGAATAAAGCAATCTGTTGTTCTTAAGATTTTCATAACATTAATAACAACGGTTATTGAGTCTACAACCGTTGTTAAAAAGTATTAAAAACGGGTTCTAATATAACCGTTGTGATTACTTTTCACTAATTTGGCGCCAAACCATTAACAACGGTTAAAATTTAACCGTTGTTATTAGTTTTTTCATTAACAACGGTTTTTCAAGTATGACCCGTTGTTAAAACCTATAACAACGGTTAACAACACAGAATCGTTGTAATTAAGTTTGGTAAAATTCGCGGAATCAATTCTACAACATGTTTTGATGATTTTCGTGAATAAGCGTTGTTAAAGGGCCATTGTGGTTGCCTGTATTTGTAGTAGTGGCTGTGCTGCTTGTATCTGCAGGTTAGCTTTGAACAGGTTTGGTAGATGACGGCGTACGCCGTCATGCCGTCGAAATTTACATAGAAACCACGCAAAACATACATATGGCCTTGATTACCGCAAAACGAGTGACTCAAAAGAATGCAAAAATGCAAAAACTTTGCCGGAAATGACCGGACGGTGGGGAGGGTTACCCCCTAAAAAAAGAAAAAATAGAAACTATAAGTTAGAAATGAGATGATTAAAAAAAGAAATGAATAAAATGAAATAAATTTAAATTTTGAAATGAATTATAATGAGAATTATTTCCTAAAATGAATTTGTACGAGTGTGGTAAAATGACGAAAATGTCGATGTCGTCTCGAAATGCGCGCCCGCGGAAATTAGGAAACCCGAAATATGGTAACCTCCACGTATTTACCAAAATAATAACCCGTAGGAATAGCAAATTATTCGTCATGGAATTAGGAAAGATCCAACGCGGAAAATCACAGAAGTTAAGCTGAGGAAGAGGCGCAACATGAGCTGCGTCCCTTTGAAGAGGCGCAGCAGGTGCTTCGCCTGTTCCCAGGTTGTTCCGTTCTGGCGGATTTTTGGAAACAGAAATTAGTATAAATAGAGACGTCGATGGAGCTTTTATTCACACAATTCTTCCGTCTCTTCTTCGTCTTATTACTTAAAACTCTCAAAATAATCCTTCATCATGAATACTTTAGAGGTTCGCGTAAAAGAATGGACCAACGAATTTTCCAACATGGAGAAATATGATATGGGCGCCTATAATCTTGGATCACTGCTGAGTCTGAAGCTTATCAAGGTTGTCAAACCGTTCTTGGATGCTTGTCTTGATTATTGGGACCCGAATTACCATGTTTTTGCGTTCCCTGGAGGCGATATTTGCCCATTTCCTGAAGATATTACTGCGATTGGTGGGTGGGACCCTGAACACTTGTCTGCTATTCTTCTACTTCGCAAGGGTACAAGAGCAAATTTAGAGACTTGCTTGGGTTAACTAGACTCGAGGTGGACCGTCTAGTGACCTCGAAGGGAGTGCGAATGTTGGACTTCATTGACCGACGATTTATTAACGTGGTGACCCCACCGTTTCTTATGTTGCCAGGCGAAAGGCATTTGGGTTTTGCTTGTTGCATGTGTATGTCTTCCAAGGGCATGTTGATGAAGACTTGAGAGGTGATCCCCGTCTTCTGGGCCTTGTTGAGCAAATGGAGCTGCGCAGGAGCCCAACTTGTTTATGTTTAGGAGAGATCCTGTTGGGCTTGGATAATAGGAGGGCCAATCGTGACCTACCGTATTTGGGAAGTCCCGTCATTCTGCAGGTAAAAGAACTTTTCTTTTTCTTTTTTTTTCTTTTTCGTTTTTTTTTTTTTTTTGTCTAATACCCGCTTTTGGTAGGCTTGGCTTATGGAACGGCTTCGATTGATCGAGCCCCCAGTTCATGTTCCTTCTTATCATGCTCGTTCAATTGCCATGAGGACCAGGCTTTACATGGTGGATTTCACCCGGGTCTGCAATTATTGGGAGAACAAACTGAAGAGTGACGATGGCCCGTTGATTAGGTGGATTGTGCCGTGGTGGCACCTCAAATCTGTCACTGGAGTGTCTTCTTTGGATCCTACTCGGTCCGTGCGCATTCCTGGCTTGGAATTCATGGTGTGCATCTTCCCGGAAAGGCTGATGAGACAAATTGGAATGAAGCAGATGATCCCAAAGCTTGATATCGTTCCGCAGACTACCGTGGCGCTTACTACTGATAGCCGGAGGGAGTGGGCCGTTAAATGGGCTCAAAGAAATGTATGGTTCTTGAACTCTTCTGCTAATGCCTTATGGGTGTCGGATTCTTATCTGCGATGGAGGAACGCTACTACTCCGGAAGAGCGCGAGAGATTGAGGAAGCGTGAACCCGTTGACTACAAGGCGCGCGAGGTGGAGAAAGAGAAAGAAAAGCATTTGACTGAGGGAGAGGAAGAAGCCGGGTTTCGAGTTGTTCGTCCTTCGAAGAAACCGAAGACTTCTCCTGTCGTAGAGATGGTGATTGGCAAGAATGGGAAGTCTAGGCCTCGAGAAAGACCTTTGGTGATTAGGTCCGAAGTGGTCCAAGAGCGTCCGGCTTGAGGTCGTGACAAGAAATATGACAAGAATGACAAGGGCAAAGGGAAGATGGAAGAATAGCCCGAGTCTTTATATATTATTTATTATTATTATTATTGTTGTAATAAAAAGGTGGGGTTTTTAGAATCCTGGCCTATTCTAATTTTATTATGTAGCGTATTATTACTATTAGAAAATGAAAGAAATAAAAAAAGGTTAAATGGTTATGAAATCGTTGTGATTTTCTATTTATTCTTGTCGAATTCCAAATGCAATGCAAATGTCCTTCTATTTACATTTTTAAAATAGTGGGTTGTATCCTGTAAAGGATTGCCTACGTATTCACTTAAAAAAATGAAATCAAACCCTTGCGCGTAGTTCGAGTAAATGTAAAAGAATAATTGTTCTAAGCAAGAGCTTGTGATGTACTTAGAAAATAAGCATGAGCTTTTGCTTACTCTAAAGGTGCGAATTTAGTTTATTTGATGATATGAGGACGACAAAAAATTGCCAAAGTGCAAGAGCAAAGTGAAATTAGCTTATTTCAGCTTGGCCATGGGTCGTTTATTTAGTGCCACAAGAGCGACACGTGAGGTTACGCGAGGCGCGTTTTTGTTCCTATTTTAGGCATAGTACCGTTTTAATTGGTCGAGGTTTGTTGTGTTGGAAAACTCATTCCCGTCTAGGTCTGTGATTCTAACCGCACCCCCTGGAAGTATGGACTTGACTAAAAATTGTCCGACCCAATTAGGTTTGAATTTTCCCCGTGAGTCAACAGGTAAAAGAGCTCTAACCGATTTGAGTACTAAGTCTCCTTCCTTGATCTTTCTTGGCTTAACCCTTTTGTTGAAAGCTCGTTTGATACGTGCTTGATATGTTTGGACATTATGCAAGGCGCGTAGCCTACGTTCATCCAGGAGGATGAGTTCTTCATATCTATCCCTCTTCCAATTGGCTTCTGGGATTTAACTTTCGAGTAGAATACGCAAGGATGGTATCTCTAGCTCGACTGGTTGTACAGCTTCCATGCCGTAAGTCAAATAGAAAGGGGTAGCCCTAGTGGGCGTCCTAACAGATGTACGATATCCCCACAAAGAAAAGGGTATCTTGCTTGGCCAATCTCAATAGTTGTCAATCATTTTCTTGAGAATTGTGACAACGTTCTTATTTGCTGCCTCTACCGCGCTGTTAGTCTGTGGTCTATAGGGCGAAGAGTGGTGATGCTTAATCTTGTATTTGGCTAGTAATTGCTCAGTCTCAGCTTGGAAATGTGATCCATTATCACTAATGATCTCATGTGGGCAACCGTATCGACAGATGAGGTTGTTTTGTATGAACTTTGCCACATTTTTAGCCGTGAGACTAGTGTAGGAAGCCGCTTCTACCCATTTGGTGAAATAGTCGATTGCCACTAGGATGAAACAGTGACCTCCTATTCCGGCTGGGGTTATCTTCCCGATTATGTCTTTTCCCCAAGCATAAAATGGCCAAGGAGATGTCATCGTATAGAGCAATGAAGGAGGTACGTGTTGTACATTCCCGAAGATTTGGCAATTGTGGCAATGTCTTACGTATTTGATGCAATCGGATTCCATTGTGGTCCAATAATACCCCAGACGTGTGATTTTCTTTGCCATCATGGGCCCACTCATGTGAGGACCGCATTCTCCATCGTGAACTTCTTCCATCACCTTTCGTGCCTGTGAATGATCAAGGCAACGTAGGATTACACCAAGAGGTGTTCTTTTGTATAACTCTCCTTGCATGAGAACGTATTGGGAAGCTAATAGGCGTATAGCACGTTATCCCCTCTTGTCCATATCGGGTGGATAGGTACCGTTGAGCTTGAAATTCAGGATTGCTTGGAACCAGGGTTCCTGTGCGATTTCCTCTTCATCGGTGATTTGGTGTACATAAGCCGGCTCTGACCGTCGTTCGATGCACAAAGGAATTTCCATCATGTCATCTGGCATATTAATCAAAGATACAAGTTTTGAAAGAGCATCTGCAAATTGATTTTCTTCCCGAGGTAGGTGTAGATATGTCACGTGATCAAAGAATTGGGCAACTTGGTCTATTCTGGCTTGATAAGGTGCTAGGCTTTCGCTTCGAATTTTCCAAGATCCTGTAACTTGGTTGATGATCAGTGATGAATCCCCATGTACTCGGAGGTTTTTAATGCCAAAGCTCACTGCCGCTTGTAATCCGATGGACAAGCTTCGTATTCGGCAGCATTGTTTGTCACCTCGAAGTCGAGTTTGACAGCGATTGGTGTGTGCTGGCCTTTAGGAGAAATGAGCAACACTCCTATTCCAAATCCTCTTAAGTTTTATGCCCCATCAAAGTAAAGGACCCAGTAGTCTACATCAGTTTGGAGTATATCCTCGTCCGGAAATGACCAAGTGTCTATTGTTTGTGCATCATTGATGGGATTTTCTGCGAAGAATTCGGCAACGGCGCGCCCTTTTATGACTTTTAGAGGCACGTATTTGAGGTCAAATTCTGAGAGCATCAAAGTCCATCTTGCTAGGCGTCCGTTGAGGATGGGTTTCTCGAAGAGGTATTTGACCGGATCCATTTTGGAGTATATTTTGACGGAGTAGCTAAGCATGTAATGGCGTAGCTTCTTCGTCGCCCACACAAGAGCGAGGCATGTATTTTCGAGTTGTGAGTATTTGCACTCGTACTCCAAGAACTTCTTAGTAAGGTAGTAGATAGCCCTTTCTTCACTTCCTACGGTCTGAGCTAGCATGGCACCCATGGCTGTTTCAGTTACTGTGAGATATAAACTAAGAGGTTGATCTCGTTGAGGTGGCATGAGCACTGGTGGTCTAGCTAATATTTCCTTTATTCGGTCAAATGCCTTTTGACAATCATCATCCCACATGGTGTGGTCTGTTTTCTTGAGCTTCTTGAAGATAGGCTCGCAAATCATGGTGAGTTTCGATATGAATCGACTTATATATTGCACTTTTCCCAGGAATCCTCTGACTTCTTTTTCTGTTTGAGGTTGTGGCATTTTGATCAGAGTCTTGATCTTGGAAGGGTCTATTTCTATACCTCGTTGGCTAACGACGTATCCCAGGAGTTTGCCGGACGTTACTCCGAATGTGCATTTTTGAGGATTGAGCCTCATGTTGTATTTTCGTAGCCTTGCGAAAAATTTGCGAAGGTTCGCAATATGCCCTTTTCTATCCTTGGATTTGACAATCATGTCGTCTACGTATACCTCAACTTCTTTGTGCATGACCGTATAGCAATAGGTTCCCCATTGAGTGACAAAGGCGGTCTTATGCATGTCTTCTATGGCCATCTTGATTTGGTTATAACCCGCGTACCCATCCATGAAGGATAGTAATGCGTGGTCTGCAGTATTGTCCACTAATATGTCGATGTGTGGTAGAGGAAAGTCATCTTTAAGACTGGCTTTGTTTAAGTCCCTAAAATCAACACAAACTCGGGTTCTCCCATTCTTTTTGTGTACAGGTACTATGTTGGCTACCCAGTCAGAATACTCAGAAACTTTGATGAACCCGACTTTGAATTGCTTGTCAACTTCTTCCTTAATTTTGAGAGCCCATTCCGTTCTCATTCGTCGAAAACATTTCTGAGGCTTGAAACCTGGCTTAATCGGAATTCTATGCTCGGCGATGTCCCTGTCGATCCCTGGCATGTCTTTGTAGGACCAAGCGAAAACGTCTTTGAACTCGTTTAGGAGGTCTGTGAAATCGGCCCTTTCGGTAGAGCTCAAGGTAGTCCCTATCCTAAGTTCTTGGAGTTCTAGTTCGGTTCCTACGTTGATGGGTTCAGTGTCCTCTATTACTGGTCCCCTTTCCCCTTCCTATAGTATTTCTTTGGCTACGTAGGGAGGTATTTCGATTGAGTCTGGGTCTTGGTCATCCTCAGTATCATCGTAAACAGAATTGCACTCAAGATAACACAAAGAGTAAGCGTAACCCGATTTATTCATATTAAGGTTTGAGTAAAGTTGAAACAAAGAAGCCATCGATTCATGGTCAGTGGCGGCAAAGGGACAGTGGTTGGGACATTTCCCGAACTACTGTGACTACTCGAGGCTAAGCTAGGAGAAACAGAGGGAATGGGGATGACGACAGGAGAAGACTCCCTAATGACTTCTGTAGACTCCGACTCTGACTCCGACTCTGACTCGAATTCATCATCTTCTTGTTCTCCTTTAAACATCTCTCCTTCTCCAGTGGTGAGCTTGAAGAGTCTTCCTTGATTGTTGGTCCACTTGATTGACTTTCTCCATCCTTTCTGCTGACTTGCGTTGGTTTCTGTGATTAACGCGGTGGGGTTGAAGCGATTGTCTTGAAGTATCATGGTAATGATCTCATCCTGCGCGGCCCTAACAAATCGATCTTCTCCGAACATTAGACTAACAGCTTGTTCGTCTAAGCAAGGTGCTTGACGGGTTTTGACGGTAGGAACCGTTTCTGGAGGGATGAAGTAGCAATCGTGAAAGATCTCGATTCCGGCTAGCTTCCTCTCGAGATAATGCCAAGGCTCGGGAAAGCCGTGAAAGAGTTCTAAACTTCTTTCTTCAACAAAGTACCCATTTAGGGTAGGGAGATAGGGTCGCATTTGGACTCCTACATGCTTACGGTTTTGGACTTGAGCGAGCATCTCGAGAATCTCTTCTTTGGTGGGTTTGTACCCTAGTCCAAGTGGTATCCTCTTTGAGTTGCCTTCCTTGTATGGTGCGAAGGTGTTTCTTCGAGTAGGGTTCAAAGGCATTCCAGGGAAGTATCCCTGGGTTTTGAGTATGTGGTTGACCACCAAGTTGGAGTAGGGATCATAGTATAAGGTTGCCAATTCGCTTTCTATGACACTTATGCTTTGGAAGTCCCCAAGTTCGTATACGGGATCTGCAAGGACTTGATTGTTCGACTTCTTTTCGATTATTGCCTTGATGGGTGACGAAGTGATCGTCACCACTTTGCCATTTAGTGGGATCTTAATCTTTTGATGAAGGGTGGATGTTACCGCTTTGGAAGCGTGAATCCAAGGTCTTCCAAGGAGTATGTTGAAGGAAGCTTCGATGTCCACTATTTGGAAGTTAACCTTTCGCTCAATTGGCCATGTGGCTATGGTTAGGTTAACAAGTCCTACCACCTTTCGTCGTGTACCATCGTATGCACGCACACCTTGATTGGTAGGGGTCCAATCTGACTCTTTCATGCCTAATTTGTATGCCGTTTTGAGGGGTATGACGTTGACCGCAGAGCCATCATCTACCAAGGTCATTGGCACATTCTTCTTTAGACAAACGACGGTGATGTAAAGAGCTAAATTGTGACTAGCGCCAAAAGGTGGCAAATCTTCGTCTGAGAAAGTAATAGGATTACTTAGCTTTGGTGATTCTTGGAATACCAAGTTGACTACATCATCGGGTGTCGAGTTATGTGCTACATTTAGTTTGGCCAAATCTTGCAGTAAAGCTTGGCGATGTGGGAATGAGCTCGCTACCAATTGCCAGACTGAAAGATCAGCCTTTGTCTTCTGTAATTGCTTGAGCAAATGGTCAGCGGAGTCCTCTTCGTTATCATTTGGTGTGACAACGTTGGTTGGACCATTTTGAGTGGTGTTTTGATATGGACGTCCCGAACGAGTTTGGTGGTCTACATCTTGGTCTTCACCATTTTGGACTATTTCCTTGACGAGGGAGTTCTCAATGAGATACTCGTCCTCATCATCGTCGGCCCAAACTCTATTGATTGTAGCTAGTTCCCTCATTCTCATAATTTCATCTTCTAGTCGTATGATTTGGTTGACTAGTCTATCAACCACGGCAACTATTTCTTGCATAGTAGCGTTTTGAGAGAAGATTAGTGGCACATGCTCCTTGGGTGTTGCGTTGGGATCACGTAAAGTTGTCACCACATTTTCTAACTCTCAAAATTGTCTATCCACACTCCTTGCCCATGTGATGAAGTCGGAAATGGTAGGGGAGATAGTAGAGTAGAACCCTTCATTCTCGATTGCGTGGATTTCTTTTTCAATTGGAGAAATGAGGTGTGAGCAATCTAAGGTAGATTCGTCACTTATAATCACTAGAACTCCAAGAGGATTCTGAGTGTTGTTGGGTTTACCTCCCGGCGGTATTGGTAGTCAGCCATCTTCAATCATGTCTTGAAGCACATTTTTCAATTTGTAGTATTTCTCTGTGTCATGCCCTTTGCCCCTATGGTATTCACAGTACGAGCTCTCGTCCCAGAACTTGGATTTCCTTTCGGGTTCTGGAGTAGGTCCAATGGGTTGAAGTTTGCCTTGCTTCATTAACCTTTTTAGAGCGTTGGAGTAAGTGTCCCCAAGATTTGTGAATTTCCTTGGTGGGGTACTTTTATTGGATGGCTTGAGAAGGTTAACTTCATCGGTCTTGCTAGTGGAGCCGTATGAACGACTTGTTGAGCCTTGATATCCTCGACCTACCGTTTTGGACAAGAGCCCTTTACGGATGTCATTGTTTGGGCTGAAAATAGCATAATAAAGAAAGCCCACTTGGTAAAATAAAGATTATAAAGAAGAATTGAGGAGGAAGGGAGCCCGCGGTCTGGAAAAGGGAGATGGGCTTGAGAAGGATCAAGAGCCCACCGAGGAAGGTGCCCGCGTTAAGGAAAATAGTGTTAGGGAGAAGTTAGGGAGATCGGGGAGAATTGGTAAGAGAGTCCGGGTTTGGAAAGAAGTCCTTATGGAAATAATATTCCCTTTCCATATTTGAGGTAGGACATATCTAGGGTTCTTACCCTATAAATAGCCAAGGAAGGAAATCAAGAAAGACATTCACTCATCCATATATTCATTCAAGATTATATTCAAGACAACCATATCACGTCATATCACTCACAAATATACACCGTCCGAGATCTTGCAGGCCTGATACCTAACGCCAGCAAGATTAGCATAAACGTTATCATTGTAATCATCCTCCTATTCATATAGTGCAATACTTGGCAGGGTACCGTCCCTCCCGCGGTTGTTCCCACATTGGGTTTTCCGCGTCACCAAAATCTTACGTGTCAGTTTACATTACTTACTCTATATCCCGTTTACTTATTGACATACAAATCATCATACAATCGACCAACGAATATAGACTACATTGACCCTAATAAATCGACTTAGGTAAAAAAGACCTAAACAGTTTGGCGCCCACCGTGGGGCATTGTGGTCGTCAATCGTTGATATTCAGAATATACAATGGAAAAGCAAGTATCTGAAGCCATGTCAGGGAGCAGGCAGCCATCGCCACCACCATCGTCTACCCAAAGTCCAACATCGACAGTGGCCACGCAGGCTCCCGGACATACCCCAAGAATCATACCGACAACAAAAGCCTCTCTACCTCCCAGGACCCCTGTTGTCTCGTGCCCACCCGGCATCGACAAAGGAACATCAAGCTCAGGCGTCACTCCGCCGCCCAGTCCCACGCAAATCCTGCTCACCGGCGTGGAAAATCTTCAGAAAGCCATGGAAAACATGAGAGAAGACCAAAGGAGAGCAGATGCCGAGGTAAGAAGGAGAAACAGAGAGCTCTGGGCACAAATTGATCTCTGCAAAGCAGTCCCAAAGACTCAATGAACGGGACGGGTGAAGGAAGATTTCCTTTGGTAGATCGACACAAGGAGCGAAGAAAAGAGCGGATACCAGTGAAATAATTACAAGATTGGATTTGGCTATGACACCGTCGAATGGAAGGATAACTCCACGAGGGTTAGGATACCTCACACGAGATAGGCGCGACCCGGCCCGGGTGCGTAGGAATAAAAACAGGTGGCCTCCCCGTCAGCAGTCCTGCAACAATCGATCAGACACCTGTAGCAGGATCCGAGTCAAACCAGCAAGTGAACTGGCAGCAGAGGACAATCGTTGCCACAACCCCCCTGGCAGCCGGAATTTATGAAAATCTTCAAGAGCCCTGATCAGGAGGAACTATGCAGACAGCTGACAGGCGGACCCCAGATTCAACCAATATAACTAATCAGCAGTACTTGGAACTAAAGGAGATGCTGAGCATAGTTCCAGGGCTACCACCCCCACTCGAGAAAGCAGCTCTAGACAGTTATGTCGACTCGCCATTCGTGGACACCATATCCATCACAGCCATGCCAAAGGGGTTCACAAACCCAAATATGCCTCTCATCGACGGCACAGCAGACCCCTTTGATCATATCAGCCAGTATAAATAGAAAATGATGACCGTAACAGCCATAGGACAAGTTAAGGAAGCCTGCATGTGCAAAGGATTCGAGTCCACCCTAACAGGACCGGCACTTCGATGGTTCGTAAGCCTGCCAAACAGGTCGATATCTACATTTCTTGAATTGGTAAACGCATTTACTCAACGGTTCGCAAGCGAGCAGAAAGCCACGAAGCACGCGGGGGACATGCGGGAATCGTCGGGCGGAGAGAGCATTGGAGAATACAATACAGATTTAACAATGAGAAGGTAGCGATGACGAGAATGTGATATCTCAACGGCAGAGAAGCCTTGAGAATAGGCCTCCACCACGACTCGACCTATACAAGCGATTAACCATGCATCCATGCCATAGTTTGAACGGACGAGAAGAAGGCGTGCCGCAATAATCGAGGTTGGAAGAGGATATCCTGGCGAGCCGACTTACAGAGCACGTCAAGTATTTCTAGTACTTCAGCCGTGGAGAAATCAGGAAGAAAGCAAACCACCAACAAGAAGGACGAGAGATACAGGCCATATGGGAGGGGAGTCAACAGAATCGAGGAAAACCAGCTACTCCCCACCCTGGCAGAATATGGATTCACTACAGGTATCGGAGGAATCTTGAAGGCACTTAGAGAGATGGGAGATGGAGTCAGGTGGCCTAACCCACCGGTAGGAGAGCAAGCTTGGAGAAAGGATAGCAAGAAGAAGTGCGAATTTCACCATGATATTGGGTACAATACTGAGGACTGCTATACATTGAGAAGAGAGATCAAGCGCCTGTACGAACAAGGAAAGCTGAGCCACCTGTTACCACGTGGGGGCAAGTAGCAGGATAAGGTAGGTTCCGCCAAGCCGGCAGACCCACCCACATGCACTAAAATTATAAACGTGATAACAGTGGCTCGGACTTAAGCGGCCCGACATACTCAGCAGCTAAGAGGCATGCTACCGAGACCAAAGGAGACAGACCAGCCAATTCTTGCAGAATATCTCACAGTGATCTGCCAGCAGTCAGCTTTGATGAAGGAGATACATACGATGAACGAGAGCACCATGACGCACTTATTATCACCTTGCCAATGGCCAATTGCACAGTAAGAAAGGTCTTGGTAGATACAGGAAGCTCGGTCAACTTAATCATGCTGAAAACCATAGAGAACATGGGATTCAGCGAGAAGGATTTACAGAAGAAGACTATTCCGCTAGTAGGCTTCAGCGGAGAAACAGCCAGCTCGCTAGGTGAGATAATCATCCCTACCTATGTGGGAGGAGTCAACAAGCAAGTCAGGTACCTGGTTATAGATGGCCCCTCTACTTACAACGTCATCCTAGGAAGACCATGGCTGCACCAGATGAAAGCAGTCCCTTCAACATATCACCAGTGCATAAAGTTCCCCACCCCATGGGGAGTAGAAACGATAAGAGGAGATCAGGAGGAAGCTAGAGGCTGCTACAAGAAGGCACTCAAGTGCACTGCCAGCCCTCCCGCATAGCAATTACAGAAGCAGCCTATCCAGGACGAATACATCGAGCCCCCAGCAGAAGAGCTGGATCAGATTAACCTGGACAAGCTGCACCCAGAGAGAACCGTGCTCATTGGAGCAGGATGTACAGGAAGCTTACGACAGCAGCTAGTCAAGTTCTTACAAGATAACATGGATTGCTTTGCATGGTCACACGATGATATGATAGGCATAGATCCATCCATCATAACACACAAGCTTAGCGTGGACCCAAAGTGTAAACCCATCCAGCAGAGAAGGAGAAAGTTTGCAGCAGAGAGAAATAAGGTAATCAACCAGGAAGTAGACGACTCTTTGGCAAGAAAGAAGATAAGAGAAGTGAAATACCCAGAATGGTTGTCTAACGTAGTGGTGGTGCCTAAAAAGAATGGGAAGTGGAGAGTATGTGTGGACTTCACTGATCTCAACAAAGCATGTCCTAAAGATCCATTCCCGCTGCCTCATATTGATGCAATGGTAGATGCAAATTTGGACACGAGATGCTAACATTTACGGATGCATGGAGTGGATACAATCAGATCAAAATTGATCCTGCAGATCAAGAGAAGACAGCATTTATGTCCGAGAGAGGAATATATTGCTACAACGTCATGCCATTTGGCCTAAAGAATGCAGGCTCCACATATCAAAGGCTGGTTAACCGCATGTTCAAAGAGCAAATAGGAAGAACCATGGAGGTGTACATTGATGACATGGTGGTGAAGTCAGAAAAAGCCAAAGATCATATGCGGCATCTAGCAGAAACATTCAGCACCCTCAGGGAATACAAGATGAAACTAAACCCATCTAAATGCACCTTCGGGGTATCTTCTGGCAAGTTCTTGGGCTATATTGTGACTCAAAGAGGAATAGAAGCCAGCATCAAGCAGATCAAAGCTGTCTTACAGCTGGAATCACCCGAGAAGCCTAAAGATGTTCAGAGATTAGCTGGAAAGGTAGCAGCCCTAAACAGGTTCATTTCAAGATCTTCAAACAAATGCAGGCTATTTTACGACGTGCTAAGGAAAAGCCAGAAGTTTGAGTGGACCGCTGAACACGAGCAAGCCTTCAGAGACCTGAAGCACTATCTCAGCAGCCCGCCACTGCTGTCAAAACCAAAGCCAGGTGAACCATTATTCCTATACCTGGCTGTCACAGAAAAGTGATGAGTCTTTGTCTGGTCGAGAGAGCAAGAAAAGGAGCAAAAGCCGTATACTACGTAAGCAAGTCTCTCTCTGCGGCAGAGACCAGTACACATCCCTTGAAAAGTTAGTACTAGCATTGGTAGTAGCATCTCGCAAACTGCGTCCCTATTTTGAGTCACACATCATACATGTTATGACAAACTACCCGCTAAAAGCTATCATGAGGAAGACTGAACTGTCAAGAAGAATGTCTAAATGGTCTGTACACCTCAGTGGATACGACATCCAATACGACCCTAGAACAGCAATCAAATCACAGGCACTGGCCGACTTCGTGTCAGACTTCAGTCCAGCCATCCATAATCTGGCAGATACCGAGATCCTCACTTTAGAAGGAAGCAAGCAGACAGAAGTCTGGCAGATGCATATCGACGGAGCCTCCAACCAAAGGGGGGCAGGTGTAGGATTAATTCTGCGATCACCACAGGGAGATCTGATAGCACAAGCTGTAAGATGTGAATTCAAGGCAACCAACAATGAAACGGAATACGAAGCCTTGATATTGGGAACGAAGCTAGCTGGAGTTAGGGTCGATACTGCTCATATTCGGTGACTCTTTGTTAATAGTCAACCACGTGAATGATGAGTTTATAGCCAGAGATTCGAAGATGATAGCATACCTAAAAGTAGCAAAGGAATTAAAACAAAAATTCGAAACTTGCAAGCTTAAACGGGTCCCCAGAGATCAGAACGTGGAAGCAGACACCCTAACAACCCTGGGGGCAACATTCAAACCAACAGAGCTGTCCAGCATTCCAATAGCGCATATGCTGGAACCTTCTATCCAGAAGGCAGACGAAATAGATAGGGGTGAACTGGAGGATCCGCAAAGCGAAAAGGAAGTCAGCGATTCTGAGAGGAAGGTGAGAGCTCTCGGTCAAAAGGCGGACGCGACGACTGTAGCCGATCCAGCAGACGACTGGCGCACACCTTACCTAGACTGGCTGCGCCATAACAAGCTACCAGATGATAAGAAGGAAGTTAGAGCTTTTAGAATAAAGTCTTCCAGATTCATACTCATTGATGATACACTATTCAGAAAATCGCTAGCAGGTCCCTACCTACGGTGCCTGGACAAGGAAGAAGAACAGACTGTGTTACATGCTCTCCACAGTGGCGAATGTGGAAACCATGCAGGGGCAGAAGTCTGGCAAATAAAGCCCTCAGACAGGGATACTATTGGCTTACAATGAAGGCAGATGCAGCAGAGTATCCACAAAAATGTGACGCCTGCCAGCGCTCACCACAAATGATTCACCAGCCAGCAGAGCCCCTACACCCTATTATTTCTCCCTGGCCATTCATGGCATGGGGCATGGACATAGTAGGCCCTCTACCACGGGCCACAGGAAACAGAACCTGGATGCTAACAATGACAGATTACTTCTCCAAGTGGATAGAGGCAGAAGCATTCACGGAAGTAAAGGACAAACAGGTCATCTCATTCATAAAACGAAACATCATCTACAGATTTGGTATCCCATCAGAAATCATATGTGACAATGGCTCACAATTCATCTCAAACGATCTTGAAGGATCTTGTGCGGTGGAACATCACCTTAAAAAGTCAGCACCCAGGACTCCAAAGTCCAATGGACAAGTGAATCCAAAGAATAAAATCATTATGGACAATCTGAGAAGGAGGTTACATGAGTTAGGAGGAAAGTGGGCAGATGAATTGCCACTAGTGTTGTGGTCAGACAGAACGACGCCAAAGATAGCAACAGGTCAAACACCCTTCAGCCTGGTGTTTGGCGCGGAAGCAGTCATTCCATCAGAAGTTTTAGTTCCCACCCACAGGTATGAAAATACGACGAGGAACCGAAAAAGTGCGAGATGACCGAAGCCGGACACTGATTGACAAGTGCGAGCAAGCGCAAAAATCCATCTGTCGCCTACAAAACGGTCGGTGGCCATGAGTTATAACAAGAACGTAAAAATCAGGCTTCTGGAGGTAGGAGACCTGGTTCTCCGAGAGGTGTTCCAGAACACCAAGAATCGAAAAACAGGCAAATTCGCCTACAAATGGGAAGGACCATACCAGGTAGAATGAGTTGTTGGCCATGGTGCATACAGACTGATGACTATGGACGGTCAAATCATTCAACGCCCATGGAACATACTTCACCTGAAGAGATATTACTTTTAATAATAAGTAGACTCTAGTTTTCAGAATAATGTACTATGAGAAGCCAAATCATTTTTAAAAGATAAAATAAAAAATTCGGTAGTAGGCATACTGTCAGTTTCACTCTTATTTCTGGTGTCTTTAGTTGTTTTTAAACTTTAAACTACTATTGGATGGTGTGGTCAGCGGCGTCCGGGACCACAATTGCTCGGTACCCCATGAGATGGCGGCAGGTACTTCACACCATTCGATAGATTTTTCTATTTTCGAGGCTTCTCTAAGTACATCACTTTGAATACTGGTATCTATGGTACTTTAAAAGGATGTCTAGCAGATCACAATCGCCAACGCGGGGTGACAAGGCACATGACACTCCAACATGCCTAACCTATTTTCTCCACAAGGAGCACCCTCGCCAGGCGGACTGTGGAACATACGAAAGGGAGCCTGGCTGACAGCTGAATATGCTTATCCAGCTACCCCTGATACCACCCCCTGGACGTAGCTCGCACTAATCGCACTTAATCAGGGCCCCAGCATGCATGCAAAAATGAACATGGAACGTAGGGATATCTGCGCTACCAGAATCCTGCAGCGTCTCCATCTGGTCCTAGAATGACGATAAACTTGCCTCAATGACGCCCCTGCTGGCATAAAACGAGACGAACACACCTTGCGTCATTAACAAGGTTAAGTAGTCCACAAACTGCGGCATACGCCTAAATCAGCCAGCCGGCTGACACGGCAGCTAGCTTGGTCTGGATCAGTCTTTTCAGGCTGACCAGGCTGGTCTAAATCAGCCCCCTGGGTTGACACGGCCACTCCTCCTTACATTGTGGCATACTCCTAAATCAGCCGTAAGGCTGACACGGCAGCTAGCTCAGTCATAACGTTATCCTTTTCAGGGTGACAAGACTCGCCTAAATCAGTCAAACAGACTGACACGACATAAACTTCCTAAAAACAGGGAGAATAAACAAACAAACGAACGACATATAAGCTAAAACCTTGCTAAACTATGACAAGGGGCATTTCAAAATATGGCCAAAATACGGTCCCAAGTTTAACCGCCACCCTGGCGGAGCAAACACAAGAACAAGTTTAAAAAACTTACAAAGTCTGCCACCTCTGGGCCAGACTGCCAAAAAAATTCATCAAAACATAAATACTTAATTATCGGTCACATTAATGACCTCCACCTCTGGCATCTCCTCTGCCTGCTGACCTCTAATTTTTGTCTTGCGTCGTCACTGAGCATCCTCGTGACCATAGCTCCCCGAGCTCGTCAAGAAACATCCGGGACATTCCAAAGATCACCCCCTGACACTGCTCAGCCAACGCAGGAGAATTCACCTCACCAACTTCAGGCATCAGCACGCTCAAATCAGGTTGGGTAGGGTAGAGCATCTCCAGCTGCTTCTCCTCTTCCTCTATGGCCTGCTGGGTGGGAGCCTCCTCGAGTGCAGCACTCATGCCACTGATCTTTCCCCGCCAGGTGGCATATGCAATGACGTTGGTGGCCAGGGAGATCAGCTCACTGATCTTCTCCTCGACCGCTTGAGAGAGTCGAAAAGGTCCGCACACCGCCGGGTTCGAGCCAGGTGATCGGCCCCCTCCTTCAACTTCTTCTTGGTGACAAGCTCGGTCTTGACTCCACCACGCACTCCTTGAGATCAACCCGTTCTTTGTGCCGGATCGCAACAGTCTCCTTGACTCCTGGTTCTTGCGCGGTAGCACGGCTGGTGGTCTGCACTATGTTGATCATCTTCCTGTTGTAGAGTGCAAACTGAAGAGTCTGGGGCATAAATAATCAGAAGTCAGCAAAAGAGTTGGAAGGCAGAATTTAAGCAAGAAGCAGATAGACAGACAGGCGGATAGAAGATGAAGAATATTTACCATGAAGGAATTATGCACATCGTTCTCAGCCATCTCCTCTGGAGTGAACTCCGAAAACGTTTCCTCAACAGGAGGAAAGAGCAGCTGATCAATCTCCGGCCAGTACGGCACCTTGTCCACATTCCCAAAGCCTTCTGGGAAATAAGCAATGATGCCCCCACTAGTAGAAGCACGAGGTTTAGCAGGAGGATTAGGCGGATGGCGAGATAACGGATTAACCTCCAGGGGCACGCGAGCAGCAGAACTAGAAACTGCAGGAGGAGTCTGAAAAGAGGCGGCAGGAGCACTCCTCTTGGAGGCAGAGGCCACATCAGGGCTGGCAGACGATCTCTTTCTTTTAGCACTTTGGAGGATGAGTTCCAGTTGATCAACTTTTGAACCTGCAAGCATATACAGTCTCAGACGGCAGAATGTATAAAACATCAGTAACAACAGCATGCAAATAGAAGTGGTTACAAAAACCTTACCAGAAGACATACTGTGGGCTGATTGAGGAGGATTGGAGGAAGAAGCGGGTGAAAAACCAGGAAGCAGGTCTGGGAACTTTCTCTCAGACTCAGAAATACTAAACAGCTTGCTGCAGGCAGGGATCTTGGCGCCGATACGGGTAAGGTCGCAGGGGCCTGCACGAAGACGATGAAGTAAGCTAGTAAGCAGCGAGATAAAACAAATCAGGTAACAGGAAAGCTACTTACTCGAAGTCAGAACCCATTTCTCAAAAATATAATCGGCAGGAGGCTGGATGGAGTCCTTCCTCACATAGAAGAAGTCCTCGAACCATTTCTCATCTCGAGATTTTGACACATGTTTAAAGGGAGCCTCTCCACGGCCTCGGAAAGAGAATTGACCCCTGCCCAAGGACCTGATGTTGTACATATAGGCCAGATCGCCCAGAGTGACAGCTTTGCCAGTACTCTGACCAGCGGCCAGAGAGTAGAGAAGAACTCTCCAAATGGCGGCAGAGACTTGTGCCATGGCGAAATTGTTGGTGAAAATGAAATCTTGGACGAGTTTAGGGAAAGGAAAACGGTGGCCATATCTAAACGGATATAAGTAGAAGCAAACCCATCCTGGACGGAAGGCATCAGCTTTCTGTCCCGGTTCAGGGATGGCAATATCCACCCCATCACCAAGACCCAGCAGGTTCTTGATCGTTGGAATGTCGGCCGGAGTTAGGACGGAGTCACAATCGTGTGGGTGTTTGAAAAGTCCCTGAGAAGGGAAAGTAGGGTCGAGATTACGGTCGGAGGGTGTTGAGGTTGACGTGGATTGTCGGGTTTTGCCCATGGTGGAAAAGAGAAAATGAAGATTAAAAAGGGAAGGGAAGACGGATTACCTGATGATGAAGATAGAGAAGGGGAACAGTGAAGCCGGCGAGGAGTGAAAAAGAAGGAAGATTGAGGGTTTAATAGAGGAGAGCTTTTGAAGTGATTTGAATGATTAAATGAAAGTGGAAGAGAGACGTTGGGGTTATAAAGAGGAGAGAGGGAGTTGGGTGCGGAGAAAGAGGAATAGGGCGGCTGGAAGTGATGGGTTGCATGGGAAGAAGTAAAAGACGGCGTAGGGTTTTTAACATTTGGTTACGTAAATTCCTTGTTCGATACTTGAAAGCGTACTTCAATCCTTGTCCCTGGTACGGTTAAGTCCTTGAAAGTCTTGATGTTTTGGTATCTCAAATGGTTGGTATAAATGGGTTTGAGATTATCCACAAACTTCTCCACAAGGGTAGCCTCATCCGGGTGTTCAACTAGTTGGGTACTAGTCTTCCTCCACCTACTTAGGAAGTCGGTGAATCCTTCTTTGTCATTTTGGGTAAGAACCTCTAAAGTGAGCATGTTAACTTGGATCTCGGCATTATCCGCATATTGCTTAGCAAACTCGATTGCGGCATCTTCCCAAGTAGCGACCTTCTTGTGTTCTAAGGAGTAGAACCATTGCTTCGGGATGGTGTCAAGAGATGAAGGAATGATCCTTAAGAACATCTCGGGTTTGATGCCTTTGATAGACATGTAATCCTTGAAGGCACGGATGTGGTTCAAAGGGTTTTCGTGCCCCTTCAATTTAGGGATATCCGTCATATTGAAGTTGGTTGGCAATTTGGAATTGACGGCCTCGTACTTGCGGTTATTCTCCCTATAAATGTCATCCCCTTTAAGGTGCATCAATTGCTCCTCTAAGTATTGGAGTCTTTTCTCGGCTATAGTTAGTCCCATGGGAGGATTTTCATCCCTGGATTAATCCGCGGAGTCACCTATTACTTCACTTTCATGAGGAGGCAACCTCCCCTCTATGGCATAGATCCGGCCCTCGATGATCTCAAGGCGATCATGGACTTGGTCTTGGGTAACTTGGATTTGGGCTAGCGCGGCTAGGATTCGATCATTACCATCTTGAAGTTGGTGGAGGTTTGTTTCGCTGGATCCAGGCATCTTGAAAACTGGATAAGAGATCGATGACGAATCAAAACACGATCGACCAATCTAACACACTTGCTAAAAGAAGAAATGTTTTGACTCGTAAAGTGGGTGTGTGCCACTTGTGTTGAGTGAGCTTTGAAGAAAGGACAAGAATTTTTAAAATGTGTATCCTAGTCAACTATAGTGTAGTTGTAGGAGTGGACTCGAAGTGAGGTTTTGAAATGGGCTTGCGACCCGGAATTTGACTCGACAAATGGACAGAGTTTCGACTTGGTTTTGCGCTAATCAAATGGCCTTTTTCGAAATTTTGATTAAAAAAGAGGATTTTGATTTTTACAAAAATCGTCATGGTTTCGTTTAGAAATGGTGATCACGTAAGGTACAAACATTTATACAAGCATTATAACGGGATGCTGAGTGCATTTAAAAGGGTTTTGGTTTAAAGGGTGGGTTGCCATACCGAACCATCAAACCCGAAGTCTGTGGAGAGGCTCGTACCAAACAAGAGTAAGGCCGATTCCTAGTCCATTTCCTCAAGTAGTGAAGGCCCTTGATACAAACAAGAGTAAGCATCATGGTATGGATGACGTCAATCGCTATCCATCCTTAGGCCTAAATAAGAATTAGGACCGTTTAGACGGGACGATTGGTCGAATGGGTTAGGTTGGGCCTAGGAAGGCCGAATAAAACGGTCTAGGAAGACCGAGTTATGAAAACCGACAATTGTCTTATACAAATTATTCCCTAACCTTGTTCAAGTTTCACCCTTGGCTACACGCAAGTGTATTATCCCCAGCGGAGTCGCCAAACTGTGGACAGCGGGGGGCCCACGGGGGCACTTGGGAGGAAGAGAACAAGCGTTTGCATTTTTGTTGGAGTCGCCACCAATTTTTATGGGAAATTTGAACCGTTCGAATACCTCGTGTCACATCAAGACACAAAGTAGTGACATGAACACTAAGAAATCGTTACTCTTAGCATTCTATGTCTAGAATGACTCTCGTGGATGCCAATGAACACGGATGTTCACAGAGATCTGGAGTAAGGGGTGAGGGTACATATTAGGAAGCTCTTTTGATCGAACACCTAATCCCGCCCGCCTCGATAGTGGCCTCTACTAATGATTAGGGACATCATCTATACTTGATATATCGTCGATTATATGCATGCAATGCAACATCCAAGTTTTAATCCTAACATGTGAAAATTAGGCTAAGTCGGTGAGACACGTAATTTAATCATACAATTAATGTCAAAGTAGGATTTAATGTTCAATTACATGTGAAAACATACAAATGATACAAAATTCAATGATAAATGCAATAGAAAAATTAAGATAATAAAAATTACAATAATTACAATGGATTAGGCGATTTATGTCGAAAATACCTTTAAAACGGATAATTTGAGAAAAACAATAAAAGAATAAAATAACGAACAAAGGTTAGGCGATAATACGGATAATAGTCAATTATACGTAAGCTAATTAAACTAGGTCAAGCAACAACGGAGTTCAGAGACAGAACTCATCCTGGAACAGGCGCTGCAGGACTGCGCCCTCTGGAAGAGGCGCAGCAGATGCTTCGTCTGTTCCAAGGGTGAGTTCTGGCTATGAAGCCGGAACTGCAAATCGTTAATGTTCGTGGGTTAATTTAATGATTGATTAATAATATATACTCGGATGGAAGTGATTAATAGGTTATTTACATATGATTAATGGTCATAAGAGCGATAAAATATGGATGAGACGGATGCAAACGAATTATGTACGTGAAGGAATGATTGATTAGTGACATGGGTGAATGAAATAAACTAAACATGATGAATTAATGACAAATTAATGACGAATACGATAAAAGACAGATGAAAATATACCAAAGGTCGAATTCCAGAAACCCGATATGAACAAATCGAATTTCTACAATCCGGATTGAGCTTAATGACGAAAACCCGCAAATATGAGATTATAAGGGATTTAAGTCGAATTTAATGATGAATTAAACGTGTTAATGATGAACAATAATATACATGTGAGATGATAAGCTTATTATGTGTCAAGAATTAACGGGAAACAAATGAAACAAATTTTGACGAACGAATTACAGAGGACGAAGGAAGAAGAAAGGAAGCAGGAACTGCGGCAGCCTCACGAAGAGGCGCAGCAGGTGCTGCGTCCCTTCGAAGAGGCGCAGCAGGTGCTGCGTCCCTTCGAAGAGGCGCAGCAGGTGCTGCGTCCTTTCTCGACAGTTTGTCTTCTGGAAATCCGCAAAAAGAGGTTTTAAAGCACGGTTTTAGAAATCGGTTTTAAGAGATGTTTTCGACATAAACCTTACATTAATGATGATACAGAAAAATAACAATAAATAAAGAAGGATTTACACCCTCAGACATACATGTTTGACGAAATGAGAATGACTAAGATATCGATTAGTGATGCTCGACGCGAATGTAAAGAAAGTGCCCTCGTAAGAGGAAAACGATTAGATTAATTAAGTTGATTATTGTGGAGTTGGTCAAATTGGTCGGTCATGCAAACGAGGCTGGTACTCAGAAGGATCCGAGCTTACGTGGTCGAATGTTCAAGCACGTAGACGCCAAAAAGTAAGAACAAAGGTCTAGAATGCAAAGGGAGAAGAGAAGGGCGGACACTCGCGTGAGAAATATGAGGAGCGAAGGCTCCTATTTATACTAATCACATGAAGGAGTTAGGGTTTCGGAGAGTCTTCAGAAGTGAATCTCGGAAAGATATGTAAAAGATACGAAAATTACGCAGAAAAGGACCTGGGAAGAGGTGCAGCAGCCACTGCGTCTCTTGGAAGAGGGCCAGCACCTGCTGCGTCTGTTCCCAAGTGGTTTCCTCATGCGGAAGAAAGATTTCTGTGTTTAAGTTATGGAAGGACAGAATAATTTGGTTTTCCTTAATATTTTATGTGAATATTACGGGAAATTGTTTACCAAAGGATGAAGATTGTGAAATATTTATAAAATATGGAATAGAAATATCCGGAACATTCCAGAACATTCTGACTCGGGATTTAACGGTTATCAGAAAATGAAGACGGTTTTAGGCCCGGACTCCAAATGTACTCTAATTACTGTCAAAACGACCGTATCGGCACGTAGATGACAACTAAGAGGTAGACATTAGTATTTGAGCAATCACTTGACGATAAACTTACGAACTGTCACAAATCGTTCCGCGCAGCAAACATGCGGCCCAATCATCACCGGGTGGTTTGCGAGAGGTGCAGAAATGAGGTATCTACACACTGCAGCTGTAGCCAACTCGTTAACTTGCTCACTACCTCGGGGATTTCCATATTCTGAAACATGAATGGCCATCTCTTCAATAAGGCGCCACCCTTGATCATCTTCAACATTCTTCGTGAATCTCCCCTTAGCTACACTATCTAGAATAGCTCTTTGGTTTCGATATAACCCGTTGTAGAACTGGGTACAAAGGAACCAACGTTTGAGACCATGGTGAGGCACAGAACGGACGAGCTTCTTGAACATCGCCCACGCCCCATCCAAATCTTCAGTAGGTATTTGCTCAAAAGAAGTAATCTGAGCTCTCAAGGCATTAGTGCGCTGCGGTGGAAAATATCGCCTGTAAAAGGCCAAAGCAAGGGAACTCTAGTCGGTTACACCGGCTGCCTCCCTATCTAGATCTCTCAACCATTCCCGGGCATCATCAGCTAAAGAAAAGGGAAAAAGAGCTCCCTTCACTTTGTCCTGTGTCACCCCAGCAGCAAGAGGAATGGTAGAGCAATACTCCGTAAATGTGACTCTATATGCCCGCATGGATCTTCTTGAGTACCCTCCCCCTTAAAGAGATTTCTCTTGACCAGCTGTATGTAAGATGGGTGGATTCCAAAGGTTCTAGAATCAGTAATGGGTAATAAGAAACCTTTTGGAAGAGAATCCACATTCGGCTCTGAATGGCTGGCTATATTCGGCATTCTGGCAAATAGAACTTATGAAGCAAAAAGATAACCTGCAAAACTAATCAAAAACTTTGCAGAAATGAGATCAGTCTCAAGGAATAAATTCCTTGAGACGAGAGACAAACTTAAATAAAGCAACAAAATTGCGCCACCCCCCCAACGGCGCGCCAAAAATTTGACAGGGCGTCGTATACCTATCAAAAATAACCAACTGGCTCTAACTAATATAGCTAGGGAAGTCGGGTCGATCTCCACAGGGAGATGGAAAAATGTCAGCTTTGTCTAAGTTCGTCACGGTAACCAAATTGGGGGGTTTTAATTGATTGATTGTTATAAACTAATGAGAGTAAGGAAAAGAATAAAGCAGAGAAAAAGGATTAAGCAGATAAAGAAAACAACTAAGACAGACGGTTCACCATGGTCATTTGGTCAAGTAATCTAGGTCTCAGGTCAATGCAAGTATGGTCTAAGGAGTAGTGAATATCTCCTTTCGGTCTCAATTCGCCATAAAGCACAAATAGCTTAGCTCTCGCCCTCACTATAACACCCTATTGTTCGCTACTAGTCTCACCCCTTCCAACCTTTCAGTCCAGGTCAAGGTTTACTATGATATAAATGCCTAACTGCGTCGACTCAATTAGACAGATACAGATAATTGCAGCAGTTAACAACAAAGACTACACCAGCATTAACCTAATAAATCGACTACTATCCCTTCATAATAATGGATCCCCTATAGTCTTAGTAGGAGGGAATTAGCTATCCATCATCATCGAATCAACAACAATAACATATAGATAATTGAAACTAAACATACTAACGAAACTAATGAGGATTGAAAAGGGCAAAGATGATAACAATAAAGGAAGGGAAGAAATAAAACAACAATTAAGATTAAGGAATTAAGAAGAAAATAATAGTACCGATCACAAATCCGAATTCGAGTAGCAAAAGGGTAGAAAGAGAGCAAAATCTAAGAAACAGTAGCAAGTGATAGAGTAAAAGTGAATGATAGAGTTCTCGCAGTCTACTCCCTCAGTCATATACGAAAAACCTCTTCTAAACCTAATCCATAACTAAATTACAAAAGCCCATACGAAAATAAGCGGAAAATCTCTATTACAGGTAAAACCACTCGATCGAGTGGAAATAAACCACTCGATTGAGCAACTAAGCGTCAAACCCCTCGATCGAGTGGAAATAAACCACTCGATCGAGTACCTCCTTGTATTGCCTACTTGATTGAATATTTGGACTGCTCGATCGAGTAACCTCAATATATAAGGCATTCGATCGAGTAGAAAATCTACTCGATCGAGCTATCTTGGTACGTTTAGGCACTAAACACCTTCCGAAACTAGCTCACGTGTCTTCAAAGTGATAGATTCCAAGCTCCGGCTCCTTGTTCTCCATGAATGCATGCAAATGGGATGAGTTAAGGCTTGATTTAGCTCCTCTTTGATTTATTCCTGCAATTTACACAAAATGAACCAAAGTAGAATATTCGGGGGTAATCGTAGCTAAATGCTACATAAATAGTACAGAAATGCGTGTAAAAATGAGGTAAAAACTTTATATAAAATACACGCATCAATAGTCACGCTTGAAGTCGGGACAATCACTGATGACATGTCCCTTACTTCGACAGTATTGGCAGCGGCCTAAGAAGGGTTTCAGGTCAGGGTTGGACAGCTGATTTTGGGAGGACTGGTACTGGGAATGAGACTGGTTGGAATGGGGTTGGGAATGATGACGAGGCTGGGCAGAATGGGGTTGATAGCGTGGAGTGGAGGGCGTGTAAAGATGGATGGAGGCGGCATGGGCAGAGGGGGTGAAAGGCGTGACAGGGGATTGATTACTCACAAGAAGCTCATGATTGATAAGCTTCTCATGTAAATCGTCAAATGTGATGGGTACGTCACGAGCACGGACGGCATCGATGACGGGTTGGTATAATTTTGGGTCGAGGCCGTCAAGTATTTGGCTTGTGACATCCTCATTGTCGACGGGTTTACCTAATTGGGCAAGGTTTGCGGCACAGGTCTTGATGGCTAACATATAATCCGTGACGGATCTGTCGCCCATGGTAATGTTTTTGAGACGGTTCTTTAATTGTAATATGTGACCACGAGAGGGGTTGGCATAGGTGGTGGCAAGAAGGGTCCAAGCCGCGTGGGATGTGGTGCAGTCAAGGATAAGTGGAGCGACGGTTTCATGTAGGGTACTGGCAAGGGCACCGAGAATTAGTTGGTCTTGTTTAAACCAGGTGTTGTAGGCAGGGTTCGGTATGGGGTCTGGATTGCGTTTGGCTTCGGTGGCTGCGGGTGTGGTTGTTTGTGATGGAGGGGACAACGAGCCGTCTAGAAAACAGAAAAGGCCGAAGCCTTGGAGAAGACGGGTGATTTGGAATCGCCAAGAGCGATAGGTTGTTGGTGTAAGTTTGGTGCAAGTAGGGAAGGATATGGAGATCAATGGTTTGGTTGGCTCGTCGGCATTTAGGATGAGGTTGTTGGAATGGTTGGCCATGGTTGCTCGAAGGAGAAGAAGGATAGAGATAATGGTTAGGATCGATGTGGGAATGATACCACATATAAGAATATGAATTGTGTTATTGAATAATAAATTAGAAAAGATTACAAGCTATTTATAATTACATTAGGAGTAGAAAACTAGGTATAAAACTAACCCTAAAGAAGAGGAAAAAGACTAGGGAAGTTAGCTAACAAAGTACATGAGAATAGGAGCAATAACAGAAGGATAAACGTACAACAAATATCCTAGATACAAGCAAACTATGATTTAGTAATATCTTCAATAGATAATACACGAGTGAATTCAAAGAGAAACAACACAAAAATGGGTTAATTGTTACATAAGGTGGCACTAAAGTCACTTGACCAATGACTTCCTATGACTACTTTAAATTGTGACGGATTTAAATGTAACTACTTTAAAATAAAAAGTAATCACTCATAAAATATTATCTATTAAACAATGTCACATTTTTTCATTAAAATAGTCACATTTAGATTTGTGACGATAAAAAGAACTTGTGAGAATTTGCATAAATTATTAACCCTTTTCTTATTTCTTTCACAGGAAAAAAAATGAATGGTGGTCCCAGTTGATGACAGAGAATTATACTTCCTCCATTCAACTCCACTCTACTTATTTCACTTTTGTACACTATTCACAAATCACAATTGTGTATTCAATTTCGATTTTCTCTCGATACGCAAGTGAAAATATATTCATGTGGGATCTTGTTTGATTCGTCTTTACGAGTACATTAAAAATATCTCACTTTTATAATTTTTGCAAATACGTAGCTAATGATATTTAGCACGTAAAATACGCGTTGGCAAACGTGAAAAAAGAAAGTAGTAGAGTGGAGTTGAATGGAGAAAGTATCACCTAGCGCTTCTAGTTGGAGATTTTGGTACGTAGAATCAAAATCTTGATCCAAAATCTTGATAATTTTGTATTTGCATTGCACTTTTCTTTGCACCTTTTAAGTTTTCACTTTTAACAGTCATTTTTTATTGGTCGAATAAATTATTGATTCTTGCTCATATAATTTGATTTCGCATAAGAGATTGATTTCTAGTGTTAGAGCATGTACATTGAAGAGTATGGTTTCATCCTCTTATTTTTTCTCTTTCATTTTATATTTTTGACACATTATACTCTCTTTCATTTATCCCACTTTCCACTATCTCCTTCCTCTTTCTCTCTTTGTGTCCACATCAAAGAGGATGCTACCTTCCTCTCCTCTTTCACCATTTAAGTATAATTTTATCTCTTATTTGGCACAAGGGCCAAGACAAGAACATTCTCTATTTATAGAGGATGTCATCCTCTTCCTCTTCAAAGAGGATGCTAAGAGTATGTACCCACATTGAAGAGGACATCCTCTTAGCACTCTCTCTCATCTAAGAGGATGATCCATCTTCTTCAATGTGGGTGCTCTTATACTCGCTCATATTCTAATTAACCCTCTCTAGTCTCTATTCATGGGCACAAGAATTAAGAAAGGGAGTATTATATGGTAAAGTATTTGTTTGGGGGTAGGAGATTGGAGAGAGGGAAGGTATTGTGTGATTAAAATAAGTATTGTTGTGGAGTAAGATGATTAAAATAAGTATTATTTTGGGGTAATGTAAAATAAGATAAAGTATGATTATTGTGGGGTATTGTTGTGGGATGGGGGTGATTAAAATAAGTATAAAAATTTGTCAAATAAGAAAATAGGGAAAGTATTGTGAATAGACGAAAAAAGAAATAGGGAGAGTTATTTTGAATAAGAGGGAGTATCTACCAAGTATTTGATTCCGCTTTGAGAGAGAATGATTTCTGGAGTTTTGTCTACCAAGTATTTGATTTAGCACAAAATCTCATTTGTGACGGCACGTATCCGTCACTTTGGAGTGACGGATACCATTTTCCCTCACAAATGACTCAAATAGAGGAGAGAGGGAAACACATGGGGGTGCCCCACCTTGTCCCCCCCTATTCGTTTTGTGAGTGGCATTATCCGTCACTTGCTCCGACCCGTCTTCAGCAATACTAATTGTTGATTTAGCTTATAGTCATTGATTTCATGTGTGATATGTACCAAGGGGTTTGATTTCACACAAAGATGATGATTGTGTGTCCAAGTATTTGATTTCTCTTAAAGATATAGCACAAATTATCCCTTATGACGGAGGGTATTCATCGCAAACTTACGACGGGTACCATATTGTCTCACAAAAAACCCATAAGGGGTGAGACAAAAGCACATGGGGTGGGTGCCCACCTTATCCCCTCTACCCATTTCCACTCACAAAATACCCGTCGCAATATCCGACCCGTCACAAGGGAGACCTACTAAAGATATAGAGGTGGTCCTTTATATTTTTATGTTGATAATGTGATTGAACATGCGTTAGTTGATAATATTCTTGATTTATACATAAGATATATTCTCTTTGTCCCGATGAAAAATAATTTGTTTTTGTTTTTCAGCTAGTCTCACTTGTGACGGACACTATTCGTCACAAGTGAGTGACGGGTCACCTCCCTCTCACATAAATGCAAGTGGAGGCAAGTGGGGCGCTCCATTTTCGCCCCACTTGCCCTCCTACTTGCATTTATATGAGAGGGAAGTGACCCTGACGGATAGTGTCCGTCAAAAGTGAGAATTTGTGTTTGTTTTGAGATATACTATTCAATAGTTATCCATTTTTATTTTTAACATGTCATAATCCACATGCAAGTGGAGTTGTATTTCATGTGGTCCTAAATCACTCATTTGTCTTACCTTGGTCTTTCTTTCAAAAATAATACATAACCATTGATCAGGACTCCGTTTTGTTATATTTAGCTTATTCTTATTTAGTTCAATCTAAGTTACATTAGGTAGAAGATTATATTAATCTTGAAATCTTTTAGAACAAATTTAAAATTAATAGCCTTAGAATTAAAAGTTTTATATTCAAAATAAATTTAATTTAAAAACGCAAAATATAGTATTAACTCAAATCTTTAAACTCAATTCCCTTGAATTAAACACGAGAGTGGCCATTCACCCATCTAATAGTCACCAAATAGCTTTGATCTCTTTTAGAATATAGTTAGTTTTGCTGAAGACGGGTCGGAGCAAGTGACGGATAGTTTTAATGGGATAATCTGGATAGTGAGCTCTTAATCTTATCAATTGAGCTAGTAATCTTGCAAACGCCAGGTTGCGAGTTGATAACAAGGATACGTGTGACCATCTAGTTGATGCATCAATTAATACCATAAAGTATCGAAATGGTCCACTTGGTGGATGTATAGGTCCACAAATATCACCTTGTATCCTTTCCAGAAATGTAAGGGATTCATTCCCTATCTTTGTAGGTGATGGTCTAATAATTAATTTGTCTTGTGAACAAGGGGCGCATGAAAATTCACTAGTTTGAAGAATTTTCTGATTCTCTAATAAATGTCCACGTGAATTTTCAATGATTTTTCGCATCATTAATGATCCGGGATGGCCAAACCGGTCATGCCAAACAATAAACTTGTTTTTATCTGTAAACTTTTCGTTTACTAGTGCATGAGATTCAACTGCACAAATTTTCATATAATACAAGCCAGAAGATAACGCTTGTTGTTTTTCCAACACACTTTTCTTGTTCAAATTTGAACGTGTGATATATAGGTATTCAACCCCATTCTCATTTGCTGTCTCAACATGAAATCCATTTCTACGGAAATCATTAAAACTCAGCAAATTTCTTTTTGACTTAGGAGAGTACAAAGCCTCCTGTATTTCAATATTTGTTCCATTAGGCAACAAAATATTAGCTCTTCCGGAGCCTTCAATTAATTTTGTACTACCAGCAATTGTACAAACATTTGTCTTTTCCTCTTTAAGACAAGTAAAATATTTCTTATTTTTAAGAATTGTGTGCGTAGTCGCACTATCCGCGAGGCATACATCTCCATGTGTAGCTCCCATAATCTTCATAAAATAAATGACATGTAATAAGATACATGCGAAAATAAATAAATGAGAGAATGTAATACTCTTAATTAAGCAAACACAGATGCCACAAAAATTTAATGTCTTGATAATATGGAACTAGTCATGTATTATGCATAATATACATGTAAAGTGATACCATCAAGTTTGATCATTAGTGCGCATGTACATACAGGAGCTTCGTATTTTTTTTTTTTTTTTGATCATATTATATATTACGTATAAAGTTACTAGTGACGTAGAATTATTAGTGCACTAATATGGTGATAACGACGCGACTTGTACGGACATAATTTTAGGGGTGTTGTACGGACATAATTATTAATAAGAAAATGAAAGTTGGAAGATTGTAACTAAATTAAAAATTTAATTATCATAAATAAGGATTAGTAGTGTCCATAAAATAAACTTAACAAACATACTTGATAATATCCGAAAACAAAAAAACGACTAGTAGCTAAATTTAATGAAAATAAATAACTTAAGTAATACAAATAAATTTAGTCCAATTTCGGGACACTTCCA
The DNA here is from genome assembly GCF_048544455.1 of Silene latifolia. Classification (NCBI taxonomy): domain Eukaryota; kingdom Viridiplantae; phylum Streptophyta; class Magnoliopsida; order Caryophyllales; family Caryophyllaceae; genus Silene; species Silene latifolia. The sequence goes on along the minus strand of NC_133530.1, from coordinate 86,312,552 downwards.
TTGCCAATCAAAGGGCCAATTTCTCCATTAGGATCAAAGGTCATGAAATCTGAGATGTCCAAATGCTTAAATTTGCCAGATACGAAAGGTAGATTGTTATCACCATCAGCATAATTCGTCTCAAAATTTTCATGCTCAGCAGCAAAATTTGCTTCAATATTCTTCCCTTTATTATTTTTTTGAGACTGCTTGTAAAGATCAACAAGATGTTGCGGCGTACGACAAGTATTAATCCAATGTCCTGTACTACCACAACGGTGACATGGATTTTCACCAGTTTTCTTTATCTTATCATGTGGACGATCTTTTGGTTCCCCCTTTCGGTGAGAATACGATCTTTTAAATTTTCCACCTCTACCACCACGAAAATTGTTTCGTCCTCGTCCACGTCCACGTCCAGGGCCACTACCTCTAGTGTGACCCGAATATTTATTTGTCGCATTCTCTATATGGAATGGACTTAAAAGCGTCGCATTCACTGGGAATGGATCGGTGCCGATAGGGACGGATCGGTGGTTTTTTAACAGATTTGATTATTTTGCTCACCACCAATAAGCATGAAACTAGTTCGAGTATTTTTTAAATCCTCTCGACGATATCTGCGTGAAAGCAAAGAATTGTGAACTATGAAAAGTCGATATGTTTTTTCCAACATATCTGCATCAGATATCTTTTCTCCACACAAAGTTAACTGTGAAGCGATTCTGTGCATGGCTGAGTTATACTCAATAACGGATTTGAAATCCTGTAACCTTAGGTGAATCCAGTCAAATTTTGCTTTAGGAAGAATTACTGTTGTAAGATGGTCATACCTTTCTTTCAGATTTTGCCATAAGATCAAAGGATCTTTCACAGTCAAATATTCATATTTGAGTCCCTCATGGAGGTGACGACGGAGAAAAATTAGGGCCTTGGCCTTATTTTGTTCGGATGCTGTATTCCCATCTTTAATAGCATCACCAAGGGCATAAGACTTAAGATACATCTCGACATCTAACACCCATTCAGAATAATTACTTCCAGAGATATCCAAGGCCGCAAAATCAAGTATTGTTGTGGGGTAAGATGATTAAAATAAGTATTGTTGGACCCAAGTCCCACAAGGCCACTCACAAAACGGATAGAGGAGACAAGGTGGGGCACCCCATGTACTTCCTTCTCTCCTCTATTTGGGTTATTTGTAAGAGGAAATAATATGCGTCATGTTTAGAATATACCACGTGGGTTGTGGCCTTGTGGGACTTGGGTCCAACTTTTTATCTCTTGAGGTTCACTTCGGCCCTGTTCTTTTGGACTTCAAGTCACTTAATTTAAGTTCACTTCAGATCCTATAAGTTCGATTCGATTCGATTCGAGATCCTATAAGTTGATTCGAGATCCAATAAGTTCGATTCGATTCGAGATCCTATAAGTTGATTCGATTCGAGATCTTATAAGTTGATTCGAATCCTATAAGTTGATTCGATTCGATTCGAATCCTATAAGTTGATTCGAGATCCTATACCTCACTTAATTTAAGTTAACTTCGGATCCTATAAGTTAAGTTGATTCGATTCGAGATCCTATAAGTTCGATTCGAGATCCTATAAGTTGATTCGATTCGAGATCCTATAAGTTCGATTCGATTCGAGATCCAATAAGTTGATTCGAGATCCTATAAGTTGATTCGATTCGATTCGAGATCCTATAAGTTGATTCGATTCAGATCAGATAAGTTTCAGTCCAAAAGAACAGGGCCTTCCTCTTCATCAGTACTTCATCTCAACTTTCTTATTACTCCCTCCGATTTTTTGAAATTGCTCTACGGCTCTACTTACCTTTTGCACAAAAAAAAATAAGAAAGTAAGTTGGTATAAGTAGATGGTAGGTCTCACGTTCTCAACATTGAATTGTGACCCCCACAAATTAGAGGTGATTAGTAATGGGTTTGGGCCAAACATATTTCTAGATGAGGAAGAATAGTGAAAGTTAATGCCTTAAATTAGGTGTAAGGCGCTACTTTATTAACTCACGAAAATAATGAATATACTTTATTTTCCTAATTAAAGGATGTTTAGTTCTAATATTAACAATTATAGAAGAAATTTTCAAAAGAACCTCCGACTTCCCACTTGGATGAGTTCTTATACTCAAATTTATGACATTATTGTACATCTTATATTTAAGGAAAAAAAACTCCTTTTATTTTAATTGCTTTAGATGCATTTACCATAACTAAGATTTTGTCTTACATATACTACTTAGAGATTGATGCATTGGGTGTATCACATTGAGAAATACTTGTGACCATCCTCCTCATTTTTATTTTGGTCTTCCTCCTTTGAGTGTAAGGAAAACGTCCTCCCGAAGAATACAAGTATTTTCCGTACCACATTATTGTACATTTCAGCTAATGGGAGATTCCAAGTTTAGAACAATTCAATTCTCGCAAGTAGTAGTAATGAAAAGATTATTTTAATTCACTATGAGTCTAGGACTAGGATGTAAAATAATCTGTTATATTATATTATTTAGGTATAAAAGTATTGATTGAGTTTCAATTTTCAGCTTAAGTATTTTGACTCAGATGGTTCTCTCACATGATATTAGAGCTTAATAATGCTAATGTCCCGAGTTTGTATTTTGGGAGCTTTCAAATCTAAGTAATAATATTTCTTTTTCTTGTGTGTGAAGGGAGGTGTAAGGGTAAATATAATGTTGAATGGGTTTGAACTCAGGTCATGAATATCACAACTCATGACTTTAACTAAGATGTGATTTAAGTATGTATATTGCAGTACATTACTACAAGGATATCTACTCACTATTCAAGCTTTAGACATTTAAGTTTTGACATAAGGCTTGAGATAGCCTTATATTGCAGTACATTACTACAAGGATAATAAATAAACTTTAATGTTGAAAAATTAATCTTATATAGAATACTTGGCAAATTTGTTACGCAAAAGGGACGAGTGGGAATATAAATTAAGAAGTGGAAAGAGTGGTGTGGCCTATGGACCAAGAGGCAAGAAGATACGGAGTACCTTTCTTGGCAATGCTTTTCGTTTTGCGCTTTTCTATTGGGTTATACCAATATCTATGGGTTTATTTGTCACCATAGATTCTTCTTTCATTCAGATAATTGACAACACTAAATCATCTAGAGTTTCCTTCAAATATTCTTCTCAATGCAATCCCATAAGTCAACATTACGTGGGTATGGGGTGCATGCAATTTAGATCATCTATATTTTTTCGTCTCTCTATTTCCTTCCACTTTCTTTCAATGGTCTGATTATATTTTATAACGATCAACCTGTGCAAGTAGTTGATGAGATAAATGAGAAATAATACTAATGTAATATAGAAATGTGAGAGTAAATGGACAAGAGAGAAGAAAATGGAGAGGATTCTTTTAAAAGGATGCATGGTAATAAATATGGGATGCATATTAAAAAGAAACAACTTTGTAAAGATTTCTTAAGTTACTAGCAATATCATATATTTAACATAAAAAGCACCACATTAGGTTATAAATAATTGGTTTAGCAAGCGTGATTAATCACAAACTAAATGTCGTCTAGAGTTTCCTTCAAATATTCGTCTCAATTCAATCCCATAGGTCAACAGTCAACATTACGTGGGTAGGAGTATTTAGTACTTCCTCTGTCCTAGACTCCTAGTTAATACTGATCTATTTGGGTATATTAATCAAGGCAATCTTTTATGTATATGTGGGGTTATGTGATTTGTGTGGTCCAAATTTATCTATCTTTTTTTTTCTTAATCTTTGTGGCAAAAATAATACTTCTTCATATTCAATATATTTTTCTCTATTTCCTTATTCGATTATTCGGGTTTGCTTCCCTATTTTCTTTGTGACAAAAATAATACTCCCACCCAACCCAATTACGTCAAAGTAATTCAAGATTTTATATAGGCGCATTTTTGCTAGCTGTAAGAATTGATATTTGGGAAAATATTGTTGTGTTTTCATTCAACCAAACAATTGTTACATTTATACAATGCTATGGTCTATGGAAATAAGGAAACAAATAAATTACATACAACCTAATGTACAAGTTTTACCAAAACCGGGTGTGAAAGCAATATCATACAATATGCACAATATCGGAATTCTATCGCAATATTCCTATTACCCCCCCCTCAAGGTGGAGCATGGAGGTCGGAAATGCCCAACTTGGAGAGAAGACCATCGAATATAGGACGAGGTAAAGCCTTAGTAAAAATATCTACCAACTGGTCGGTAGTAGAAACGTAAGCAGGACGAACCACACCACGTAGTATCTTATCACGAACAAAATGGCAATCGACCTCAATATGTTTGGTACGTTCATGAAACACAGGATTTTTTGCAAGATGAAGAGCAGATTGATTGTCACAAAATAGCGAAAGAGGGGCGGAAGATGTAACACCCAAAGTCATCAACAAACCACGTAACCACTTGATTTCACGTGTGGCATAGGCCATAGCGCGGTATTCCGCTTCAGAAGAAGAGAGGGATACCGTATTTTGCTTCTTTGTCTACCATGATATAGGCGAAGACCCAAGAAAAACGAGATAGGCAGTTAACGAGCGACGACTCAAAGGACAACTAGCATAATCGGAGTCACAATAAGCACGTAACTGAAGATCATTCGCAGCGGAAAGAAAAAGACCATGACCAGGACTTTGCTTTAAATAACAAACAACATTGAGTGCCGCAGCCCAATGTTCAAGACGAGGAGCAGCCATAAACTGTGCAAGAATATGCACGGAATAACAAAGTTCAGGGCGTGTAAGAGTAAGATACACAAGGCGACCAACAAGACGACGATAGCGAAGTGGATCCTTGAGAAATTCACCCGTGGCCAAGGCTAGCTTATGGCCTGGTTCCATTGGAACAGAAACGGGTTTAGCACCTAAGAGCCCAGCCTCCGTAAGAATATCTAACGCATATTTGCGTTGAGAAATAAAAAGACCCGATTTATTACGAGCAACCTCGATCCCAAGGAAGTATTTAAGAGGACTAAGTCCTTCATGTAAAAATATTGACTTAAATAAGTCTTAAATTTCCGAATGGCGTCAGAATTATTTCCCGTAATGACGAGATCATCGACGTATACCAATAAGTGAATTTCAATATTAGACTTATTGAAAGAAAATAATGAATGATCAAAAGAACACTGAAGAAAACCATAAGAATGTAAAGCAGTAGCCAACTTAGCATACCAACACCGAGGAGCTTGACGCAAGCCATAAAGAGACTTACGAAGACGGCATACTTTGTTAGGCACTGAATGCTCAAAACTGGGAGGAAAGCGCATATAGATTTCTTCCATTAAATCACCGTATAGAAAAGCGTTATGAACGTCCATCTGGTGAAGCTCCCAATTTTTAGCAGCGGCAACAGTGAGAAGTGTCCGGACCATGACAAGTTTTACAGTCGGGGCAAAAGTCTCATGATAATCAATCCCCTATACTTGCATATTACCCAATATAACAAGGCGTGCTTTATATCGTTCAACCGTACCATCAGAATTATATTTGATCCGGTACACCCATTTACAACCGATAGCTTTCTTTCCCGGAGGTAGTGTCTCAACAGTCCAGGTGTGATTATTTTCAAGTGCATCAATCTCAACCTTCATGGCATGCCTCCAGTTAGCATCGTCCATTGCCTCACGAAAGGAACGAGGTTCGTGACCAGAAGTTACAGCTGCTAAAAATAAACGATGTCGAGAAGAAAACCGATCACAGTTGACGTAATTAGAAATAGGAAAACGCGTACCTCAAGAAGAAGATGACGATGAAGATGGAAGCGACGAGGGAACAGAAGCAGTGGTGTTGCGAACATAGCCTTGAAGAAGAACACTGGGAATCTTAGGACGATGACCACTGTTGGACCTTTAGTCCTTATTAATTGTTTTGATAATGACAGTAATGATTTGTATGTGGACTTAATATTATAAACATATGCGTGTAATTGTGTGCTTAAGTCTTAATATAGAAAGGAACAAATACAATGACGCAAGCTTGAAGTTTGGACCAAGAAGGTACAACTTCAAATATACTTGATCAATGTATTCAAGCAAGATCAAGATCAGAAATCAACCACAAGACTCAAGATGAGAGACTTGTGAAGAGACGATTCGTTTACTGAAGATCTACTGAAGATTAGATAGTATAGGTCGTCATTCGGTAATGGTTTTACTTTGTTTGATTTAAAGGTTAGTGAAGTTATGACCTAATAGCCATAACTTCATTGCTAGACAAAAATGATGCGTTAATTTTTGGAAAATATATTTTTAGTGATTTATAAAATAAGAGAGTATTTATTTTAATTGGAATTAATTAATAAGAATTTAAGTTAAATAAACTATTGGTTTGTAACACGATATTTATATCGTCATGCAACCTAGGGCTTTAACTAAAATTCTATCTCGATTTGTTGTGGGCTATAGAAGCAAGAAGTGGACCGAAGGAGGCCTAGAGGCCGGCCAAACCCTAGGTGGCCGAACCCTAGGTGGCCGAACCCTGGGGAGGCCGAAACCCTAGGGAGGCCGAATCCCTAGGAGGCCAAACTCCCTCTTCCTTTGCTTCTTACTTGTTCATCAAGTTGTTTAGGGATTTATTCTTCCAAAACATTCCTATGCCCTAATTCCAGAATATTCCTAACCCTAATTCTCTTCTACTATAAATACTCTCATTCATTCAACAATAAAAGTTGACACACACATCTACACTTTTAGAGAAAAATATTTTAAGCAAAATTCTTTGAGTTTCAATTCTTATTTTCCAATTTGCTTATACAAAAATTGCGCATCAAATTTGTCAATCACTCGAAGTAAAATCGTTATAGGATACTAAGTACACAAGATATTGTACTCACTCGCATAACGTGAGATTAGTATTTATCGTTGTACTTTTCTTATTAACGTAAGAGCAACCTAGAATATTTAGCGATACTCAATCTGAGTTATAATCATATAGTTGATTATACGAGTGGATTGATAATTTTTGTAATCCGGAGAAAGGTACTAAAAATTATTAATCGAGAATAGTGGACGTAGGTTTCGACTTGTGAAACTGAACCACTTCAAAATCCTGTGTGTCTCTCTTTCTCTCTCTCTCTCTTTATTATTGTTATTTCGATTTTGCATTTATTATTATTAATTTAATTAGTTGATTTTAATCAATAAAATCAAATAATTATTTTATATCATATATTTCGAAAAAGCGGTCATCGTTTTTAATACTCACTAGTACAGAAATGGTTTTTAGCTACGGTTAAAAACGACTTTTGGCTACGGTTCCTCGACCGTAGTAAATCGGGGCGTTGCCTTAGATCAAGTAGTTATGGCTACGGTCAAGAACCGTAGCCTAAAGTGACTTATGGCTACGGTTATTAATATGAACCGTAGCCTAAAGTGACTTATGGCTACGGTTATTAAGATTAAACCGTAGCCATATGTCACTTTAGGCTACGGTTCTCTTTTAACAACCGTAGCCTTTTCTCAATTAAAATTGTACAAAAAAAAATTATTTACAAAAATATGATTTATTATAAATGTAAATTCTTTAATTAAGATAATAATAATTAATTACAAAACCAGTGTTTATCATACAACTAACATTACAAATTAATATCAATACTTTGCTAAAAAAATAAATTTTCTCTGATGCAAAAGGTAAAGCTACAAATTTTCTCCAAGTAGCATCATTCAAATTGATTTCACATATCAACAATTTCTTAGGCACAATTCATGTCTCTCCATGCCTGACAAAAAACAGACAAAAAAAAACATATTGGACTTCACAGAAGAATTTTAAGTAGTATGAACTGCAGATAATAAGCTGTCAGAATCAGTAGGAGAATCGAATCATCAATTTTTTAGCTTGCACCCCTCACATTCTTGTATTTGAAGGGTCAGTTTCCCAACAAAATTGCTTGGAAAAATTATTGAAATGACTCGGCACTACAAAAGTGAGTCAAACTCCAAAGTAACTTCAACAACAATACAACAATGATTTTCCAAGAGCTTACAGTCATAGTCCTTAATAACAAAGAATCATCAAACATCTATCAAATTGTGAAAAGAGAAATAGCTTAACAGATATTAAACGGACTCAATAGCGCATTAGTTGTGTATTAAAACATAAGTCAGTCACCTGTACAAGTTTAAGATAGAAATCACTACGAGCATAGTTCCATAGCCATCTGCTACTTTACAACCGACAATAGGAAAGGTGACTTATGGTTCTTAGAAACCTGCAGAATTCCAACTGAGAGTCAAATATAGTTCAAATCATTGCTACCATTATCAAGAGAACTTATAACTTTAAGCAGCTTACAATCTTGCTCTCTCTTGTCATACTTACTTAATTCACCCCCCCCCCCCTTTCGTATTCGATCAATAGACTCCTCAATTGGTATCAGAGCCTCGTGCTCTTGATAAGCCTAACGGCTAGAGTCCGATTTTTTTTTGCGTCTATTTATCTTTTTTCCGCTGCATTTATTTTTTATCAAATGGATTCCAAACACCTAAAGTGTCCTATATTCAATGGGAAGAACTATGGTTTATGGAAAAATATGATGACCCACTTCATTAAGGGAAATGACTGGGAGTGTTGGTTGATTATCAAGAATGGTCCGAATAAGATCTTACTTACAACCAGTAATGGCACTACCGTCGAAAAGAAAGAAGAAGACTATATTGAGGCGGATTATAAAAAGGCCGAGAAGAATTCAAAAGCAATAAGCTTATTGCAAAACGGTATGATTACTACTGAATTCGATCGTTTCTCAACCAGTTCATCTGCCAAGGAAATATGGGATGGTCTAGAATTAGCCTATGAGGGAACCACTGTTGTCAAAAAGCAACGTATGGCATTACTAATGCGAAAATACGAGCTGTTTGCCATGGAGCAAAACGAGTCAGTTGATAGCATGTCCTCTCGCTTTTCTAGCATCATCAATGAGCTAAAGAATTTAGGAAGAACTTTTGACTCCGAGGAAATTGCTAGAAAGATACTCGAAGTATGTCTCATGAGATGGAGACATAAAGTATCTGTCATAGAAGAATGTAAGGACCTAACTTCATTATCCTATCAGGAGCTACTCGGAACCTTAATGGCTCACGAGATTACTCCGAATCAGGATGAGGAGGAAGTTGGCACAAGCAAAAAGATGGCCTTACAAGCTGAGTCTAGCAAGATTGATAATTCTTCAGATATTGAAGATAAAACTGTATTGTTTGTTAAACGTCTTAGGAAAAAGCCTTTCTTTCAAAATCAAAATAAGACATATAACAAATCAAAGCAAACTCCGAAGAAAACTTTTGAGTCAAAAGGGTCTTTCTCTAATCGTGGATGCTTCAAGTGTGGTGATAATGATCACATGATCAAAGATTGCCCTACATGGAAGAAAATTAAAGACAAAAATCAACGTGACAAAACAAAGAGAGAATTCAAGCAAGTTATGATGGCATACTGTTGGGGAGACTTGGACTCTGAAGATGGCGAATCCGAAGATGAAGAAGAATCTGTCAATCTTTGCCTAAGCAGCGTTAGTCTTGACCTATTCTCCGACAGCGACAGTGAAAGTAATGCTTCAAAAGCTGATATGTGTCTTGTTGGAAATTCAGATTCAGATTCAGAGGATGAAGAGGTACGTCTTCTTGAACTTAAAAAGCAAGTTAATAAATTTTCTAAGAGTGCTTTAATTAAGACCTTTGAACAAACCCTTGATCATTGTCATGAACAAAGTCTAGAGTTAAAAGACCTTAAGAAACAGATTTTAGATATTGCTGAGGAAAACCAACTTCTGAAAGCTAAAGCCAAAAAGCTCAAATCTAAAGTTATGGCTACTTCAGCTATAACTTCAGACAAGACAAATGCTGAGAAAAACGCTCTTGAATCAAAAGTTAAGGCTAGTGATGCCATAACTTCAGAGCTTAAACTCAACATTAAGCATCTTTAAGCTAAAGTTACAGCTAGTGATGCTATAACTTCTGAGTTGAAGAAAGTCAATGAGATTTTAAAAGATGAGCTTAATGGCAAAGATAGTATGGTTTCCGAACACAAGAGAGAAATTGTATTTCTCTCTAAGCAATTGGAAGAAACTAGTGGTAGTATGTCCAAACTTAAGAAACAACATGAAAATGAGAAACGTGTCTTGAATGAACGTTTTGATAAATTTCGTGAAGACTTTGAGAAAGGTAACTCTTCCAAGGATTCAAGTGTAGATCATTCAAAATGTGAAAAAGAAATTGAGTCCTTGAAAGAATTACTTTTACATGCACGAAAAGTTCATGATAAGTGGGAAGGAAGCACAAAGGTTTTAAACTTCCTTCGAACAATCGATAATAACATGAAGATGGGACTTGGTCATGAATGTTATAGCCGTAGAGACCATGATAAATGCAAATCTAATCCTTCTGATCACGATTTCAGAAAAAGAAAATATGTTAATCTTCCAGAATACTTGATTTGCAATTACTGTGGTTCTACTGGGCATATTCAAGTCAATTGTGTCAAACTTGCTTGGGATAAGAAAAAGAATGTTGAAACTGTTAAGACTTGTGATTTCATAGTGGAAGATGATGTCTCTACTATAGATGAACCTAAGGACAATGAAGAACGCAATAATGAGTTTAGATGGACTTATGATATGGCTTTTGATTACTCATCTGTTCCTTCAAAATCAAACAAAATAAATGAGAATCGAAAGCATACATTCAAGCCTAAAGTTCATAACTCTAAACCTAGAGCATCTCATGAAGGTACTAGTCCTAGAGCTACTTTTGTTAGAACAAAACCTAGAGTACCTTATGTTCCAATTGTTAGACAAAGACCAAGACAACCCAATGTCAAAGCCAAAAGAATAATAAGACAAGTATGGGTTAGAAGGGATCAAATATATAGAATCACTAACCATAAAGGACCCAACTTAGCTTGGGTACCTAAAAGTTGTATTTGATTCATTTGCAGGTGGAAGTGAAAGAAAATAATCTATGGTATCTCGACAGTGGATGCTCGAGGCACATGACAGGAGACAAAAATTTTTTTCTTTCACTAGAGCCCTTCTTTGGAGGCAAGGTTACCTTTGGAGATAACAAGAAGGGTAGGATTATTGGAGTAGGAAAAATTGGAATCTCAACCTCCCATTCAATCGATAAAGTATATCTGGTAAGTGGTCTTAAACATAATTTACTTAGTATTTCTCAATTATGTGACAAAGGAAATAGAGTTGTTTTTCATGCCGATGTTTGTCGTATCATAATTGAAGGTACTAGTAATGTTTTACTTGAGGGTCACCGTATGAGGAATGTGTATATGATTGACTTAAATGTTGTCAATACAAATTCCTTTTCGTGTATGAAAACAACCTCAGATGAGTCTTGCTTGTGGCACAAGAGGTTTTCACACATTAGTCCAACTATTTTAAAGAAACTTAAGTCCATGGATTTAGTTGAAGGCTTGCCCTCAATTAAATTCGAGCAAGAGACAATGTGTGACTCATGTGCCCGCTGCAAACATGTTAGATCCTCTTTTAAACCTAAGAGAATAGTTAGCACTAAACGACCACTTGAGATGGTACACATGGATTTATGTGGACCTATGAGAGTTAGAAGCCGTGGTGGATCAAATTATGTATTTGTTCTAGTCGACGATTACTCAAGGTATGTCTGGCCAATCTTTCTTTCTTCTAAGGATGAAACTTTTGATGAATTTGTGGTATTAATGAAGCTTGCCCAAAATAGATATGATAACAAGCTTATTTCGATTCGGACGGATCACGGCACGGAATTTGACAATCAATTGTTTATAGAATTTTGTAGGGAAAATGGTGTGGGACATAACTTCTCCGCACCACGTACCCCACAACAAAATGGTGTCGTGGAACGTATGAATCGAACCCTAGAGGATATGGCTCGTACTATGCTTTTATGTAGTGGCCTTCCTAGAAGCTTTTGGGCAGAAGCTGTTAGTACCGCATGCTATGTGCATAATAGAGCTATGATCTGACCTATTTTGAAAAAGACTCCCTATGAACTATTAAGAGGGAGAAAACCCAATATATCACATCTCCGTTGCTTCGGGAGCAAATGCTTTGTTCACAATAATGGAAAAGAAAATTAAGGAAAATTTGACCCCCGAAGTGATGAAGCTGTTTTTCTGGGATATTCGGATCATAGTAAAGCTTACAAAGTGTTCAATAAAAGAACCTTGCGTATAGAAGAAAGTGTTCATGTTCGCTTTGACGAAGATAATGTGTTTGATAAAGTTGAACAGGAAGAAGAGGATCCAGATGAGCCCGATTTCTTTCTAGCAAGAAATGAGCCCTTAAATGAAGATGAAGATATTCAAGGTATCAATGATGAACTAGATAATTCTGCAAACGATCCTAAGAGGAGTGATGAGTCCATAGTTAATGATACTATCGACCCTTCCTTAGATAAAGAAAAAGATCTTGAAATTATACCTAATGATGTTGTAACTTCTGATCCAAATCATGATATTTCTAATGAAGTTAGTGATACTTTTGAAGAAAATCCCGAGTCCAACTCAGGGGGAACAAATCATGATTCTTCGTCTGCAGATGATTCTAGTCCATCAAATGATAATGAGCCTAGAGTTCTCAAAAAGTGGAAACATCAAAGCTCCCACCCTTTGGACAAAATCCTAGGGGATCTAGAGCAAGGCATTAAAACTAGAAGGTCCTTGAATAATTTCTGCTCGTTCTTTTCGTTTCTATCAACCATTGAACCTACCAATATTAAAGAAGCTCTTGCGGAACCTGATTGGATAACTGCTATGCAAGATGAGCTTCAACAATTCGAACGCAATAAGGTATGGCACTTGGTGCCACGACCTAGTGATCAAACTGTTATTGGTACAAGATGGGTGTTCAGAAACAAATTGGACGATACAGGACTTATTACAAGAAACAAGGCATGACTAGTTGTCCAAGGCTACAATCAACAAGAAGGGATCGACTATGACGAGACCTTTGCACCTGTAGCAAGACTTGAGGCTATACGTCTCATTATTGCCTTTGTTGCTCATAAAGGAATGAAACTATTCCAAATAGACGTTAAGACTACATTTCTTAATGGTTATTTGGAAGAAGAAGTTTATGTAGAACAACCTCCCGGATTTTTAGATAACAAGTTTCAAAACCACGTTTATAAATTAGACAAAGCTTTATATGGTTTGAAACAAGCTCCAAGGGCATGGTATGACAGATTATCCAAGTTCTTATTACAAAATAATTTTATAAGAGGATCTGTCGATAAAACCTTGTTCCTAAAATCCGAGGGTTCTAATTTACTTGTTGTGCAAATTTATGTAGACGATATTATATCCGGTTCTACTAATGAAAAATTGTGCAAGTATTTTTCAGATCTAATGACTTCTGAGTTTGAAATGAGCATGATGGGAGAACTGAAGTACTTCTTAGGCTTACAAATTCAACAAACAAAGGATGGTATAAAGATTCACCAACAGAAATATATCAATGAACTGATTCGAAAATTCGGTATGGAAAATGCAAAATCTTACGATACACCTATGGTACCTGAAAAGAAGATGACTATAGATGAACATGGTAAGTGTGTCGATGAGACTACATATCGAGGTATGATTGGTTCACTTTTATATCTAACTGCAAGTCGTCCTGATATAATGTTTAGCGTATGTGTCACGTGCGCGATATCAATCGTGTCCTAAAGAGCCACATATGATTGCGATTAAACGTATCTTGAGATATTAATTGGTACATCTAATTTATACTTATGGTATCCACTTGAGTGTAATTTCGATCTAGTAGGATATTCAGATGCAGATTATGCAGGATGTTCTTTAGATAGGAAAAGCACTTCTGGGTATGCAACGTTTGTTGGACCTTGTATTATCACATGGGGGATCAAAGAAACAAAATTCAGTTGCAATGTCTCACTGGCGAGAATGTATCTCATGGGACTGGTATGTTCTCAATTACTTTGGTTAAAGCAACAACTATGTGATTATGGTATTAATATAGGTCGTATGCCTATTATGTGTGACAATACGAGTGCTATAGATATTCGACACCATTTCCTACGAGATCATGTAGAGAAAGGCAACATTTCACTTGAATTTTGTAGTACCGAAAGGCAATGGGCTGATATCTTGACTAAGGCATTAGCTAGAAAACGCTTTGAGTTATTGAGACTTGAGATTGGTTTAATTAGCGATAATTAAATCCGTCATAATTATGTCTGGGAACCTGAATGACTGGCTAGGAAGATGAGATTGTACGATTGTGTCCGTATATTTTTGTTGCAAGTTTAATTATGTTAAATAATATTTATTTTACGTCTTATATCTTGCTTATGTGTATGGTTATATTTTATATTCTGCATAATCACATTTCTTTACAAAAATTCGACAAAATCTACAATAAACTGCCTAAATATAATAAAGATATTTCTATCTTATTATATTCCTACACAAATCATGCCTAAACTCCATCACAAGATTTTCTTTCCTAATCTTGCTTCAAAGAGGATTCTTTTCTTCTTATTGTTATATAAGAAATAGGAGATAATACTAAAAGCAAAAAAAAAACAAAAAAAGGGTGCCGTGAAAAAAAAAAAAAAAAAAAAAAAAAAAAAAAAAAAAAAAAAAAAAAAAAAAAAAAAAAAAGGAAAGGCATAAAAGAATTTAAGGAAAGTGGTATTATTTTCTCTCTTTAAGGAATTCTATTCTTACCAAAACACAAATTCCTTATGCTATATATACATCTTTAATCTCTCCATAATTCTCATCAATTCTAATCATCTAAAACCCTAATACCTTTTGCTAAAATCTTCTAATTTAATAATGACAAATCAACCTACAACCCGTTTTCAATCCAAGAAACATGTTGTTATTAGAAAGAAGGTAAGGCAATCACCGCCAAGACCCACGCGCTCCACCTCACCAGCCGAGACCCCACGCTCCCCACGGTCCGCCGACCTACCCGACAACGACAAGAAGCGACGGAAATTGGTTAAGGGTAAGGGGAAGTTGGTTTCGGAAATTGAGGTAAGTTCAAAGACTGAGAACTATATACTTCAAGATGGTTCTTCACGTGTTCTTTACGCACAGCATATGGATGATTACACCAACAATGGACTGAATAATCTTCGATTAACTCAAGTAGAACGAAGCAATATCAATCAAGTTGCTCGATATCGCATTCACGCAGGACAAGTTTATTCGATTGATTGGTTAAAGCAATACAAAGCACTTGGGTTGTTCAAGAATTTTCTCAAAGATCAAGGATGGGAAAATATTGTTGCTGTAAGTGGTCCTGTCTTTCCTATTGAGGTATATCAATTTATGCTACTGTTCAATTTAAGGAAGGAAATTTATTTCTTTGTGGTTAATGAGATTTCTATACGAGTCTCACCTGGTGATTTTTGCGACTTGGCTCGAGTTCCTAAAGAAGGAATTGATATCAATCCAAGCGTAGAATGGGGAAGTGTGTCACCTGAAAAGAGGTTGATAGTGAAACGGTATTTCAAACAAGATGCGACTTCATCTGAGACTATCTTAACTGCGAAGTTGTCGCCAACCTTGAGGTTCTTTTTGAACTTTCTTTGGACTACCATTGTTCCTCGAAAAGAAGGTAGAGATAAATTCGGGGCTCATGAGATGATTATTATGAAGGCTTGGCTTGAAGGAGAAAAGGTTAGTCTACCCTTGCTTGTGTTTCATAAAATTATACAAGCTAGTGTAACGGCTAGGATGGATGATTTAGCTTCTACTTTAAGTTTGCCTTATGGGAATTAAATATCTCGAATTTCAGAAGAAAGGAGTATTGGGAAGCATAGTTATGGAGTTATATAAAATGACGAGATGAGCGATCTTTATCTATCTTATATGAAGCTCGTTATTAATGGCACCGAATTATGTTTTGAGACAAAAGGAGAAAAAGGAGAAAAAGGAGGAAAAAGCAATGTGAGTTTTGAGATGTTGGATTCTAAGATGGATTCAAACTTTACTTCTATTCTTGGAACGATTAATGAGCAAGACAAGAAATTAGGAGAATTGTTTGATCTTATTAAAAGGGAAATGAGAGTTGATACTAGTGGACCAAGTGAGGTTAGCTCGGCTCGTATCCAAACCGTGTTGTCACGATTTGACACCAAAATCGACAGTGCTCTTAAGGCCGTCGTGCGAACACACTCTAAGTCTACTCTTATGAAGGAAGGTTTGGCTAGTTTGGTTAAGTTTGGTGATGAGCTCTTGCAATCTGGGAAGGAGATGAGGTCTGAGATGCAAACTATATATGAAGCAGTTAAAGCTATGACTTTGAGAATTGGTAACTTCGATACTCGATTGACTGCCCAAGCTGCACTCCTAGACCATTGTCATGCGCGACTCGAAGACTTGGAATATCGAACCCGTCCTAGGTCACACCCGCCGAGCCCACGTTACCCTTGACCATCTTGCCCTAATCCATTCAACCTAGCCTTATCTTTTTAATTCCTTTGCTCACAATAAAAATCCATTCTTATGGATATTAGCTTTTTCAATTCCGCATTATTCCTTTTGTGATTGCAAGTTTATAATATTATTATGCTAATTAAGAACTAGATTGCGTTTAATATAATACGTTTTTCATGATTAATTCTTGTCTCATAATATATTATTCTGGTCGTTCTACGTTCTTATCTTTTCAATGATGCCAAGAGGGGGAATTGTTTTTATGATTTGCGACTGTCTCAAGTTAATTCTCTCATGGTGTTCTATAGTTATAACTTTGAAGAGATTATTAGTTTCTGCGCTCAACTGTTCTATAATTTGGGAAGTATTATGTTGAGGGGGAACTAGACTTAGACACAAATCATAGGAGACTTGTCATCATCAAAAAGGGAGAATATGTTGGACCTTTAGTCCTTATTAATTATTTTGATAATGACAGTAATGATTTGTATGTGGACTTAATATTATAAACATATGCGTGTAATTGTGTGCTTAAGTCTTAATATAGAAAGGAACAATTACAATGACGCAAGCTTGAAGTTTGGACCAAGAAGGTACAACTTCAAATATACTTGATCAATGTATTCAAGCAAGATCAAGATCAGAAATCAACCACAAGACTCAAGATGAGAGACTTGTGAAGAGACGATTCGTTTACTGAAGATCTACTGAAGATTAGATAGTATAGGTTGTCATTCGGTAATGGTTTTACTTTGTTTGATTTAAAGGTTAGTGAAGTTATGACCTAATAGCCATAACTTCATTGCTAGACAAAAATGATGCGTTAATTTTTGGAAAATATATTTTTAATGATTTATAAAATAAGAGAGTATTTATTTTAATTGGAATTAATTAATAAGAATTTAAGTTAAATAAACTATTGGTTTGTAACACGATATTTATATCGTCATGCAACCTAGGGATTTAAATAAAATTCTATCTCGATTTGTTGTGGGCTATAGAAGCAAGAAGTGGACCGACGGAGGCCTAGAGGCTGGCCAAACCCTAGGTGGCCGAACCCTAGGGAGGCCGAAACCCTAGGGAGGCCGAATCCCTAGGAGACCAAACTCCTTCTTCCTTTGCTTCTTACTTGTTCATCAAGTTGTTTAGGGATTTATTCTTCCAGAACATTCTTATGCCCTAATTCCAGAACATTCCTAACCCTAATTCTCTTCTACTATAAATACTCTCATTCATTCAACAATAAAAGTTGACACACACATCTACACTTTTAGAGAGAGAAATATTTTAAGCAAAATTCTTTGAGCTTTAATTCTTATTTTCCAATTTGCTTATACAAAAATTGTGCATCAAATTTGTCAATCACTCGAAGTAAAATCGTTATAGGATACTAAGTACACAAGATATTGTACTCACTCGCATAACGTGAGATTAGTATTTATCGTTGTACTTTTCTTATTAACGTAAGAGCAACCTAGAGTATTTAGCGATACTCAATCTCAGTTATAATCATATAGTTGATTATACGAGTGGATTGATATTTTTTGTAATCCGGAGAAAGGTACTAAAAATTATTAATCGAGAATAGTGGACGTAGGTTTCGACTTGTGAAACTGAACCACTTCAAAATCCTGTGTGTCTCTCTTTCTCTCTCTCTTTATTATTGTTATTTCGATATTGTATTTATTATTATTAATTTAATTAGTTGATTTTAATCAATAAAATCAAATAATTATTTTATATCATATATTTCGAAAAACGGTCATCGTTTTTAATACTCAATTCACCCCCCCCCCCCCCTCTTTCGTATTCGATCAATAGACTCCTCAACCACGACCAAGTTCCTCATGGACGGGTGTATCAGAAAAAGAGCTTGAACCCGCAATTTCAAAATTCTGAGACGTTTCATGATGTTGAGCAGGGGAAGCATCGGCAGCAGGAGAAGTCGCATCTGAATTTTGAGAAGTACCCACTTCTAATGGTGTAATTACAGAGGGTTGTTCATCCTCCATGTTGATGAAAGAAACAGGGGAAGCCCGAGTATCAGAAACATGTAAGTTGAGATAAGGAAACTCGTTTTCGATAAAGACGACATCGCGAGAAGAAAAATAGTCCGTTGTATCTAAATCATATACTTTCCAGCCTCGTTTACCAAAAGGGTAGTCAAGGAAAACGCACTTCCGACTACGACTAGCGAATTTGTCACGCGAGCGATTTATATTTCGTACATAACATAAACATCCAATAACACGAATATGACTCATCGGAGGTGACTTATCAAATAATAGCTCAAACGGGGTTTTACCATTTAGAAGAGGCGAAGGCGTGCGATTAATTAAATGGACAGCTGCGAGTACACACTCACCCCAAAAGAAAATAGGTAAACCCGCTTGAAAAAGTAATGCCCGAGCAACATTTAAAATATGTCTATGTTTACGCTCAACTCGTCCATTTTGCTGAGGCGTATCAACATTAGACGTTTGATGAATAATGCCATTTTCCTCAAAATAAGAATGTAAACAATGAAACTCGTAGCCATTATCGCTTGTAATACTACGTATTTATGAGTCTTGGGGTACTCTATCGAGTAGGCCTTACTCTGTCGAGTAAGGGCGTGTTGCGGAATAAAATAGTTTCTAACCTGTTGGGTACTCGATCGAGTAACGTGGGTACTCGATCGAGTAAGGGGGCACTCGATCGAGTACCATAGCTACTCGATCGAGTAGCCGGTTTACGGGGGCTGTTTTCTCGGGTTTTGTTAATAATACGATTAGAGTATATAATACTTCCGTCATTGTTCCTAAATCACTTTTCAAAACCTAATCACTGTGAGAAGAGAAAGCAAACTACGTTATTAGCTTTAATCGCATTGTTGGCAAATCCCGGAGCTTGGAAGGTCGGATTTCACTTTCCTATATACCGTTGTGATCCTTGCGTCGAGGGTAAGACCTATATACCGTTTTTATGATGTTTCTTTAAAGTTGGTTAAACCCTAATTTGGGGATTTGGGGGTTTTGTTGTTTGTATGCTTGGTAGTGATTATGTGTTTGTATATTAGGAGGAGGATTCGTAGAGGAAGCTTTTTGATATCAATTTTGTGAGATCGTCCGATTGTTGTGCTTTCAGGTAGAGTTTCCCTACTCGTATTACTTAAATAATGTGTGGTGATTGTCCGTAGTTAGTGTGGTTGATTGATTCAGACGGTTGTGATTATACATTGTTGATAGATTCAGACGGTTGTTGATATTGTGATTGTGATTGTTTGTCTATGGTTCTCGAGATGCGTTCTACCGAGTGGAGTCACTTGCGGGAGTGGCTTTACGCCTAGTTTCGCCCTTCGTGGAACCCGCCACGGAAGGGGATGTGCACATTAATGGGGACAGGGTTATCGCTCGGTATGATGAGCGGGGATTTGGTGGGTACGGCTGCGGTCCCCCCCGGCGGGTGGCTGGTCCGGTGGACGGTCGGTGACGGAGATGGAGTGGAGTGGATGATTGTGTATGATTGTATGAGTTGTATTGTTTATTGTTCTATTGGTTATATAATTTATGTAAATAGTACTGACCCCGATTATTGTTTTAAAACCCGCGGTGATCCATTCGGGGATGGTGAGCAGATATTGAGCAGGTATGAGTTGAGTACTGGGATAGCTGGGATGTGCCACGATCTGATGATAGAAGTCTTCCGCTGTAGACTAGTAGTTTTTATAAACTTTTCAGTTAGATCAGTAAACAGTCAGTCTGAGGATATGTATTTGTACTTTTGGTTTTGGTTCTGAGATTGTAACCTTTCACTAAGTATTTCTATTTAAACGTTGTTTCATTATTGTTTATTATTTGATTATCATTGCCTCGGGTAACCGAGATGGTAACATCCTTATACTTGGGTGGTCCTGGTAAGGCACTTGGAGTATGGGGGTGTTACATCGCTCCTCACAATTTTGATGGAACGATCAAATTGTCGAGAGATTAAGGCAAAAAAAATTCTTTAGCTTTTGTGGTGCCTCATGTTTACCTCGCAACAAATAAACCCAAACTGACCGGGAAAAATCGTCAACAATTGTTAAAAAAGAACGAAAGCCACAAGCACCATTAGCGGTATACGGACCCCATAAATCACAATGAATCATGTCAAAAATAGCAGCGGATTTATTATTACTTAGATCAAACGATTCACGTGTTTGTTTGGCTCGAAGGCACACATCACAGGTAAGAAACGAGGCAGAGAATTTATTTGTATGTGAAAACCTAACCTGATACCATGTAAGAATTGATATTTTGGGAAAATATTGTTGTGTTTTCATTCAACCAAACAATTGCTACATTTATACAATGCTATGGCCTATGAAAATAAGGAAACAAATAAATTACATATAACCTAATGTACAAGTTTTACCAAAACCGAGTGTGAAAGCAATATCATACAATATGCACAAAATCGGAATTATATCACAATATTCCTATTACTTGCGTCCAACGATGACCTATCTCTTTCTTCATACTTGCAAAACAAAAGAAAAAAAAACACTTGTGCCGAATGACAATTATGCGTGTGGAAATGAGGATTGAAAAGATTGTGCTTGATGCCGAGTGTTTTAGACTTGTACGGAGTAGTTCACACAGTGTACAGGGGGAGGTTGGACAAGACGGCACAGTCCCAAAACTGTTTTTTTGTTTAGCTTACTGATTACAGTGACAATTCTTTCAGATCACTGGTTTGTCTCATAAATTCTTATTTAAAATAAGTATATCCGTCTCAAACTTAGTACGAGAAAAATAGATTGATGTGACAAGAGCAGATTGCCTAGGGATTAGGAAATAGCTCGTCTCATCTGTCTAAACGGGATACAATTCGACTAGTTTCAAGCTTATGTACGGATCGATATACCCGTCAATGCTTTTGTCTTTTAGTGCTTGTATTGCTCTAAGCTGATTTTTTTGCTCATGAGTCAAGAACCGTCTGAAAGTTTTCTTCCTCGGAACAAGATTCTTGCTTAATGCTTATTGTTGCTTGCGTAGTGTCACGGTCCGCTACTTTTGCCGGACCGTGGCGCGCACCTTTGCCCCTTCTCTAGGCAAGATGCAAGCGACAAGGCTCTTCGTACTAGTGAGGGATCGCCCACTAGCACGATACTCGGGTCTCGGGGGTGTGTGTCGGGAATCCTAGTCACGATTATCAAGTCCGACACACGAAAGCAATAAAAGTAAGCAATACGATTATTGAAAGCAAGCAACAAGCAACAACAAGCTTTTGGATGAGAAGCGGTTTTTCATTGACTAGCACCTCTCAAAGAGGGAAATTTGATAGTTTGGTCCTGGTAGCAGGATACATTGAATTTACAAGTTTAGTTCAGAATAGCGATATACCTATTTATGGAAACCTATTCTAAAACTACTAAGAAAATCCTTACTACAAATGTACAAGGAAAATGAAATTACATAAGCATAAATAAATCTAAGGGCTCAAGTGTGCGGATCGTCACACTCTCCCCCACCTAATCTGTTGCCGCCCTCGGCAACACAAAAAATCTTGAACGGTGCTTCAGTGAGACATCCTCGGTGAGCTCCGATTGTCCATGCAAAGTGTTGGGGATTGGCTTGTACAACTCGGCTTGAATGTGCGCTTCGTCCCAAACAATGACTGGCCTCTTCGTCCCTTCAAGGATAGGCTGGAGTTCCTTGACATAGAAGCTGCCGAACGTCATGTTCTCCAAGTTCACCACGTGCTCCTTGTCTCTCGGGAACGCCCACTTTGCCGCTGCTTGAAAAGTGCTCTCTGGGGCTTCCTCCAAGTACTGGCCCCAACGGATCTTCGTCTTGTCTCTCGTCACTTCAAAGCACCGCATTCAAGGGAATGTGAGATCTCCGGACGCCGAATCGCATTTCGGCGCGGCCCCCGATGGTACGAGGCCTTCTCTCTTGGGTCGACTGACCCGCAAACCAGGACGTCGATTCAGCACATCGACGCGGCCCCCTGATGGTACGAGGCCTACTTCTTTGGGCATCTCTGCCCTCATTGTCTACTCCTCGGTGAGGGGGTAGACTCTTCTTTCGTCCCCCAGGCCACTTAGCATCGTAGTTAGCCTGGGTCTTGTTCGCCCTCGGCTCCACCGAACCTTTAGGCATTCTCCAAGGTCGCATCCCTTGTTTCGGCATCGGTATCACCCTCATAGCCGAAATTCGATGCTGCCCCTTGTCTTCGTCGCCATCTACCGTATTCACTACGATAGACCCCATTAGTAGCATCGATCCGTCACTCGGTTTCAATACCACCAAGGCTTTCTGAAAGAACTGCATCCCGAGTACTAACTTGAAGTCATCCCGGCGGAACGGTGGTGAAGTCGAGCTCCCCCGCCCACTCACCCACTTGGACCGCGACCTTCTTAGCCACTCCTTGGACGCGTCTCATTTTCCCATTGACCGCTTCAGCAGGGGCGGTGTTAGCATCCGCGTAACTAGCCCCAACCGATCGCCTTCCTCTTTCGTAACAAAGTTGTGGGAGGCGCCCGAGTCGATCAAGGCTCGTGCTTGCTTCCCATTCACCATCAAGTTCACGTACATGAGCCCGTTGGATTTCTTGGCGGAGGAATCTTCGTATTTCCCCATCGCGCTGATCCGTTGAAGTGAGCCCATCCGTGGTTGGTCTTCACCATCACTCGAGTCTTCGTTACACTCTTGGTGATAGTTGGCCAACGCCCCATCAAGATGTTCTTGAGCCCCTTTCGGCATCTTCTTGAACATGGCATTGAACTCCGCTTGGTTCGGACAATCGGCCATCTTGTGAGGACCCTTGCACACAAAACACGCGAACGGTCTCTTCGTTGTGGAAGCAGTAGAGTTTCCCACCTTAGAAGACGAGCTTGAGGGCGAGTTTGTAGTGCTCGCCGATTGGGCTTGACTTCCTTGTGAGCGGAACCGACTGTTCCCAACGGAAATGGCGCTGTTTTGTGGCCTTTGTCCATTGTACCCACTCTGTGATGCACCAGTATTCCCCGTTGGTGCCACCACTCTTGGTGCCTCTCGCTCCCCATGAAAGTCGAGCAGGCGCTCCGCGGCCGATATGGCCGAAGACAGAGTTTTGGGATTCTGCCTCATGACCTCCTGTTGTGCCCACCTCTTCAACCCGTCAATGAATTCGAATGTCCTATCCGTCTCGGACATTTCGGTAATCTCGAGCATGCACGCTGAGAATTCCCTCACATATTCTCGGATTGATTTGGTGTGCTTTATTTCCTTCAACTTCTTCCGAGCAACAAACTCCGTGTTCTCGGGGTAGAAGTGATCCTTCAAGATCTTCTTGAAGTCGGCCCACGATGTCACCGTAATCGTGCCCGCATCGATTTCCTTGTACCTAGCCCTCCACCACATCTTGGCATCGTCGACTAGATACATGCTTGCCGTGACAACTTCCGCGTCTTCGTCGAGCCCACTTACTCGGAAGTATTGCTCCATATCGAAGATAAAGTTATCGACCGCTTTCGAATCCCTCGCCCCATCGTAGGCACGAGGTGGGGGTGCCTTCACCTTATGGCTCCCCATAGATTTCCCGTCATTGCCTACCGCTTTCACGAGCGTGGCACAAGTGTTCTCTAACATCTCGACCTTTCGGTGCAGATGATTGATCTCTTCCTCCCGATCGTCGGGGATCGCACCACTGATCGCTTGGATGCGAATGTCCATCCCGTCTACCTTCGTCTCAAGGTCACAAACCGTCTTTTGCAACTCCTCGAGGCTCGCGGCCATCCGCATCACGATGTCCTCGAGTTTGGGAAGCTTGACGTCGATTGCGTCCTCTAAGGCATCCACTCGGTCCTCGATTGTTTCGCCCATTTTCTCGATCTCGATAAACAAATGCGGCTTGCAGACGCCCGTCCGAAGACCGGGCTCTGATACCAAATGTCACGGTCCGCTACTTTTGCCGGACCGTGGCGCGCACCTTTGCCCCTTCTCTAGGCAAGATGCAAGCGACAAGGCTCTTCGTACTAGTGAGGGATCGCCCACTAGCACGATACTCGGGTCTCGGGGGTGTGTGTCGGGAATCCTAGTCACGATTATCAAGTCCGACACACGAAAGCAATAAAAGTAAGCAATACGATTATTGAAAGCAAGCAACAAGCAACAACAAGCTTTTGGATGAGAAGCGGTTTTTCATTGACTAGCACCTCTCAAAGAGGGAAATTTGATAGTTTGGTCCTGGTAGCAGGATACATTGAATTTACAAGTTTAGTTCAGAATAGCGATATACCTATTTATGGAAACCTATTCTAAAACTACTAAGAAAATCCTTACTACAAATGTACAAGGAAAATGAAATTACATAAGCATAAATAAATCTAAGGGCTCAAGTGTGCGGATCGTCACACGTAGCCTCTCCTTCTGGAAATTTTTTCTAGAAAAAGTTAAGCAAGGAATTAAAGATGAGCCTATAGTCAACTCTTATGGTCACTATCAGCTGAAAATTCTTAATACTATGAACTTGATAAGGAAATGACACAAGCTTAATCACCAATGGTGGGTGGGACTAACTTATGTCACCCTTGTAGTAGATGAGTGAGAAGAGAGAAAGTCAAGGGATTTGGAACCAAAACCACCTTGAAAGAGTTGTTTCTGTTGCTAACACAAGGGTAAGGCTGCGTATATCCGACCTCTCCCTACCCCACAATTTGCGGGAGCCATTAAGACACTGGGATAATGTTGTTGTTGTTGTTGTTGTTGTTGTTGTTGTTGTATAATAACAATGAGAAAACATAATGCTTCGAAATATAATAAGTCAATTTAACTCTCATACACAATAATACTTTGGTATTTATATGAGACTTTCAAAGTATTAGAAAGAGAATCATAACGATTTTTCTCTCTTTCTTATTCGCTGAAATTATACTACGAATTAAATATATGTAAGCAGTATTTTATTTAAATAGTATGATTCTAGTGAATTGGTAGAGTATAACTAACTATACTGACCTTTGAGTCTTCGACAATGATTTTCAGAACGCCTACGACTTTCTTTAGAGTCATTCTTTACTTTGATCTATCTATCAAATTCTTCAACAATTCCTAGTGATAATTTGTTTCAATGGAGTTATGGATACCGTCATTAACATTATTAATACTCCTCCGTCCCGGTCAATAGTTATCTATTTCGACTTAACTTCTCTCACTTCTTCAACCCTTATTCTTTTCTCCAGACCTTGTATACACCCAGTAACTCTCCCCTCTTAAGCACCAAGTATCTCTATATATGAAGTACTCCCTCCCATTCACAATAAACCTCACATTTCATTTTGGCACAAATATTAAGGAAACACAATACCCCACCATATAATTAAATTTGAACCACACAAATACACTACCCCCACCATACAATTAAATTTGGACCACACAAACACTTACCAAAAAAGGAAATAGGGAGGTTATTGTGAATAGACGGAAAAGGAAACATGGAGGTTTATTTTGAATGGGAGTTTGAGTATATATTTGCATTGGTTGTAATTTATCTCCAGGGCCCCACTTATATGCCCTGGGCCACTTGACAGTTAAGAAAGTAAGTGGGACTTCACTGTTTTTTATCCTTCGTTTTTTATAACCTGAGACTAAGACCATCCCCAAGTTGGGTCGTGAGCTTGTTGGGTCTCCTTAATGACACCTTAAATTATGATTAAGGGGATAATTTTGGTAACCTTGAATTACTCAGGGTCAATTGGTGACCTTGAGTTGAGTTGGTGACCTTGTTGGTGACCCGATAGGTGGCATTCTCTTATTGGCTGGAAACCAGAAAAAAAGGACAACCATCAAAACAAAGGGAGGTGACCTTTGGTTGAGTATGGTGATCCGGTAGGTGGCACTCTCTCATTGGCTGTAAAGTGGAAAATGATTGGATTGGTGACCTAGGTCGTGACCTTTTGCTTGGTAGGGTGAAAATAGGTCAAGATAATTAAGGTGTGATTAAGAGGAAAAATATTGGTGACCCGATTAACTCGACTTCTGCTTGGGGATGGTCTTGCACTGAAAATAAGGAGGAACAGATGCTATTGATGCAACATGAGATGCGAAAGAAGATGTTGCATTCTTGTGCTCAGACCTATGTCTATATAAAGCGTTCACTATGCTCTCCACATTTATCATCTTGGCTTCCTTTCTATATTTAGTCATTCTCATTATATCCATCCAAGAAATAAAGAAATTAATAAACTTGTCCTCATGCCTAGGGTTGCAAGAGATCCACTTGTTCTAGGTCGAGTCATTGGGGATGTCTTAGATCCCTTCGACAGGACTGTTCCCTTAAGAGTCACCTACAATGGTAGGGATGTTAATAATGGATGTGAATTTAGGCCCTCCCAAATTGTCACCCAACCTAGGGTTCAGGTTGGAGGTGATGACCTCAGGACTTGCTACACTTTGGTATGTAAAACAAAATCACTTATTAAACATTACAAAGAGGCCTTAATTACAATGTAATTTTCGGCTCAATTTTAATTATGGGTCATTCCGAAATACTCCCTTTATTATATTTGAAACATGGGGTAAGACTGCGTACACCTAAAATGCCTAGAGTAATTAATTCGTCATATGCTACCTCGGTAAACTGATAGTAATAAGCTAAAGTCCTCTTGTATATAATATAGGTGATGGTGGATCCGGATGCTCCAAGCCCAAGTGATCCAAATCTTCGGGAATACTTGCACTGGTATGCTTCTGTTTGTATGTATCACAGGCCACATAACAGCAAAAGCTCAAAGGCTTCTGATTTTTTTATTAATCGTTAATATTATCTTTGGTTTCCCACGTCTATTCCATATGCTTCGTTACAATGTGTGTTGTATGATAGATCGTCTCGAACGTCATTTACATAAGACTGAGATCAATGACAGGTTATAATATGGTATTAAAGGCCATTGTAACCATATTTTGAGGTGGTATTCGACTCTTTTTAGCGCAACAACTGAGATCAGGGAGCGACAACTGATTTTTGGATCAAGAAAACCGATATTATACCATGTTTGTAATGACGCCAACCATTAAACAGGTACCTCAAATCAACTAGACCAAGTATTGCCGTGGTGATTTTTGCTTGTAAGGAATTTCCTTTTTTTTTTTTTTCTTTTTTTCCAATTATATTTCTCCGGTACTAGGGTGTTTGATAAAGATGAGGTTTTTTTATCAACTTATAAATTTTGTTTTTTAAATGTTGATGGAGGGAGATTTGGTTCTTGAATCCTTTAGCTTTTGTTCAATCTAGGCAGCTTATCAACTTATATATATATATATATATATATATATATATATATATATATATATATATATATATAATCGTGATCCTGTGCGAACCAAATTACGGTGCGCGAATCGTATTTAACTCATCTATACCATTGGATCAAACAAATAAAGGGTCCTGATTAGAACTTAGTCTCCCATCCCGTGTCAGCATATCACTTTCCCAGTTCCCCTTACCTACTCTCTTATCCATTCACACCAAAAAAACAAATACTTCTCTCATCCCATTTCCACTCAAAACACACCAACCACCTACAAACTTCACCTGCCGGTGGCCAAACGTCTTTCCGATCAGATACATCTTATAACATATCTAGATACACTTTAGCAATATTACCATGTTTTCTACACGCAGGTGAAGTTTGCTGGTGATCGGAGAGTAGGTTCGTAATATTACCATATCTTTTTTTAGATCTTTAGAGTAGGTTCGTAATCACCTTTTAACTTCCTCCAAAGAGTGGGAAACCCTACCTTTTTTTTTTTTTGCGACTTTCCCCTTTTTTGAATGTTTGCTTGACTAGAATTGCTGACCTAATAACTAAAATCATTACAACAATTATTTAAAAGATTTGAAAATTACATTGACCATATAATGATGTGGTATTAACTTTGTGATGTATTTTTATTTTTTGTGGCTGATGGCTGACGGCTGGCTGTAAGTGCTATTGAGTTTATAATTCTCTTGAATATTTCGCTATTGTTAATAATTAATGCATTTGTATTCTGTGGGTTGAAGGTTGGTGACTAATATTCCTGGGACCACGGGTGCAACCTTCGGTGAGTCCTACCTTTCATTTTCTTCTTCCATATACATGTGCATTAAGCTGCTGGTTTTTACGGAGTTCCCTCTCTTTAAATCCAAGTGCTCCATCTAATCTCGCTGTTTATGTGAGAGGTTTTTTTTTTAAAACATAGGGTACTTGGATTTAAAGGTAAAGAGAAATTTACAAGCGAGCTACGGAATACAAGTATATCTTAGTCCATAAGACCATAACCCACAATATATTGAGCTTTCTTCGTTTTTCATAACGATTTATATCAGGTTTATGCTGTGAAAGTAATAAAATTTGCAGTTAGTCTTGTTGAAGACGGGTCGAAGTAAATGACGGGTAATGTCACTCACAAAACGGATAGGGAGGACAAGGTGGGGGCACTCTCATGTGCTTCCCTCTCTCCTCTATTTGGGTCATTTGTGAGAGGAAATGGTATCCGTCACTCCAAAGTGACGGATACATGCCGTCTTCAATGAGATTTTGTGTAAAATTTGTCACACCTTCAAAGTTTGGGGAAGTTAGTTTGAACTTTGAAGATAAAGCGCAACAAACAAGTGTATGGTCTGTGTAGAGATAAACAATAGGGTATCAAAAGTAATTTTTTTTTAAATAAAAGTTTGTGTTGGGTCCATTGATAATACTTCGTGGTGTCATGAATCATGATCAATCATTTCTTTACCTAGTACACTATTTGGAAGACACTTAAACGGTTGATACTTCGTACTTGTATTAGTCTAATCAATACTTGGTTCACTAACTAGACCATATAGTTTTACAGTAAGTCCTTTATGACGGCCCTCATAAACTGGTGATGGGTCAAATATTATTCATATGGGTAGATAAGACAAAATTAGAGTGCGTAGAAAGTCACAAATGATTTGTCCTTATATACACATGTGTGTTTTATTTGGCTCGTCATAAGCTTGTGACGGATACTGTCTGTCACAAATGAGAATTTGTGATAGTTTTATACTCCCTCCAATTTCATTTATTGTTCCTCTTTCCCTTTCCATCCATTTTCCTTATTGTTTCCTCTTTCCTTTTTTGGACAACTTTGTGTGGTCCAAAATCAATTTGATGTGGGGTCATGTGTATTGTGTGGTCCAAATTGATTCCCTTATTTCTTATGCCAAAAAGAAAGGGGAACAATAAATGAAATTGGAGGGAGTATTATTGGGAGTATTTTGTGTCCATCCCAAATGTGAACTTGTCCTTATCTACTTTATGGTAAGTCTCCCTTATGACGAGTATATCCCTCACAAGCTTGTGACGGGTTAAATATTACCCACATGGGTAGACAAGACAAAATCAGAGTGCCTAGAAAGTCACAAATGATTTGTCTTTGTCTACACATGTGTGTTTTATTTGTCGTAATGCTGTGACTTGAGATCTTGTCCGTCGCAAATGAGAATTTGTAATAGTTTTATATTATAGGGAGTAGAACATTTTTAAATTACGTGAAAGACTCGGCCCCAATGACTTGACCTGAATAATACAACCCAAACCCAACCCGACACCCGAAGTGAGGACCCGAGCATGACCTGAAGCAGTATGACTCGACCCGAATGTTTATGTTGCAAACTGTTAAGTGTTTATTATATCTATAAGGAACTTGATAATAATAATAAGCTCAAAAATGATTCGAACCCGAATTGACTTAACTCGAATTATTTCAAACCTGAAATTAACCCGACCCGTTTGCCATGTCTAGCCGCTCCAATCTTTTATACTCCCTCCTATTCAAGATAAACCTCCCTATTTCCATTTCCGTCTATTCACAATAACTTCCCTATTTCTTTTTTTGGTAAGTGTTTGTGTGGTCCAAATTTAACTGTATGGTGGAGTAGTGTATTTGTGTGGTTCAAATTTATTTATATGATGGGTAGTATGTTTTCTTAATTTTTGTGTCAAAATAAAATGGGAGGTTTATTTATATGATGGGTAGTATGTTTTCTTAATTTTCTTAATTTAAAGGTAGTAACACATATAGATAAAACAAACTACTTTTAACTGGTAAGTGTCATCCGAGGTTTCTAGGACTACAAAAATCATGAAATGCACATGCGGGTCCCCATATTCCAGGTGATAAACTGATAATATGAGTGAATATGATTCTATTTTAGTCGTGTGAGTCAATTTATTACTAAAAATGAACAAACCACAAGTAGCGGCAAACAATATATGTTATCGTATTTATCATCCTGTCTTTTAGTTGTATAATGCTGTAAATGTCCGAGTAGTGTATATAGTCTCTTTGTGTCACGTCACAAGCTTGTAATGAATTTTATCCGTCACAAATGAGAATTTGTGTTGATTGATTATATAGGGACTAAACTCTTCTTACTTTGTTGTTGTTGTTGTGACTACTTAATGGTATAGGCCAGGAGGTGGTTTGCTATGAGAGCCCTCGCCCATCAGCCGGGATTCACCGATTCATATTTGTGTTGTTCCGGCAATTGGGTAGGCAAACTGTGAATGCCCCGGGTTTGCGTCAGAACTTCAACACTAGAGACTTTGCTGAGCTCTACAGTCTTGGTTTGCCTGTTGCTGCCGTCTACTACAATTGCCAACGTGAGGGTGGTTCCGGTGGTAGGAGGTTGTGCAAATTCTGTTCCCTTTTGCTTTTATAATATATATTATATATGCACTTGTTTCATGTTCAATTCTGTACTTATTTTATGCTAGTAGCACTAAGTCATTTCAAACAAAGATAACTACAGATAGGGACGGAAGAGGTACCCCTCCTCTAATTAATATCTAGGATATGACTTGACGTATCCTTCTCATATATTGGCATTAAGATTAGCTTTATTTGTTGGTTTGAAACAAACTTTATAACTTTGGTATTTTGACTAAACCAATTGTTTTATGTGTTCCCTTTAAAAATGTGCGCCTTTTCTCAAATACCTAAAAAATAAACTTGTTTTTGGATATAGACTTCTGTCTTTGACCATAACAGCATAACCTGTAAGATCTAAGGACGATGTTATTGTTGTTGTTGACAAATAATTTTATTATTGTTTGTTGCCTTAATTGTTATATTTGATGATGTGTCAGATTGCGTGACTAAGTAATGTCATTGGAAAAATGGAGCGCCTCACAAATTCGACCTCATTTATAGTCGCAAATGTATAACATAAAGCTTTATAGCCTATATGGATTGTACTTCTCTTATATTGATATAATATGGATTGTACTTTTTTATTTTTATATGTAATATATTAATCACAGAATCTCATTGAAGACGGCACGTATCCGTCACTTTGAAGTGACGGATACCATTTCCTCTCACAAATGACTCAAATAGAGGAAAGAGGGAAGCACATGGGGGTGCCCCCACCTTGTCCCTCCTATCCGTTTTGTGAGTGACATTACCCGTCACTTACTCCGACCCGTCTTCAGCAAGACTAACTGTATATTAATTTGAATAAAGCAATGGTTCTCAGCTTAAATTCTCTTATAATATAGAGTACTTTTTTTTGTAAAAGTTGCCATGTTTTTGTAGGAGGCCATGGGACAATAATGCATTGTTCCTCACTAACTCAATTGGGCCATGGGCCCTAAACTATCACAAAAGGTGCAGATGAAACTACCTCTCACAGATTAGCCCATTGGGCCAATCCTTCTTATGTCTCATGGGCAGCATGATGAGGTTGTGATGGTCAACAATAGGAAACCCACCTTTAGGCAAATAGTGTCGTCTTAAAGGTGATTTATTGTATTCTATGGCGTAATTTGTCATAATGGTTGTACTAGTTATGGTGTTTTATGTGGCTTTTAACGACTAAGGAATAAAATTGTTGAATTTGCTTACTACAAAAGGATTCTGCATTTTGTGTTTCTTTGGTTTAAACATTTTTTTTTTACGCCAATTTCTTTTGTATTTGAGGCCGCTACGTGTTCTACAGAAATAAAATCTTTCCAGCGGGAAGGAAAATATGATAACTTTACGATAAGAGTGTCACCATATGACCGAAATCAGCTTCCCCCTTTGAAGACTTACTTTTCACAAGGCTTTTTTAAAAAAAATAAGAGTTGACTTAGGGGTAAGAGCTCTCTTAACTCAATCATAAAATTTGGGGTTCGATTCTCACCCGCAACATAGTGCACTCATTGAACCTTAACTCCAGAACCTTGCCTAACTCGTATTTGGATCCTACTTCTTTACCTTATATCATTTGTTAAAACAAATGCTCCCTCCATCTCATAATAATCTTCCTAGTTTCACTTGTAAAGTATTCAAGATACTACTTTAATTCGGTTTTTCTCTCCATTTTGTTCTCCACGGAATAGTTACTTAGGAAGTCAAGTGTATATGCCTTGTATCTTCTCTCTTTCTAAGGGCTTGTCTGGAATCCATGGAATTATTAAAGGGGTAAGTTTTATTGGGCGATAATTACTGGGGAAATTAATTAGCGGGGTAATGAGTTCCTTGATGTTATGTTTGGCATAAGAGTAATGGTTACTGAGTAGATCTTTTACTCCATTAATCATTACCCAGGGGGGAGGGTGGCTAATGTATTACCCCTTCACAAGGGTAATAATTCCAGGAGGTGAATAATTACCCGCATACCAAACATGGGAAATACACCTCACATATTACTCCCCTATTCATTCCCCTCCTATTACCCTCAATCCAAGCAAGCCCTAAACATTGTTGGAAACCCCATATCTACTAAAAGAATAGGTGGATCTCCAAAATTTCCCGCCCAAAATTTTAGAATCTAAAATTGGGTTTATTATTATAGTTTATTCAATAGGTATATCTTGAACTATAAATGAATATAATCTTTTAATTGGATATATTTATAAAATTAAAATACTCACAATCTGCACAAATTTTCTGCAAAAGATTTGCCTCCACGATTTTTATGATAAAAAATTCATTGATTTTCTATGAAAATATAAAAAAATTGTGGATCAAAATTAAATATTAATAAAATAAAATGTTAAAAATAAAATGATTATGAAAAATAATCTCATTAAAATAGACATTTCTAACATTACCTAATCCTCTTGATTACTTTTTCAATATTGATTTTTTTTTTTCAAATCAAAATATAAAGATGACACTAAAAAATTGAGGAGTTGTCAAGTTATAAACTTAAAAGTAAAACTTCATATATACCGTGTATAAATTGCAAACTTAAAAGTAAAACTTCATATATACCGTGTATAAATTGCTATACTAGTTCCAAAGTAATACATTATCGAAAGGCGGCTAAACAATGCGTGCTTTGAACCAGGCACGGACGGAGATGATAGGGAAGATTTGAGTAAACTAAAAAAATTAATGCCTCACATCCTTTCTCGACATCTTCTCAGTGGAAGGGTTTCGTTACTTCCGTGGAAATATACTTGCCCTCGAACAATTAGCAGTAAAACCGAGAATAAATTCTCAAGGGAGAGATAAAGACGATGATAAAAACCAAAAATTAAGACCTTCCAAAAGAGAGAATTAAGACTGAGATACTTAATACAAGGGAATGTCTTCTGCAAAATTGTCACAAGTTACCAGACAGTAATTGTGAGACCAACTGACCAACGGAATGTAAAGATCTAAGCCCATTCAGATCAGATAAAGAGCAAAATTGAAGCGTAACACGACAAATGAGTCGTGATCCTCTCTACTAACTGACGGGTCTAGTTCCCATTGTTATATGTGTAAATGATCCAGGTAAGAATCAAAGTGGCTGAAATGAACATAAGGTCAAGGATATAAACCATATATTGTAGAATTACAGTTGTAGCATTCTAATACGCATCGAAAGTAGTAGATACAAAAAGAAACAAGAATCATGATCCTGTTTTCAACCGAGATATTTGTCCTATACAACAATAATACAGATGACGGAAGAGCCCCCGAAATTGGCAGAGCTTTATGTCATGAGAATCGAGAGTAGGCAGTTGTTTTTCACATGATTTTCTAATTCCTATGAATTGAAAAAGGTGTTTGGTTGAACGCATAAAACGAATACCTAAACGAATTTCCACTTACCTAGGGGCAGTATGGACAAGAGAATCATCAAGTAGCTTTACCCTTCGATGCAAGGTTATCGAGTCTCCTAGCTTTTCTTCTAGTTTGGATAAGGCGCACATACTCGGTTAATACGACATGGAACTTAGGAGCGAGCCTTTGAGTGACGGCACCAGAAGCACCGCCCTTCTTCATGGCCCTGCGAATGTTCTGTTCAGATATTCTTATATGTTGGTCGCACATAGTCGGAACCGTGGATTTTAAGACCGGCTTCCCACAAAGAATGGGGTCTTCAGAACTGTTATCAAGAGCAACGTGTCAGCTCTAATTCTGCAAATGATCAAGTCTTTAATTTCCTTCATTCAGTTCCAAGATGGATGAAGAACTGCTAATGTCTAATTCATAATCAAGAATCGAGAAAACTTATGTGGGAAAGACATGATCAAGTTTTTTATTTAGACCAAGTACAACATAAAGTTTACAAAAAGAAGAAAAAGCAACCCTTAAAAGGATGAATTATAACTAGCATAATGGCCAGTAGTTGATCAAGGGCCGTCATTCTTTCAAACTAATTCAGGCAATGTTCGACCAAAAAACTGATAAGTAAAATTTTGGAAAAGAGATCTCTTATCAAAAGAAAATATAGTTTCGTTTCCACTCCCCGTACCATATCCAGCAAGATTTAAACAGCCCAAAGAGTATAAAGACTCGAAATAGCTTACGGTGTTTCCATTCAGTACCTCCTATTATCAGATACAAAGAAAACATCCAAATTGCTTTGTCAAGCACTCATATTTCACCAGTTTACTACTTTGTAGAATTTATATCTATAATTGGAAACATAATAGCTAAACTTGAACCTTAGTTTGTATTTGATTTAATAACTAATCTCAAGGCTCACTCAACTTACAATGATGAAAATATCCCATGGATATTTAATAACTAATCTTAAGCCTGGTGGAGATTAATTCACATATCCCTTAACTTTTGTGATCGTGAGTCGTGACCATTACATGGTACAAAAAGATTGAATGTTTCTTTATATTCCAAAATGGTATAGCACAAATGCACACGATGTCGGAACATCAAGGGCTTCAAGCTATGAAAATGTCGTATAGACTTGTTAGCTAAGGTCACTGTCTTGCTTACAAACCTCTATATTGTAATGCAAGGTCTAGAATTAAAATTATATTCCACAATTTATAAGGCTAAATAACGAGTAATAAGGCTTGGGATGTCTCTAACATTCTCGAAAATAAAAGGGAAATGCAACTGAACAGACTGCCACATGATTTTGCTTACATTAGGCACTTGGAAGAAACATTATCGACCACAATAAGGTCACGGACTCAATGCATATCTAGTATCAACTTCTATCAAAATAATAAAGCCATCACTTACCACCATAGCACACAAAGTTACTCCAGCACTCGAGCACACTCCAACATACTAAGGAAATCACTAAAACACTGCACTCATAATTATCCCTCGTAGAATTCATTCTTGAACTATAAAACAACTTTGATCAATTGTATTGAAGCAATACGCATCATAGCCTATTTCTAAATCTCTATACCGTCTATGTGGGGCCAATAGCAATCTAGTGAACTGCCATGAGCTGTATAATTCTGATACATTGCTTTGACTACATGATGCATGTCAATAAGAAGCTCCTTTATTCACTTCAATTTACGCCAAAACATGAAACTATTCACATAAAAGCAGTCATGTCTGAGAAATCAGATACTTGAAGCTGAGGCAACGTCACATAGACCTTAAATCCATTAGAAGCAACTACTTGTAATCCATTAGAAGCTAGAGTGCTACCGATGATGCCCTACATGTTGACGGGGTTTTTAGGGTCTAGGTTGCGATACAGTGATTCGTATAATCTGATATCTGCTTTCTCTTGCAGACAACACCAAAACATAGAAAGAGTCAAGATTCCTTAACTTTGTAATATCGTGAAATACGACCCATCAATCTGCCAGGGCTTCATATCCTCTTTTAGTAGCAGTCGATAAATGCAATTCTCATTGAGATAAACTCTCCCTTAATAATGCGAACGAAACCGACTGTTTTCTCCCTTTATCCCTCATTCCCTCCCCCTTAACCCCCTCCCCAAGCTTATCTTAACTAACCAATTCAACTATCCAAAATCCAAACCACAGTAAATCCATCAGAATCGACAATCAACGAGCTTTTGATTATAAACAACAACAACAAGCAATCAAAATCAACAAATCAATAATAGTTGAACAAAATACAGAAATCAAAATAATACAGGATAGAAAGAGGGAGAAGACGAACCATTTGAGCGCAAACTGGCATCGAGTATAGAGCACTTGTTTCGAATCCGATAATATGTGCGAATGACAATAACTCGTCAACGCCATTGCTTTCGATTTACAACTAGGAAAACTACAGTAATTCAAGCTTCCTTCACCCATCTCTAACCCTAATTTTCCGCCATTATTCACATCATTAGCCCTAATTCGTCCACTAACCTGATTATTATTATTATTATTATTCACATCATCAGCAAGAACGACACCGTTTTCGCCATCGACGGCGTCGTACTCTTCCTTATAGAAATCCCTACCGTATCGCCAGACGAATTCGCGGTGTTTCCGTCGCACGTCCTCCATTAGCAGCCAGTAATGATCTCTGTAACACTTCGCGAGTCTCCTGAGTCGATTCGCTCGCCGCTTCATGAGTTCCTTCCGAGTCAGGTACTCGGATTTTGCGAGGGACGAGTCGTCGTTGTCTGACTCGGTGATTGATGAGGGGCCGGCCCCGGCGTTGGGTTCCATTCGCTGAGTTAACTCGTTCGAATGACTGAGTGAGTTGGAATTGATTTTGCGAACGAGTCGTTTCGAGGAGAGAGAAAATCAAGAAAGGAAGTGTTCCAGTATTCTGGGCATTTGGGGGGATTGATCTATAATTCAAGCTGTTGGAATTGATTAATATATCATTAAAATATATATTAAATCTTAAGATATCTATTAGAAAAATATATTAATTTTCAGGCCATAATTAATAAATTTATCATTAATATATTTTTTAAATATATATTTTAAAATTATGGTGAAATAATTTACGAAACAAATTCACTATTTCCGCTACCAAAACTATATACTCTCTCATCCAAGCCAAAGGTAATACTTGCTTTTTGACACTATTCATCGTCGTGGGAAATCTTTGATATTATTCTTAATCTATAAGACAAAATATAGTTATGTGAGATCTTGTTTGATTTATCGTTATGAATAATGTAAGTATATCAATGAAGAAATAGGATCATATGAGTTTGGTTTTTTTGGTGAGTTACCCCTCTGAATCTGAACCACTAATCTAATCTAAGATGGATGGTTGAGATTAAATCTTGTTTGACCTATAAATACCCACTTTTCTCTCAATCTCCCTCATTATTAGAAAAAGCAATCTCTCTCTCTTCCTTCTGCCCCTAAATAATCTGAACAAAAAAAAAAAAACGACGACGACATCGATCTTCATCTTCTGAAGGAAAACCCAAAAAATCAACAGATCGCTCATAAATTGCTAAACTTCATCGTCATCATCGTCATTCTAATTTGTCGTCCATCAACATGATTCCTCCGTTTTGTTTTTTTAATTTGATTTCGTTTTACTTAATTTAAGTTATTCATGCTCTTTCTTTTATATTATTTTGTCATTGGCGGACTATTTGGCGAGATTGCAATTGTGGAATATGTTTTTTTCTGTCAATTTTTTGTATGTATAAGTTTGATTTTCGTTTTGATTTTTGTATTTGTTAATTTGTTGAAGCTAATACTTCGTTATGTCAATTTCGAAAGTTAATTAAATACTCGACTATTATGATTGTAATACTTGAATATGAACATTAAAATACTTGAATATGAGTATAAAAATAACCACATATTATTTTGAGAGTAGGTATTCTCGTTTTTTTGGGTACATTATTATTCTCTGAAATAGTCAGTTATTGTATTGTGTTAGTTCAATTATTTTAATGCATTAATTGGATTATTGTATTTCATTTTGCATAGTTACCCCATTCTACAAACTATGCTTCTACTTCTCTAGAATTTCCAGTTATTTCATAGTGTTTTTATGGTTATTTCATAACTTATAGGTGATTATTGTATTTCAATTGCATAGTTATTTTCAACTTACGCCCTTTTTTTGTTTTTATTTCTTCTAGCGAGCTTTCGCTTTATGCTGGTTCAACCTTCATCAACAGACAAGACATGATTTTCGTCGGGAAGAAATATTTGCGGGAGAATGGTGAAAAAGGACACAATAGTTCAATTATAGTTATTGTAAAGTTCAATCACGGTTATTGTATAGCTCAATCACGGTTATTGTAATAGTTATTATAGTACGCAATAGTTCAAGCATGGTTATTGTAAAATTCAATCACGGTTATTGTAATAATTTAAGACAATTATTATACGACTCTGATGTAATTACTCTATTTTTATGTTGTAAAAAAGTGTTGCTTCACAAATTGATTCCAATTCATCTTCATTCTCTTTTGTTGCAAAGTAATTCAATCGTTTCATCGAAGAAAATCAATTATTCTTTTGAAAATGGCTAGGTATTCAATTAAACAAGATGAAACAAACAAAAGACAGAAAGTTGACTATATTTGAGTTGCGACTCAATACAATAACATGAGTTATACATTACAATAATCGAGTTTCTACATTAGAATAACTATCAATACCGAGAGAACATTATTCTCAGTAAACAACTGAGTTAACTATACAATAACTACGTTTCTTTATTACAATAACTGAGTTTCTACATTAAAATAACTATACATAGCAGAGAACATTATTCTCAGTAAACAAGTTATTTTATTACATTAACGTAATTATTCTATCATACAACATCAGTTATACATTACAATAACTGAGTTTCTACATTAGAATAACTATCAATACCAGAGAACATTATTCTCAGTAAACAACTGAGTTAACTATACAATAACTACGTTTCTTTATTACAATAACTGAGTTTCTACATTAAAATAACTATACATAGCAGAGAACATTATTCTCAGTAAACAAGTTATTTTATTACAGTAACGTAATTATTCTATCATACAACATCAGTTATTCTATTACACGACGTCAATTATTCTTCCATGGAGCATCAATTATCCCCATTCAACATCACTTCACCTGCAAATTACCAAAAATAATGAAATCTAATCAGAATTTATTGTAATCAACAAATTTTCTGCTGAATTCGTTCTTTACTAATGTTATTAATCATGAAATCGTAAAAAGACAGAAATCTGATGAGTATTTGTTATTCTCATCTTGTTTTTAAAGAAAATCGCGGAAAAAAAAAAAGAACACAAAAATCTGATTAGTATTTGTTTTTTTTATTCTCCAATAGCTACGAAAATCACTGAAATTAGTCGATTATTAGCTACGAAATCGTAACATATTCATACCTTCGTTTTGATTTGATATGTTAGGGTTTTCCGAAATTTCATTATTAATTGAAGAAAAAACTAATCGTTTCAATTAAAGTAATTGAATTTGTGAACGAATTTGTTGTAATTGATTGGAATCACAAAAAAAATTGGGAAGAATTGATGAGATTTTTGATGAATTTGAAAGATTTTGATTGATTTTGTTGATGTTTTTGTTTGTAAAGAGAGAGAAAGGAAAGAATGGTGGAGAAGAAGGTACTGCGCGCGATGAATTGTTTGTGTGCAACTAATTTTAATTTGTTAATCAATTGTATATATATGCGGGGGTAACTCACGAAAAGTGGCAAACTCACCGGATCTTGCCTCTATCAATGAATGTTATAAGTATATATCAATTTTTTATAATTTTTAATAATGTGTAACTAAAGATATTCACGTTGCAAAACGTGAGTCGGCAAATGTAATAAGGCAACTGTTACCTTTGATTTGGATGGGAGAGAGTAATATTTAGACGTAGTTGCTCATTCATGGACGAGTTTTACTCTTTCATGGACTTTTTTTCATTATTTTTCCATGGCATGCCCTTTACCTAGAAACAAACAAAAAATCTCTCTAATTCTCTCCCTCACAAAATTAATCAAATCCACAAAATTAGTCAAATCCGTCAAATTACCCAATTATGGATGCTAATTCTCGTATCGATCAAGTTATAATTCTAATTCTTAATTATATCAATTATATTATAGAAGTATCAAATTAAAGAATTGATTTACAATAATTAAATTAGGGTTTGTTTAAACCGTCACCGGCGTTAGAGATGAGGGACAACCGGACGACCATAAAAGAGTATACGGTATACTAGTAATGTTGTTGTGCAATGTCTGAGAGTCCCAGTGATACCTTTAAAAACCATTAAAGCCTCTCGTACTAATCCCGTCGGCTACATGAACACAACATTACGTTACTTCTTCTGCTTTTTTGATTTTTGATTTTCCTTTTTTTTTGGTTAAATGTTTTATATATATATATTTTTAAATTGATAAGACGGCCGGTGGCGCAAGGGAGGCGGCAGTAAGGGTGGTGGCCGAGATAGTGGTGGTTAAATGATGGTAGTTAAAAGTGAGAAGAGAAAATGAAGAAGATAGAGAGAGAATGGAAGAAGGGTATTAAAACGAAAATTATTAAAATAAATGGGGTATTATGGTCATTTACGTACATAAAAGAGTAAAACTTGTACATGAATGAGCACCACCCTATTTAGAAGTCCCTTGGTCAAGTCTATCCAAACCTGTCAAATTCTGACCCGACCCATTTTTCAGGGTCAAGACCTGAAAATTACGACTCGTTTGACCCAAACCCAAAATGAACCGTTATTTTAGGGTCGAGACCCGACCAGAACGGGTTGACCCGTTGGTTCAAAGATAAATCAAGAATTTTATTAAAACATTAATATTTATATATTATATTTAAAAAAATAGTTAAAAAATTATTTTTTTATTAATTAAAAAAACAAACACAATTAAAAAGTCAATTTTATATAACTTTTATAATATTTAATAATAAAATAATTATTAAAAAAACTATATTTTAATAATTAAGTCAATGACTCAATTAATATGTTTTACATTTTTTAAAAAATATATTTTTTGATAAAAAAATCGTTAAAAAAGGCGTTAGAAATTATTTATTGACCCGTATTCTGACCCTAACCCGACCCGTATCTGACTTGACCCGTATTCGACCCGACCCGTATTCTGTCCCGGCCCGTATGACCCAACCCGTCCGACCCATTTAACAGGTTTAGGTCTATCACATAGCGCTATCGATTTAAATTATATTGTATAATTAATTTATATATATTTATTTAATTATGTTGAAAACACTTGATTTATGGATTATATATAGTATTAATTGATTCCGCTACAAAATTTAAAAACTGAGATTTTTTTTTTTTTTCCAAATAGAAGATCTTATAAAGCCTTACAATTTGGATAAGGAAAATTCATTGTTTTCTTAGGAAAATTCATTGTTTTTTATCTTTTTGGCGTAAAAGGAACCACAAGAGCATTATATAATCGGAGGATTCAAACAAGAGACTTTTTGTCCATAATTCCTCAACCTTAACCATTATACAAAAACATTATAGAAATTACGCATGGACATACAATACAATAGTTCCATAGTCGGATTACAACAAATATCCGTTTCATGCTCACATCTACTTAAACATACTCTGTACTTCGTACACTCTCCTTATTATATCGCATACCATGTTTCAACCTCGACAATTGGTACGACACTTGGGCAACTTTATGTTTGTTAGGAATACTTCTGTCAAATAGTCTTTCCTTAATCTAATTGTAATCTTTATTTTCCTATTATTGTACTTTCCAATTTATGTAATTACCTTAGTTTATTTTTGATAGGTTTAAGGTAAATATTCTTAGGCAGCTTTTTTGTGTCTCAATACATTGTAATAGTATATAAGGATATGCTTGTACTCATTGAAAATCATCAATAACAATTAACCTTCTTCAAAACCTTACATGGTATAAATCGCCCTACGATCCACATAACTTATTACAACCGTTCTTTCCCAACCCTAGCTATGTCGAGCAACACCATCAAAAACATCCACGAACCAAGTGTTCCACTCTAACTTGTCAATCTATCCATGGTTGACAAACTCACTTCATTAACGTTCATGCAATGGCAAGATCAAGTTGCATCGTTCCTCACCGGTTACGACCTACTCAAATACCTAGACGGTACCCACCCATGCCCACCTGACACCATAGCCGCTCCCACGGACACAGACAAATCCACCGTCACCACCAACCCTGCGTTTCACACTTGGAAACGTCAAGACCAACTTATCAAAGGTGCCTTACTCGGTACCCTAACACCCGAAACTCATGCTCTTGTTATGCGTGCTTCAACCTCGCATGACGTATGGACTGTCCTCACCAATACCTATGCTAAATCTACCCGTGGCCACATTCTCCAAGTCAAAGATCGTCTCAAATCAATCACCAAAGAATCAACCCAATCCATCACTGTAACGCCCCGTAAACAACAGGAGTACAAAATGGTATATTTTATTAATAGCAGCGGAAATTACAGAGCATTACCGCCGTATTTCCCCATACAGAGAATTACAAGGCTTACATTATTTTTTAGTACAACCAAATAACTAATAACGGGTCTTATTGATTATATTTTAATGTTATGATACATTATTCTTATTCCATTTTCTTGCGTCAACCTCACTCATGCCCTTCCCCGTTTCCTGTACCTGAAAAAAATTAATAAAATAAAGGGTCAACCAACCACAGATTGAGTATATTTCCCATAACCTCCAACTCAAATTAATATAATTCGGGTCATTATTATTGAACAGGGCCACATTACGGAGTCGAGACTCCCTTAGGCTATGCCCTCCTCCGTGTACACAGGATAACCATCTTTTCCTCTTTTTCTCTTTTTTTATTTTTTTTTTCTCTTTTTCTTTTTATCCGGATATAACGGGGCGGAGCCAATTGCCGAGCCCCCTGTCGAGCCCTCTTCAGAGCTCACGTCCATGTACACGGGATAAAATAATAATGTGGTCCGGTCCTTTTTCTATAATAATGTCCCCGGATGATATATTGGCCAAATGTATATTTTAGCACTGATATTTTAACATTAACATTATCATGTGAGCATTATAACGTCAATTATTAACACAAACAGTACCACAGTCATATCTCACGTAAACCACATTAAGTAAATTATACAAGTGTAACCCAACTTTATCAGATAAACAATCATTCACGTACATTATAATATCAGTTAAGTAATTATGACGATAACTTACTTACTCATTACATTAACTTAAGATGAAGGGGTAGGAAATATACCTTATTAATATTACATCATGTATCCATTACTATCTATATGTTATATACCCAAGAAGCAGTAAGGAGTAGTTAGTGTTGTTCGTCATTTTTGTGTGTGAGTTCGATGTACATGCAACCTAGGTAGCACGGACACTTCTCCTAATCAGCCGTCCCGTGTCCGACACCGTGTCGGACACCGACACTCCTCGGACACACCTCGAAACGTGTCGGACACCTACAAAGCCGTGTCTAACTTTCTACATTTATTCGGGCACGTGTCCGACGCGTGTCCATGGTATTTCGGCCGTGTCCGACGCGTGTCCATGACATTTGGACATCATTTGGGGTGAATGATGTTCTTTAAGCGTGAAATGAGCTGTCGAAAGAGATTGATTAAAATATTCGTTTGGATGGTAAATGAAAACGAGTTATAATCAAGGGCAAGTTTTAGCTTCACTTATTTAAATTTAATATCAAATACTTTTATAAAAATAAAATCGAACGTTTATAATTATAAAATATATATTTTATTAAATTTAAATAACGTGTCCCGTGTCCTAAATTTCAAGGGATGCCGTGTCACGTGTCCGTGTCGTGTCCGTGTCCCGTGTCCGTGTCCGTTTTGGTGCTACCTAGCATGCAACCACGACTATTTATAGTTGTGTATGTCGGTTAATCGTGTAGCCTATAATTCTACGTGATGATGGTTTTCACCAAATGTATTAAGTCTACCATACCTATCCTAGGTAGAGAAATGCACGTGGTAGGTTGTCTACCATAACATTATTATTTTTTGTTTATTTCCATATTAACACATGTCACAATTCATTAAAATATCCTTAATTCTTAAAATATCTTAGATATTTTGACGTCGTTTGGTTGCCCTCTCAAAAATGGGTGAATTGGAAAATCCCATGAATTGGAAAAATGAGGGATGTTTGGTTACCCCAAATCATGGGATTTTCTTTTTCCCATGAATTCCCAACTCCTCCATAATGGAGGAGTTTAATTA
This sequence comes from Silene latifolia, assembly GCF_048544455.1. Classification (NCBI taxonomy): domain Eukaryota; kingdom Viridiplantae; phylum Streptophyta; class Magnoliopsida; order Caryophyllales; family Caryophyllaceae; genus Silene; species Silene latifolia. The sequence goes on along the minus strand of NC_133530.1, from coordinate 86,267,730 downwards.
CCTAGCCCTCCCTAGGTAATTGGAAACTCACGTGTCAATTTAATTCCAGGATGTCAACCAAACGAGTTTTGGGCAATTCACATGAATTGGCCAATTCACGTGTTTTGTAAAATCATGGGATATTAATTCCCGTATGGCAACCAAACGAGGCCAATCTTACGGGTTATTTTCTTTTTGATAGGTCTAGAAACAATTCTACGGGTGAAGTTATTATTGAGTCGGATTCCAACCGAATTATTTTATTCTTATTCTTGGGTCTTACTTGTACTAGGTTACTACGTCTTTCGAATTTTATTAGGTCAATATCTCCCTCTAGGATGGATTCATTTCATTTTATGTACTCTCTCTACTCCACATTGATAAAATTATTTCCTCTTTCAACGAATAACTTACTTAATTTTATTAAATAATATAATTTTATCCGGGGTATCACATTCAACCCCCCTTAAAATAACTTTCGTCCTCGAAACTTGGATTATTACCTTATTGGAACAAATAAGGGTATCAACTTCGCATTTCCTGTTCTGCTTTCCAAGTCGCCTCTGTGTCATCGTTATATGATCACAAAACTTTTAGCAATTCTTAAACCAGGTTGAAATCAAACAAGACGAACAAAATACAGAAGTGCGCATATTTTGTGATGCTGGAAGAATTCTTTGACCCCTTTTAGTTGTTGAAAATCTAAGGAAGTTTAAGTTATTAGAGGGGATGAATTTTCTTTCCAAACCCTTCGGGGCAAGGGAATACTTGAAGTAATTGGGGTTGAGGAAGAAGAGGATTGTCACACTGCATGGGAGATCAAGTATCTCTTTATGGGCGATAAAGGAAAAAGTCTTGAGAAGTACACTCACTGTGAGCTTGACATGTCATTTTTATTAAGTGTAAGCTGCGGAGCCATTCCATTTGCTAACCACGATCATGCTCGAAGGTTTCTTTACCAACCTTTACTAGTGGGATAAGTGGATAACTTTGTTACGGAGAGCCTTTTCCTTATGATCTGAATTGAAATTTGAATCGGTTTCTTTTCGTATGTTAGATCCTCTCTAACTTGCACCAAGGATATGTTAATGATATGGCTAGGGTCGGAGATATACTTTTTTAAGAGTGACACATGAAAAACCTCATGGATTCTAGAAAGTTCTATTAGAAGGGGTAGTCTATATGCAACATTTCTAACTCTCTCAACTATCTCAAATGGTGACATGTTCCTTGGACTCAGTCTTCTCTGTTTCCTAAATCTAATAACCCCTTTCGTTGGTGATACCTTAGGAAATTTTAATCACCTACTTGAAATTCCACCGGTCATCTCTTAAGTCCAACATAACTCTTTTGACAACTTTGAGCAACTCTCATTTTCTATGGTATGGTTTTCACTTTATCCATGGGTTATTGAATCAAATATGGTGCAATGACCCTTGATTCGTCACTAACACTAAAGCAAATTGGGGATCCACATTTTCTCGCATACAAAGCCTCAAAATGAGTCATTCCAACTGTAGGGTAATATCCGTATAAGACCCTTTAAATATAGGACTATAACGTAAATTTAACATGTGAAATATGGTCATAAACGAAATACAACAATGAAACGATAAAGATTAAGAATCAACCTCGGGTCCTTTGTAGTGCGGCGTAAAGAACAGAAATCAACAGAGATTTCCTCCTAATCGTTGCACCCAAGACCGTCTGAGACTATGCCCTTGTGCTAGAAATGCTCTCTAATTGACTTGCAATATCGAGAGAGCTATTGTGAGGTTTTACCGATGTGAGATCTAGGAATTTCAGAAAAAATGTTCCGAAACCCTAATATTTTCGAGAATGAATGATTAGGTTTCAAAAGGAGAAGAAACTCCCCTTTTGTTCCTTCATTCGGCCGTGGGTTTCATGAGGGGGAGTGGGCTTATCCACTTCCTCCTTATTAAACTCGTGGTCCGATAAATTTCGCTAAAATGTATACGACGAGGTTTTTATAAATCGTCATCGGTTATCGGCTATTAAAACATCAACTAATAATACGGGTTAGTTGAAGTATTAATACATGTCCGACAAAGACGATATTGTATAATTTATTCAACATACATTAATTAAATATAATCGTTTATATGTAATTTACGAATTAACTGTTTAATTCGCCTTAGCTCATTTTATTTAATCCGTATTAAATATAATATCTCAACATCACATTTTGACTAATTACTAGTCAAATAGCTCGGACTAACTGGTTAGTCAAAATTGGCATCAACATGACTGTATTTTCATATTGTCACATCTCTCAAACGTATCCTATAGGTGTGACTTTTAGGGACCAGTTGATCACCGCCATCTGTATGACAATAACGTCAAACTTATCTAGCAAGCCAACCGTTATTGATAAACGTGGACCAACTGATTATGATACAAAAGTATACCCTTTGATCCTTTTAGAGATTTATAAGTCCTTGCACTAATCGTAAAGACACAGCCCTAACAAGCTCCCACTTGTCCGTACAAGTGTATGTGCAATGACGTTATCCGCACTAATCGGAGGACACGGCTCAACAAACTCCCACTTGTCCGTACAAGTGTATGTGCGATAACCGATTCTCATATTCATTTAAAATTTCTCCCACTCAATGTAAAACAATTTGCGATCGGATCCACAAAGGTCGTATTTTACAATCGATCCGGATCAAGAGTGGTTTCCGACTAGAGAGTAACTTAACCGATAAAACGAATCCGTATCCGAGCATGGCCATGCATTTCGATTCTGACTCCTCGAGTGGCCCCGAGAAATATCGAGTACGATAAAGGCTGAATATTTCCTTCAACTCGACTCCTTCCGATCTAAGCACGACATGAAATGACCAGAAAAAATCTACTTGGCCCCCTGTTACGGATGACCGTGAGAAAGAAACCAAAGTCACCCAAAATGCCTTAGTCTCAAGAGACGGTCGATGGTCAAAAAATCGACTCTTAGGATCACCATGGAGGTCCTATCCACGACCGGGCACCGAATGTTATAAAACATTTAGGACTCCACGTCGATGTCACAATTGTGTCCTACGAAATATCCGTATAAATCGCCTCTGTGATTGGTCAGTCAACCGGTTGACTTATGGCTCGTTGAACCCACCATCAACCAACGTCACAAAATAATTGCCGAGTTATCAGCTCATGTGGGCAATCAAGGACTGAAAAGATATAATGTTTGTTCAGTTCACTTTGTGGTGTTCAAAATTGTCGTACAATTCCACATGAAAAACAAAATATATAAATATCAAAACGATGATGTCGTATAGAGTACATAAGGGAATGAATCTAATCCATAACAGAGTACTATAACTTAGGAACACGTTTAATTCCCATGGAATTAACGTGCCCTTCATGCTTATCTTGTCGTAATGGTTTAGTGAGAGGATCTGCTATGTTATCATCTGTAGCAATCTTTTCTATCACTACTTCCTTTTGCTCCACGTAATCTCGGATTAGATGAGCTTTCCGTTGTACATGTCTAGACTTGTTGCTAGACTTTGGCTCCTTAGCTTGGAAGATGGCACCACTATTGTCGCAATAGATGGTAATCGGGTCATTCGAACTAGGCACTACATATAGTCCATGTAAGAATTGACGCATCCATATCGCTTCCTTTGTAGCTTCAGACGCGGCATAGTACTCGGACTCAGTCGTAGAATCTCTTTGTAACAGTTTGTTTGGAACTCTTCCGGTGATCTGCAGCGCCATTAAGAGTAAAAACGAATCCAGACTGAGATTTCGAGTCATCTCGATCTGTTTGGAAGCTAGCATCTGCGTAACCGGTTGCGCATAGCTTTTGAGGGCCTCCATAAGTCAATGCCCAATCTTTAGTCCTCCGAAGGTACTTAATAATGTTCTTGACAGCCAACCAATGTGATTCACCTGGATGCTGTTGGAATCGACTTGTCATACTCAATGCATATGCCACGTCCGGACGTGTGCATATCATGGCATACATGATTGATCCTATAGCCGAAGCATAAGGAATCCGTGTCATGCGCTCTTTCTCTTCCGGTGTCTCTGGTGCTCGAGACTTGCTCTGTGTGCACCCCGGAGCCATAGGAAGAAACCCCTTTTTGGAGTTAGTCATGCTGAATCTCTCTAGGATTTTGTCTATGTGAGACTCCTGACTGAGAGATAACATCCGTCGTGATCTATCTCGATAGATACGGATGCCGAGAATTCTTTGTGCCTCACCCAGATCTTTCATCTGGAAATGGTTTTTCAACCATACTTTCACCGAAGTTAAGAGAGGTATGTCATTCCCAATCAGGAGTATGTCATCAACATACAATATTAGGAAGACAATCTTGCTCCCACTCGACTTGATATATAAACATGGTTCCTCGACCGATCGAGTAAATCCATTTTCTTTTATCACTTGGTCGAAGCGATGATTCCAACTCCTTGATGCTTGCTTAAGTCCATAAATGGAACGCTTAAGCTTGCACACTTTCTTAGGATGTTATGGATCGATGAAACCTTCGGGTTGTACCATGTACAACTCTTCCTCCAAAAAGCCGTTTAAGAAGGCGGTTTTCACGTCCATTTGCCAAATTTCATAGTCATGAAAAACAGCAATCGCTAAGATAATCCGAATGGAACGCAGCATGACTACTGGTGCAAAAATCTCATCGTAGTGCAAACCTGGCACTTGGGTGAAACCTTTAGCAACTATTCGTGCTTTGTAGATATCTTGTTGACCTTCCACAGAATGCTTTATCTTGTAAAGCCATTTGCATTGAAGGGGACGAACCTTAGCAGGTAAGTCAACAAGATCCCACACGTTGTTCTCATACATGGAGTCCATCTCGGATTGCATGGCCTCAAGCCATAGCGTTGAGTCAGAACTAGTCATGGCACCTTTATAGGTTGCGGGTTCACTACTCGTTAAGAGTAGAATGTCATCTATGTCATGTTCCTCGACCATACCAATGTATCTGTCCGGAGGAATAGAGACTCTTCCCGACCTCCTTGGTTCCTCAGGAATATTAACCGCAGCCGGGATTGAAGGAATAGGTTCCTCCAATAGTTGCTCGGTACTTGGTTCTGGAATCTCCGACAGTTCGAAAGTCCTATCACTCTTTGCATTCTCGAGAAATTCCTTCTCTAAGAATGTCGCACTAGCCGCAACAAAAACACGTTGTTCGGTTGGCGAATAAAAGTAATGACCAAGCGTTCCTTTAGGATAACCTATAAAGTATGTCTTGACCGATCGCGAGCCGAGCTTATCCTCGTGTCTCCACTTGACATAAGCCTCGCAGCCCCAAACCCGTATAAAGGACAAGTTAGGGACCGTTCCCTTCCATAGTTCATATGGAGTCTTGTCAACACCTTTAGACGGACTTCGGTTAAGTATTAGAGCAGCCGACAGAAGAGCATAACCCCATAATGAGTCAGGCAACACGGTGTGACTCATCATGGATCGAACCATATCAAGTAGTGTTCGATTTCTCCGTTCGGACACACCATTCAGCTGGGGTGTTCCAGGTGGAGTTAACTGTAAGGCAATTCCACAGTCTTTAAGGTGTTGATCAAACTCGTGAGAAAGATACTCGCCACCACGATCTGAACGCAGTGTTTTAATCTTTCTACCTAATAGGTTCTGCACCCTATTCTGGTATTCTTTGAATTTCACAAAGGATTCACTTTTGTGCTTCATTAAGTAGACATAGCCATATCTACTTAAATCGTCCGTGAAAGTGATGAAATACCTATAGCCTTCTCGTGCGGTGATTGACATAGGACCACATACATCCGTGTGTATGAGTCCTAATAGGTCAGCAACGCGCATTCCAACACCTTTGAAGGAAATCCGAGTCATCTTACCGATGAGACATGATTCACACGTGCCAAATGATTGAAAATCAAAGGCCGAGATAGCTCCATTCTTTATGAAATTTGTTTTACGCGTTTCTCATTAATGTGTCCCATACGGCAGTGCCATAGATACGTTTGATCTTTGTCACCAACTTTTAACTTTTTATTCATTACGTGTAATATTTCGGTGGTCTGATCTAAAACATAAATTCCGTTCATGGAGACTGCCTTGCCATAAATCATATCGTGTAAAGAGAAAATGCAAGTATTATTCTCTATTACAAATGAAAAACCAAGTTTGTCAAGTGCGTAAACCGAAATAATGTTTTTCAAAGACTGGTACATAATAGCAAGTTATATAAAAATAACTCAAATCCGCTAGGAAGCTGGATCACGTATGTTCCCCTTGAGACGGCAGCCACTCGTGCTCCATTCCCAACACGCAGGTCCACCTCACCCTTTACGAGGGGTTCGATATTTCGGATCCCCTGCACATGATTACACAGATGAGAACCACAACCAGTATCAAGTACCCAAGTTCCGTAACTTGCGTGGTTAATCTCAATCATATGAATAAAAGTAGAAGAGGAAGAAAACATACCAACAGGTTTAACGCGACCTGCCTTTATGTCCTCATGGTATACGGGACATGTACGCCTCCAATGCCCAGTCTTGTGGCAATGGTGACACTCCATGTTACCATCCTTGCTCTTTGTCGTGCCTGATGAGGTGCTCGACTCACCAGGACCACTCTTATCTGAACCCGACTTCTTGAACTTCGGTTTACCTACTGATAGGTCTGCTTTAGCTTTGCCCTTACCCTTGCCCTTGTTTGACACAACGAGAACATCCTGTTTCAAGCTCCCACTGAACTTCATGTCCTTCTCGGTCTGTACGAGAAGAGAGTGCAGTTCATGGGGACTTTTCTTCAAATCATTCATATAGTAATTCGCTCTAAAGAGCGCAAAACCATCGTGGAGTGAATGAAGCATGCGGTCAATAACAATGTTCTCGCTGATCTTACAATCAAGCGTCTCCAGCTTCTCGACATTCTCAATCATGCTGAGAATGTGTGGGCTAACTAGTTGGCCCTTCTGGAGTCTCGCATCAAAGAAGCGAGTGGTATGCTCATAGGTCACGATTCTCGGTGCTTTCGAGAATTCCTTAGTGAGCGTGGTGAAAATCTTGTTTGCACCATGGGCTATGAAGCGTTTCTGCAAATTGGGTTCCATTGCAAAAATGAGTACGTTTTTAATCGCACCCGCTTCCATGCAGAAATCGTTAAACTTGGCGATCTCATTAGCTCTAGCCGTGGGACCTGGGTTTGCCGGGATGGGCTCTAATAGATATTTGAGCTTCCGTCGCCAGCGGCAAAGCATTCCGTAATGCCGCCTCCCGGTCCGCGAAGTTTGATCCATCATTCTTGATCGAGTAGACCGATTCATCCGATTCATGAAGATCCGAAGCCAGGACTCACGGTCCAATGTGGCACTTGGCATTGGGTCGTTAGTAGGACCAGCCATTTCGTTATAGCAGTTTAAAAATTCGTGTTCTACACTGAAAAAGAAAGAAAAACAAAAACGAAATAAGCAACTCATCGAGGTGATTTAAGTCTATTTAAAAATTCATTTTAACGTGTAGACTCTCGCACTTGCATAATTGATCTCCCTCAAGAATGATACAAGTGATCCCAAGACTCAATTTCTGTAAATTGATAAGCCAACTGTTTAGCTAATTCTTCCGTAAGAACTCTTGGTCGATAGATTTCCGTAAATCCTATCTATAGTCCACCATAGTCACATGATCGTACGAGTGACCATAGTGTTGAGATAAAATAGGTCAATCAGTTCCAACTTACCCGACGTAGAAGGGGTCATATTATGCCTACCGACGAAGAAGGGACTCATTGGAGTTTGACCTATAAAGACCGTTCTCAATTTTGGTTTATACGAGGAAGATCCCATCAACAAAATTATAATTCATTTTAAGTGAACGAATAACTAGCGTCTGCGTGAATGAATCAATTTAGGTGATGGCTTAGCATAAAACGTGTGACACGAGAATGTCAAAGAAAACTAACTCGTGACCTCTATATGTGTCAGTTTTCATGCAATAATTAGGTGGTTTGGTTTTTAGGCGGAATATGATGCATATTATCGTTGCGAAAAAAAAATAAAAGAATGCAATACGTAAATAAAAATTCCTAGTGTGGCCTATCCTAATAAAATGAACATAAAACAACTTTGGAATCCACCGTTGGACCCGAGAAGCTTGTCTTGATGTTCCATCTTAGTCCATGCAGCGGGAGTGAGCATCCGGTTCTCCATCTTTGGTCTTCTCAAAAATTACAATTAAAAATTACAAAATATAAACCTATTTACATTCTAATTAAAAACTGTAATTACAAGTGAAAAATCCAAAACAGAGATTCGAGATCTCAAAATACAACCAAGACCGTGTTCCATCATTTCGGTAACACGTTCTACTAAGGCCACACTAAGTTACAACCGTTTGTAAAATAAATAAATACGTAATAAAAAGCATTCACGGGCATTAATAATTAACGATAAATAAAATGCATCAACTAAAACAAATTTATTCGTGACATAATTCCGTAATTATGTTAAATTTATCCAAACCACCTTTTAACGATTAAAAATTATGTGATAAAACCGCTTCTATCAATTTAATTTCAATCTATTACAATCCGTTACTTTAAATACGCTTTAAAATAACTCAATGGTACGTGTGTGAACCGTTTCACAATCATAGCGAGTGTACAATATCCGTATAAAGTACATATTATGGCCAAAAGAAAATTAAAACAAAAGAATAAATTTTCAAAGTGCGAACAAAAATCCTCGATCCAAAGTGGACAAAAGTGTTCGATCGAGGAACAAAAAGGGCTCGATCGATCAATCGCAAGTCGATCGAGAGGATTGCCAAACAGAAAGTGCTCGATCGACTAAACTGGTGGTCGATCGAGTACTTTTATCGAAATCTGCTCGATCGAGTACGAGGACATCTCGATCGAGCATCAGTGGTTTTAAAGTGGTCGATCGAGTGCAGCAAGGACTCGATCGAGTAAAAACAAGACAGAAAAACCACTCGATCGATTAAAAACTTGCTCGATCGAGTACAAAAGTTTCTGGAAATGCAAAACCCTCGTGAAAACTGTTTTGACGAAACAAAACAAACGCAATTTTGATCAAAACTGATTAAAATCAATTCTACAAATTTGCAAAACATTAACATATTGCTATAATGATCGTGTAAAATAACAATATGCATAATATCAAAACGAAAACAATATCAAACATCCGTGTAAATACATGTCACGGTTTCAAAATTTGCAACAGCCGAAAAAAAATCCTGCCGAGAGGAAAAAAAACGCTGCTGCCGCACGAATTTCAAGACAAAAAAAAACGTTTCAAGATCGTTTGATGAAAAATCACAATGAAAATTTACGTGGCCTCTCTCTGATACCACTTGTAGGGTAATATCCGTATAAGACCCTTTAAATATAGGACTATAACGTAAATTTAACATGTGAAATATGGTCATAAACGAAATACAACAATGAAACGATAAAGATTAAGAATCAACCTCGGGTCCTTTGTAGTGCGGCGTAAAGAACAGAAATCAACAGAGATTTCCTCCTAATCGTTGCACCCAAGACCGTCTGAGACTATGCCCTTGTGCTAGAAATGCTCTCTAATTGACTTGCAATATCGAGAGAGCTATTGTGAGGTTTTACCGATGTGAGATCTAGGAATTTCAGAAAAAATGTTCCGAAACCCTAATATTTTCGAGAATGAATGATTAGGTTTCAAAAGGAGAAGAAACTCCCCTTTTGTTCCTTCATTCGGCCGTGGGTTTCATGAGGGGGAGTGGGCTTATCCACTTCCTCCTTATTAAACTCGTGGTCCGATAAATTTCGCTAAAATGTATACGACGAGGTTTTTATAAATCGTCATCGGTTATCGGCTATTAAAACATCAACTAATAATACGGGTTAGTTGAAGTATTAATACATGTCCGACAAAGACGATATTGTATAATTTATTCAACATACATTAATTAAATATAATCGTTTATATGTAATTTATTTAATTAACTATTTAATTCGCCTTAGCTCATTTTATTTAATCCGTATTAAATATAATATCTCAACATCACATTTTGACTAATTACTAGTCAAATAGCTCGGACTAACTGGTTAGTCAAAATTGGCATCAACATGACTGTATTTTCATACTGTCACATCTCTCAAACGTATCCTATAGGTGTGACTTTTAGGGACCAGTTGATCACCGCCATCTGTATGACAATAACGTCAAACTTATCTAGCAAGCCAACCGTTATTGATAAACGTGGACCAACTGATTATGATACAAAAGTATACCCTTTGATCCTTTTAGAGATTTATAAGTCCTTGCACTAACTGTAAAGGACACCAGCCCCAACACCAACACTAGCATGATAACTATTATATGAAACTCGGTCAAGGGAAAATGTTGTTCTCAAAACTCCTGGACTTTCAGAACACATACTCCTAACAAATATAAGTTACTTTTCCAAGTAATCTTGTTGCTTACACACTAACAAATATGGGTTAAGTTTTTGTTCTAGAAAGAGCTTATTTGGTGGTATTCATGGGAACCATAAACATTGCCAAAATTTGTAAAAGTAATCAACCCATTTTTTATAAGTGTCTTTTTGTGTAAGAAAATTCTTTTCCAAAGAAATCAAAAGCTTCCTTCTCAATTTAAATGAGCAAACCATTTTTTTTTTCTGAAGTGTATAAGATTTGTTGAAAGTTTGGAAAGCCATTTTCAAGAGAGTCAAAATATTTTCGAAATGTTTCTTTCAAAGACGAGTCTTCTTAAGTCACAGTGGATTACACAGTTGATTTTTTGTACTTAGACAATAACCCAAATTTAATGATCTCTTATAACACCATGACTCAATCTACGACATTTTTCATCTTTGATCATCCTTTTGCAATCTTCTTTGACAATTAGAGCTCTTGAGCTATAAGATTAAAACTTAAAAGGTACACAATTAAATAAACAATGAGATTAATTTGACTTAAGGCATCATCAACACTTAAATAATTAAATTGGGTCTCAACATCTCTGTTTGTCCATCGGTTTTGTGGGTGAAAAGCAATGCTAACGAGTTCCTAGGGCATTCTAGAAACTTTTTCAAAATTTCCACTATTAGGTACACTCACTGCTCTCACAATCATAAAACCCGTCATCATACATAATAAGTCAAACTATTTTTTTTCTAATCCCGTATCTTTTTAAATCTTCTAAACATACAATACTAGTTAACTAAATCTAATTTCCTTTATCATCATATTTAATCCCGAATTGTCTAATTAGGGGTAGGTAAACAATAAAACAATTACCACTAAGTGTCTTGACTACCACATAAGTCTTATGAAGGGGCTATTGAATACCTATATTACAATCCATGAGAAACTTTGACTATTTTACCTCATCTCATGCAAACCTCCATTTCTCTTTTATCTAGATGAATATCCAATAGCATTTCCTAATTTGTCTAAGATACAATGTACTTCTGTGTAGAATCGTCACTGTATAGCTTAACTTCTATGCTTAGGAATAAGAACACTGATATTATGTTCAAACCTATTTCCTCTCCCTTTTCCTTTATACATTATCACTCTCTATAAATTATTTTATTGACTGTATAAATAGACTGTCTACTTATTTACGGTTCCACCGACACTTACTGTTCACTGACGCAACAGTACCCACTGACGCTACAGTAGTATAGTACCCACCGACACTTATTTTTTTTTTTTTTAAATATATTTTTTTTCTATAAACACCACAAAAATTAACCATTTTATCTACCAACTTCATTTACTTCTTATCCATAATCTTATAAAAATCTTCTCTCTAAATTATGGATAAATCATCCGGTAATTCATCCAATAAATCACCCGATATCTCCTCCGATGAGCTTTATAATTCCGTTACAAAGTCTCTTAATGAAGTGAAGACACTCATTAGCTTGCTAATGATATTAATATGTGTATTAGTAGCGGTATTTGCAATAATTATAGTTTATCTTACGAAATAAATAACTATTGCTTGTAATCCTCTCTTTGTTATTATTAATCATGTTACTAATCTAGTGATTTATATATTCTTAGAAGTTTTATTATCGCCTTAATAACTTGTTAATAAATAAACTACACATGTGAATCATGTTTAAAAAGATAAAAAATGGATTTTTTTTTCTTTTTTTGCTTTTATTAGAAATCGAACCTCAAATTTCTTAAACGATCTGAGATTCTCGGGGACCACTTAGGCTCCCTTCCCAAGTTGACATTTCAACTACAAAATATTACGATATTGTCTTATGTTAATCAACTGGTCTCCCTTGTGACGGGTTACCATTTGTGACGAATATTTTGTGAGATAAAATGGTAATAAAATGGGTTAGTGGAGAAAGGAGACCACATGAATAGTGTTGCAGAGAGAGAAAAAGTGGGTACATTGTGAGGTAAAATGGTATCCGTCTTCAGCTTGTGACGGATATGTCATCTCTTCAATGAGAATTTGTGTATGTTAATATTGTTTCAATACCGATCCTTCAAAATAGTAAATGGCCATCTCATCTTAACTGGGCTCTTTCAATTTGGGCTTCATGAAATATCCAAATGTTCCTCAATTAAAACATCATAACTTTAATCCTTAATATTCCATTAATCCACAATTCCTTAGTAACCCACATTAATAATCCCTAATAAACCAGTAAACCACTAATTAATCCCACAAGATACCTTCACTCATGTCTACTATACGATCTATAGATCCATGAAATAATTAATGTAATCACATGATATCACGATTTTATCATCTTAATCACAAGTAACTTACAAAAAGTGCATTCACTAATCTAGTACTTTCTTTGAAGCAAAGCTCTATAATCCAAATTTCACCATCACCAGCATATTACCTAATTACTACCTAATTACTGTCAACAACCAACAACTTCCAAATTTCAATCCCCAAAATCACAGTCATTCTCAAAATACAAATTAAAACATGAAAAAAAAAAATCATCCTTTTTTTTTACCTCTAAGTATCCCAATTCATGTCAATCTCATTAGCATAATCCAAACGACTTAAGTACAACTCTATTAGCCATAAATCCCTTTATAGTATCATCCAAATTCTCAATCCACAATATCTTCAAAACTCTAATAAGACTTTGTGACGCTCACTAATGACCCCCAAAGTCATTAATCCAACATTCTCCATAACCGAAATAATTATTCACTACAACATTACAAGCCCCTAAAACTTTATACCTTCAAACCACAAATTCTTTTTTAACATCCTCAATATATAGGAATGAAACCACAATATTTCTGATCCAAACTTTAAAATTCTTCCTCCTTGTGTCTACCATATAAATGCTTCTAAAATTCGAACTCCATAAATGTACTTACATTGACTCCCTTATACTCGATTTTTTCCCCCTCTTTTCCTATATGCCTTCAACGGTAAGCTTGTCTAATCAAATAAAAATCGCATTATTAACTTCCTTTCTACACTCCTAACTTCTGCCTCTCATTCCTCCACAAAGTTAGGCACATCCTTCTTCTTCCATAACAAATACGACAAACTCTTTTCTTTTCCTTTACAAGTCAGGATTTCGAAAATCGTGACAGTCACTTAACTCAGTTTATCTATCCTACATATATGACACCTTCTTAGTTAATATAAACTACAAAAACCATCATCTTCTCGAACTCCCTCGGACATAATATTTCACCATTCCTTTATTGAAAAACATTGACATTTTCTACGTCGCTGTCGTTAAGTGAATCTATTACACTCTAGTTTGGATTATATCCATCAATTTTGGGCACTAAAATAAATTTATTATACCTCTATAATATTGTATTTTTTCATGGTTCGGGAGTTTAAATGACTAAAGTATAGTATCTCTATTTCACTCCGCATTTATAGAATTAGACTATGTTTCTCACGCATCCTCTAATGTCTTTAACCTTCTGACATGACAGTAAGACTGAACCTAGTAGTTCTTTATGCTTTTTTTTTTCTTTTGTAAGCTATGATCTTAAAAGTGTGCACATATATAGAAAGATATGTCCTCAAGGACCATAAAATAGTGTACTAATGATAAATACTAAAAGGACACATAACAATATCATTAAGTCAATAAGGCAATCACATAAGTTAATAAGCAATTAAACAAGATAAAACCTTATAAGCTACCCGTTAATCCTAGGACGTCTACCCATCTCTCTCTCAATTTTATGTTTTATTGACCAGATTTTTTTTCATTCTTTAGCCTAAGCTCTGATACCACTTTTGTAACGCCCCGTAAACAACAGGAGTACAAAATGGTATATTTTATTAATAGCAGCGGAAATTACAGAGCGTTACCGCCGTATTTCCCCATACAGAGAAAATACAAGGCTTACATTATTCTTTAGTACAACCAAATAACTAGTAACGGGTCTTATTGATTATATTTTAATATTATGATACGTTATTCTTATTCCATTTTCTTGCGTCAACCTCACTCATGCCCTTCCCCGTTTCCTGTATCTGAAAAAGATTAATAAAATAAAGGGTCAACCAACCACAGGTTGAGTATATTTCCCATAACCTCCAACTCAAATTAATATAATTCGAGTCATTATTATTGAACATGGCCACATTACGGAGTCGAGACTCCCTTAGGCTATGCCCTCCTCCGTGTACAAAGGATAACCATCTTTTTCTCTTTTCCTCTTTTTCTCTTTTTTTTTTTTTTTTTTTTCTTTTTCTCTTTTTCTTTTTATCCGGATATAACGGGGCGGAGCTAATTGCCGAGCCCTCTTCAAAGCTCACGTCCATGTACACGGGATAAAATAATAATGTGGTCCGGTCCCTTTTCTATAATAATGTCCCCGGATGATACATTGGCCAAATGTATATTTTAGCACTGATATTTTAACATTAACATTATCATGTGAGCATTATAACGTCAATTATTAACACAAACAGTACCACCGTCATATCTCACGTAAACCACATTAAGTAAATTATACAAGTGTAAACCAACTTTATCAGATAAACAATCATTCACGTACATTATAATATCAGTTAAGTAATTATGACGATAACTTACTTACTCATTACATTAACTTAAGTTGAAGGGGTAGGAAATATACCTTATTAATATTACATCATGTATCCATTACTATCTATATGTTATATACCCAAGAAGCATTAAGGAGTAGTTAGTGTTGTTGGTCATTTTTGTGTGTGAGTTCTATGTACATGCAACCACGACTATTTATAGTTGTGTATGTCGGTTAATCGTGTAGCCTATAATTCTACGTGGTGATGGTTTTCACCAAATGTATTAAGTCTACCATACCTATCCTAGGTAGAGAAATGCACGTGGTAGGTTGTCAACCATAACATTATTATTTTTTGTTTATTTCCATATTAACACATGTCACAATTCATTAAAATATCCTTAATTCTTAAAATATCTTAGATATTTTATCTTACGGGTTATTTTCTTTTTGATAGGTCTAGAAAAAATTCTACGGGTGAAGTTATTATGGAGTCGGATTCCAACCGAATTATTTTATTCTTATTCTTGGGTCTTACTTGTACTAGGTTACTACGTCTTTCGAATTTTATTAGGTCAATATCTCCCTCTAGGATGGATTCATTTCATTTTATGTACTCTCTCGACTCCACATTGATAAAAATTCTTTCCTCTTTCAACGAATAACTTACTTAATTTTATTAAATAATATAATTTTATCCGGGGTATCACAATCACCGACTATATGCACTCCATAAAATCTTGCACCGACAAACTTGTCATCTTAGGAAAACCAATGGATAACGAGGATATCATTGCTGAAATTATTCGTGGCCTAGACTACGAAACCTACAAACCCATCATTGATGCCATTAACGCGCGTGATGACCCGATTTCCTTCGATACTCTTCATGAAAAACTCATAAATTTTGACCTCATTCAAAAGAACCTCACCAAACCCACCCCTTTTCCCGCTTCTGCTCATCCCGCCCAAGCTAACCGCGCTCAGCACCGTCCATACACTCCCAACTCTAACCGTGCCTCAACCTCAACTGCCCCACCTCCAAACATGGATAACTACACTCCTGCCCCGTTCAAAGGCAAATGCCAATACTGTCGCGCCATAGGCCATGTCATATCTAGCTGTTTCAAATTCAAACGAGACTATCCCGATGTAGTTTTTCCACCCTCATCTGCCTTCCCGCCTGCCCGTCAAAATCGCCAATCACCACAAGCTCACACCGCCACCACCCATCCTACCTCTCCCACTACCTCTCGTCCCTGGCTTTTTGACAGTGGTGCTACTCATCACATCACAAAGGATCTTGAAAACCTTGCCCTACACACCCTGTATGATGGCAGTGATGAACTTGTTCGTTTCATGTCTCACTCTCCTCCACTTCTAATTTATCTTTTAAAAACGTTTTATTTGTTCCATCGATTTCTCATAATATTTTGTCTGTTTCTCAATTTAGTATTGACAACCAAGCTTATTTTGAATTTTCACACAATTCTTTTTCTATAAAGGACTCTCAAACTCATCGGATTCTAATAAGCGGACCGTCTAATGGTGGAGTCTATGAATGGCACCCTCCTCAACCAATCGCTTACACTAGCCGTCTCTTCAAAGATTATGGTTGGCATCATCGTCTTGGACATCCTTCGGCAAAAATATTACGTTATTTAATTTCAAAGTTTTGTATTTCAATTCCTAATTCATTAGTGGATTTTTGTAACTCTTGTCATATACACAAGAGCCATAAGATAGAATTTTCTACTTCTACGATACAATTTAAAGCACCGTTGGATTTGATTTTTACCGATGTATGGTCATCTCCTATCGTTTCTTATGATAATTTCAAATATTATATTATCTTTGTTGATCACTTTACCAAGTATATTTGGCTATATCCGCTCAAATTAAAATCCGATGCTACCACCGTTTTTGTTCGCTTTTAAAAACTAGTTGAAAATTTTTTTAAACGACCAATATTGCAAATTTTTTCTGATAATGGAGGAGAATACATTAAACTGGCTCATACGCTCAATAACGATGGCATCACGCATCTTACCACCCCTCCTCACACCCCCGAATTAAACGGGTATGCTGAACGCCGACATCGTCACATTGTTGAAACTTGTATGTCTCTCTTGACTCATGCTCGCCTACCCGAATCGTTTTGGACGCATGCCTTTTCCACCGCTGTTTACCTCATAAACAGACTACCCACCCCCACATTAACAAACTCCTCTCCATATTCCACTCTTTTCGGCACCCAACCTAACTATGCTAAACTTCGAAGTTTCGGGTGTCTTTGTTACCCGTGGCTTCGACCGTACACGTCTCACAAACTAGAACCACGGTTCAAACCTTGTGTCTTTGTAGGATACTCACCCACGCAAAGTGCCTGTTACTGTCTTGACCCAAAATCCCATAAAATATTTATCTCTCGTCATGTGAAATTTGTCGAATCTTGCTTCCCATTTCCTGACCTAGTTCGTGGCCAATCGACCACCACCACACCTCCTGTCTCCACCTCTCCTTGGTTCTATGAACCTCTCCTTCACCTCTCCGCTGCTCCTACCCCGACCCATGCCTCACCACCACCTGTTTCCACTCCCCCTACCACTCCTCGACGGACCCCGAGCTCACCCAACTCCCCTGTTTCTCCATCCTTCCCTGCTGCGCAGCCTGACCCGACACCCACTCCTACTACTGTCAGCCCTGCCACGACACCCCCACCACCACCCCCCCACCGCCACCTCCATCACGCGCTACCACTCGCCTGTCCAACAACATTCGCAAACCCAACCCCAAATACGCTAAAACCGCTACACTGCTCCCTCCTTCTCGTCTTCCAAACACCACGAAACAAGCTTTGGTTGACCCGTTATGGCGTGATGCAATGATTTCTGAGTTCAATGCCTTGCAAAAGAACGATACATGGAGACTCGTTCCCTTTAACCCAACCTACAATGTAATTGGTTGTAAGTGGATATACCGCATCAAATATAAACCCGATAACACCATTGTCAAATATAAAGCTCGGCTCGTTGCAAAAAGATTTCTTCAACGCCTTGGCATTGATTATTCCGATACTTTCAGTCCGGTTGTTAAACCTGCCACGGTACATACACTATTATCTATTGCTCTTACTAAGGGTTGGTGTCTTCGCCAACTCGACATTAACAACGCCTTCTTGAATGGCGCTCTCTCTGGTGAAGTTTACATGGCACAAGCACCAGGATTCATTGATCCTTAACACCCCACTTATGTATGTAAGCTCACCAAAGCTATATACGGTCTTAAACAGGCCCCACGTGCCTGATACACGACACTTAAACAACATCTTCTTGGTCTCGGTTTTGTGGCCTCTCTGGCTGATCCTTCATTGTTTTTGTTCCGGGTGTAGTTCCAGAGCAGATTTGTTACCACGCAAGCTTGTAGAATGATGACTTTGCTTGACTCTTCCTTTCGGCCTCTCCTGAAACAATGAACAAACCGAGGGCTCGGCTTGGTACCGAGCGAACTCATTCCGACGCTCAAGTCAGTAAACTTAAAAGGGATTAAGTTGTGTGTTACTTGGCACAAAGTATATTGTAGAGAGATAAGGGAGTTTATACCAGATTAGTATGTTTAATTAATTATTTGCGGATCCTTTCCTCAATGAGGGTTGAGGAGTATTTATAGACTTTCACCTTTTGTCACGTAGTGGCCAAGTGGCGAGCGGTGGAAAAGACTGTTCTACCCTCGGGTGAGGGACCCATGGCAGGCCGGCGGGCCCCGTTGACTCCATGTCGAGGGTCTTGGATGTGAGTACGCGGATATGTCTCCCTACCGGCTAGTTGCCCGGCCGAGACCCGAGTGAAGCCGACAGGCCGGCTGCGTCGGTTAAAATTTGTCTAATACGTTGACTTCTTGTCTTTTGTCTTTGACCTTGCTCAATATGTTGATTCGGTCGGCGGGTGCGAGAATATGCCCCATCAATTTGCCCCAACGTAGTCTATGTCGTGGTATGGACCTTCGATGAGTGTTGAGCGTATTCTGCGCAAGTAAAAATTTACCTCGCCACGGCTTCTTCTTCCTCGGCTTGGTTCTCGCTTAGGCCGCACCGTATCCCCCTCCGGATGGATGTGTAAAGGGCATCAAATGTGGAAAAGAAAATGGCGCTGGCCGAGACCGAGGTTGTGAGTGCAGTGTGCTTTTGATTGCCCCCCCGGTCTTTGCGCCAAGCTTGGTTGACAAGGGCCGTTTGGCAAGTAGATACCAAGGATCGTGTTTGAAGAAGATACGTCGATTGGCATTCTGTCAAGGAGCGTCTTGAAGAAGTTTTGTAATCGTTTGTCGATTGACATTCCATGGCCGCATGCTTGACACGTGGCTCGGCGTTGATTGGTTGACGCCTCATGGGCTTTGCTCTGATTGGTCGGATTGAGTGGGCTTTGCTCTATAAATAGGGCAGTTACCCCCTCATTTTGGCCTTCCAATTTTCATTTTCTCAAAAAATTTCCTCTCGTTTAGTTTTTCTTTCGCAGAGTTCCTTTCTCTTCCTAATTTCTCGAAGCGTTACTCGGTGTAACATTTCCTTCCAAGGTAATCAAACAAATTCTTCAATCTTTTCCTTGTTAAATATTCGTTGTCATGTCTTCTGCGATGCGGACCTATTAATCTGCGCCGGGGGTTCCACGTCGCGCCTTGATGAAGAGGAGGCAGCGCCGCCATCCCGATAAGGTCAGGGGCCCTAGGTCTCCTTCTCCGAGCTTGACGATCGGTATTTGGAGGATTTCTCGGATGATGATGATGGTGATGATGACGGTGATGATGTTGATGATGATGGTGATGATGAGGAAAGGACTCATTCCGATGAGGAGAGGCCGCATCTCCTAGATCACGGCGACGCCTGTAAGATCGGCCCTGATCGTGCTTGGACCAACAAGTTCGCCAGTTGTTCGGTTGAATTTTTCGAACATCATTTCTCCTTCGACGGGGAGTATAGGATTGTTATTCCTAAAGAGGGTCGGGCCGTCTGTTGCCCTCCCCCGGGTTGTATCGGCGTATATATGAGACACCTGGAGTATGGGCTCCGGTTTCCTCCCGAACGCATACGTTCTTCGCCATAATTAAAGCAATGAACGTCGCCGTGGGCACACCGCATCCGTTGGCCATTAGGACGATTGTTGGCTTTGTGTGGCTATGCCGTTTAAGGGGAGGCCCAACGGTGAACCTATTCCGCGGGCTTCATCACCTTCGTTGAATGTCCAAGGTGGCAAGGGTGGTATAGCATACGGGCATCGAGCCAGGTTATATCACCGTCTCTAAGCTTACTTCCTGCAAGGACTGGAAGGCACGGTGGGTATATGTTGAGGTTCCAGGGGATTATCCACTGCCCCGGTCCTTCCAAAGCCGCGTCAATTTGCGGTGTGAGAGTCGGGGGGAGCGTGAGAAATATGTCTCCCGGAGTAAGCTTAAGATGGACGCCTTTAGGGTCCATCTCAATGAGGACGAAAGGTGGGAGATGAAGCTGTTTGAGGCTGAGAAGGATGGGACGCCGAAGGGATGGATGCCCCCGACGCAGATCATTCTTCAGGATGAGCTGCTCTGCCACGTCGGCCTCATACCGGCCCTCGAACAGGGTGAGTGGGGTCGGTGTGAGGCCCATCTCTGCTTTTAATGTTTCTGTTTTTGAACTTTGATTTATTTCTTTCGTTTAACTTTTGCCTCGTTTCTTTTACAGACCGTTTTGGCCCGGATATGTCTGCGGATATCCTCAAGAGGATGGGACTTGACAAGGACAAGAAAGTTGTTGAGTTGCATCCGAAGGCCGAGACACGTGATCGCAGACCGACGCCAAACGACCTCATGGATCAGCAGTTGAAGGCCCTAGATGTGACGGCGGCCCAGGCGAAGGTTGCCAGTAAAGTGCCGCGCCGTAAACCAAAGGCAATATCTATGGCGGCGACGGCGTCAACTCCGGCTCCATCTTCGATCCCTGTGGTCCGAAAGGAGAAGGTGGTGGTCGTCGACATTACCGATGAGGAGGTCACCGTTGCCGAGGAATCTCCTCTTTTACGTAAGAGGAAAGAGGCGTCTGTCTGCTGCCTTTGCCGCATCGCTACCGAGGCCGGCAAAGAAATGGGTCCTCCAACCAAGAAGGCCAAGCTCGGGTACAGATCTAACCGTGGCTCGATTTAGCTGGTTCATTAGGCGTTCCTCGATGACAGCTTTCGGCATGTCAATGAAACGTTGACATGGATGCTTTGTCCGAATTTTTTGTAGATCAACCGCCGCCGTCTACCGGTCCTACTGAACGGCGTATTGAGAAGCGACCTGCGCAGACGGGTGATAAAGATGCCGCCGTCGTCTCCTCCTCCCAGAAGCCTTCCCCCGCCCAGATTAGAAAGATGCTGGCGAAGTGGGCTGATATGGCCGGTGCTCATATTATGGAGCAAGAAAAGGTCATGGCCGAAGCTGCCCCACAGCTTGAGCGGCTCAAGCTTGAGCTCGGCCGCGAAGAAGGAAGCCGAGAGGGCCAAGGTCGAGGCCGAAAAGGCGGTCCTTCTTTGAGCGAAAACTTAGGGAGGACGCCGAAAAGGCGGTCCTTGCTGAGAAAGCCAAGGTTGAGGCCGCGGAGGCGATGCCGCTAATTTCTTGGAGGAGCGTGACCGCCTTTAGGCCGCCTTCGACTTCACCGTTAAGAAGAGGGAAGAATGGAAGTCCCCGTATACGGCCCGGGTGAAGTCACGGGAACACAAAGGCAATCCTCACCCGCAGGGAGGAGGACATTGAGACGCTCCAAAGCGTCGTCCTCCCTAACATGTGCGCCCAATACGGGACTGGCCAAGAAGCCGCCGGGGAAGTGATCGGAGAGCTCTTTCCGAAGGCTCCTTCCCGTGGCAAAAATTTGACGAGCTGTTTGATGATAAGCTTGATGCTAAGGCGAAGGTGCGGAGGAGGCGAGGAGGTGAAGAAGGAGAAAGAGGAGGTGCGGAGAAGGAGGCCCATCGAAAAGGCGAAGGCGGCCAGGAGGAAGCCGAGATGGCAAAGGCGGAAGGCTGAAGCTGCGCAAGTCGGCTCGGGTCGCCCACCAAAGATGATGATGCTGATGTCGCCGGTGGCGTGGCGAGCAAAGAACAGCATAGGGAGACGGGCGGTCGTCACCGGGTTCACCCGCATCTCGGATAGCTTCAGCTGTTCGGGGGCCAATTATTAAGCCTTTCCTCTTTGCCATTTTTTGGCACTTCATGTCTTATGTCTGTACCCTTTTGTTGTTCCTTCTTTTTTGTAAACTTTGGTAGGTAGTGTTTAGGCTATCCCTATGGGGACGGCCGTCGACTTCTTCCTTGTATTACCTGTAAACATTTTTAATAAGAGTTTGTTTATTTTGCCTCTGGCTTGACCGGGGTCTTTTTCTCATTTTTGTCTGAGTTGTCTTCCTTCGTTATTAATTGAGCGCTTTTTCTTTCGTTTCTACCTTCGGCTTTGGCCGAGGCAGTTAGAATGCGTATCTCAACTGTACTTAACGTTTTTAAACATGTTGGCGTGTCGGTCGCTTCCTCCACCGCCCGAGGCGGTCAGATTTGCGTTTCCCAACCGCCGTTGTGAACATGTTAGCGTATCGGTCGTTGTGTCCCCGTCACTCTCTGTCTGGCCGAGGCAATCGGGGTTACGGCGCGACAGCGTTCGTATCTGTATACGTGTTGATCGCTTCCTCTTTCACTCTCGGTCTAGCCGAGGCATCCGATTTGCGTTTCTCAACCGTACTTATACGTTCCTAAGCATGTTGGTCGTTGTGGCGAGTAACAACTGCTGTGGGGCAAGTCGCGTTTCCCTCGTCACTCCCGTCTTTGGCCGAGATGAACGAGTTTATGTTTTGACTGCTGTTGTAAATATTTTGGTATGACTATGGGAGGGACATTTCACTTTGATAGAAAACTTGGAACATTCTTCATTAGATATAATCAAGCGTTGGGGTGCCTACAACGGTCTCGGACACCTCCGCCGCTATACAAAGTATTTTCTAATATTGTCGGTGTTCCAGTGGCTCATTAGAGGCACTCCCCCCATGTCTGTCAGCCGGTATGTACCCGACCTCATTTCTTCAACCACTTTGTAGGGTCCTTCCCAGTTGGCCGTCATTTTGTCATGGATGTTTCCTTTGTTGGTGGCGGCTGACTTTCTTAGGACTAGATCTCCTACTCTTAAGTCTCTTTTGTGGACCCTACGGTTGTATGTTCTTCTCATTCGATTTTGATATACTGCCAAGTTAAGCCGTGTCGTGTCTCGGCTTTCTTCGACCAGGTCTAGGGAGACTCTCAGGCCTTCCTCATTCTCGACTGGGTCAAAGGTTTGCCTTCTGAATGTTGGCACCGATGCTTCAATTGGCAGGACGGCTTCAGACCCATAGACTAGGTGGAATGGACTGTACCCCGTTGCTTCTTTCTCCGTGGTTCTAAGGGAACACAGGACGCCGGGTAGTTCATCAGCCCACCTTCCCTTTAGATCTTCAACCTTATTTTTCAGCCCGTTTAGGATTGTTTTATTAGCTGCTTCCGCCTGCCCGTTGCTCTGAGGGTGGCAGACGGAGGAGTATGCAAACTTGATACCGAGCTCTTCTAGCCAGTTCATCACCATGTCACTCCAAAACACTCAGCCGAGGTCAAATACCATGACTTGGGGTAATCCAAAACGAGTTATGATATTTTCCCAGATTACCTTTCTTACGGCCGCCGTGGTTTTGGCAGGTACCGCGACGGCTTCGACCCATTTGGTGAAGTAGTCGACGGCGACAATTAGGTACTTTCTTCATCCGGAGGCCGTTGAAAATGGCCCCAATAAATCCATCTCCCACTGTGCAAAAGGAAGGGGACTAAGCACCGGTTGCAGGTCTCGGGAAGGTGCATGTATCACTGGAGCATGCATCTGACAATTTTTACACTTCTTGGTCTTAGCTCTGGAATCCTCAAGCATGGTAGGCCAGAAGTAGCCGGCTCGGAGAGCTTTGTGGGCTAGTGTTCTTGCCCCCATGTGATGTCCACAGATGCCTTCGTGAATCTCTGTCAGTATGAGCTCCGCGTCGACTGGGCTGACACATTTCAAAAGTGGTCTTATCACGGACCTTCTGTATAGTTCTCCTTCGAACATCAAGTACCTTGCGGCTATCCTTCTTATCTTCTGGGAGAGACTGCGGTCCTCCGGTAACTCATTTGTAAGTTTGAATTTCATTATCGGAGTCAACCACGTCGTCTCGGCTTCGATGTCGCCCACCATGCCGACGGTCTCAGTGATGCTTTTAGCATTCCTGATATCTACCAGCACGGTTCGACTGACATTCTTGATGCTTGAACTGGCAAGTTTTGAGAGAGCGTCGGCTCGGTTGTTCTCAGACCTGGGAATGCATTGGATTTGGAAAGATTTCAATTTTGCTTTGTCAGCTTTTACCCTTTCCAGGTATTTTACCATCCCGTCGTCCCGAGCCTCAAACTCTCCTCTGATTTGGTTAGTAACCAATAGTGAGTCTGTCTTCAACACAATGTGCTCTGCTCCGGCAGCTCTAATTAGCTCGACTCCAGTTATCACCGCCTCGTATTCGGATTCATTGTTTGAGGCCGAGAAGGTAAACTTCAAGGCATACTCAAACTCGTCCCCGTTTGGGCTGATGATAAGGATGCCGGCTCCTAAGCTGTTCGCCGTGGAGGACCCGTCGGTGTATACTTCCCAAACTCCGGGGTTTGGTTCTTCTTGATATGTGCACTCGGCCAGGAAGTCTGCAAGTGCCTACCCCTTTATCGAGGGCCTCGGCTTGTATTGAATGTCGAAACCAGATAGCTCTACTGCCCATTTGATGAGCCTACCGGATTGTTCAAATTTTTCCAATGCTTTCTCCAATGGTTGGTCGGTTAAGACCGTCACGGGATGTGCGTCGAAGTAAGGTTTCAGTTTCCTTGCGGCAACGACGACAGAAAAGGCTGCTTTTTCAATCAGTGGGTAATTTCTTTCGGCGGGCAACAGTGTATGGCTGACAAAGTAGATTGGTTGTTCTTTGTTTGTCTTCTTCTCTCGATGATAACGGATCGACCGTGGCCGAGGTAATCGCTATGTATAGATATAGCGTCTCCCCAAAGATCGGCTGGACGGGGTTGGGAGAGTTTGAAGATGAGCTTTCGATTGCTCGAAAGCTGTGCTCTGTTCCTCCCCCCAGCTGAAGTCTTTATTCCCCTTCAACACTTTGAAGAATGGGGTGCTCTTGTCGGCTGACCGAGAGTTGAAATGGGCAAGAGCCGCCATCCTCCCAGTCAACATCATAACCTCTTTTCGATTCCTTGGCTCCGGTAGGTCCAGTATTGCTTGGATTTTCTCTGGATTGGCATCAATTCCCCTGGCACTGACAAGCACGCCGAGGAACTTACCTGCCCGGACACCGAAGTTGCATTTCATTGGGTTAAGTTCATCTTGTATTTTCTAAGTGAACAAAATATTTCGCTCAAGTCGGCCAAGTGCTCGCTGTCAGACTTGCTTTTTACAATAGCATCGTTGACATAAGCCTCGATGTTTCGCCCTTTTTGATCTTGAAACACTTTGTCCACCAGCCTAGTGTAAGTTGCGCGGCGTTTTTTCAAAAACCGAACGGCATCATTTTATACATGTATGTGCCGTGTATGGTGATGAATGCGCACTTAGGCATGTCTTCTTCGGCCATGAATACCGATGGTACCCGAAAAGGCGTCGAGCGCGGGCTCGGATAGTGTAGCCTGCCGTTGCGTCTATTAGGCTATCTATTCGAGGCAAGGTATAGCAATCTTTAGGACATGCTTTATTAAGATTTGTAAAATCCACACACATCCTCCACCCCCCCCCCCCCCGATGACTTCCTCACCATTACAACATTTGCTAGCCACTCGGGGTAAGTACAAGGCATGATAAAGCTGCGCTCTAATAGTTTGTCCACCTCGGCCTTGATGGCCTCATCTTTCTCGGCCGAGGAGTTCCTCATCTTACGCTTGACGGGCGGCGTTGGAGAGCACGTTCACTTGTGAACGATCACCTCTCGGCTCACTCCCGGCATCTCGGCGCCGAGTACGCGAAGACGTTTTTGTTCTTCCTCGCGAGGTCCCGGAGATCGGCTGCGAACTTTGGCTCTGTGCCGACACCGACGATTACGGTGCGTCCCGGGTCAATTTCCACTTGCTCGATCTCGCCCCCTCGACCATGCCGACGTTGTTGGTGCTCATCGGATCACTCTCCTGTCGTAAGGATGGGCTCTTCCCCTTCTCTGATTTCTTCGCCACTTTGAGGGACTGCATCTTACACCCTCTGGCAGATATTTGGACATTGACAATTTCGTCTTTCTCGTCCTTTGAGACGAGCTTTTGTGCCTCCCCTCGGTCCGAGACATACATCAATGTCAGGGCCCGGATGGACATTACAAAGATCGGCCTCGCTCAAAGTGAATCGCCTATAAGAACATTGTAGGCGGACGAACCATCAATGACCACGAACTCGGACCAAACATTTTTGGCCGTATCCTTCGGCCAAACATCACCGGCAACTTGATTGATCCCTGGGGTACCAGGCCGGCCCCAAGAAGTTTGTATAGTGGGTTGGTACAGGGGCTCAGTCCTCAATCTTGATCCGAGATTGAGGAAGCATTTTCGAACATGATGTTTGTGTAGGCGCCGTATCAACTAGGCACCTCTTAACCAAGTGGTTGGCTATGTCAAGGTGGACCACCGGCGGGTCGTTTGTGTGGGGCTACGACTCCTTCGTAGTCTTCCTTTCCGATGGTTATATCGGGGACGGTGGAAGCGGGGATCATTTGTGGTGGGCACAAAGTTGATGGCTTGGTAAAGCTCATTTAGGTGCCGTTTGTGCCCATTAGCTGACCCTCCGTTCTCGTTACCTCCGATAACCACCTGGATCACTCCTATCCTCTGGAACACCGATTTCATATTCGCCCCGTCGGAGCTTGATTCCGGGGGCCGCCCACATACTTGCCGAGGGCCCCTTTCGGATCGGCTCCTCGATGGCGTTCTTCAGATGCCGACAGTCGTCGGTCTTATGGCCGGGCTGGCCGTGGTAATCGCAAAATTGGTTTGCGTCGCCCTCCGCCTTTGTCTTGGGGGGCCTTGACCACTTCTGCCCTTCATTCTTGCTCGGGGCAAAGACCTCGGCCGGTGATTTGACCAGGGGGGTGAGACCGTGGTACCGTTTCTGGGTGTATGGTCCCGAACTCCCCCCGGCGCCCGCCGAGTTCTGTTTCCTGTTATATCTTTCAGGTCGTGACCGATTATTATCACGGCGACCTTCGTCAGTGTTCTCCCGGCGGCTCCTCCTCTCTGGTTGCCCAGCTTCGCTGTGGCCTACCCAGTCTTGTGGTAGTCCTCCACCTTTATGGCTCGGTCGGCCATCTTTCTGGCGGAGGCTAGATTGAGGTCTTCGCACTTGATGAGCTCATTTTTGAAATCGCCCTTCGGCAGGCCTTTCATCAGCGCGAAGGTCGCCAGTTCGGGGTTTAGTTCACGAATTTGCTGAACCTTAGCGTCGAACCTCTTGACGTAGCTCCGGAGGGATTCGTCTTCCCCCTAACGGATATTCAGGAGATCCGATGTCTCCACGACCCTTCGCTTGTTGCAAGCGTACTGGGCTATGAAATTATCCCTCAGGTCGGCATAACAGTACACCGAGCCATTAGGTAGCCCTTTGTACCAACTCTGGGCCATCCCGTGCAGGGTTGTTGGGAAGACTCGGCACCATATCTCATCAGGCTGCTCCCATACCGACATGTAAGACTCGAAAGCCTCGGCGTGGTCGGTTGGGTCACTGTCCCCTTTGTATGATAGGGACGGCAGCTTCAGTTTGGTCGGCACCGGAACTTCGAGGACGTAGTCATGGAGGGGCTGTCTGACCACGTGCCGAATGACACGCGGCGATCGGCTCCTCGCATCCCTAGTCCGGCTTCTCTCCCCGTAGCGGGAAGGGCTTCTTGTTATCCGACTCTGGTGAGTCGGGCTCCTTTCTTCGTTTCTTCGGGGGTGGCCTCGTTGTTGCCGCGGCGACGCTGTCCTCCCCCGAGGTGGGGAAGGACTTTGGTCTGCCACTGACACCACGGGCACCGCCGGCATCTTTGCATGCTCAGCTCCTTGTATTGCTCCGGTCAAGTTGATCGGAGTCACTTTATGGGCCCTGGTCACCTGCGGGTGTGCTGCCGTCACCGTCGTTGCGGCGGGGGTGATCGACGTATTACCCATCAGGTCCAGGAGCAGCTTTAGTTTGGCCGCATTGACCACATGTCCCATGACCGTGACATGGCGGTGGCGCGGTGTTTACGGTATTATTGGCATCCCGTACGCCGGTTGAATTAACCGGCCGGTGGGGATCGCCAATCTCGGGATTGTGGTGGTGTGTCATCTGATAGAATGCAGTTTCGTCGGTCACAATTACTTCTTGTTGTTTCGACATCTTCTTAGCTTGTTGGGTGGGTTTTGTTTTGTGTTTTTTTTTTTTTGTAAGGGATTTAACTAGCTTTTAGTATGGTATCCCCACAGACGGCGCCAATTGTTCCGGGTGTAGTTCCAGAGCAGATTTGTTACCACGTAAGCTTGTAGAATGATGACTTTGCTTGACTCTTCCTTTCGGCCTCTCCTGAAACAATGAACAAACTGAGGGCTCGGCTTGGTACCGAGCGAACTCACTCCGACGCTCAAGTCAGTAAACTTAAAAGGGATTAAGTTGTGTGTTACTTGGCACAAAGTATATTGTAGAGAGATAAGGAAGTTTATACCAGATTAGTATGTTTAATTAATTATTTGCGGATCCTTTCCTCAATGAGGGTTGAGGAGTATTTATAGACTTTCACCTTTTGTCACGTAGTGGCCAAGTGGCAGAGCAGGTGGAAAGACTGTTCTACCCTCGGCCGAGGGACCCATGGCAGGCCGGCGGGCCCTGTTGACTCCATGCCGAGGGGTCTTGGATGTGAGTACGCGGATATGTCTCCCGGCTGGCTAGTTGCCCAGCCGAGACCCGAGTGACAGGCCGACAGGCTGCGTCGGTTAGGCTGTCTAATACGTTGACTTGCTGTCTTTTGTCTTTGACCTTGCTCAATATGTTGACTCGGTCAGCGGGTGGAGAATATGCCCCATCAGTTTTTATACACGACACCGTCGCACACCCTTTACTTACTAGTCTATGTTGACGACATTATAGTCACTGGCTCCACCTCATCTCATGTGTCTTCCTTTATCGAGTCCCTTGCCACACGGTTTTCTTTGTAAGATTTAGGCAACTTATCGTATTTTTTAGGAGTCGAAGTCACCCCAAACCCCGCTGGTCTACTTTTGACACAGTCTAAATACATACATGACTTATTGCACAACCATCGCATGCTCGAGTCCAAGCCGGCTAGCACACCCCTAGCTGTGAACCCTCCTCTACACCTCGATGGGAGTCCTGAAATTAAAAATCCCACCGACTATCGTGCTATACTTGGTTGTCTTCAACATATTTCATTTACTCGGCCCGACATTGCCTTTGCTGTCAACAAATTGGCTCAGTTCATGCAACATCCAACCGAGCTTCATTGGAGTGCTCTTAAGCGATTGCTTCGTTATCTCAATGGCACGTCCCATGTTGGCTTGCAACTTTATCGTTCCTCGCCCTCTCGTCCCCATGCCTATTGTGATGCTGATTTTGCTGGGGATCGCGATTCTTATGTTTCTACGACGGGTTTGTCACTTATCTGGGTCGCAATGCACTCTCTTGGGCCTCCAAGAAACAGCGTGCTTTAGCTTGCACTTCTACTGAGGCCGAATTCAGGGCCGTTGCTACTACTTCCGCTGAACTCATTTGGTTACATTCTCTACTCACTGAACTTCGTGTTCCATTTTCTACACCACCGGTTATCTATTGTGATAACCTTAGCGCTACTCATTATTCTGCTAATCCCGTTTTTCATTCTCGAATGAAACATTTGGCTCTTTCGTTCCATTTTGTTCGTGAGCAAGTTCAACAAGGTCGACTTCGGGTTCAACACATTTCTGGAAATGATCAACTAGCTGATGCTCTTACAAAACCGTTATCTCGCCTTCGATTTGAGTCTTTGTTGTCCAAGATCGGTCTTTCCTTTGGGTCGTCCGTCTTGCGGGAGCGTGTTAGGAATACTTCTGTCAAATAGTCTTTCCTTAATCTAATTGTAATCTTTATTTTCCTATTATTGTACTTTCCAGTTTATGTAATTACCTTAGTTTATTTTTGATAGGTTTAAGGTAAATATTCTTAGGTAGCTTTCTTGTGTATGTTTGTACTCATTGAAAATCATCAATAACAATTAACCTTCTTCAAAACCTTACAATGTTAACCCAAAAATAGACATTTTCACAAATAGACTTGAACCTGCCCCGTGTTAGATACTCAGATCCATCTAAGAAGTCCGAGTAGCTAAATTTAATACCTTTCTGTATGTTCCTCAACGAGTAAAGGCGCCAACAGTGACAACATAAACAGAAGAATTTCTCAATTGCAGTCATTTCTCATGTTGAATTACAGTCCAGTATACAAAGATTGGCTCCCTCGCAAAAGGGCAGCAATAGTTTCTACATAAATTTTCCATCTACTGATCTTAAATCAAAGGAAGATAAGCGATTGATATTCCCAAGCAAGTCAAATTGAATGTCGACATGAAACTCCAGCAACTTGCCAATGCAACCATCATATTTGGAAGTCTAGCCTAGACTTGCTCAGAAATTGAGCGTGAATCTGTGGCCAACGATTTATATCGAGCTGCTGACTTCTGGACCATGATGCATGTTCAAGCCTTAAAGTAGCCGGAGTGAAGTTTGGATTTCACGAGTCGAGCCCATATACTGAGGGAGTTACTTTATTTCAAATTGTTGTGGGTTACAGGGTTAGTAATGGGTAAATGGGTGAAGTTTTTAAATTAAATGGGTTGGTCTCAATCTGTGGGTTCTGTAGAGAGCATATGCTAATAGCAGCGGAATCCAGAGACTATAAACTGGAAAATGTAGAATTGGATTCATCTCGTAGGCTTTCATCAGGGCTCTGCAACTCTGCAATAGAAACAATGTAGGGGTGAAAATACTAAAATGAAACAAGGACGGGGTCACGACTATTAGATCAGGTCGAGATGACCGATTCCAAGATCAATTCTCAAACCGAGAATTAATACTGTAGATGGAAGTTTAAGTGAAAAAAAAAAATGAACCGTCAATTCAACACAAAATGTGTTTGTCCATCCACAGCAAACACGACAATACCACATGACTGAATATGTTCCATAAAAAGAGATGCAGTCTTGTGCAGAAAGTTTACCTTGTAATGTCTGTACAAGATGCCCAAACAAACCAACATAAGAAACTTCCTGATCCACCGTCTACCAGTACAAGACTTGGAAGTTAAATCACAATGATCGTCTTCTTTCTTCCCTGAAAATGCCAAGAGATGTATCCTGTAGACTTCACTTTCCATGGCCAACCCGGTTACTAATATAAGAGAAGGGAAAACAACAAAAACCAGATGTGGGATAACAATCACCATAATATCGGGAAATGCAATGTACTCCAATTTTCTAGCGACATCTGGCTGTGCTATTACCCATCCCTTGTAGCTCATGTACCCTCTCTCGTTGCCATCGGTAAACACTAGACCATATAGCCATGGAAATAGAACAATGTAGAACAGGTATCCCAGAACTCCATACCATACCAAACGGAGCCTGAATAGTTCTGTTGAAACCCATCCGACACCGTTTATGAAATTTTTGTTGACCAAGAAATTCTGCAATGTATATTGTTTATTGGAGACACTAGTCATTGCTACTGGCATAAGTAGAACAGAAAGGAAAAGCCCAAGGCAAAGCCAAAGTATCGGAAAATACAATGCATCCCATTGGCAGCCCATAACCACAAACTCCTTCCATGTCCAGGATAGGAGCCCGCGAACACCATTAATTGAAAACGGCCTTAAATCAGTTAAGGTAGATTTGCCATAAATATCGGTCGCTTCTATTTGCAACCAGTATCTCTCGGGATTCCGATCCTCAAAAGCTTTAAAATTCCAAGGTGCAGCATAGAGATCTCCTCTAGAGTTGTCAAACTCAAGTTTCGTCATAGATGCCTCCAGAACAGAAGCAAAAGCTCCGAATTGTGAATCATAAACTTGAGCAACTACGGATATGAGCGGAATTGAAGAGAAAACCAAAGCTCTTATTGTCATGTAATCAGATTGGTCCACAGTTTGGCGCTCATACTCAGTTGATAAGGATGATCTCCACATCAACCGTGAATCCAGTGGAAACGTGGGTAAAATGAAAGTTTCTTTAAAATCAGATTTCAAACTGATGTCAACAAATGACGTGTGACCTCTATCAATGGCCACAATGCGCATGGCTCTACTCTTCCTCCAATCGCCCATTTCCCACTCCCAAAATTCCTGGTTTTCTGATGATGGACTTGGAGAACTCCGGGAGGGAGTCTGATATATATTTAGTTGTATAGAATTATTTCCAGGCTGATGATGCCGTTTCAAGTTTTTTCCAAACCTTGTATGGAGATGGCCACACAGATAAGCTGATATTGAATGCTTGAGAAATACATCTTTCAGCGTCTTTCCAGATTCTGATGTTGCAGAGAACGAAAGCGGAAAATGCCCAAATGAAATCTTCGTCACTGGTTTTGTTGGCTCAGTGTCCCATTGTGAGAGTTCGGAATCCAGCTCATCTAATAGTATATCTGTTGGATGGCCGAAAAGATTGGTTGGCCCTCTGAGGCCAACAGCCATCGTGCTGTCAATCCCAACAAAAAGATGCCTTCTCTTTCCTGTCTACATGATGCAGTATTGCAGTGAACATAGACTCTATAATAATAAATTGGATGTATATATTTGCAATCAAGTTTCTACTTGTCGGATGCTTATGCCAGTGTTTTATATGATACGGAGTAATACAACATCATCAGGGCCTTAATCCCAAAATGATTTGGGATCGGCGGACATGAATGATCCTTTGGAACCATCCATGGGTGAACGCACACCTCAAAATGCGAAAAAAATAGAAAAGGAAAAGTGAAAAACAAAAGGGGCCTGGGTACTTTCGAATGGTACCAAGTCTTTCTTTGGAATATTCTTGATTGGATCTCAACCAACATTGATTTGGTACTTTTGAATGGTATCGGAGCCTGGGTGACTTTTGAGCTTCCCAGTTAGCTAGTGATTTAGTGTATAATTAGCTACATTTCTAGCCGAAAAATCTTTCAAATGAGAGGCATATTAAGGTATAAATATATTGCCAAAGCCTCAATGACCTTAGGTAGTTCTTTGTTGTGCACCATCCAAACAAAACAGATGTGTAAAAAAACAACTAATGCCTGAAAGTCAATGCCAAATGATCGATTTTACCCACAATGAGACACACTAAGGAGCTTACCTGAAGTGTGACACCGTTTACTTTGCTAGTTCTACCAACTTGGCCATTGACACTGTACTTTGAATAGAAATCATACGAGTCACCAACATGTGGAACACCAAAATTATCATGATTCCCCCTAAGATCATAAAAGATGCCCTTGTCCAGTCCACTTTTCTTGACAACGTCTTCTATCACAGTCTGGTATTCCACCCACTCACGCTCATCTTGTTTCATGGTCAGCAAATCTTTGCTCTTTCCATCTAGCAGAAAAGAACAACATGGTTACTAAGGCATGACTGATGATATACTAAAAGTGATTATTGTTCAGGCAACGAATTATATTGTTCCACCTCCTCATTCCGCTGGCTGTGAAAAACTTATCAATTCATGTAAACTCCTATCGAAACTATTCCAGCAAATGCATTACTAACAACAAATCAACAATGATAGAAACAACATTACCCTAGTGTGTATGTCAAAAGGCTGCCGCCTCAGGCAAGGTAAGATGAGGTCAAATGTACACAATCCTAACCCTATGCTGCGATGAAACACAAAGAGGTTGGAGAATCACATCGGCAGTTAAGTGAATCATTTTGCTTTATTCTATCATATTTCAGAACCATAAAAACCAAGTTTTTGACTTCATTGGAAATGGAAGATTCACACAACAAAACAGAAAATGTCGATATGTTTACCCACTGAAATTTATTCTACCTCTTCATTTACACGGCTGTGCATAGATTCTCAATCTATGTAAGCCACTGTCAAAAGAGAGAATATCCTTCAGTATTAAGTCAAGTCTATTAATCTAAGGGTTATTCACTTATAAACAATTAGCTTTCGGTATCTATAGCAAAACTCCTCTTGAAAACAACTTCTTCCTTTATACTCCCTAAGGGTGTACCATATGGTAATACTCATACCTCATTCATGTTCAGCAGTCACCATCAAATTCTCAGAGCATAATTATGTACCATATGGTAATACTCATACCTCATTCATGTTCAGCAGTCACCATCAAATTCTCAGAGCATAATTACGCAACGCATCTAAAGACACGGCAATAATAAACCATTATCCCGTAGTTGATTACTATCAAATGTATGAGCATTGTTCTAAATTGCTTATTGGTCATTGCTTCAAAAATAACCGAAGTGAGAAAAAGTTTTGGGATTTTAGCATTCTCATCCAAAAGCAAATGTTATACTCGTAAAAGACTTCACTGCCAACAAATATCCGTTTCGAGCTGCATAGCAACATAACACAGCCTCTTTGTTTCAAATTGAACACTGGAAACATAGAGACCCTAACACTACCAAATGCAAAAGAAACATTCAGCAAGCACCCAAGCTGGAGAGCCACGCCGCCACGCATATAACAAAACACCTGCTTTCTCAGTCTTCCACTTGGGCCCCGTTCTTATGGAGTGAAATTATTTGAACTAAACTGAATTGAATTGAGTAGAATTGGAACTAAAATTGAGCAAGAAAAAAAACAGGGCCTAACAGACTATTCCACAAAGGTATCAGATAAGTGATTATCTTGGCGATCACATTGAAAAGGAAGCTTTCTCTCAAAGTTCTTCAATACATTTTATCAACAGCATGGTAACTTTAATCCAAACAGAGTTCAGGTAGGCGAACATGAACCCTTAAAAGAAATTATAAGAATGGAAAACAATAGGGGGCGGTGCCAACTCTAGGCTTTAATCTGAAGAGAATTTGGGGTGGGTAAACATGAACAGTCATAAGGAATTCTAAGAATGGAAAACAAGGGGTATGATACCAACATGCGGCTTAAACCCTTACGATATTTGCGGTTGGCAAACATGAACCTTTGAATAAATTGAAAAACTCATAAAAGGGGGGATGATAACAACACAAGACTCTACTCCTTACAGAATTTGGGTCAACCGTTCTAAGGAATTGTGAGAATGGAAACAAGGAGGACGATACCCGGCTTCAATCCTAACAGAATATGGGATTAGCAAACATGGACAGTTAAAATAGTAAGAATGTAAAGAGCGGGTGCTCGGGTGATACCAAGTACCAACGCTGCGAAACCATTGACATCATCCAAAAGCAAGAGAGAACAAAATAACAAACACCAAACTTCACAAACAACAACTTCCCTCTCTCCCAATCATTTGTTTATAGTTGCTTATGACACATAAACTAAGGCACAAATTCTTGTTTAAGACGGAGGTATCCACCACCTTAAACCTTAAGACGGGCTAAATACATACCAAATCACATGACAACTTACCTAGGAAATGCCAAAAGTTTTGTCCCTATTAGCACCATGTGGTAGTATTTGGATCCGTTTTAGAGATAAAACGGATACTCCATCTTAAGCAAGAACTAAGGCGTGACGAGGGAACCAATTATCACTATCGTTATTGAATGACAATTCCACAAAATGCATTACAAGCAATGACCAAACTACTCATTAAAATCATTCTCAAAACAGAAAGGTAAACAAACAACAAGGCACACAACATATAACAGGTAAACAAATGATCGGAACGGAGCAAACCCTATACAATCAAACTGATCAACAACTACCAATTAACAAACAAAAACAAACAAAACCCATTAAAATTAAACCAAAAGGGTATTACAAAACCCAATCAAATCAATCAAACTAATCAAAAAAAAAAAACCTGTAAGATCACCAGTGATGAGGACAAGTGATGGATTGATGAAAGAAAGAGTGGGACCCACAATGTTGATGAAATCGAGAGCTCTTTGAGGATGATGAACACTAAAATGAAGATCAGAGAGCTGCACCACCCAGATTACTGAATCTGGACCACCTTTTACTTGTATCACTCTACTTGAATTAGCATCTGTTGTAGTTGATTGTGTAATTTGAGCAAACACCATTAAAATGGTGAGAAGAGATGCTGTCAATTTGATGTCTGCCATTTTTTGTCTTTCCCACGCATCAGCTTCCGTTTCTCTGTTGATCGCTTGTCAAACATTGGCTTCAACGAGGAATGGAGTAAACGTAGACTTGTTAAAAGATGATGACCCGACTAAAAAAATCGACTCAAACCCGCTCGAAAATAAATTGGAAATAACCCGTCTTTTTAACCCGAACTTGAAAAACGACTAGACACGATAATAATCACCACATTGTTGACCCAAGACCGATCCATAGGTAAATTTATTGAAAATATATGTTTAAAGGAAATAATAAAATTAATTCCTTGTTATACGGGAGAGTTATTCAAACTTGTGTTGTTAGTCGCTATTATAGTAATATGATATGTCAACTAAATGGTTTCTATGGGAAGGTTAAGTTGATGTTGTGTTTGGTATTTGTTGGAACAACCACATAATTGTTTTTAGGGGTTGTTATGACCAGGCGGATTGGTTGAGGGGTGTTTGCATGGCTCTTGTTCGCTTATTGGCGTGGCTACTCGGTTTGTTGGTCCTTTGTGTGGTGGGTTAGATAACCAAGATGTAGTAAATTATTTTCCTTCATTAATTTCCTCCTACAAACTTTATTCATTGCTAACCACATAAGTGCATATTGTGTTCGTCGCTCATTAGCTCAGCTGTCTTAATGGTCCTTGTGAGCTTTCATCTAGTAGATGTTATCGATGAAGACTTACTCCGTCAAAATGTTGCAGAATCTTGGCATTATTGTGTCATTAGGTAACGAAACTACACCTCGTATATGTTCCGTTCATTTCATGGATAATGAAAACTTGGCTAACTAAATAAAGTGACGACGGAGAATATAAAGGTGGCTATATTCGTTTCTGTTAAAAGAGTGAATAAGAGAAGATAAGAAAGAGGTTGTCTATAACGATAACATTGTTCATTAAGAAAAGTAAAGATAATTTAGAAATGATGTCTAGCTCGAAGAAAGACGTGTGAGCCCATGTCAACTTGGAAGAAAGCGGCCTTTCAACAAGTTAATATGTTTTTCAATCAATGGTGAAAATAAAATCTCATACAAAGATGTGTGTTCATATTTGGTTGGGTAACACTTTGTGTTTCTCAAATCGAAATATATTTACAAAAAAAAAGAAGACCTATTGTTTGTATCATCATCAACATAATAATGAGAAAGTTATTCAAAATTACAAAACACGGTGTACTTAAAAGCTTAAGCAATAAATAAAAACTTTCCGAGGATCTGATTAACCCAGAGTTCCCAAAATCATAGCAGACTTGAGATAGATCGATCTTCTCAACATTTGCTATTATCGAACTCCAGGCTAGATCCCTGTGCATTTTCCCTAACATACAACTCTAATAACAAATATAAAAATAAAAATTATAGCAACCAACCATCTAGACCCTGCACCCTAATCTCTAAACATTTGATACAATTCTTAGGTGTCATTCCAGACGGTAAAGATAGGAACACCTCCACCATCAGGACCACCAACAACCGTTGCAATGCCACCGCCTCTCGTCGCCGGGATAGCAGTTGGGACCCAATTGGTACAAGCTGACCCTTGATCATAAGTACCTACTGCTCCTCTAACATTCCCATTATTATTACCTTGTTGTCCAAGGTTATAATAGTAATTTTCATACCCATTCACATTGCCACTCCCATTCTCATCATTGGCAACAACTGTGGGCCCATAAGGCCCACCAGTCCCACCCCCATACATCAGATTATGCATTTGAAAGAAATCAAGAGTCCCATTATTCAATTGGACCTGGTGGGTCGGATCTTGGTAATGGGTCGACCCGCTCGTGTCCTGTTCTTGCTTACACCATGTATTCCCTCCATATGGATAGCTCATTGTAAATTGTTGGGCTTGTTGAGCTTGTTGGGCCGAGTGGAATGCAATACTGGGCCAAGATTGGTAATTGGGTAGCCCATTATTTTGATCCAATGCTAGCTGAGAACTGTTGTTGGACTCATTTTGGGCCGCAATCGTTGCGGCCCGGATGATGTGGGCATTGTCAAGGGTGGAGTTTAATTGTTCTGCTTCTTTCAGTCTCTTAGCTGCCCCTCCAATGGGAAGATTTGTGCTTTCTAGAATAGCTTTGACATCGTACCTGTAGTGACGGGGCCAGGATTAGAAGTTAGAGTAGCTAAATATGGATTGAAATTTCGGGGATGAATTTGAGTCGTATACCTGTTTATCTCAAAATTCGTCACTGCATTTAGTCCTCTAAATTTTATTGCTGCTATGTCGTATGCCTCGGCTGCTTCTTCTTGTGTGCCTATTTACCAATATAAGTCGCTTAGCTTTATGTACGAGGAAATAATTGAGGTAACAATTTAGCGATACTAAAATATTCACAAAAGATGTTTTCTTTTATGTCGAAATTTACGGATTTATCCGTCTTAAATCAGAATTTGTGGTTTAAGAATGTGCATGTTTTACTTACTGAAAGTGCCCAAATAGAGGTCTTTGTTGCCTGCAACTCTGCCAATCCTAGCTTGCCAACGACCATGCTGATGATGCCTATTTAAAATTAATTATTTTAGCAAATTTATGGATAATTAACTAATTTTAGGGTTTTTCTAACCTATGCCCACTAGACATAGGATAAGAAACCAAAATAGGAAAGAATTATATGTGTTTCTTGTAAAGAGAAGTAAAAGTGTTGGGATATTGCAATTTCCCATAAAAATAGCATATAATTCTTTCCTATTTTAATTTCTTATCCTATGCCTAGTGGGCATAGGTTAGAAAAACCGCTAATTTTATATTACTATAAACAGAATTTATTATTTAATAATCTTAGTTTAATTATTATTAAACATGAAATTAAGCAAAATGTACGTGTTTGGTGGTAGAAAGTGGGGAAAAGAAGCTACAAAATTCCTGCAATAGTTGCAGGCACAGCTAACATGGGCACATGACACTGTACCTTTTAATTTGGTCTTCTTTG
This sequence comes from Silene latifolia, assembly GCF_048544455.1. Taxonomy (NCBI): domain Eukaryota; kingdom Viridiplantae; phylum Streptophyta; class Magnoliopsida; order Caryophyllales; family Caryophyllaceae; genus Silene; species Silene latifolia. The sequence goes on along the minus strand of NC_133530.1, from coordinate 86,228,492 downwards.
ACAGTCAAACACATTTCATATAATCATATAATTAATTAATTATTTTAATAAGTAATTATATTGGTTTAATATAAAGTTTTGCATGTGACAAAGTGAATAAATTATGTCCAATGCACACGCATTGTTGTAATCTTGTGTAGAGTAATTTGCAATAAAAAAAAAAAACATTATTAAATTTGTTTTTAAAAAATATAAATAGATGAGAATAGCAAGATGTATAGATTCGGTGTAATCCTGGACATATAGTAGAAAAATCATATAAAAAATTATTAGTTGAGAAGATTTGGATGGTGGTATAACATTCTCTTATACATTTAATACTTTATCTCTAAGTAAAGATTGCATTTTTCAGGATCTGGTCAAAATTCCGTTAAATTCAATTTATACGATCATCATATTACTTTTAACTTGGATCACGAATGATCGATTAAAAACTTTCTACAGAAGTTTAACATCAGAAGTAAAAATTACTGATTCCTTGTTAAAATTTGGACTTTCGATAAATAAGGTAACAAAATTGAAATCTAATACTCGTACTAGAAGGAAGGTGAAATAGCCTTATCTAATGCTATTGAGTTTTGACACCGTCTTTTCAGATATATTACGTAAATATGAAAGTAATTACCTTGTTACTCCTCGATAAATGGATGCTCCACGGGAAAAGCCACTACTTTTCCTGCATTAAAATGTGTTAGTAATTAGTATATTGCGTATTTGCGTGCATTAAGCATTGAAATTATAGAATACGATTATCTTACAATATAAATTGATCATTTTGTTGATCAAATATTCATTTATTAATATCAACAAATATGAGTACAACTAGTTTCATACCGTTTTATACCGTTAGTCTCAAGTTCAAAAAGTTAACATGTTTAATAAATACTCGTATAGCCACTTTACATAAGATTTGTGATCATCTATATATTTGACATTCTCAAAAATAAAAACAAAAACATATAAAGCTCATTCTTTAATATCTTTCTTTCAAAATACAAAAGTAAAATTACTACGTATATTTTATAATATAAGTTTCTTATATGTATGATATTACGTTTTTACTAGAATAATAATCAAATAGGCACCTTAAAACAACTCATGTAATGTACAAAAGTAAAGAGAGTAAATAAATTAAACTATTTTAGGGTAACACTAAAACTTGGGAGAGACGGTCTCTCACTAAATTATTGAGAGACCAATCTTTCGTACCCTTTTATTTGTATTTCGTACCCTTTTGTTGTTGATCGTAACATAATAATTTCGTACCTATTTATATAATAAATGTACCCATTTTATCATTAATCATAATTTGTACCTATTTTATTACCTTTAGTACCACTTTTTCTTAAAATTGTACAATGGTCTCTCAATAAAACTTATTAAGAGACCGTCTCTCAGGAGACCTACTCTTTAGGTAAAATGAATTACCTTCTAAGGGAGGCTACATATTCTTGACGAGTCATATTCTTCATGTCCTCAATTTCCTTCTCATACTCACTAATCTAAGAATTCCAACACACAAAAAGAGTTAATAAACATTATACAATTGTATTAAGCATAAAATAATGTCACTACTACTAATACAAGAGATGAGACAAAATACACAATAATGATGCACTTATCATTAAAATATGCTTCCACAATGAATTAAAAGGGCGATTTTGATGCTGATCGATCTGGACATAGGTCATTGATCGAATAACACTTCTCATGACTTTACATCTGAAATTTATTAGTTGTCAAGTGAGGATGATCTAAGCGTCCCTATTAACTCCTACATGATTCTGTCACTGCTTTTTTATGCTTAAGGACTATTTTAAAACACTAAAAACAACTCTATGCTAACTCTTTGAGTAGTGAAATTTGTAAATAATTTTGCAAATGAAAAACAAAAAAATAAATGGAAAAACTATTAAAAAGTCGTTTTAAACAAATTCTTATATAATACACCATTACACAATAATTTTAATAATTAATTGATAGTGTCAAATTGTGACGAGTCAATAGGTTAATGTTATCACAATAAACATGCTTGATACCGTGTTTTAGTTGGACTTGTTGTAATATACCGGTTTGCACTTTTGGTTGTAATTTTAGAGCCTTAGCTTATAACTTACCAAGGTGAAAGAGGAGACGCAAAGGTAAGCCAATGGAAAGTGAAAAGTCAAGAAAAGTAAGCTAATGGAAGATTTGATGCCTTGGCATAGACAAACAAGAGCCAAATGAAGAATTGAAAACTCGGTTTCACAAGGGTCAACTTCAAATGGATATATCTCGAGTTCTAGAGCTCGTATCGACGCAAGGCCAATTGGAGGTGAAAGCTTGTGATCTTAGCTTTCCAACGGTAGGTCACACGCCTCGTTTGTCCAAGAAACGAGAGAGATATGGGCTTCGCAAGATGCTGCTGTCAGTCTGAGTGCGCAGCCTGCGCATAATTGTGAGCAGCCTGCGCTTCTACGCGCTGCTCTGGATTTCGCAATTCTAGTTCCGTGTTTTGGGCTTTCTTAAGGGACTTAACCTAGATTCTCGTGCCTCCCTATATATATCTAGAATTTTGAGATCTAAAAGGGGACTCCCACTCTCATCTAATCATCTAAGTATTGAATAATCTCTAGAAATTTGTAGTAGCAAGAACAATTTATTTTGGGAGAAAGTTGTAATCTTTTAGCTTTGGATGTTAATCTTTCCTCATTTCTTGGGTTTTTCTAAGAAGATGGAAGGCTAATCTTTCCATTGCTTGATGTAATTTGATCAAAGTATCCAACTTTGGTGATTGTAAGACTCTTAAACCTCTCTTAATTTATCTAATGCTCTTTTCTTGTGCTTAATTTCTTTTGTTGAGTAATTGAATGTTTGGGTTGGTCATCCTTGCATGTTATTCACTTGACTAGTGTAAATCCTAAGGAAATTGTCTAATTTAGTTGGGATTGTTGAAGCAAGTTTGTTGTTTGTTGAATTGGTTTAAAGGATTCTTACAACAAATAGAAAAGTCCATGTCTTTTGCTCATTTGTATGGTTTAATCTTATGAGGAATTGATCCTAGCTTCATCTTTTGGTAAATTCTTAATGCTCATGCTTAGTCTCCTTTCATGGTTTAATGATTTGTTGCTTAAGCTTGAAGGGTATGTGTAGATGGTTTAATTTACATGTATCAACATCTTGAGGTGATAGTATTGGGTAGATAATTGTGAGAGAGTAAAAAGAGTCAAGCTTTACCATTGTTGGGTTACTAAGAGAGAATTACATCAAGTATTCCCCTTTATATTGAATCTTGCATACTAGTTGTTTGTTGAATTGTCTCAATAGGAAGATCTCCAATCTTTACTCATTTTCCCATGTTTGTTTCCCAAAACCAATCCTTTTCCATCTATGTTTCCCACTAGTTGATCCTTGTTAATAGCCATTGTTTGTGATTATTGCCTTTTGTTAAGTTTAAGTTGGTATTAGGATCTTAATTAGTAGTAGAGACCTACTTAGTTGTCAATAGTTTACAAATTCAAGTTTTTAGTCTTAAATCCCTTCTCTTGGGTTCGACCCTTACTTCCCTTTACTACTATTCTTAATTGCATAGTGTAGAGTTGAGTTTGGCTTTATAAATTGTTAATTTGGTAGTTAATTCTAGTATATTACGACACCTAGGTTATTCCCTATCATTAATTTATCGAAAATAAATGAGATATGATCTTTATATTAAACTTACAGGGAAATTAGTGGTGGTAGTGGTACCCCAATATTTTAAGGCAGCCAAATCATAAGCTCTAGCCGCTTTTTCTTCTTTATCATAACCTCCTGAAATTATATATACAAAATAAGGGAATAATATCAGCAATTAATTTTTGTTTATATTAGATCCATTTGATTCTATTGATCTTATTTTTATATAGAATCTAAGTACCATAATTAACAATTAAAAGGGCTTAAAAAGGAACTTTTTGTTCTCCACTAAATCAACTTACCCAAATAAACTGCAAGTAATCCAGCAACAATCCCAGATAATCAACATCAAATGCATGATAATAAGACAACAAAAAAGAAATAGATTAGTTCGTTATAATTAATTCGGTTTTTCTAATGTTTGCCCTAATGGCACACGTTAAAAATGTGTGCTCTTTGGGCACACGGTAGAAAAACAGTCTATAATTTAATTATATTATAGCATACAAAATCGACTCTTGTTGATAAAAATGTCACTAAATAGTGCAAAATAATAATTACCTTGTCTGCCCTTTCGAGTTTGCCCTTCTCTCCTACAACTATTATCCCATAGATGAGCTTCATATCTCCCAGTCCATCTATGTCTGAAAAGACGTATAAACATACGCTTTATCAGCAAACAAAAAAATATTATATATTCCGTATTATTATACTAGAATAAATTGGTCACATGTTAGAAAAACCGATAAATTATTAAAAAAAATTTATAAACCTAATTGATAATAATCAACAAATGAACCACAAACACAAATGGTGATTATTATGAGCAAGTTCAATGAATAGTCCAACACACCACATATAAAGTTCTTAATAACATAGTCCAAATTAAAATGTATAGAAATTTGAAATAATACGATTATCGAGTGCATTGGACAGTACAATAAACCAAATAATTCAAATTTCAAGAAAACAAACTTAAAATTAGTACTACTATAATCACATTATTAAAATCCATACGAATATATTTAAGCAAATTGTTTTCGTACTTTATAAGATTACTAAGTAATATTAATATTAAATAACAATTAGTCTTACTTATAATCGTTGTAAGTTACAACAAATGGGCATTCCACCCCGAAAAAAAGGTTGGTTTAGATAGTTTTTCATTCTTGTTGTAAATATTCATATTACAACGTTTATAAACAAGATTGTATGTAAAATAAAATAAAAGAAACAAGTATATGTACCTTGTAACACCACGATAAATGGAAGTACGTTGTCCAAAAGTTTCAATAGATTTCCTAGGGACAGCTTCAAGTGCACCACTTTGAACATCAACATTATTATTATTGTTAGTAGCAACAATAGTATTGTTATTAGAAACACTATCACTTTGTTGTTTACTACTACTATTTTCAGACAAACTACTCTCAACATCACCACCACTATCACCACCACCACAACCGCCACCCGTTGCCAATAATGGTAACGCGGCGACACCTGAGTGGAGCCCAGTCCCCATTGAAAGTGATAGGGATTGGGCTCCCGTGCCGCCGACATTACCACCATTATTGATGTTATTCTTGCTCATCATCACCACTTCTTGTTGACTTGGGTGGTTTGATCTTAACCATGACTTGATCATTGAAACATTTAGGCCATTATTATTTGTAGTGCTACTATTTTCATTATTATTATTATAATTATTATTAGGGTTATTAGGGTTTGTCATAGTGTTGATATCAAACATGTAATTTCCATTGTTTTGATGATTATTATTATTATCTCTAAAAGAGTGACTATTTCCTAAGAAATTCTCTAACTTTGGTTGCTCATCTTCTTGGTTTCCCATTAGCATGCTCATTTCTGAACATCCCTTCATATTATTCCAATCTGCATATATTCACACACAACAACACTTCCTTAGTTAAAACCATAATTAATCATATCACCCTACTTTCTTACAATAACATAATTTTATATGAGTAAGTTTTGGGTAAAGCGGTTTTACATTAATATGATTGTAAAACAGATTCAAACATCTAGTGGAGAAAAATGGATACTAAAAGATCCTGTTATACCATAAATTTGAGTAAAACCGCCTTACACAAGTATTTTTTATTTGTTATAACAAAATACTTCAATTAATTAGTTACTTTTTGTGGGTTAGGGTTTTCATAGTGTCATTAACAATTAGAAAACTTAAAATAATAATAATATATTAATAATTAGGTTAATCATGCTTTAAGTCACTAGTTTATTAAATTTGGTAAATAGACTTTCCTATACTTTATTTTGAAGAAATGGTAAGTAGGGTTTATCATTATATATTACATACATGAAATGATATTATTAAAAAAGATACAAAACAAATAGAATAATAATTACCTTGAGATTGATTATCACTTGATCTATGGAAAGCTTCAAGGATGTCAAAGGAAGAAGGAGCCGTTGAGTCAGAACCAAGATCATAACATTCTCCGGTACCGGAAAGTCCACCATGATTAGAACCTTGAGAAGGGATTTCTTGAGGTGAAAGTGAAAACCCTAACCAATTCATTGATGCCATTTTAATTATATGAAGCAAAAAAAATAAAAATGAAAATAATATGTTTGATGACTATGATGAGGGTTTCTAATTTGAATGATTAAATACTATTTGTGTGAAGGAAAATAGGGTTAAAAATAAGGGTAAAGGGTATAATAGTTCATGCATGAAATAGTGAAGATTTAGAGATGAATAAGAAGAAGAAAAATTGAGTAAATAATGGAGAGGAAGAAGAAAGCATTTTGAGGAAGAAAATATAAAATTTGAAGAGGTAAATTGTGAGGAAAAGAATGGTAGGAACGGTCAAAACTATGTAGACAATTTTGTTTCTTCCAAAGCATTTCTAACATTAAATTAATATAACCTCTCTATCTTTATCATAGAATAGAAGTATATTATACGAGAAATATCTTACGAGTATGAAAAAGATGTATGTGGAAACCGTACAAGTGAAGGGTATTTAGCCTAATGCAGAAGTTGAATAATTAATGGTGTTCCTAGTTGCCCTCTAGTGATACTATTAATCTTTTGTAAGACGATATTAACTCTGTTTTTATTATTTGTTTACCTTTTATTAAAATACTTCTTATAAATAATAAAAAAGGTAAATAAACTATTTAGACGGAAGAAATATAATATAAGTACTTTTGCAAGAAGAATATGCGTAATTTTCAAAAAAAAAAAGTAATTATTAAAATAAATATCCTATAGCAAGTACCTGTGTAAGATTGCTTACAGAAGTTTTGGATACATGTTAATGATAATATTAGTAGGGTGATCGATGATGGTTACTTGGTTATTAGGGTAGTACACTAGTACCACACTAAGATGAATAAGGAGTAGTTAATCAAAATCATTAACATTATTGAATATTGTTAATAACCATAAAATGAACATAATTTTGTTACTTCGTCGTCATTTAAATGTGTTTTAGTGTGAAAATGAAATCAATTTCAATTATGTAACAGATTTGATTAGGCGCGTTAATATTTGTTATGTCTTGTATTGGGCTTGAAGTCGTTCCAAACCCTAATGACTTATGTATAAACATGATATTGAGATGAATAAGAATGACGGATATTTCCGTGTTAATAGCATATTAATCCTAACTAATAATAAATAATTGTACTCCAATTATATTTGAGAAGATTTGTGAAAAAGCAAATGAACAAGAATTGTTACTTAAGATAAACACAAAATGGGATCAACGAATCCGAATTAATAAAGGAAAGGCGAATGATGTTGAAGTACCATGTTGGTACAGGGAAGCACAATCAAGACTTTCTGTCCCCTCAGAAAAAGATAATAACTCAAGTAATTAATATTAGATGAAAAATTAAAGGTATAGTAGAAGATTGAAGTACTATGAGTACTAATTAAATAAATTTAATTTAATATTTCTGTATTATTGTGCTAACACAGTACTATCAGTTACCAAGTGTGGAGTAATTAACCCTAGAAAATTTGATAAAAATTACGAGTAGTTATATACTTATATGTGCGTTCAAATTATTGGATTTGTGCTTTAAATCTGTTAAGCGGCGTTTCGAACGACTATAACGGGTCTCCCTGACCGTATCTAATATTGTATATATGGGCAAGGGTTATTTTGTTTTTGGTCATGTAGATCTTTTTGTATTAAGTCTTTAGTACTGTATATAATAAACTCTTTAAACACTTTAAACAGTTATGCATATTATAACTTTCTGAATTTGCTAGCAAAAGTGGAGTCTAATGGTTAAAATAAAGTTGGGTGAAACTCTCAAGGGTTTTAGGTTCAAGGCTCATCAAGAGCAATCTTATGGGGGTAAAATGGCTGATGCTATGTCTTAGTTTCTAAATTTTGAGTCTGTTGCCCCCCAAAAAGGGTGGTTGACCTGTGTACGTGGTTTGCAGATTATCATTTATGTCGGGGGTTTTACCGAGTGCACATCAAAGTAGCGGCTGGGGGTTCCCTTGTTATCCCAAAAAAAAAAATACTTTCTGAATTTCAATATATGGAATCTATAAACACCTCAATCTCAATAAAACTCTCATCCCTTATAACATATAGATGTAACTAACACACTGTTAAGTCATTTCTGTTTATCTTTTATAACTTCTGTTATAGCACACAAATATACTGACTATCTTTATTGTATATATACACACAATGACACTTTATTTTCAACAAAAAATTTATTCCGATTAAAAATGGACAAGCTGAGCATATCTCGTGCCAAGAATTCTTAACTAATAGGAATATTTATAATAGTTGGGCCTCAACCATCACCTTAAGGTTTTGGTTGAGATGGTTCATCTATCATGATATCAGAGCCAGTGTGACCGGAGGTCACGGGTTCAAATCCGGGTTCAAATCTTGGCAACCTCAAAACTCCTCAAAACTCGAAGTGGAAACCCAGCACACGGTACGGGAGAGCCGATGCACAACTAACCATTCTTCAAGCCCAACGGGCATTTGAGTGAGGGTGTTAATATAAATATTTATAATAGTTGGGCCTCAATCATCACCTTAAGGTTTTGGTTGAGATGGTTCATCTATCATTAACCAAGTAAAGAGACATTTTATTTTTATATAAATCTGACAAAAAGGTAGAAAGTTATGCATAAGATCATAGTTAATTTATTTGCACAACTAATTTTTTGGCGATTTCAGTTGCAAGAAGTTACGAAGTTGCTTATTCGACATTTTGAAAAATTTGAAGATCGATCAATGTCGACAAAAATTGATTATTTGTTAAATTATTGATAGGTAAATAAATATTATCGTACAAGTACACAACTTAAAGACGTAATACAGAAAATATACTCCGTATTTCAAATAAAAACCATCATTATATATAGTTGCTCTTAGTCCTTGAACTACCTCTTATTGATACGATTTTTTACTCAAGTTTAATAATATTTCTACCTTAATCAACTCTAAACCCTATGGATTTGGTTAAAATTAAATCTAAAACATCCATTGTCATACACCCAATCAATTTTCATGCACGTATCAAAACTAAAGGATCCAAACTTAATAGTACCAAATTCTCTTAAACAGTCAGTACATAAACCATAGGACAAGACAACTACACACATGACACATCCTCTGAAAAATTGCATGGCATGCATTGATGATTTGATGCACTTATACACCGTTTCCTGTCAATGACCCGACCAATTATAATCTGAATAACTTGATTTGATATCCGATTTAGACTACAAAACAAATTGAAGAAGGGTTAAACACGACCTGATCTACTTGACTAACCATGAACGATAACCTTAGACCATCCCCAAGCAGTGGTCGCGCTAATTAGATCGCGACCCGATTTTACTCTTAATCTCACCTTATTAACCTTGACCCGTTTTCACCTCCCAAGCAGAACGTAGTCACAAATTAAACGATGAAGATGTTTTGACTCGAAAATCTTTACTAGTGTCAAATAAGTAAAAGATTGTTTGAGGCCTTTATAAACACCAAAATTTTATATTTTGGTATCTATTTAATTTAATAAAATCTTTAGTGTTTAGAGATAATTATCAATAAATATTGTTATAATATCTTAGATATTTTAGAAGGAGAGTAGATGGATTAACTCAAATAAAAGATCCCGTCTTCTTACTACCAATTTGTAGGTAGGATAGAATAAGTCACAAAACGTCCCCATAATTACAGGTTCAATTTTTATGGTTTACAGCCTCATGTAATAAATAAAAACTAATTTTTTTAGTACTCTGTAAATGGTATTCGAATATTGACATTTAGCCAGTATATTAGACTCCAAAAAGTTTAAGGTTTCAGTTTTCACAACATTTGAAACTTGCTATTAGACGGTTTTACGAATAGTCGTAAGGCAAATTAATCATTATACTTCACATTCACCAACCCTGCCTTGACCCAAGTACATTTATTTCCTTCACTATATTATTTGAAGTCTTCAATTCTAAAAAAAAAATGATAGAAACTGCCCTAGAAAAAACCCCCATAACTTTATCACATTATTCTCTGCCATATGAACAAAATGATGATGATATGAATACATGAATTACCATTTTTCTTTAGAATTAGTCTTGCTGAAGACGGGTCGGAGTAAGTGACGGATAATGCCACTCACAAAACGAATAGGGGGAACAAGGTGGGGCACCCCCATGCGCTTCCCTCTCTCCTTTATTTGGGTCATTTGTGAGGGAAAATGGTATCCGTCACTCCAAAGACACGAATACGTGCCGTCACAAATGAGATTTTGTGTTTTCTTTAATATAATTTGTATAAATTTGACTACCATATATCCCTCTCTTCTAATCATCAACCAACCTGCTGCACTCTGCAGGACTCCCCCGCTTCTAACGGGGGTTGCTCTCTTTCCTCTTTCATGTGTTGCACTTGCACACATTTCTATATTGCATGCATGACTTCCACTTTTTTCTCCTTTTCTTTTGTTTTATCTCTTCCTCCGTCCATTCTAGTTTTGGTACATAAATTATTGAATAAGACCGTTTTATTTGTGATAAGGGTAATTTCAGTAAAAAAAAATCATTCATTTATTACTTATAAATAATTGTCTTTTTATACAACTAGACTGTTTCACCGCGTAACACTGTCTCACGTAATAATTACAAAGATTTCTATATCAATTATATTTACACAAATTATACCATGCGACTGTCATTGGTAATGATCATTTTATGTTAAAAAGTGTCAAAGTGACCCGCTTTTTTAATACTCCTTTCACACACCTATTTTCAACCTCATTCGCTTTTAGGAGGTCAAAGTTTTCGAACTTTGACCGTAAATAAGTTGGAGAATAAAAATTATTAGATTACTCGTATAAAACAAAAACATTTATACTTATTTTCACGACATCTTTCACGACAAAAATTCCAAGAAAAAAAAGTAACATATAGAGGTCGAAAAATACGGTCAAAGTGCTGTCTTGGAGCAAATGAGTTGAAATTAGGTGTGTGGAGGGAGTATAAAATAAAATGATCATTTTCGTAGTCTCACTATTCAACGGTCGCAATCGCAAATAATAACTACTGATTAACTTAACCATAAAAGAATATTTTCATAGTGATTGGGGGATTAAGGGAGTATTCTTTAACGACTGTTTAATCATTTTTCAACAGATAAATTCGTATGAAGAAAATAACTATTGTCTACATATAGTTTTGATGATTTGATCATATAAGGTTCATTTTGAGCAGAAACGCAATTGAATTGATGAAGAAAATAGACAAACGAAAATTTGAAGGCGAGTAATTACAATGGTTAAAATATAAGCGATGACATGAACCCATTGAAGCAAAATTGTTTGAAACGGACCCTAAATCTCCAATAAATTTGCTAAATAACCCCTATTATCTAAAAATTTCGTAATAAAACATGGAGTACAATAAGGGAGTTGCATCATTATATTGGGACACTAAACCCTTGTTTTTCGGGTTTCACTAATTATTACTTCTTTGGGGGATTATTACTAGACTTCCTATACTCAAATTTTTGAAGTTTTTGGTCTTGTTTGGTTGCCCGTTAGGATGCAACTCAATCGGAATATTGAATTTATGGGAATTAATCTTCCACATGAAATTCATGTGAATTAGCTAAATTCGCTTGGTTGCCGATGTAGGAGTTCAATTATACCGAAGTTTGCAATTAACTAGGAGGACCTAGCTAGGTAATTCAACTCCTCCATTGTGGAGGAGTTGGAAATTCCTTGAAAAAATTAATTCCTACATTATAGCAAAAAGTAGGCAACCAAACAAGTCCCAATTTTGTAATTGATGGGATTTTGCAACTCCCACAATTTAAAGAGACAGCCAAATAAGGTCTTATTTATTTATTTATTTATTTTGAAGTTTTATTTATTATACTTTTGAAGTTTTAATTATTTAATTTATTTTTAACGTGGGGAGGTATTTATGAGTAATTTACTTAAATTATGGAAAATGTGTATATTATTGGTTGTTATTAAGTTTTGTCATATTAGGTCGATAATTTAAAGGAAATTTATGTGAATGTAGGAAACTATCAAGAGGTTCACCATGTTTAAAAATCATTTAAGCCAATTATTCTAATACTATTGAGGATGCTCTTGCTAGTTATTCTAGAAAAAAAAAACTCAATTTGATTTTATTGGGATGTTTTTACTTTTGTTTCTAATCGTTGTATTATTGACTTGGCTATATTTGTCGAAGTGTCACCTAAACCCTTTTCTTGAAATCTTGTCCGTAATGTACTAATTTTTCTGCAAATGTCAAAAGTAGCAATAGTCAATGGCTAGTTAAAGTCATGAGAGGTGATATCCAAAACCTTGGTTTAAAGTTTAAATTCTATCAACATCAAAATCGCTTTATAATTTTCTTTACACTATATAGAAAAATGTAATATTAATATTCTTCTTTAATTTATTTCGTGTCTACCAAAATAAGAAGAAAAAAGTGTATATTCATGGTAACCATGCCCTCAAAATGTCCAAAATACAAGCCTAGCTATTGGGGAGGGACAAAGGGGGGATGCAGCTGTGGCTATTATAAGGCAAAAGAATAGTTACAACTTACAATGAGTTACATCCACTTTTGACCAACTTTCTAGGGTTTTCCCACCTTCACTAGTAGTTTTTTTATCTTTTTGACGGCATGTGTTTAGGTAGTTTCCTCATCTTTTACCCCTTTTAACCTATGTTACTCAGATTCGTTTAGAAGTATCTGACTCGGCTATTTTATGAAAAATATGCATATTTTGGTTGAAAATGAGGTGTCCAAGTGTAATACCCATATCCGAAGGTCGAGTGTCGGACACGGGTACGCAAGGGAATTAAAAGAGTCAGAGTAACATAGCTTTTAACTCCCTTTATTATCTGAAAATGAAATATCGTTATTAGGTGATACTAAACTTCAATAACACCCATTTACAGTCTTACATATGAATTATGAACCCTATACTTCATATATCCAATTTTTTTTTTTTTTTTTGACAACTGTAAAGAAAGGTACCCTATCTAATCATAGCCTTATAAGCAAGGCCATGAGCAAGCAAATTAAAAGATTTAGGAATAAAACTAAATGATAAACAATGGAAAAAAGAGCAAAGAGAGCGAATATCATCAAGGGTTCCGGAAGCCGAGTGGTGAGCTTGTTCAATCCCTGCAAGATGACCAATAATCGGAAGACCATGAGGATTTGTTATCCAATTGTGTGGGTCTAATTTGTATATATTTGTTAAGTTGTTATTCAATTCAATAACGCTCTATCATTGTCCTTACCTTTATTACCACTAAATACATACATTTTTTTTTGTTTATTTCTAATTTTCTAGTTTTAATTGGTTTGATTGAAATTCGATCATATAAGACCATGAGGATAGTAAAACTTTTCTACATAAATTTGTACAATTACTTGTTTCAAGATAATCAACTTCATTCTATATTTTTACTCAAGTCGAGTCTTTACTAGTGCCAACTTAAAAATCATATACGAAATATTTATTTAGTACCAAGTTAATCTGAGTACTACTCCGTAATATATTATACATAGTACAACGAGTAGGTCTCCTGAGAGACGGTCTCTCAATAAGCTTATTAAGAGACTATTTTAAAATTTTAAGAAAAACTGGTACTAAAGTAAATAAAACAAGTAAAAATCATGATTAAAGATAAAATGGGTACATTTATTATGTAAATAGGTACGAAATTACTATGTCACGATCAACAATAAAAGGGTCACGAAATACAAATAAAAGGGTACGGAAGACTGGTCTCTCAATAACTTATTGAAAAACCGGCTCTCTCAAATTTTAGTATAGTACAAAATAATACCAAAACTTAAGAATTACACATGTATTTTTCGACCTTGTGTCATTTTGTACACATGGTGTTACGGGAGTTAAGCTCCTATATATGTCCCATTTTTATATTTCATACTTTATTTTCCGGAAAATAACGTGCGATAAATGAATTGCAATATACTCCGTAGCATGCAGCCCATATTGCATATATATTGGATAAGGAATGTCAAATCAAATGTGAACTGTGAAGGTACTCGGAACAAGAAAACTGTGTTATGCACAATACAAAATTGAGGGCTCCAGTTTACTCTGATTCCACGCATTGTGCCATGTGAATATGCTTACCAACATACCGCCGGCTCCCCCTCGAACCCGAACTTCCTATCTTCCTAATTGTACGGTTGTACCATACGTTAATTCATTTGCATTGACGGATGCAGACAATGCCATACAAACGAAGAAAAATACGGTTAAACTCTTGAATTTCATTCATCACTTGTGTGCAGTGGCGGAACTAGGATTTACTTTTTTTTTTTTTTTTTTAGGAGGGGGGGGGGGGGCGTATTTATAATTATAAAAGATCGTATAATGCTTGAGACATTATAACCTGATTTATATTTGCTTTGTTTCTTATGTTCTCAGATCTTAATAAAAATCGATAAAGGAAGTTGCATGTACAAGGCAAGGAAATTAAAGACACATCCAAATAGGACGTGTACGCTCGTTCGTTTGGCACAATTAGGCGGCTATGTCTTTTACAAAAGCAATCTTGTGGTGGTTATTGTCTTAGAGACGACTATGTCTTCTAAATTTCGAGTCTGTCATCTTCAAGTGCCTATCTGATTAGCTAGTTAGATAATAGGTCTTGTGTCTCTTTGGAGAGCTTATAGGATGGGATTAGAGCTTTTATTAATTTAACAAATTCATTGGTAAAATCAATTAAATGCACTTTATCTCATGCTTGTCTCAATTGTCTCAATACTAGTAGAATTCTTCTGTAAGTAGCTTTAACATTAATTAGCCCTACAAATTAATTACTCGTCTAATAATGTTATCTACCTCGACATACTCCGCAGTTCAATGGGGAAACCTGTTTTTGGGATTCAAACTTCCCTAGTTTTTGACATTGGACCAACCTAAATAGTTTCTAGTCACAATAGTTATTGTGTATACTGTGAGACAGTCCCTACTCATACTGAGGAAGGATAAGTAGGTCATTTAACTTAAGGTGCGAGGAGTAAAAACTAGTACGAGTACAAATTTGAAAGTAATGGTCGGATTATTCAAATCTGCGACTGCCTTGTTCTTTCTGGCTTAATTTCATCTCAGTTCAGTTCAGCTTAGTTCAACTCCGCTTCATTCAATTCAGTTGAGTTCAGTTAAGCTTCTATCAGCCGAAAAGAAGAGAGCCTTATTGTCTATCTATAGGACATCTATCTCATCTCTAGCCACATTAAAATTCATCAATTTGAGTTTGCTGACAATTATTGGCATAGCAAATATGGGGTCGAATTTCACAAAAAAAAAAAAATTGGTTACCGGAGCATTCACAGGAGAATTTGTACAAAACGCATTCTAGAGCCCACGGGCTTCCCTTCGTGTTGGAAGTAATAAGATCGACATGGATGTGATTTGTAATTAACCAAATACTTCGTAGATTGCGGGTGTGACTTCCTAAGACAAGGCTCGACTACTCCAAATGCAATTCTTCAGCTGCAGTCGATCTCATCACAGACTTGCATGCTACAACAATCTTCTGGTATGAACTTATTGCGCGGTAATTTAATGAGGATATAATTACTCAAGTGTTGAGATTTTAAATCCAAGGCATTATAACAGAGCTTCGTTAACTATAACTAACAGAATCTGGATGCATCCTATTACTACGATCAAACATTAATGCAGGCGCTTTCGTTTTTATACTCCATATTCTCACATTTTTCAAAATCTAATGCAGTTTTACACCTTCTGTTACAAGATCATTTATCCTCTGTTTAACACATAATATGAAGCGCGGGTTTATTCTCTGTTAACACATAATATGAAGCGCAATCAATACAGCGAGAGATGAATCTCACCTTGCTACCTCACCTCCCAAGGAGCTGATCGTATAACACAATACAAACAACATTCATAAAGTGTCGACAATTAACGTCTACCCATATTTGTATAAAGAAACTTGTATGAGACGATTATGCGTGTACCGCTATGGACATGGTTATTATATGCATGAAACTGTATCATACGATTATGTGTGTACCGCTAAGGACATGGTTATTATACACAATTATCGTCTCAGACAAGACTCAATAATCAATGAAAAGCACGCCATGGAGAGATGGGCGTGTAAGCATATCAGCATCTCATAAAAGACTCACTAGCTAATGAAAAGCATGCTATGAAGAGAGGGGCAATGTAAGGCCAAAATGTCATCCTTCTTTCGGAAAGGTCATTCGTCACAATTTCAAAGCACACTGATAGAAAACTTCTCTACGATGTCTACGACGCTACAGGAATCCAACACATAATCTTCTAAACTTACAAGGCAAGTTTTACCAAATCAAAATCAAAAAAATGAAGATCCACTCATGGCCTCTACACATCCTCCACAGTCAAACCTGAAAAAGAAGACAGGAGAACCTGATTAGATACGCAACTTCCAAGGCAAAACAGGGCGAACGACATTAGCGCCTTAGCCTAGTGCCTCAAACTCTCAAAGGCTTCGCCAGTGGCAAGCAGAGGTGGGTTCATTTGTCAGAGCAAGGGGTTACCGGAACAACATAAAACAGAAGACCTGATTGGATAGGCAACTTCTAAGGCAACATGGGCAAAACGACCACATTAGCCTAGTGTCTCAAAGTGTTCGCTAATGGCTAGCAGAGGCGGATTCATGTGTCGGAAGTCGGAAGTCGGAAGTCAGAACATGGGGTACAACTATACAAGAACACTGTAGAACAATCCTTTTTTTTTGCATTTTATTTTCTCATCCCGCCATTGCCAGCCGGATAAGGTGGTCAAAAGTGTTCAATACACACAAAGAATATTTTCACATACTCACTTCTTGACAATACAAGAAGCTTATGTTGTTAGAAAGCCACTCGGGTTTATTCTATCATATTTAATGAGCTCAAAAATAGTGAGTATTTGGCCTTGTTGGCTAATATATATAAGAGGATAGCAAGGCAAAGATAGGGCAAAATAATGAATTAGCAAGCATTTAATAAAAGATGAGAAAGTACCAGGAGGAAGGGATTGCTTCAACTTGTCAGCCTTCTCAGTGTCAAGGACACAAAGCGTGTAGAGGTACTTTGAGCAGCGAACCTTGAACTTGACCACATTCTTGCTTCTCTTAATCTTGACTGATCGTGCATCCTTCCTTCTTGCAGTCAGAAGGAAGTCCTTAATTTCATGAATCTGCTTCGGCTGCAATATCATGACAATAACTTACTCAGTAAACATTAGGAACAGATAGCCTGACATAATGCCAACCAATCAAAACTGTGATAGAGAAAACAAAGGCTTAGAAAAAATTAAAATCAAAATTCATGAAACTTAGTGACAGCTACGCAAGTGGAAGCACAAATGCACAAATATTTGTGACTAGGGCTCGTATGCAAGACTTGCCTCATATCACATATATAAGACCAATCTATCTGACGAGTAAAGACCAAAGAGTCTCCCCAAACAAACTAAAATTCAGATTCTAATACTGCACAGGTCATACACACTGACCATTAGTGTTCACTGCTGTGACCCAGTAAGTCTGACATATGAAAATTAGTCACATTCAGCCTCAACCCAAACAAATCTCGATTCTAAATAAGCTAGCGCTCCTTTACAGGACTAATATTTTGGCAGACAAGAACCGATTAGCAAGCTAAAAACATCATCAATATACATCATGGGTGTGTTTGGATAGAGGACTCTGGAGAGAAACTGAGGGAAGGGAGAATGAGGTATGTAATTTCCTTTGTTTTGTTAGCGAAATGAGTGTAAAGCATAAAATCTGGTCACCTTTTCATTCAAGTATGTAACTTGTGTAATAGCCAAGAACAAACCAAAATATTAATCAAAAGAAATTCTCTGTTAAAAACTGCACACAAAGGCAAAATATCTCTACAGCATCAACAATCAAAGGCTACTCCGGTACTACCTAATCCAAAATTATAATGTACCAAGCAGACACGACTAAAAAGAGACGTTAAATAACAAAGCTATCCCCTCGAGTAAGTGTAAAAATTACAGTGGCAGCTAATCGCCAACAACACTTTTCCATCGCAAAAATGTGAAGCATTAAGAACGTAATGCTCGCAATCTACGTCTACTATAGATAATTCATTTGCTTCAACAAATTTGTTAATTTGAATCATCTTCAATGATATGCCTCTACTTTCAATAATCCGCTAATTGCCAAACACATCCTATAACACCTTTCTTCCCGCACAAATCAAATGCGAACTGTTCCGTATAAAGAAAGTATCATTTGCTACAACCCCAGGCTTAACAATAACCCCTAATAATCATTACCCAACACTCAAACTAATCTCCATCTAATTAAGCATTCAAAACCCAGCTAAATCACACACATTTCCTGAAATTACAGCTTAACAATGAGTAAAATAATAAGCCAAAACAACTAAAATCCACCAAACCAAAATCCAAATGTACACATAAATCATTGATTTGATTATACAACAATTCAACCCCTAAAATCTAACTTTAATTTCATATTTTACACATCATAAAACACAGCAAGATTTAAACTTTTCGCTTTCTAATGCAAATTCAAAAATCGATATCAAAACCCCATGAAACTTCCTTCGAATTTTAAGCAATACCCATCATCAATTTTGTATGTAAGCAATAAATTAACTGATAACTTAGGAAAAATTAGTACAATATTATTAGGGTTTGAATTAAAAAGGAAATAACTTTACCATTTTTCTTCAGTAGAGAGATTTACCCTTCTAGTTTTGCAGATTCACTAGCCTCTATTTTTCCGGCGGATGAAAAGTATTTGTAGTTGTGTGAGGTTGGCGTTGATGGGTGATGAAAAACCCTAGATCAACATTTTAATTTTGGCCCACACAAGTACTTTAGCGGGTTTGAAACGGGTTAATGGATCTGTTTTCAGTAAACTTCCAATCGTATAAGTATATTGATTGGTTTTGAACGGGTTGGTGGATCGGTCTAGAGTAAACTTTTTTTTTTTGAAGGAAAACCCAAAGGGGTTACATACTATTAATAAAATCGGAATCGACAAATTTCAAGATGTATTCCGGGATCCTTGTATCCCCATTTACGATAATCTAAGCGCCATGGACGAACATGAGCGAGTCCATGAGCAACTCTATTAAACTTTCTACCTAAAAAAGGCCAAACAACTATATATTAGCGGATTATAGTATCTTGAGTAAACTTTTGATCGTTTATTATTATAAACCATTCTTATATTATAGTATCTTTGTCCCATATAACTGTATATTAGTGAGTTTTAACCAGTTAATGGCTTAGTTTTAAGTAAACTTCTTATTGTGTTACTTAACCACTCTTACTTTATGATACTAGTCAGATGAACAAATTTTAATAGCTATAATGGCATTTAAACGACTATATTTTATCGATAACTTATTAAGCTTATCAGCATATCGAAATAAAAAACTTGGAAATGAAACTTAATACTGAAATCTGTCATTGTCGTATAAATTCAAGTGGTCAAGATAGACATCGGATATATGGAACATGTGTTAAAATTGTCCATTATTTAACGATTAAATATCAAAAATTACTGTCGTAATGTGGACGCGGGCCCACGGGGGCGCTTGGGAAACAAGCTTTTGCATTTGTGGAGTCGCCACCAATTTATTGTGGAAAATTGGAAACCGTTCAAATACCTCGTGCCATGTAAAGACACAAAGTAGTGACATGAACACCAAGAACTCGTTACCCTTAGCATTCTATGTCTAGAATGACTCTCGTGGATGCCAATGAAAACGGATGTTCACAGAGATCTGAAGTAAGGGGTGAGGGTACATATTAGGAAGCTCTTTTGATCGAACACCTAATCCCGCCCGCCTCGATAGCGGCCTCTACTAATGATTAGGGAAATTATCTATACTCGATATATTGACGGTTATATGCATGCAATGCAACATCCAACGTTTTAATCCTAACATGTGAAGAATTAGACTAAGTCGGTTATCACATAATTTAACATGCAATTGGGTCGAAGTAGGAATTAGGTTGATTAAATGTGAAGGCATACAAGTGATACAAAAAGGAATACAATAATAAATACAATAAAGAAAATTACAATAATTACATCGGATTTACTGATTTATGTCGAAAATACATTTAAAACAGATGGTTTGAGAAAGAATAAATAAATAAGTAAACGAACAGAAATTAGGGTGATAATACGATTAATAGTTAAACTAAATACGTAAACTAAACTAGGTCAAGACAACACGGGAGTTCAGAGACAGAAATCAACCAGGAACAGGCGCAGCAGAGCTGCGTCCCTTGGAAAAGGCGCAGCACTTGCTGCGTCTGTTCCTTGGCTCAGTTCTGGCTGTGAAGCCAGAATTGCAAATTGTTAAAATTCGTTGCTGATTTTAATGGTTGATTATGAATAATTGACTCGGATGGAAGTGATTAGCAGGTTATTTACATATGATCAAGGGTCAAAAAAGCAATAAAACATGGAAGGAACTAATTAGAACGAATTATATACGAGATTAATAAGGTTAATTAACAAATTAACAAACAAAACAAATTAATTAGACTAAACAGGTTATTAATGATGAATTAATGATGGCAACAATAAACAAAAGGTGAAAAATATATCATCGACGAATCTCAGAGACCCAATATTGATGAATCAAACCTCTAAAACCCGAATTTGATTTTAATGACGAAAACCCGCAAATATGAATTACTTGGGATTTAAGTCGGGATTTAAAAGATGAATTAAATATTAATGATGATTAATGATATGTCAGATTATTATGCTTAAAGAATCAAAGAACAAACGAAATAAAAGAGACGAATTGACAAAAGACGAAGGAAGAAGAAAGGAAGCAGGAACTGCGGCAGCCTCACGAAGTGGGGCAGCAGGTACTGCGTCCCTTCGAAGAGGCGCAGCAGTTGCTGCGTCCTTTCTCGACGGTTGTCCTCTGATAAATCCGTAAAAAGGGTTTTAAACACGGTTTTAGAAATCGGTTTTAAGAATACTTTCGACATAAACCTTACAATATGATTACAATAATAAAGAACTATAAATAAAATAGGGATTATACACCCTCAGAGCTACATGTTTGACGAAAAGAGATGAACTAAGTATACGTTTAGTGATGCTCGACTCGAATGTAGACGAAAGTGCCCTCGTAAGAGAAAATTAAATAGATTGATTAAAGTTGATTAATGTGGAGTTGGTCAAATTGGTCGGTCATGCAAAACGAGACTGGTACTCAGAAAGATCCGAGCTTACGTGGTCGAAAGTTCAAGCACGTAGACGCCAAAAAGTAAGAACGTGGTCTAGAATGCAAAGGGAGAAGAAAACGGCGGACACTCGCGTGAGAAATATGTGAGACCGAAGGTCTCTATTTATACTAATCACACGGAGGAAATTAGGGTTTTCGGAGAAACTTTGGAAGTGAATCTCGAAAAGATATGAAAAGATACGAAAAAATACGCAGAAAAGGACTTGGGAAGAGGCGCAGCAGGCACTGCGTCTCTTGGAAGAGGCGCAACACTTGCTGCGTCCTTTCCCAAGTGGTTTCCTCCTGCGGAAGAAAGATTTCCGTGTTTTGGTTATGGAATAACGGATTAATCTTGTTTTCCTTAATATTTTGTGTGAATATTACGGGAAATTATTTGCCAACGATTAAAAGATTGCGAAAATATAGAATAGAAATATCCGGAATATTTATGAACATTCTGACTCGGTTTTAGAAAATGAAGACGGTTTTTTGACCCGAACTCCAAATGTACTCTAATTACTGCCAAAACAATCGTATCGGCGTGTAGATGACAATTAAGAGGTAGACATAAGTGTTTGAGCGATCACTTGACGATAAACTTACGAAATATCACAAATCGTTCCGCGTACCAAGCATGCGACCCAATCATCACCGAGTGATTTGCTTGAGGTGCAGAAATGAGGTATCTACACGTAGACTCATAACTTAGTTAAAAGCTTTATAGCTAATTATGATTTCTTCTCATCATTATCTTCACAACACTCTCTTTTGTCACCAATGATACGCCTTTATTCATGACTCAACCAGGGGCGGCCAATTGAATGTTGAGGCCCTGTTTCAAATATTATTCGGAGGCTCGTTTGATGATTATCTCGTATTTTTTTATAGTCATAAGAAAATTAGACCCTTAATATCTAAGGAGGTGCAGTATTCAAACTCTCTAATTATGTGAATAGGATAAAGCACGCCAATGAGTTGATTTTAATCATAAACTATAATCATACTCGTATTATTTTGGTTAACACAAATCTATATCTATCTATATATATTTATAAAAGCGGCTTTTTTCGAGCGATTCTAAGCTGTTCACATCATCAAAAATTAATTTAGGAAAGTATCATAAATAATACTCCACTTTTTTATAAAAAATCTTTTAATTATTATAATATATATTTCCTAAATTATATTCAAGTGATTTTTCTAAATTTTATATAAAAACTTTTTTACATTTCATTTGAAGAAAAAAGTATCGTTAAAAAATTATGAAAATAGTATTATTAGATTCGCGGTAAAAAATGCTATCATAAGATTACATATTTCATATTATTTGCACATATTAAAGATGATATACTTCTTAGTATTTTATATGTTCTACATTGAACATATATAAATAATAAAATTCTCCCACATCGAAAGATTAGCTTTATCAACAAAACTATAAAATGTTAAATCTTTTACTGACGTTATTATTAGATGATGAGTTGACTCATACTCCGTATAAAAACAAAATTGTAAATCGTTGTTATTAGTTTTGTGAACAAAGAAAAATTAAAAATATATATATATATAAATGGAAACTCATTAGCTTTATGCTATAAACATTTTTTCGTTAAAAATATATTTCGACTCATAACTTAATTATTCTCTTATAACTAATTTTCAGTTCCAGATTTTATTTATCAAAACAAAATACATTGATGATAAATATAAACAATCCATTCTCTTTGGTTGGAGTTTTTGAAATGGATTGGAATAGATTCAATCCATTCTAGTGTTTGGTTGGAGGTTTTGGAATGGAGTTAGATATCCAATGGATTCTAACTCCATTCGAACCCCTTGGAATATCATACCCATGTTTCCACTCAAGTTTCTAACTACATTCCATATTATTACTATCTCTACATCCATTGCAGGGTCGAACCAAACACTCATGGGCAAGTATGGGATTCTAACTCTATACCACTATGGTATCACAATCCATTCCATACCATTCCAATACTTCGAACCAAACGACTCTAAAAGGTACCAATATTATATAAGTAACTTTATAAAAATATTAAATTTTAAGTACCGTGCATGTATTACACAAGATCTAAATTAGTATTCTATTAATATGTCTAATCAAATTGAGTCCCTAATTTTGGTTGAGTCCCTAAGTCCTATTCTTAGCCAATCATGTAATACTCCGTATTTATATGTCTTGGGGTACTCTATCGGGTAGCCCTTACAAGGGCAAGTGGCGAAATAAAATAGTTTCTGACCTGTTGGGTACTCGATCGAGTAGCTGGGGTACTCGATCGAGTAAGGGGGTACTCGATCGAGTGCCTTGGGTACTCGATCGAGTGTCCGGTTTTACGGGGGGTTTTTCTCGGGTTTTGTTAATTATGCGATTAGGGTATTTAAACATAATCGTCGTTGTTTTAATTCACTTTTACCAAAACCTAAAACCTGTTTAAGAGAGAAAGCAGTCAGTCCATCTTCCTAATCGCATCCTTAGCAATTCCCGGAGTTCAGACGGTCAGTTTGGGTCATAGTTCGTATCGTTGAGTTCCTTGCGTCAAGGGTAAGCTTTTAACATAATTTTTATAATGTTTTGCTAAGATTGGTTAAAGCCTAATTTAGGGTTTGGGGGTTTTTATGAGTAGTTTGTGATGTGTAGTCTTTATGTGCTATATGATAGGAGGAGGATTCGTAGAAGAGGCGTTTTGAGACAGCTGTAGATACCGTCTGCTTGTTGTGCTTTCCAGGTAGGATTTTCTACTCGGTATTAGTCCCATAATGGGATATTGGTGATGTCTTTGTAGTTAGTTGTTGATATGATGATTGTGATTGTGATTGTGATTGTGATTGGTTGTCTATGGTTCTCGAGATGCGTTCTTGGCTGAGTGGGGTCACTTGCGGGAGTGACTTCACGCCCTAGTTTCGCCCTCCGTGGAACCCGCCACGGGAGGGGATGTGCACATTAATGGACAGGGTTATCGCTCGTACGATGAGCGGGGCTTAGGTGGGAACGGCTGCGGTCCCCCCGCGCGTGGCTGGTCCAGTGGGCGTCGATTGAGATGATAGGAGTTGGTGGTGTGTGTGTGTGTGTGTGTGTGTGTGTGTGGCGATTCATTGTCTGTTTACCTTATTATTGTTATCTATATTGATTGTGTGATTAGTACTGACCCCGGTGTTGTTTTGTAAACCTGCGGTGATCCATTCGGGGATGGTGAGCAGATATTGAGCAGGTATTGAGATGAGTACTGGGATAGCTGGGGAGCCACGACATGATGATAGAGTCTTCCGCTGTAGCCTTAGTTATTTACATTTCAGTTAGAATAGACAGTTTGGAATAATGTATCGTACTTTCAATTTGGTTTCGAGGATTGTATTTATTCATTAAACTATTTATAATAAACGTTGTTTCTGTTTTGTCTATTTGATTATCATACCTCGGGCGACCGAGATGGTGGCGTCTTCATACCTGAGTGGTCCTGGTAAGGCACTCGGAGTATGGGGGTGTTACAAATCATTTTTCAGTGTAACTTTACTGATTTATGAGTGTAACTTTAGCTATTTAATGATTTATACGTGTATCTTACCTTTTAAGGTCAACTTATATATACAAATTTGAATTTATAAATTAAAATTTATGTAATTTTAACAAAAATCTATGTAACTTTAGTGTCTTACGAATGTAACTTTAGTCGTTGGGGGTGTAATTTTAGTCGTCGGAGTTATAACTTTAGTAATATGGTGGTTTGTATGTAAAATTTTGAGTTTATATACTTTTATGAGTGTAATTTTAGTCATTGGAGGTGTAATTTTAACCGTGGAAAATGTAACTTTAGTCATGTGGTGGTTTTTATGTATAAATTTGAATTTATATACTTTTATGAGTGTAATTTTAGTCATTGAAGGTGTAATTTTAGCCGTGGAAAATGTAACTTTAGTCATGTGGTGGTTTTTATGTATAAATTTGAATTTATATACTTTTACGAGTATACTTTACCCCTTTCAAGGGTAACTTTAGTCGTCGAAGTCGTAACTTTAGTCGTATAGTAGTTTGATGTAAAAATTTGAATTAATATACTTTTCTATTGTAACTTTAGTCATTTCAAGTGTAACTTTTGTCCTTCAAGAGTGTAACTTAGTCTAATACGAGTGTAATTGTAGTCCGATACGACTGTAACTTTAGTATGATAAGGCTGTAACTTTAGTGCGATAAGCTTGTAACTTTAGTTCGTTAAGTGTGTAACTTTAGTCCGACAAGAGTGCAATACAACCATGACCACCACCACCACCCTTGTCGCCTTCAGATCGCCAACCACAACAATTTCAATTGAGTCGTCACAAAAAATTCAATTGAAAAAACAAAAACAAAAAAGCTTAGATCTGCGCCACCACCAACACAATCGACATTAACACCAACCATCACCAACACCAACGCCGCCAACGACATCAGTGCCTACCTACGCCAGCCACCATCAGCTAACCAAAAAATAAATGAAAAAAGAAACGAGAGAGGAAGTAGATCTAACGGCGGTATGTACGTGGATCGAAAACAACACTAGCCACCGTAAAACCCATCACGACACCACCGGGAAAAAAATCGAGAACTGAAAAAACACACACCAAAAAACGAGATCTGAAAAGAAGTGAGTGGGATGGCGGCGGCGTGTGGGCAGCAGGTGGCGACGGTGGGCAGCGTGGTGTGTGGGCTGAGGGCGACGAGTGGTGGAGAGGAAGAGGCGAATCTGGGTGTTGTCGGGTGGAGGGAGTTGTCGCGGTGGTATTGACGGGTGGACGGAGTAAAGACAGGAGGGATGTGCGCTGCTGGTGGTGGCTGTTGGTGGGTCGTTGCCGGCGAACCATGGTGGTGGTCGGAGGAAAATAAATGTAGAGAGAGGGATGAAGAGTATTTAGAGAGAGAGGGAGAGAGATAGAGAGATGAAAATGGGAGGTAGTGTGTGATTAGGGTTTGTTTGCCTTTTATATCTCAGCCTTTTATTTTGTTTAAATCTCAGTCATTCATCATTTTGATCTAAGGGCTTAAAATAGGACTTATGGACTCAACCTAAAAGGTTGGACTTACATGATCCCATATATATATATATATATATATATATATATATATATATAGATTTGGGATCCTATGAGAACCATGGAGATAATGAGAACCATGAGAACCACTTAGAGCCCTTAGATCAACCTAAAGTTTGACGGTGAGATAAACAGTGCTGATTAACAAAATTAAAAACAACCGACATCCCCCTCCCAAATTCTTCACTGCAATTGATTTACACAAATCCTTATTCTCACTCATCTTTTTTCTTCTCTTTTCGACAATCATTCTTTTCGATCATCATCTCTGATCATCAAACTTCTCAAATTAGCTTCAACTTATTCATCACCAGGATTTTCTGACCTCTAATCCGTTTCAACCGCCATCAACGAGGTTCATTACTTCAAATTAAGGTACTATGCTGCTCTAATTAATTGCAATTCTACTCCATATTTTCCCTAATTTGTTCATACATGTAATTTTTCCTCATATTCATCAATTTGTGTCTTTGCTATTAACCCTAATTTCTAGTAGTTTTTCTATTTAAGGTAATTAATTGTGGTTGGGAAGACTAATTTGGATGAGTTTCGTATGGGGAGTACTACTAAGGCTTCTGCTTTTCAGGTTTACTTCATTTTCAAGCTTTTCTTTCGCTCCGTCGTTTGTTTCTTTTTTTTCTAGTAGTACTGCTTGCACAACTAGCAATTTCATTTTGGGTTATTTGGATGCTGAACCAAGTTCCGTAGATTTCTCAATTTCCCCCTTTTATTTCTTTTTCCTCAATTTTTGTAATTTTCATGATTCAAATTAGTTCATTAAGTTTTGATTCCTGATTTGTTCTGCTTTCTTGCTATTGTTTTATTGTTGGGGGAAGGGACTCGACGAGACGGTCTGCGACTTTCTACACTTCATAGTAAACAATTTAATGACAGCTGATAGAACGAAAGGTATACACTAAAAATTTGCCAACTGCAGAGGGATGACACATTGACCATGAAATGATAAAACTGTAGCTCTTTTATGTTGAATGCTCTACGAAATTGGGAAATTGCTTTGCGATGGTCGTAGCAATCAATTCATCATCATAAATTTAGAGACAACATCAGAACAACCAAGCATATTTCCATGTTGAGTGCCCGTTAAATGTTCCGGTTACAAAGAAGAACTTAGCGGCTTTTCCTGAGGAATGTCATACCCTCATCACAAAACATATTCGTTTCAAGTTTCATTGGTGTTTTAATTGATAGGAAACGGAGCAACTGCGATTAACTTTCAGATTATTCTTAAAAATCTGAAACTAATCTTCTACGCAAATTCTGTAGGGGACGTGAAGATTAGCTGATGCCTGATGCATACTCTGAATATGTAACCTAGCTCTAAAGAGAGGGAGTAACATATACTCACTCCGTCTATATCATTTGTTTACTTTTTTTTTATTTTCTTTGTGAGAAATATTTTCGTCAATGGGTTAACAATAATTGGGACGAGAGAGAGAATTTCCGTTCCCTTCTCTTTTTCGAACTAATTTGCTAACAGAACAAGAAATTTTGAACTCCCTGTGATTTTCCTCCCTTCTGAATCTCATAATGTGTTTATAACCGAAAACTCAAAAAAGAAAACGAACGAGATGAATAAAAATGGAAGTTTATCGTAGTCATGTTATGTATTTCATGCCCATTTAGCTTTTGGATTGCAGATGAAGGCACAAATTGTGTCATTGCGTTGGTCATCATTAGTTCAGCCCTTTGATCATCATATTTTCGCTCCTCTAATTCGCTTCAACCGCCGTTACTTACTGAGTGTGTGTGTGTGTGTGTGTGTTTCTCGATATTGGATTATATTTCTTTTAACTTGTTATGCGTGATTGTTGGAACTAGCTTATGACTTATGAACGAGAAGTTCTTAATTTCACTGCCAATTGTTTCAAGTGTAGCCAAAGACTTTGGTCCTCCACTATATTTGAATCAACAAAATGATTCATCAAAATGAATGACTCTAGTCTTCCCTGCCCATATGAGCTACAATATTCTAGCTCTTTGTTCTCACTGGATTAGTTGGGTGGCCTGCCCCTGCTGTCTTGAGTTATCCGTTTTCCTTTCTACTGCTTTCTTGTTAACTGGGAAAAGTACTCTACCACGCTCTAAATTTTAGGATACTTGTACCGTGTACATGCATGAAATAAGGTTCTATGTGCATGAAATAAGGTTCCATGTGCTTGAAATAAGGTTATACGTGCATGAAATAAGTGTTAAATGGGCATGAAATAACACTATATATGCATGAAATAAGGTTCTATGTGCATGAAATGCATGAAATAAGGTTCTATGTGCATGAAATAAGTGTTAAATGGGCATGAAATAAAATTATATGTGCATAAAATAAGGTTCTGTATGCATGAAATAAGGTTCCATGTGCATGAAATAAGGTTCTACGTGCATGAAATAAGTGTTAAATGGGCATGAAATAAAATTATATGTGCATAAAATAAGGTTCTATATGCATGAAATAAGGTTCGATATGCATGAAATAAGGTTCCATATGCATTAAAATGTTCTTTAGTTGCATCAGTTGGTTATATTATGATACTCGTATTTATTTAGCATATTTTAAAGGCTATTAGCTCAATGGTAGAGCAATGTGCAAATTTTGCACAAAGGTATGGGTTCGAGTCCCATATAGCCTATTAGATGCATGAAAAAACAACCTATGTGCATTAAGCGACCATGTACATGCATGAAATAAGTGTCCAATTTCCTAATCTTTTTTTGTCTTTGGGTCCATGGTAAGAAATGGAAATAGGATTACCAATTACACTATTTTATTCTTAGAGTAAAATAAAGATTTGGTATTTCATAGCCAACATGGGAGTTGAACCCACATCTTGTGCATTGCACAATGCTCTACCATTTGAGCTAATTGGCTTTCAAAATAAGGAAAACGTAAATATTCATAATTTAAAAACAACAATGATGTCATGACGATATTATAAACGGAAGGTTCCCTCACCTCTCTTCGGAGGAACAAGGAGAGAGAGCTACTGTTGCAAACAACAGTAGAAAGCTACAATATTTTAAAAGAAAACATATAAACAAATATTCAGAGTGGAACAATAAAAAAGCACGCAAGGTTAAGAACGATATATACCTTCTTTCAGGAACATCATCACCTTCAAATCATATCCTGGATTCTTTCTACTACAAATCTTTCTCATTTTCCTCGTTTAATTAGCAAAGGATTAAATTATAGTCGATGTTATATGTTGCTAATTAAAATCTTCCTTTTTTTCATTACTACATTTGTCAAGCTCAATTATATAATTTGTACTTTATCGTTTCTTCAAATGATTGAGATACAACTAAAATCAGTACCGAGAACACAATAATACTACCATCCATTGAGTGCACAGATTTGATGCTTGCAAAGATTAGCCAATAAGTACATTACAGAGATGAGAGGCATACGATTAAAATCACAAATCAACGGCTTTCATTGAAATCCCCGTTATAAACTTATAACTCACTTTACACAGAGAAGAAAACATGTAACCTTAATGGACTTATACCAAGATTTACCCTTTTTGATTTTACGACAGCACACCCATATCACATAATGAAAAATTCTCATCCCGTCTGAAAGAATCGTCCTCCTTACACCTAAATCTTTATTATAATATTTCATTTGGTAGAAACGTGCAATACTATTTAATTATATACTCCATAGTCCGTACTACTCAAAACGCAAATGACCCAATCCCAACTCAAAACCTACACTCCTACGGACTACAGGTACAACCCAACCGTCCCCCAAACGCAGAATGGACCTAATTCAAAATCGACCCGATTATTGCCAATAAAGCAAATTCAGAACATTAATGGATGGAAAAATAAAGTATATTAACAAGAAAAAGGAAATAAGGAATACGAACATGTTTGTGGTTGTAGAATTTGAGAGCTAGTGATGCTCTAGTATGGTCTCTTTCAACAAGGTACTCCTCCTCATTATCCTCAAGGTCTTTCAATTGTGCATCAAATTGCGCAAACCATTCTTCACCACTAAATGTGATCAATTCATACAAAATTAGAGTCAAGCACGGTAGGGTGGGAGGAGGTTTGGGGTCGTACCGTACGTACCTTTTGGGAAAAATTTTCTTACAGTAATCCTCCAATTCAGCATCCTCTTTGCACATATCAATACCAGGAGTATCGAAAAGGTCACTGTATTATCAACTACAGGGATTATAGTTAAAAACATCAGTGTTATTAATTAGCTCTTTTAAGCCAATTTCATAACTTTTCAAACCCTTAGGAATAGCGGTCTGGCAGCAACCAATCCCAGAGCATGACCCGTTAATCACCTCAAATGATGGTGACAAAAAAGATTATACAAACAACGAGGATGACGATGAAGGCCTAATATCAAGATTATATAAAAAAAAAGAGGATTAATAATTACAAACAACGATACCAAAAAGGCCTAATATCCAGATTATACTGTTTATGAACCCTAATTTTACTGCTATTTCACTCAAATTAAATCAAGATTGCATCAATTTAAGTTAAAATTGAATCAATCATAGAAATTTACTTAAAATCGTTGGGCTACCATCAAGATTACATACTACTTAAACACGAAAATAATATCTTCTAGCTTACCAATTGAATAGATTTGAACATGAAACTTACCTATTAATGGCGGTGATTGAGCAATATTACAGTAGTTGATGACGATGAAGAAGGAGAAACGAGCTACTCGGCGACGGAGGAGCTGGAAAAGCGCGATAATCGAACAAGGAGGAAGAGAGAAGAGATAAGGGGCGTCCGATTTTTAATGATGGAGAGCGTATCAAATTTTCTAGCAAATCTCGGTCTTATGTCCCGATCCAATAGTTTAGAGGTTCTCACGGTTCTCATTATATGGGTGGTTCTCACTGGATCTCGACCCTATATATATATATATATATATATATATATATATATATATATATATATATATAGGGTCGAGATCCGGTGAGAACCACTAGTATAATGAGAACTGTGAGAACCACTCACATCCCTTAGTTCTTCGAAAAATATCTTAGAAAAATAAAAGGTTGTTATCATACCACGATTTTGGCCATACCTTCAATCATTTAACCAAGTCGATTTCTCTTTCCAATATTTTTCTCTCTGTCCGATCGCCTGCTTCGTCAAATTAAAGATGAGCTTCAATATTTTTCTGCTTTCGCCATCAATGGAGACGCAAATTTAACGCATCTTTCACCAATGTTGTAAATTCAATGAGGTTTGTTTAACTTTTCCATTATTTTCCCAGAAATTCAACTTTATTTATTTGATATTTGTTAATTCGTCAACATATCATGGTGACGAATTGTTGATTCGAGTTGCATATAATTGGAGTACAGAATTGAAATTGTTGACTTATGTTTATGAAATTAGGGTTTATGTTTCATGAAATTGGTAAATTTACAGCAAGAAATTGGTAAATTAGGGGTTGTGGGAAATTGAGAAATTACCTCAATTTGTTGAAATCGTGAAATTGGGAGCTCGGTCAATTTCGTGAATTAGGTACCATTGGTATGCATATGAAGTATAACAATCAATCTTTCAAAGTAACGTACCATCCAATGTACTCCTATGATATAGTTGCATGATGAACAAGTTGTAGGTAAATTTGTATGATAAAATCTGAAGCTTGTTTACGAATTCATCAGAATATACCGCATTAACTTAGGGCCCTGCATACATCTTCCCTTATGATTATCTCTAGGAGATTCACCACCTGAGGGGAAACTGCAATGGTGACTTCATTCTTGATATTTTTTAATTCTTTTTGGTCATATGTTTCTTTTAAAAAGTACTTTTCAGTACTCAACCTATGACGCTAAAATGACTGATATCATCGGGGAATGGTGGGAGCATGATACACCTTTGGTTTACCTTTGGAGTCTTATGGTCTGCTGATACTCAGAGCTAAATGGCTAACTTATTAAGATTCATAGTGCATGCTTTCTCACTCTATTTTGTCAACCTTATAATGCTTTTAATTCTTTCCTAGATCACTTTCAAATTCTATTTCAGGACATACTCATGTTGCTGAGGCACTGAAAATACCAATTTATATATTCTTTACAATGCCTTGGACGTAAGTATCTACCATTATACATTTCTGTGATTCTTACAAATTGCAGGCTGCAAACACATCGATTTCTCTGTTCCTTTATAGTTCACAGTTACTTTTTTGACTTTGCTGGTTGTGATATGAAAAACCATGTACATATCTTTATTTGCTTGTGTCTGAGTTGTTTGAGTTTGGGGGCTGATAAGGTATGCACAAACATTAATATAAAAGAGAATTGAAAACATTGTGATTCTTATTTGTCGCAAGTTCTTTATTCAGAGTGAAGGGGCGACATTTGCCCCGTCTAGCCCCCTCTTCCCCACTCCCCTGGTCTTGCCTTCCATTCTGCTAGATCAGTATGTGTCTTGGCTATGTCTCATTTGGATTCTGAATCAAGGATGGATGAAAGTATTTCTTCCTTGTAGGCCCACTAGTGAATTTCCACATCCTCTGTCTCGTGTGAGGCAGCATGTTGCTTACAGAGTGAGTGCCGATTTCGCTAATGTTCTGATACTAACTGCAGAGTTTGGTGGCCTCTTTAAGATCTATTTTAATTAAGCATATGCTTTCAGCTTTCCTACCAAGTTGTTGATGTGCCTCTGCTGTTTATTTGTATTCAAATGAACCATCTCATCTCTTTTTGAAGGACTAAAAGCAGAAGCTATATTGATGAACAAATTTATCAGTTTATAATATCTTTGATATAGTCATTACCGTTTAAACATTGCGAATATATACATTTTACTCATTCAAAAGCCAATTAGCTCAAATGGTAGAGCATTGTGCTATGCACAAAATGTGGGTTCGATTCCCATATTGGCTATGAAATACCATTATTTCTTTTACTTTAAGATTGAAAAATTATACTCCTTATGTAATTGGTAATCCTATTTCAAGTATGGAATGTATGGTAATAGTTTTGACACATATGCTAGTCTTTAAAATGCTTGTCTTGAACTTCTAATCACTGCGAAGCTAATTAAGCTATTACACTCCCTCATCATTCTCTTTGTTGCTTCTCGCTTGAGTTTGATCATGGTCTACACGTCCCCGAATATGATAATGGCGTCCTTAATCATAATAGTATGGTATTGCTCGGATCACGAGTTCATGACACGTTCCTATAAGATTATGCGATTTAATAGGCTATATGGGACTCGAACCCATACCTTTGTGCAAAATTTGCACATTGCTCTACCATTGAGCTAATAGCCTCCCGAAGAATTATTTCATTCACACATAACCTTATTTCATGCACATAGAGCCTTATTTCATGCACATATAATTTCAACAATCCCCCAAAACAATTGAAATTCAAACAAAAATCATTCAATTGAAGAACTTTTTAGTGCACATAGAACCTTATTTTATGCACATAGAACCTTATTTCATGCACATATAATTTTATTTCATGCACATATAACCTTATTTAATGCACATATAACCTTATTTAATGCACATAACCTTATTTAATGCACATACAATCTTATTTAGGACGGGAAAGAGTTTAGGCTTGGATTAGGCGGCTCCACGGTAAGTCCATAACCAACAGGAATTCAATTGGAGAACTTTCTAATACACATATAACCTTATTTAATGCACATATAACCTTATTTAATGCACATACAATCTTATTTCATGGCCATATAACACACTTATTTCATGCATGTACACCATTGTTTGACGCACATATATTGCTTTTTCATGCATCTACAAGGCTACTTCATGCATTGATAAGTCTATTGCACCCCAAAGCCTAACCATTATTATTGGGACAAACGATGGGGGAAAGTGACATAAGTACACCGAATGTTTCCCACATATTAGTAAGGATATGTAGTAGATAGACTAAAATGACTTGTAGTTACATAAAAAAGACGATAAATACATTAAATGTGCACGTTTGCAAGGTCGCGTAGAGATAATGGATACCTGACTGCAAGAAGCACGAACAAGGCAAAATGATAACTACTTAACTACCAAGCTAGCAACTCACCAACGAGATACTTTATCCTGACTCAAGAGACGAACAACGTAACGAATGAAATCTTCTATGATCATTATACACTCAAGACTAACAACTTTAACTGAAATTATTAATGGCTCTATTCCTGAGTACTAGCTTCTCGAGCAACTACAAGAGCAATTAGATTATTAGAATAACCAGCCAAAATTGAGCACATACTAGTATACCTATGCTTCTTTAGACAACTACACATTATATACCGATGGCTAATACCAAATGAAAGAAACATAACCGAATGCAGACAAGTTCAAAACTTTGTCTCAGGCTTAAAGCTAAGTCGAAGATCAGAATAAAGAGAGGTGCATAAAACTCCACGTAGCACATTACTCCGAACTAAACCATCAAATTACTATAAGAGTCTCATTTATAATCTAACAAAGTCAGAACTTTAGTATGAGAACAAAACATCTCTAATCAAATCGCTATGCAGAACAATATTCGCAACCATAGAGCATACAACTACACGTCAAGAAAATTAACATAAGAGAAGGGGGGTTGGGGCGTATACAGTTGTAAACAATAAGCAGATATTTTTAGTCAATAATTTAAGGGGAAATCACAAGCAAATCACATTTTGGAAAACCACAACGAAAAAGCATTATTTTTGGAAATGAAATGCCTCTAGACTTATAAGCCGATCACGGAACTCTATCAGTCAGCTACATAAATTAAACACCACATAACAACATTTACCGAAGAAACTATGAAATCAACTGCAAGAAATTGGAAAACTCATACCGCTGCTCATTAGTAGACTCTCGCAAACAGAAGCTTGAAAATTAATCTCCAAGGAAATGAACTATAAATCATTGTAAAACTGATTTCCTAATCACCAATAAAAAACCGGTTTGCTTGTAAAACCGAGCATACAACTCATCAGCAACAATACAACTAAGTAACTGTAAACAAAAATGTATAAAACAGATATTCGAAAGAATTCGTAATGTGGTGAGAAGTTCTATACCAGAAGGGGTGGGTATTGCTAGGTGATTTCTGCTAGATTCACTTTTTTGTGCGGCTACCTGGAAATTTCATAAAGAAAAATTCAGAAATAATCGAAACCTCATGACAAGTTGTATGATCGATAAGTTATATGATTGACGAAGCAAAATGAATCAGTTTTGTATATTGAAAATGAAAAGTAACAACGAGATGACAAATTAGAATTCGATTATTGCTTAACTGTACTGAAACTAAAATTCTACATAGGTTAAACAATAATAAGACTACAAATATAAGAATTTGCCACATAAGAACAATGAATTAGAAAATTTATGAAAATTAGGTTTAATTGCAGGACAAAAATTGATGAATTTCAGGAAAAATTACATGAATGAACAAATTAGGGAAAATATGGAGTATAATCGCCATTACCTGAATCCGAAGAAATGTGCGGTGGAGGAGCGAAAACGGTGATGATCGATGAATTCAACCCTAATTTGAGAAGCAGTTTGAGAAGAGTTGAAAGGAGAGGGTGATCGGAGAATGATTGGAGAAGACGGTCGAAGAGAGAGAAAGAGGAATTGGGAATGTGAGTGAGTTTGGAATTTTCGGGACTTATTATTGCCAACAATCTCAATCGTCAAATTTTAGTTAGATCTAAGGGCTATGAGTGGTTCTCATGGTTCTCATTATCTTAATGGTTCTCATAGGATCCCAAATCTATATATATATATATATATATATATATAGAGTCGGGATCCGGTGAGAACTCCTAAATATTTGAGGATTGAGTAACGAATAAAGTATCACACCATATACAAAACAATATCGCGAGGAAAATTGACAAACAAAACCACCTAAAACTCAAAAAATCAATCGTCAGTTTCTCTCTCTAATAATTTTACCAAAATCAATCAAACATCTCAAACGAAAACTATCACAAAATCCTCTCTAAAATCTCGCCGAAAATCCGCAAAAACTTAAAATTCAAAGACGATTTCAACTGCATTTCAACATTCTAGATATATTCGTTCATTAGATTGAATCATCTCACCAGAATTCTCTCCAAAATCGTTGAGGTACATTTATTTCTCATCTTTATCCATTTCTGCGGTTTTTTTCAACTTTTGTAGCATTAAATTGATTATACATTTTGATTTTGTTCGAAATTATTGTATGTATGTTGAATTAGATGAATTTAATAGGATTAAATCAACAAAATCGAACTAATTATCGAGTTATTTAGGGTTCTTTCGTGTTCTTGCTGTAAATTTCTAAATATCTTACTTATAAATGATGTTAAACGTTTTTCGTTCATAATATCGACACATTGAATCAATTACTATCATCAATTGAAGTTGATGGGGCATATTCTGCACCCGCTGACCAAGTCAACATATTGAGCAAGGTCAAAGATATCCACGGCAAGTCAACGACCTAGACATCCTAACCGACGCAGCCTGTCGGCCTGTCTCTTGGGTCCCGGCTGGGGCAACTAGCCAGCCGAGGCACACATCCGCGAACTCATAGCCAAGACCTCTCGGCGGCGAGTCAACAGAGCCCGCCGGCCTGCCATGGGTCCCTCGGCCGAGGGTAGATAAGTCTTTCCACCTGCTAGCCACTTGGCCACTACGTGACAAAAGGTGAAAGTCTATAAATACTCCTCAACCCTCATTGAGGAGAGGATCCACAATCTAACCTAAGAATCACTATTCATCTGGTAATATCTTCCTTATCTCTCTACAATATATATACTTCGCCAAGTAACAACAACTTATCCCTTTAAGTTTACTGACTTGAGCGTCGGAGTGAGTTCGCTCGGTCCACAGCCGAGCCCTCAGTTTGTTCATTGTTTCAGGAGACCGCAAGGAGGATTCAATCAAAGACATCATTCTACAAGCACGGGTGGTAACAAATAACTGCTCTGGAATTACACCCGGAACAGAAGTTTTAGTTGTTTATAAGATGTCTTTTTAGTTTGAATCGCTAAAATTAGGGTTTAATATTGATCGATTGTGAAAATTAGGGTTCAACTTTGTTTAATTGTGAAAATTAGGGTTTCATATTGTTTTAATCGCGAAAGTTAGGGTTTAACATTGTTTAATTGTGCAAAATTACAGTTTCATATGATAGAATTGAAGTAATCGGTTGTGTTCAGTAAAATGAGTAATGTCGAATTACATGTTGGCTATGATAACGGAAAACGTGTGATACTATTGTTTGTATGATGTGATACTGAATGTGAATATTCGTGGTACTCTTTTTTCATACATTTTGGCAGGTTGACTACTACATAATTAAGTTGTAAAATGTCATCAAGGCACTAAAATGCTATAGTATGGTGTTTTATTTGTAAAATGTCTTTGGTTTGCGGTAGAAAATAATGTAAAATGTTGTTGTAAATGCTGTAATATGATGTGTTTTTTATATTTGTTGTATTTTCTTTTGTCTGAAAGATGATGTTTTGTACTTTTTTTTTCCTTTTTTTTTTGCAGATTTCTTCGCTTTTGGAGGTTACTTAAGAGTATGTGTGCATGCTGGCGAAGTCTATAGTGCATGATCAACTAAACAAATCATGTTTTTTTATTCATCTCTTATAAAGACAAATTCTGTATTCTTAGATATTGTTTCAAGCGATTATAAATTTGTATCTATTTTTTTTTTTTGCATTTTTGAGTTAAATGTAAAGTAATGGTAACAATATTATAGTTGTATCAGGATTTGCCTCTTTTTTTTATGTCATTAAATAGAGAATATATGGTTCTTAATGTGAAACCCCTCGATAGGGCATCAAATTTAAAACGGAATATACGAGATTTTTGAAACATTTAAAAGCTTAAAGTGCGAAATCCACCATAAGTGAACAAACGAAAATGAAAAGAAAGATAATTAAGTTTTACAATTAAAAACGAAGTGCGTTGGGGAAAAGATATCCCACGAATAAACACCAGTTTAACGATAGGTGAGTCTAAGCAACTATAACTAAGGTCCAAGGTTCAACGTTCTCGCTAGCTCACACGTCTTCCCCTAATCGCATCACAAACCCGTCATTCATGTAAACATGAACGCCACGATCAGTGGGGAGTAACTCGGGTTCTCCAGCCACCATATGTTGAAATGCAAATAAGCAAGAACTTAATTAAACATATTGATCATACATTATACTTGAATAATAATAAACAAGGGAATATAAACGATAATCATAGTGAGATAGACATATTGCATTCTTAATGAGATAGGCATGGTACATCATATTAAACATACATTTAAGGAAACTAAACATGGATATGAGATTAGGCATTGAATCATATGGAGAAGGTAAACAGCGGATCAATTGAATAGAGAATACATGGATGGAAACCAATAGCCATTAATTTGAAAACCTCTTAACAACCATAGCACGGGATGTGGCTACTAATGTCACATTCATACTTATGGCTTGCATCTCACCATAAGAACGAATGGGAACATCAATCCCGGCGATTATATCGCAACTAGGGGCTTACATCTCACCACTAGTATCCGATAGGACCAAGACACTCACAACAATCATAGAGGACGTGCACTCTCGTATATAAGAACACGCCAATGACCGTAACAAGCAAGACATTTACAAAGGATTGACTCAAAACAAGACAAACCCCTAGACTCCAACCTCCTGGTAGGACGACGATCATAATACGGTCCTAGTCTAAATCTGGCCAGACTCTCGGGATGGACGACACCCGATTCGACATACAATCCCAAATCGTATCCAAGACTCGATCCATGACACCTAGCAGTGCCCCAAGGTCGAGTAACCCCAATCGTAACAATGGTACCTAGCCGTACCCCAAGGTCCGAAGAGGCGGAAGGAAGATAGCCCAACTCGGAAACAATGGCACCTAATCGTGACCCAATGTCCGAGGGCAAATAAATAAGGAATGTCGAGTAGTCGCACAATGTAAAACGTCACACTCCGATCACAAGTACGAGTAACAATAGTTTGCATAAACATAACATTAATAAGTCTTATATTAACCAAATACCAATAAGGAAGAAGATACATGCATAAACCATTGATCATTAGAGGTTACAAGTGAAAAGGAGCTCACAGGGGACTCCCAGCCGGTCAGTAGACCGGCTGCCGGTCCACCGGCTGGGAAAACATGCCAAAACTCAAATTACACAAAAACTTACAGGGAACTCCCAGCCGGTCAGTAGACCGGCTGCCGGTCCACCGGCTGGGACTACGGCCAACTTCAAAAATCAACTAAAACCTTCAGTGTACTCCCAGTAGGTTGGATGAGCCACGGCCGACCTACCAAGTGGGACTACTGAGCTTTCTAAAATGTGTTCAAATTTACGAGGATCTCCAAATGGCCAAGAGACCATTCACGGCCCAATCCTACTGGGACTACAAACACGCGGATTCAATGCAAAACACTTCCAAACCATTTGAAACCAACAAAAATCGTTTCTCATCAATTGTTTACGTATCCTAGCATGATTCTAACTCGGAAAAACAACATATTTGAGACGGAAATCCAACAATTACGAATTTAAAGCAATAAAGAATGAAACTTTCAATGAAACATGTGAGAAATTCATATGAGGATACAATCCAACCAAAATTCAAGTAGAACACAACAAAAATCAGATTTCAACATTTGAAAGGTTAAATTAACAAACAAAGCACATAAATTTTAACATAAAAGTCGAGTAACCCATCACCGTTACCTTTTTGCACTTCAATCTTCTAAAGACTCGTCAATGATGTAGCTATCCTCCTCCGGGTTGTCCAAGTTCTCCCCTAAACACAAAAAGAAAGGTATTAAGTCAAGAATCCACATCCTTGTAAGATGAGAATTTCGAAATAGAGGAAAAGATGGCAACTTTCTTACTTAGAAAGAAGGGAAATGAGAAAAGGAAGAGAATGGCGCGAAAAGGAACGAGATTGGTGAAGAATTGAGTGAGTTATGGTGATTTTAGGGTTGAGAGGAAAGGGTTTAACAATGGAGATGTGTTTGTTGGGAAATTTCAGAAATTAGAAGTGAGGGAGATGAAGTTGTGAGGGTTTAGTTGAGGTTTTGTGTAGAGAAAAGAGGGGGAAAAGGCCCATGAGTCATGTTAAGCCCAATAACTCGAAGTGAGTCGGTATCCACTAGGATTTTCGTCCCAAATCTACTATAACTCGAGACGGAGAATAATATTATTATTATCATTATTATCCGACCAAAATATTTATTTTGTATAACTTAAGTTTTAAAAATATAATATTTATAAAAATCATGTTTAATAATGAAATTAATTAAATTAACTAATTTAAAAATATAAATGAGACAATAGAACGGTTAATTAAATTATAATTTGTCAAAATGGAAAATTCGCGGGTGTTACAATCACCCCATCTTTTAAAAAGTTTCGTCCTCGAAACTTGAAAATAGAAATGAAAAGTCATATAAAAATAAAATCGGAGTTTTGAAATCGGTAACCAAAACATTAAAAGGTTACTTATCGTAAGAATCAAAATCCTTTCAAAAGTTTCAAATAAAATTTTAAAAGAACGATTCTCATCAAAGGAACAAGTGCTCTCGTTGCGCATTCAAAAACATCACATTCCAAATCGAAGATATGGTCAAAAGCAAATCATTTGTATAAATCGAAAATCAAAATACTTTCAAAGACATTGATGAAGAGTTTTCAAAAGTATAAGTCTCATTCATGGAACGAAATTGCTCTTGTCGTGCACACAAGAACGCTAACATTCCAAGTCAAAGACAAATTCAAGACTCACTCGTTGACAAGCGTAGAACAAGTTATTAAACGTTTCAAATAACGAGTTCTAACATCCGATCAACGTCAAAATCGAAAGAAAAAGGTAATTCACTCAAATTTTCTTTTGCCAAAGCCAAATTAGAGATAAAGGTTTCACTTTTAAATTCAAAAGGGAGTCAAATTTCCGAAAATATAATATTAAACTCTTGACAACGAAATCATAAGTAGATCAAAGTCAGTTAGAAATTGAGCAAAGTTAAAAGTAACTCGGGTCTAACAATTAAAAATCAATAAAAAGAAGTTATACTCGTAGAACAAAAGGAGAACTAAATCAAGTTCTCATTTTCAAACCTTTAAAATAGGGAGGGTTTTGTAAAAGTAACATAAACTTTTAACAATGGATCAAACTGGTAGCTTGAAATGTTTAGAAATAGTACGAAATGAAGAAAACTTTGACATCATGAAAACAAAGTACGCTAAGAGGGTTCAAACTTGACTAACAAAAGAGCTATGATGAACTTCCTAGGAGAAGAGTTGAAATCGAATCTACAAGGATATCAAAGATAGAGTTTCACAAGTTACGAGTATCACATTTAAAGGAGGAGCATGATGAAGCGAAGAAGAGAGGTATGAACGGAAACGCTTATGCTTAAGGAAGGAAGGAATTTAAACAACAAGGAAACGCCAGAAAGTGAAATCTCAAATGACAACACGATCCTAGACGGCTTCTAAAACTTCCTAATAAAGTAAATCTCACAACCATATTACCTCCAAGGATTACTCAATATAACTTACGTCACTCTACATCTAAGCTATTCCATAAAACAAGGTACTTCACCACCTTTGTGATTCCATAACTCTCAAATATAAATCATCTATAAACGATTTCCAAGAAAGATCAAAACTACTAAAACAGTTACACACCTAACCAACTATCGACTACTAGGAGTTCTCACTATGTGGAAATCCTCAATCAAAGGTCAAAATCTCAAGGTCTTTATACTTTCTAATACTCCAAACCAAACTCTTATCCACACCCGAATTCGCAAGCATAGATGATCACATTCCCCAAATCATAAAGACCACCAACCAAAAGTAAATAGGTTTGTCATACAATTTTTCCTACCCAACTCAACTCGAGTTCCACTAATCCAATTTTGACGAAATCAAGGTTCACAAAGAATCCTCAAAGAGCATCTCACTCACTCTACAACGTAGCCAACAAAGCCATCACTCCACTAAATAAGCAAGAGCAATAACTAGGTCAAGAAATGATAGAAAATTTCAAGGGGATACATGAACGTTGACGAGGTGTGAGATTAAAGGAGTCAAATAATAAAGATAACTAGTTAACACCAGTAAGAGATATTAGAATTAGGGAAGTATTCAAGGCAAGGAAATGACAAGTAAACTTTTATACTTAAGAATTAAATACAAGCAAGGTATGAACGAAGGGAAGGAAGATGATTAATGGTACGAAGGAGGATTTCAAGGCTTAACCCCTACGCTTCCTAAGACTTAAGGTTCTCTCTAACAAGGTCACGCCTATTAGGATATTGTACCTTTGTGACAAAACGACCAAATTCCAAAACGAGGGTCAAGGCAATTCCTCTCATTCCTTGTATGCAAGTCTCTCTTAAAGGATTACACCTCTATTACTGATCAAGGTAAAAATAAACGCTCGCTTAAGGGTTGATAAATTGGTTAGATTCCTCGTTCACCTATCCTATCACATATTAGGATTTCCTAAGGTAAATCTACCACTCAAGTATAACAGCATCTCTTTATCTCAAGTACTCGACATAACCTCAAAGTTTTAAAAACCAAAGTGTGCATTAACAAAGACTTCTCAACAAAATCCTCAAGGGACAACTAATATCAAATCACATCACCATTCTATACGGAATCATTAACATCTAAAAATGGGTTTTCTTCCAAAGCTCCTATCATAAATTTATCTCATGTTTACTCCTAAGGTGACGACGCTCAACCTACTAAGCTTTCAAATCCCAAACATAAACAACAAAGCCAAGTTCTATAACTTTAATCACATAGGCAACTCATTCCTAACACAAAGAATCCACCAATCAATTATACTCACTTGGTCAAGGCACTAGGTATAAGAATCACTAAGTATTTATCATCACATTACCTAAGTCTTTCTAACATCACGACCTCTCAAAACCGGGATTAAGGGTCAGACACAAACAAACTCCACAAAAGCCAACTTATCTGACCGAAGTTAACATTCCATAAGGCAAAAATGAAGGTATGCAAGAGGGGCATTATAAGGAGAAAAGGTACAAAGACAACTCCCAAGATATGGAATAAGAGTTGCGAAAGGCATAGAAGCGCAAAGACAAGGGAATATGACAAGGTTCTCGAAGAGAGGGAGGTATCTTCAAGACGGTAAAGACATTCTTCAAGAGAAAGAGATCCATCTGCAAGATGTTAAGTAAGGAGAAACAAAAACGAAGAATAGGTCGAGTGAGTACTAAACTAGTTCCCAAGGTTAAGCAAAAGAGAGCTTAGAAGGGAAGGATAAGCATCACGGGATAAAAGTAAGGGAAGGTGGATCGAGGATAGAAAACACACCCATAGCGGTGTCGGGAGGAACAACGGCTCCGACTTGATTCTCGACAAGAATGACTCTTCTTGGCTCGGCATCCGGAGCATGAGGGAGAGGAGGAAGGGTAGTCTTCTTCTCGGGGCAATTCTTGAAGAGGTGTTCGGGCTTCTTGCAATGGTAACACTTCAAGGGCATATCATAGCATCCAATCCCGGGGTGATAAGCTTGCCCACACTTGAAGCACTTGCGGTTCTCCTTAAGCCTATTAGTAGATGTAGGGACTTGTCCTTTCTGCTCTTGCACTATTGGCTCTTGTCCTCCATGGTCTTGTACTCTTTGTTCTTGGACTCTCGGCACCAACCTCTTCTTGTTAGGAGTTGACGAAGATGAGGACACAAAGGGTCTCTTGCCACGGCGGTTAGGGCGAGGATTAACTTGAGCATCGACATTTCGTTGATTCCGAAGAATCAAGGTAAGGGCTTCCATGATAGTATTCTCCACCTTGGTTGGTCGTACCATCTTCTCAAGATACCAAAAGAGTCAACCATGTTAGCACCTAACAAATAGCATGCACAAAGAGACTACCAACTTAGGTCCTTAGTTCTACCCATCTCTCA
Source organism: Silene latifolia (assembly GCF_048544455.1). Lineage (NCBI taxonomy): Eukaryota > Viridiplantae > Streptophyta > Magnoliopsida > Caryophyllales > Caryophyllaceae > Silene > Silene latifolia. The sequence continues at coordinate 86,183,963 of NC_133530.1, read as the reverse complement.
TTCATTATTCAGGGTCAAGTTCCATTTAAATTCGGGGTACACGTGTGTGCGTCGGGAGCAACATATGCTCTGATACCAACTGTGAAACCCCTCGATAGGGCATCAAATTTAAAACGGAATATACGAGATTTTTGAAACATTTAAAAGCTTAAAGTGCGAAATCCACCATAAGTGAACAAACGAAAATGAAAAGAAAGATAATTAAGTTTTACAATTAAAAACGAAGTGCGTTGGGGAAAAGATATCCCACGAATAAACACCAGTTTAACGATAGGTGAGTCTAAGCAACTATAACTAAGGTCCAAGGTTCAACGTTCTCGCTAGCTCACACGTCTTCCCCCTAATCTGCATCAAAAACCTGTCATTCATGTAAACATGAACGCCACAGTCAGTGGGGAGTAACTCAGGGTTCTCCCAGCCACCATATGTTGAAATGCAAATAAGCAAGAACTTAATTAAACATATTGATCATACATTATACTTGAATAATAATAAACAAGGGAATATAAACGATAATCATAGTGAGATAGACATATTGCATTCTTAATGAGATAGGCATGGTACATCATATTAAACATGCATTTAAGGAAACTAAACATGGATATGAGATTAGGCATTGAATCATATGGAGAAGGTAAACATCGGATCAATTGAATAGAGAATACATGGATGGAAACCAATAGCCATTAATTTGAAAACCTCTTAACAACCATAGCACGGGATGTGGCTACTAATGTCACATTCATACTTATGGCTTGCATCTCACCATAAGAACGAATGGGAACATCAATCCCGGCGATCATATCGCAACTAGGGGCTTACATCTCACCACTAGTATCCGATAGGACCAAGACACTCACAACAATCATAGAGGACGTGCACTCTCGTATATAAGAACACGCCAATGACCGTAACAAGCAAGACATTTACAAAGGATTGACTCAAAACAAGACAAACCCCTAGACTCCAACCTCCTGGTAGGACGACGATCATAATACAGTCCTAGTCTAAATCTGGCGGACTCTCGGGATGGACGACACCCGGTCGACATACAATCCCAAATCGTATCCAAGACTCGATCCATGACACTAGCCGTGCCCCAAGGTCGAGTAACCCCAATCGGAACAATGGTACCTAGCCGTACCCCAAGGTCCGAAGAGGCGGAAGGAAGATAGCCCAACTCGGAAACAATGGCACCTAATCGTGACCCAATGTCCGAGGGCAAATAAATAAGGAATGTCGAGTAGTCGCACAATGTAAAACGTCACACTCCGATCACAAGTACGAGTAACAATAGTTTGCATGAACATAACATCAATAAGTCTTATATTAACCAAATACCAATAAGGAAGAAGATACATGCATAAACCATTGATCATTTAGAGGTTACAAGTGAAAAGGAGCTCACAGGGGGACTCCCCACCGGTCGAAGAGACTTCACGGCCCACCTATTTGGGACAACAAGCCAAAATCAGAAATTCAATAAAACATACAGTGCGCTCCCACGGTAGAAGTAGGCAGAGCCATTGCCGGTCCACCTGCTGGGAAAACATGCCAAAACTCAAATTACACAAAAATTTACAGGGAACTCCCAGCCGGTCAGTAGACCGGCTGCCGGTCCACCGGCTGGGACTACGGCCAACTTCAAAAATCAACTAAAACTTTCAGTGTACTCCCAGTAGGTTGGAGACCGGTGCCGTCGGTCGACCAAGCTAGGACTACGAGCTTTCTAAAATGTGTTCAAATTTACAGGATCTCCCCCGGTCAAAGATGGGCCACGGCCCACCTACTGGGACTACAAACACGCGGATTCAATGCAAAACACTTCCAAACCATTTGAAACCAACAAAAATCGTTTCTCATCAATTGTTTACGTATCCTAGCATGATTCTAACTCGGAAAAACAACATATTTGAGACGGAAATCCAACAATTACGAATTTAAAGCAATAAAGAATGAAACTTTCAATGAAACATGTGAGAAATTCATATGAGGATACAATCCAACCAAAATTCAAGTAGAACACAACAAAAATCAGATTTCAACATTTGAAAGGTTAAATTAACAAACAAAGAACATAAATTTTAACATAAAAGTCGAGTAACCCATCACCGTTACCTTTTTGCACTTCAATCTTCTAAAGACTCGTCAATGATGTAGCTATCCTCCTCTGGGTTGTCCAAGTTCTCCCTAAACACAAAAAAGAAAGGTATTAAGTCAAGAATCCACATCCTTGTAAGATGAGAATTTCGAAATAGAGGAAAAGATGGCAACTTTCTTACTTAGAAAGAAGGGAAATGAGAAAAGGAAGAGAATGGCGCGAAAAGGAACGAGATTGGTGAAGAATTGAGTGAGTTATGGTGATTTTAGGGTTGAGAGGAAAGGGTTTAACAATGGAGATGTGTTTGTTGGGAAATTTCAGAAATTAGAAGTGAGGGAGATGAAGTTGTGAGGGTTTAGTTGAGGTTTTGTGTAGAGAAAAGAGGGGGAAAAGGCCCATGAGTCATGTTAAGCCCAATAACTCGAAGTGAGTCGGTATCCACTAGGATTTTCGTCCCAAATCTACTATAACTCGAGACGGAGAATAATATTATTATTATCATTATTATCCGACCAAAATATTTATTTTGTATAACTTAAGTTTTAAAAATATAATATTTATAAAAATCATGTTTAATAATGAAATTAATTAAATTAACTAATTTAAAAATATAAATGAGACAATAGAACGGTTAATTAAATTATAATTTGTCAAAATGGAAAATTCGCGGGTGTTACACTTAAAGTATTTCATTTTTTTTTGGTAAACAATATCACACGTTTGTTTTAACAATATCACAAGTTTTAGTAAACAATATCACATTTAATTATAAAAAATATCACCTTTCATGACACAATATCAAATGACTTTGAGAAAAATATCACACTATTAGTTTAACAATATCACAAGATGTGGTAAACAATATTACACTACTGGCTTAACAATATCACAAGATGTGGTAAACAATATCATAAAACAATATCACCATTATTGTGTTAATAATATCAAATAATTTAGTTCTTTTAAAAAAAATATCAAATGATATGGTGAATAATATCAATAATATCACACTATGCTATTAACAATATCATATATTTATCTTTATTTGCTAGTTTCCAAACAGTTATAAGAAACAATATATATCTTCATAAGTATCACGTCATATTGTTCTAGAAGCATTACCGAACAATATCAAACTTCACACATCCCGGTATCACACTTTATCCAAAACAATATCACATTCACTAGGAATCTTGAAACCCTCAAACTTTTTGCTATTGAGAAACAATATCACAGCATATAAAATAAAATATCATTGCTGATTCTAAACAATATCACAAAATTACAACAACAATAATATTAATTTATAACGACTACAACAGATTACTATCCTTCCAAAATTACATCAATCAATGCATATTCAATTAAAGTTCTGTCAACACAATCTGAGTACACAGATTAGTTCCTTTCTCTTCCTCTACATTTACCAATTTCTTTTTATTATCCTTTTTGGCATCTTTTTCCAGCATAATCTTCAACTTTCACATGAGTCATATATATATAGGCAAGGTCAGGTGCGAACTAAAGTACGGTACGAACTGTACGAACTACCCCAGATACACATGTTATTACTACTGGATACACATGGTATTACTACTGGATACATGTGTATCTAGTAGTTATACGAAGTGTATCTAGGGTGGTATTTTGTGTATCTACTACTACCACCACCATCACCACCATCGCTGCCGCCACCACCACCGTCGCCGCAGCTACTGCTACCACCATCACCACTGCCCCCACCACCATCATGGCCACTCCCCACGACCACCATCACTGACCTCACATTTCCACCACTCCCCACGACCACCACCGACCTCGCCATTCGCCGCCGACAGACCCAACCCAACTAGCTGAAACTTGACACCACATAAAAAAGTTGATCAATAGTACTCCGTATAGAATTAAGTTAATGTTAGGAATCACAGAAGAATACCATACCATTTACATTTATTCGAATGTCAGTCAACTTGACACCACCACCGACCTTGCCCTCCACCGACTCTCGTCATTTCTATTTACATCTCCACCTACCACATAAAGCTGCCCACACGACCACCACAAGCCCCTTGGGAACTCCGACGAATTCCCTCGACCACGCTGACGCCTGCGAGGTGTAGATCTAGGTCGTTACTATCCAGTTTCAGCCTCTCTTCTACTCGGAAGGCCCGACCCCATGCTAATCACCATCATCCTGTATTTTCTCTCGTAGCCACGAAACCACCATACCCCAAGAAAACTACCAACACCGGAGAAGAAACCCAAGGCCGGAGTTCCGACAATGGCGGAAAGGTAAGGAAAATTGAGAGAGATTATGGTTGGTAATGAGAAAGGGGACGACCAAAGTAAAAGGGATGGTCAGAGTCATCGGTTGGCGTTAGTGGTTGTCGGAGTTTCTATGACGGCGCAGTTAGTTGGGGATAGGACGATAGCAATGAAGTTGGGGATGGGAATAATAGAGTAACTAGTTTTTGAACCCGTGCACTGCACGGGTGGAAACGGAAAGTATTATTAAAAGTAACAACTTACATATTTTTTGGATTTAGTAAATTATTAAATTTTAGAAAATTTCACTTTGTCTACTACCCATACACTTTTGATACTATGATTTTTTTTATTCGAAATACTATGATTTTTTTCTCGACTTTTGATAAGTTATTGACAAATAGTCGAAGTAGGCGACTGAGGTAACTTAGACTTGTCCAAATTGAGCGAATCGAATAACCCTACGATACCCAAATTCGGGACCAAAGCTTGATCTCGAACCCGAATTGTGTAAAACAATGGATAAGTAACTTCTTATATAAAACTCCGTTTGTCCCACTCATTTGATTGCTTATTCTATTTTGGGTTGTCTAAATCATTTGTGTGCCTTTATATTTTGGGAATACCTTTGATAAACAACTAGTTTTTGAACCCGTGCACTGCACGGGTGGAAACGGAAAGTATTATTAAAAGTAACAACTTACATATTTTTTGGATTTAGTAAATTATTAAATTTTAGAAAATTTCACTTTGTCTACTACCCATACACTTTTGATACTATGATTTTTTTTATTCGAAATACTATGATTTTTTCCTCGACTTTTGATAAGTTATTGACAAATAGTCGAAGTAGGCGACTGAGGTAACTTGACTTGTCCAAATTGAGCGAATCTGAATAACCCTACCTGATACCCAAATTCAGGACCAAAGCTTGATCTGAACCCGAATTGTGTAAAACAATGGATAAGTAACTTCTTATATGAAACTCCGTTTGTCCCACTCATTTGATTGCTTATTCTATTTTGGGTTGTCTAAATCATTTGTGTGCCTTTATATTTTGGGAATACCTTTGATAAGCAATTTGATACTCCACACTCAATTTGATTAACTTGTTATTTAATATTTGACCCCTCCTCTTTTCTTGCCATTTGTGTCCAAACCAAAGGCAAACGAATGAATGATCGAGACGAAAGAACTCAAGGGAGTATGAAACTTCATATTTTATTTACCGAATTGTTATTACCCAAACTGGAACTATTGCAATGCGACACATGTTATTTTCCTACCCCGTTGACGTATCAATGTTTACGTTCTCATATGCATTTAAGTAAAGATGTATAAAATGGTTTTCGTATTCTCGTTGGCATATCAATGTTTACGTTCTAAATTCTAATATCTCGTCTTAAACTTAAAACGGATCAAATAAAATACATAGGACAAAAGCATAATATCTAGGGATTAATAATAAGCTTGTCCGATCCATTCAAGTACGGTGTTATTTAACCCCATCTTAAGAAATACCAACTATGCATTTATAACGTGAAGTATCAAAATGGTGGTAAATACAACCATAACCGCTGTGAATGTCTACGTCATTGGTTAGTGTTGTATTGTCACTTGTGTAAAATTATATGGTACTTCTAGATATATATTTTTAAACCAACCTTAATTAGAGTAACTGCAAGTTAAAAGAAGTATTGTGAAGAGTATATTAGAGCACAAAAAAAGATGAATCAAAGGATGATTTATGTAACATATAAATTTATACGAATCCAATATTAACCTCTATCTAACTCGTCTCCAATAAATTGTTCAATCAATTTGTGTTAGCTACATACTTACATTTCTTGAAAGATACTCTCTTCGGCTAATTCATTTATTTTTGTACATTTGAATAAAAGACCTCTCACAAAGAATATCAAAGATAAATAAATGATTTTGAAGGAGGGAGTAATATGGAGTACTCCAGTCCAATCTACTCATTGGAATATTAGTGGGAAATGAATCCCTTTTTGTCTTTTAGACATTAATGAGGATAATCATAATTGGAATAATCATAATCCAAATCATTTTAAATGAATTTGGCCAAATTAATATGCCAATTTTCTAATTGGAATAATAACACGGGTGGTATGAAAAGTATCATTAAAAGTAAAAAACTAACGTATTTTCTTATTTAGTACGGCGTAAATAACTAAACTTTAGAAAAATTAATCACCCTTATTTGTCACACACTGTTTATAAGTTTATATATGTTGCTTAATTTTATTCGAAGTACTCATTTTTTTTTCCTTTCATTTTTTTACTTATGAGAGGTAAAAAATGAATATAAAATTAGTGTTGATTTCATATTTATTTATCACGCAATATACATTTAATTATACTCATTATTGTATTTAAGATTTTGAACTCACTCGGTTATTTTGATACATCGGGCGATAGTCATCTTAATTAAAAGTCTTAGTTATTGGTTATGATCAAATTAACAAAATTACATATCAAATAATAATATATTCAATTTAATTTGACTAACAAATGCCAAAATTTAAAAAATAAAACCACATGAATTGATCGAGTCTAAATTGTTACAAATAACCGATATTCAATAATCATAATTTATTAAAAGTTATTTCTTATATTAAAAATTCCAACAATTATCAACTCCGTAATTATTTAACATTGATTTGTAACTCACCTGACCAAATTTTTATACCAGACCATTTCTTTCAATGAATGAATGATGATGCTCAAACCTCCCTTAGATTCCACCTTTGTCTCGAGACGATGAAGTATCATGTCATAGTGTATATCTATAATTTATCTGTCAGCAAAAATGTTATGTCAATGAATAAAATTGATCGATGTTTCTGGTTCAAATGGTCAATAGACAATATATAAAGTAAACAAATGATTGAGATAAATAATATAAAAAAAAAAAAAATTAAATCTTCAAAAGCCATTATACGTACAATCATTTTGGCCTCAAACTCTACACTGAAACTACAACCCATACACTCGTAAATTATTCAACGAAGCAGCAATCGAATCGTCAAGTCCCTAGAAAATCGAATTATAAAATAGATATTAGACGAAATATTTTAAAATAGAGTATGTAGTATTAAAATCAAGAAAAATCATTTACCAAAGGGAAGAAGATAGGGGGTTGAGATATTCTAATAGTAGAAGGTAGGTTAATAGATTAATTATGATCAAACATTATATGCAAATTCCTTTACGCCTAAGATTGTAAATAGTTGACCACATCTTGTTCAACTGGGTACTCATTTTAATTTTGAGAAGATTGATTTTATACTTTCCATGAATGCGGGCTTAAATCTTGGATTTATTTATTATTTACATTTTTAAATAATTTTAACTAAAGATTTGTTATAACTGCTATAAATAGATTAAGTATTCAATGTAACTATTAAACTCGGAGTTGACACGTGGCAAAATTTCTCAGCAAATGACATGTGGCAGACTGGTTTCTGCTTTAATATAATATATGATGATGTAATGTGGTACCTTGGTTTATGCGTGAGAGTGTTTTGAGGACTTAATTGTGTCCATTGATTTATTTAATCCAACGCTTTTTGCTTAGTTCGTAAGTTCGCACGAGATCCTATTTCTATATATATATATATATATATATAGAGGCGGGATCCGGTGAGAACGATCACTCGGTGCAAACGGTGAGAACGACCTACAATAGTAATTTAATCAAAAAATCACGCGTGATTTCGAAAGGAGCTAGCACACAGCTAAACCCGACTGTTTGACCAAAAAACCCAAAAAATCTCTTTCTCTCTCTACTTTCTAAAACTTTTCCCCCAAATCTAATCAAATATTTTCCGCGAAAACACAAGAATTCCGCGAAAAAACACACAGACTATAGCCGCCAAAATCGTCGAAATTGATCGTAATCAATCGCGTTGATCATCTAATTGATGTACTGATATAATATTTTTCTGATTGTTTTGGTGTGATTGATGCATTAACAATCGATTTTGTGATTTCGATTGGCATTCCAGAATTATTTCAATCGTAGAAAATTATGGATGTTGAGGGTTCTAGCGATTTGGGGGAACATACTGATGCGATTGTTCCAGCTGCTAGCAATGATATCGTGCAGTCACCGTCTCATCTAGGTATGTATATCTGAAAATCAGATGAGATGAGTCTTTTATATTAATGCGTATTCATACTAATTTAAACATATGAAGACAAATTATTACGATTGCTGCACGTGTATCGTTAGCCTGATTGATATTATAAATTGATGAGTCTGATGGATATGAACAGTTATCTTACCGGTCTGGTTAGTGTATGTGATATTCAGTTTGTTTTAGAGTTGATTATTACACTTGCTGATCAAATTTCTTATGCACGCTATACAGTATTCCGTTTGTTTCAATATCATGAATATTAGTATAATTGATGTATCTGCCTTATATGTAAAACGTGCCTGGTAGAAGAACGAAACCGCCCTTTATAGACCAACGTTTATGAAAGACATGTATATTAGTATAGTTGATGCGTTTGTGTTTTGTCAGCAGCGTATCTAGAATTATAATTAAGGGATATACCGATTTGTGTCATAATAAACATTTGACTTTCTGCCTGTGACAAAATTATAAGACATGATTGATGTATCTTGACGTCTACATTAAGTAGACAGTAATGAAAAATACGAAATTTTAGCGATCAGGCACAACTTTCTGAGATAATTTCTGTGGTTTTTTGTTTTCTAATTGATTTCGTGCTTTTGACTAAATTAGCGTACCTGAAAATTATATTTGTTGTGCATTAATTATTTGAGCTTGCTGCTTATACCCTTATTGTTCTACTGTGTAGCGTGCATAGATGCAGGCTCACCAATCATTGAGACAAACCCGAAGGAAAGAATACCCGTATGTGCGCCAAAATTGAAGCCTGTTTTGGGTATGATCTTTGATAAACTAGATGATGGGCTAGAATTCTATAAGGTTTATGCTACTAACTCTGGTTTTAAAATGAGGAAGTTGACGCAACGAAACGTAGATGGGGTTGTCATGACTAAGTACTGTGTGTGCAGTAAAGCTGGAGAAAGTAAGCCTAGAGGGAAGGTAAAAAAGAGACAGAGAACTAGAATTTGATGTAATGCAAAAATTTTTTTCCGAAGAAATGAAAAAGGTCAATATGTAATTGTTGACTTTCATGAAGGACACACCCATCTCCTCTCAACACCAAACACCGTGGTGCATTTGACTGAGTCACGAGAATTAACCCTTATACATAAATCCATGATTGTTGAGAATTCTAAGGTGAATAAAGGGTCTGTGCAAAGCTTTAGGATGTTCAAAGAGTACGTGAAAGGGTATCAAAATGTAGGGGCATCACTTGAGGACTTCAAAAATTTTTGGAGGGATGTGAAAAAATTTATTAAAGGGTATGACGCGCAAATGATGATTGAAAATTTCATGCACAAAAAAGCCATGTGTAGTTCGTACTACTTTGATTTTGATGTTGACGATCGTGGTCGACTATCTAGGGTTTGTTGGTTTGATCCTATAGCTATAAAGAATTACAGTCTTTTTGGTGATATGACGTCTTTTGACACGACGTTTAATATGAACACGTATAAAATGATTATTGCCCCTTTCACGGGGGTTGATCATCACAAAAAATGCGTGTCATTTGGAGCAGGACTTATAAGGAAAGAGACTGATGAGGATTTCGTATGGTTGTTTCAGAATTTTCTAAGTGCAATGAGCAATAAGTATCCTGTATGCATAATTGCGATCGGGATAGGGGCATAAGATCGGGGTTAAAACAGTGTTCGGGGACAAAACTCAAGCCACGAGATATTGCATGTGGCATATCATGAAAAAGTTGCCAGACAAGATCGGAACTACGCTATATCGGGAAACTAACTTCATGAAAGAGTTGTGCTCTGTGTTTGGGCGAGAAGATATCGAACCGTCCGAGTTTGAGGAACGGTGGTGCTCGATTATATCTTCATACGGGTGACCGGCAATGAATGGTTAGATACCATGTTTGACAAAAGGGCTTTTTGGATCCCAAAGCATATTTCGAGGATTTATTTATGGGTGGACTAATGAGAACCACGTCAGTGTCCGAGTCCGAGAATAGCTTTTCGGAAATTTCATGAACCCACACTTAACTTTGGTTGAGTTTCTTATGAGGTATGAGAGTGCTATGGATGCTCAGCGATGGAAACAATCTAAATTAATAGCCGAGTCAAAAAACTCCTTCCCTGATCTAGAGACGCCTCACCCTTTGGAAAAACACGCTTCTGAGTTCTACACCCCAGTGATGTTTTCTGAATTTAAAAACGAGTGGGTGGCTGCTTGTTTCACCTGTGGTGTTAAAATATTAGGGGTTACTACCAGTGACAACATCCCCATTATTGATCGTGAAAAAGACAAGGTTTACTATGTTATCTTTATCTCTGACGAAATGAAAGTGAACGCACTGTAAAAAGTTCGAGAGACATGGAATTTTGTGCCGTCATGCGCTTTACGTGTTGAAAGAACAAGGCCTTGACAATGTTCCGTAACAAAGATCGTTAAGTCGGTGGAGCAAATTGGCAACATGTCACCGATTTGTAGTAATGTGCCACATACTTTAATTGAAGATTGTAACTCATTAGATGTTAGACGGCACAAAATTGGTACCTTATGGTCCGAGGTGTTCTCGTGTGTGACGCTCATTTGAACAAAAAGCGAGTATGTTGACGAATTGCTGGGAATTTTGAAAGATTTTAAAGATAAGATAAACGCACAAACCAAGACGTCGAGAATGTAGTAGTAGTAGTACCACGGGTGATAGGCTGAAAAAGAAGAATAGGGAACTTGAGATGCTCTTAGGAACAAAAAATACCAAAGGAAGTGGTTGTCTTACCTCCTATACAGTCAAAAACAAAAGGGTCTGGAAAAAGAATGATGTCCCAAAGGGAAAAAGCTACAAAAGAACAGAAGAAAGCGGCCAGGAAATGCAATGCTTGCGGAGAGTTAGGATTCCATGATAGTCGGAATTGTCCTGGGAGAGTATGATTCCATGATACAGGTACGCTATTAATTTTGGTGCATTCATTATTAGAGAATACTGGTGCAGATTGAATATGTTTAGTTGGTGCTTCATTAAGGGATATTATTGTTGTATCTAATCAAATTTGTAACCGTTAATGTTTTATAGCATTTGTTCGTTTCAGGAATTAACAACGGAAAAGAGTTGCGGATCACATACCCAAATATAATGAATAATGGCGGGAGGAATTGAGACTTCATTTTTGCTCTGTTATATGGGATTTTTGAACTTTTTTTTTTTTTGATCTTTTTTTTTTTTTTTTTTATAGCATTTGTTTTATAACACAACCTAATAGCGTATCCACATGGATTATATGTGCATCTGCAAAGAAATTTGAAAGTGTATCGTCGAGAATTGTGAATGGAAACACTTGTTATATCATATACAAGTGAAAGTTTATGGAAGGCTTGCGTTCTAGATATTAAAGAGCTAATGAATCTGCTCATTTTTTGATATGTGAATGGTAAAAAGTAAACTTTCAGATTTCTTCACAAAAAGCGTGACTATTAACACGACTGTTGCACATGTTTTTCATGAAAATCGTACATATTAGTATTAATTGTGAAAAAACGCAGCGTAACATATTAATAAACAAAGATTCGCGAACTTAAGTTACATAGACAAAATCCTAATATTGTATGACATCTAATTATCTATTACCTGATGATTTCATTAGACACGATTGATTTCAATAGTCACAAATGATATTGTATGACACTAAAAAAAAAAAAAAAAAGGTTGTTGGTGGGTTGTTAAAGAATATAGTATTGGTATGGTATCACAATTGATGTTGTGGTTATTAACACGATTGGTGCACATGTTAACACGATTGGTGCACATGTTATACATGATGAGCGTGTATATTAACACGATTGATGCACATGTTATACATGATAAGCGTACTTAGTAATGAAAGAGGTTGCCCGATTCCTAGCCCATTGCCACATAGACACCACCATTTGTCTAAACACAGACAGACGGAATGGGATGCATATCCTACATATTATCCACACAAAGTAGATGCCCTTCCATTACAAACGGTCAAAGCTATCAGGATTCCATATCCAACGGGATGCCACAAATGAAAACAACATGAACCAAAGGCGTTTCAAAAGACACCTTGTACTTAGAAAACCAGATACACAAATAACGTAAAGGTAGTTAATACAATGCAACAAAACCCCAATTACACCATCACAAAGTCCATAAGATGTACATGACGTTTACTAAGCCTACATGTCAGCCACAATCCTGCCAAACGCAAAGCCGCTCCCATGACTTTTAGTAAGCCTACATATCACACATGAGAAAAAAAACAATGTAAACCTTGCACTTGTACAGATGTGATCAGTTAAAACTAACGATAAAGACAAATGAAAAATGAGATTTATTTTGAATACCTTACGATTGTTCTCCTGCCAACGTAACAATTTGAGCGCGACGTCCTTCCTAAATCCAGCCAACGCCTTGAAGTTGCTTTTGTCTTCCCCGAGACTCGGTTGCGGCGACTTCTAACCATTTGAGGACATGAACGCCGCAATCAAACCTTCACCAAACAAAACTAGAATAAGTACCAACACAGGCGGCCTTACTTTATCATCCGTGCACAAAACACCCCATGTCCAAAGATACAAAAATCAAATAAAAACATGGGACATATCGCCGCGACGCACGTCATCGCATTAAATGTACCTAACAACAATCGACCTAGTGTGACATACTCGGTGATAAGTAAATAAAAAAAGATGAGTACTTACAGATTTTGTGGCGAGGAACAGTCAGAGTCGAAAACTTAGCTAGAGGCACCCCTACAAGATGCTTGTAGCCTTTGGACCGGCATAAGATCTGGAAGACATTAGTAACCTAAAACAAAATGATACATTGAACCTATTAGTCATGAATCCTCAAGGAAAGCATTATCTGAACGAAAACAATTATAATATTTTTAAGAATATACCACTTCCGCAACAAGTTCAGTGTCAGCCCGGATATCCTTAGGACGTAGTGAGTTCAGAATATAGTTCGTCTTCATCTCCAGATCACACACAATAAGAAACCAGTGTTCGTTATCAATGATGGGTATAAAAACCTGTTGACAAAAATAAAAGACGTATGGTATGAATGAAATGGGTTTGATCTTCATAAACGAAAAAAATACATACCCACAGGTTAGAAAAAACAGAACAATATACTTACAGCTTTCACACACACCCCATCTGTAGGCATATATGATGTTTTGATGTAATTGCGACCAAGATTTTTATCTCGTTGAGGATTGAGATGCTAGAATAGACAAACATATCGATTAGTAAGACAAACATTCAAATTGATAATATTAAGTGAATCACGGATGAGAAGGGTAACACTCACACGTGCAGTAGATGGGATATACAACAAATCTGGCTTTAGCATAGTTGAATAGATCCCGAACATATCGATCACCTAAATTGAAAAAACGAGTGTTGTTCTATACTACATAAAAATAGAAATAAACACGTACGAAAATCAAGTAGTCACCATACCATATCCGCAACCCACTTCCGGGGTCAAAGAGCACATGCCTTCCTTTGTTACTTGACCAAAGCTTGTCTCGACGACTACGTCACTACAAAAATAACGTATACACCAACGAAAAAAAGCTTATTATGTGCTACTTCTAACAACACAAATAAAGTTGACAAGGTAAACATACTAAAAAGGATGAAACATTACTCTTTAGCTGATTCTCCCGCACGTATAAGGAACACATAGTCTAACAGGTGCGTATCAGTATATTCCACTTCTTTTACAGCCGCTTGTTTCCTTTAAAAAACGAAAAAGGACAATATATTTAGTAAGGTTAACGATCACTTGCAAACAAAAAAGAAAACAAAAAAAAAAAAAAAAAAAAAAAAAAATGGGTGCTTGCCTGATTTGACGTTGAGACGCTCATGACCATCAACACTTGTTTTGATAATTCGTTACGAGGAGACGACAAAACCGCAAAGCAGTACTTCATCTTCTGTTTAAGAAGGATCTTGCCGATTCTGCACCCCGATCTAGATCTGGATGGTTCAATATGTGAAACAATTGTTAATGAGAAAGTTGTGATTGCTTATTTACTAAACGTACATAGCCAAAAAAAAGGACGTATCTTACATTTATGAACTGAGATTTGAGCAATTGGCGGGACCCCGTATATGTCTCCATGTAACACATCAGATAAATGCCATCATCAACGACGTCAATCACATGCGTTTTGGGGACGAGTTCTTCACATGAGAAAAATGGATCTGTCTTAAATCAGTATGATTTGGAGATCATGTCACATCGAACAAAATCCCTCGAAAAAGTCGATTACAATCGAAACGTCAACGAGTGAGAAAACTAAATTAAACGTTTGACAAAGTGAACTGGTATGCGCAAAAATCATATTCTCACCACCATGCGAACAGAATCAGAGAAGTCCACTGATTTAGGAAGCATAGGATGAATGACTTCAATCTTTCGGGACACCATGTTAACACAGACGGACGGCTCACGGAGTGTAAAGGGAACAAAGATCCGGTTTTGAAACACATATATTAACCTTAGTAGAAACCTAAAGAGGACAAAACTGACAAATGATACTAAAAATAAAAAAATACAGATGCTGAAAGCTCACCAATTTGACGTTCTCGTATTCGGTAATATCTTCACATTTAATACCCTGAATTTCAACATATTTAACAACCAAAATAAAGTCAGGTAGGACGATAACAAGAATATCTATATAGGAAAACATAACATTGATTAAAACTGAAGGTTAAAACAAACATAAATCAATCATAGGGAAACTTACATTATGAGTCACAAAAGCGTATAAACGCAAAGGGGATGAGGCAGCTTTTAACTCCTCTCGCTTGTTCAATAGATTAGCCCATGCATTTATCACATTTGTAGAAATCTTTATGTCTGAGATAAAGGACACTAAATCGTACCTTCTTAGCTGGAACAAACGATTCCGAACAATACCTCATTTGAAAATAACAAAACAATGAAAAAGAGACAAAAAAATATAGATACGTTCGATATATTAACGAATTACCCCACTAATCGATCACGATTAAACATTTAACTTGAGATTGAAATAGGTTGTAAAAAAAAGATTATAAATACCTTTCATCAGATCCTTCCTCAAAAACCAAGTCAGAAACATCTTTCTCCGGTTGGCTCAATTCAGAAAACATAGATATATTCCTTTGAATAAAAGGTGACTTGTATACGTTTGGAACAACTACACCTCTCTTGGTCTCTATGTCAGCAGCATGGTGGACTACGTGAACTGATTCAACGGGTTCATTAGGATAATCGGGAGAAGCAACAGGTGCATTAGGAGCAAAGCAGACGGAGGGGAAACAACGATTGCGATAGGGACAGTCCGGAGAAACCGGGGCTGCGATTTATCTTGAGATTGAAATAGATTGAAGGTCGGGAACCCGGGAGCAACTCGTCTTTTCTTTGGTATGGTACATCCACTTTGGATCCTTGTTGAACGCGTTACCCAACGCGATGGCCGCTGCCACAAAGGTAGGATCGTTCCAACAAGGGTCGTCATTGCTTCCTTCTGGTGTAGATGGAACACGACCGCCATGAACCTCAGAGGCTGACCTACCCCCTGTAGTAGACGTATCCAATAAAGTGTGTGAATCGCTCCCGAACCCGGGGGCAAAGCAGATTCATCGATGCGCTTGTCATTGCCACCAACAATCGGATCACCCCGTCCGCGATCCACTTTTGTCCCAACCTCATCTTCAGGTACACTAGGTGGTGTTAATCGGAAACCCCTAGTAGAGAGTCGCCATGGCGGACAGTGACAAACAACCGCAGAATTCGGCATTATACGCTAGCGTATTAATAGAATCTGCGAAATTTCGAAATGCGAGTAGCAAGGGCTTTATTTGTGCTTGCCGGCGTTTCAATGCAAGAACTGACGTGTGATCTGTTGGCATCGTGCCCATCACGTCCATTGTTGTCAGCCGCGTCATCTTCGTCATTACCAACAATATCATCATCCTCAGACACAACATCAAAGTCTTTGTTACGCACGGCTCTCCACATACCAGGACCAAAGCAACTGGGTGCTTCACCAACGTGAATCAATGAAACGAGAACCAAACCGATGAGCTTCCCTTTTTTCTTTAGATATTCGCAAAGAAATCGCTTCCTTCGTCCATGTACATAATGTTGGAAACACCCGCTTAACTGATCTAGCCTTAAAAAGTGTCCTATCGAGGTAAATGAAAATTAAAACCATGATAGGACCTTTATAGATCTTCTTGCAGCTCCCATTGGCCTCCTTCTCCTTATCATCTCTCCACTGTTCGACACTTGCAATTAAGTTTCTTCGGGTAAAATCGCACCATCTTAGTTTTGGAATCAAGGAGACATCGCTCAAACACTTGAGTATTCGCACACTTGGAACACTTCCCTTAATTCCCATAAGAAACGCAGACACAACATATACGATAAAATTTCTCTTGAAATCAACCCCACCTTGTCTCTGTTCAGCCATCTTATTCAATAGGTGGGTGTAGGTAACTTTGTCAACACCCTCAAACTGAGACTTCCATGCAGTAACCATCTCTACAAACACCTCGGTCTGATCAAAACGAGTGGCTTGCACTATTTCTACCTCACCCATAGGTAACCCTGTGGCAAGATGGACATCTTCATCCCGAATAGGCAACTGGTTGTTTAATAGGGAAGACGTGAATGGATCAAATCCAGGAGACAAGCCGTGTGCTAAGCGCCGGAAGCATATCCGTTTTAAGGCACAAAGGTATACCACCAAAGCCCATCTCTTGAATGTCCGAGATTTGATTGTCGGAGAGGCCACTATTGATGAAATTTAAAAGACCACTAGGACTCATCCTTGTTTTCAATACCAGGAAAATCTTGAAGGATCACATCCGACTTGTTGCATACTTGTGACGGGGACTTCTCGAGGTCCGCTTGTCCCTTCTCCTTTGGTGCCGACGTTCTGAACGTGTTCTCTTCATAATGACACCTGTTACCATAAAAAGTGTAGTTGTCAATGTAAACAATGTACCTAACCAACAACAAAATGCGTATGGACATATGTGATAAACTGAACCTATATCTCACGATGCAAAACACATAGTAGCCTCATTGAAAATGATCAAGCGAAACAAAAATAAGCCATGAAAAAGGTTTTTAAACAATATGCATAAGTACATTGATACACACAACATAAACTAAAAGACGTATCCAGCAACTCATTCAACGTACGTATAACCCGTATTGACGTACATGACTGGCACATAACCCAATAAATGAACAAAACTCACATCAACACACAAACAAACCATGAGAAAAAAACTCTCCCTACATACCAAGGGCATCACAGTTACGTTACAGCGGGAAAAAAATGAATTGCAAAACAAATGAAGATGTGGTCCCCCTCTTGAAAAGGGCACTGATGCATTCATTATTATTAAACTCATAAATAACGTACGTATGGGCTAAAAAGACGTGATTAACGAGTATTACAATGCACTTACACCCTAAACTACTCATTAAGTGTAAAACCCCATCTGAAACACACAACAAAATAAAAACAAATAAATAAATTAATGCAATCAGTCAAAAAAAGCATATACCGCACACACAAACTTATGCCAAGCATACAAAAAATGCCACCAATACGTAGGACATATCAGAAAGTCAAACAAACCACATGAGTGTACCTATGAACTGACAAAGTGTGACTGATAACAGTTGTGACGTACCTAGCTGATACGGAACCATCAACACGTATGAAAAAGACAGAAAACGCACACACAAGCCTAATTCGGAAGTAAACACAAGGACATAACGTGAAAAACACACATACAATTAGCTCAACAAGGAAAAACAGCAAATAAAAAGGTTGTAAACAACACAAATCTCAGAAATAAAAACTTCAAAACTACAATCATGATAAACTTAGAATGCTAACACAGAAAAAAAGGAGGGAAAAAAATGTAAAATCAAACAAATAAAGTAGGGAAAATATAATACCTAGTTGAGAATACACCAAGACGACAATGCTCTTAAATCGAAACAAAACAAAAACCTGCATGCAACCGAACGAAAGTAAGTATCAAATAAAATCAATGAATAAGCCGAACATAAACATAAATAAACCTAAAATTAATCATGACAGTCATAACAAATACCTAATTAACCAAATCTCAACCGTAAAGCAGATAAACCTGCATTAATGATTTCAAAAGACAACAACGAAGTTAGAATCAGCTTATCAAAGGATAATTCAGCTTAATAAAACAAAATACCGAAGAAATAGGCATTAACAACTACAAGGTGAAGATCAAAACATACCGAAATACTTGCGAATTGTATAGAAATAGAGCGATTAACTAGAGTAGAACGATAAAACGGCAGACGAATAATAATCGATCATTGTTATCAACAATTAATTCACCGCAAATTGACGAACAAGCGATTTGGGGAAAAATTAGGGTAAACTCGCATTAATGATTTCGAAAGACAAATACGAAGTTAGATACAGCTTATTAAAGGAAAACTCAGCTTAATAAAACAAGAAAACGAAGAAAAATACATTAGCAACTAAAAGTTGAAGATCAAATCATACCAAATTACTTGCGAAATTCATAGAAATTGAGCGATTAAAGGAATTAGAACGAGAAAACGGCAAACGAATGATAATCGTTCATCGTTATCAACAAATAATGCACCAGAAATTGATGATGAAATGATTTGGGGAAGAAATTAAAGTTTATGGTAATTTGGGGGGAAAAGGAAGAGAGAAGAACGAAACTGAAAAAATGAGAGGAGAGAGAAGGAAATGAAAAAATCTCACAAATTTATATGAACCGCGTAAAAATAGAAAAAATATAAAAACCGTAAACAATCTGTTATAAAATCCTACGATTGTAGGTCGTTCTCACCGTTTGCACCGAGTGATCGTTCTCACCGGATCCTAAATCTATATATATATATATATATATATATATATATATATATATATATATATATATATATATATATATATATATATATATATATATATATATATATATATATATTACTCCGTATATGAAATTAAACAATACGGCCCAATTTTAGATATGACATAATGAAGCCCAATTATAGAATAATTTTCATTTAGGCGGGAAAATATTAGAGATCTCTTATTCTTCTAGTATAAGGGGTCATGGATGTAAAAATAATTAATGACAACACTAGTGGAACCCGCGCACAAATGCGCGGTTTTTTAAATAATACTCCCTCCTATCCACTCTTTTCTTCCCTATTTCCTAAAACGGATTATTCAAGTTTTCTTCCCCTTTTCTTTTTGAGAAAGTTTTTATTAATATTATACTCTTACCTCTTTCCACTCACCAAACCCCACTATATACTTTATTAATATTTAATTCTAATTATTCCTACCTCTCTCCAATAACCAAACCCCACCCATCACCTTTATTAATATTTAATCATAATTATTCATATCTCTCTCCAATTACCAAACCCCACTCATATATTTATCAATATTATACTCCCCAACCTTAATCCCCGTGCCCACTTCAAAGGGGAAAAAACGATGGATAGGAGGGAGTAATATACAAAGACGTTAAATATTATAGCTTGGTAAGAGAATCAGAGCGAAAATTTGATAGTTTTCACACCAAATAAGATTGATATTTAACTGAAACTAATTATATAAATTATTACGTAATTATTAAAAATCCCTTATTTACTAAAAGAATAGGCGAAACTCCAAAATTTCCCACCTAAACATATTTCCCAAAATAAAGTTTAGTTATTTTTAGCATATTTTATAAGTATGGTGGGTTATAATACACATAATCTTTCAGATTTATATAGTTATGTCATTTAGTATTTTACATCAGTTAGGATTCTATGATATATAAAAAGAAGTTCTTTTTTTTTGTTTAAAGAATCATACGAAAAAAATTCATTGATTTTCTATGATAAAAAGTTGCGGCTAAAAATATATTATCAGTAAAATTTTATAAAATAACACCATTAATCTCTCGCTAATAAGAAAAACTTTCATTGAAATACTTATTTCATGATTAATATGATTTCGACTTTGATTTTTCAAATCAAAATATAACGATGAGAAACGTAAAAAAAAAAAAATTAGTTAATTTAAATTTCATAAATATATTACACTAAAAAAAGTAAAACTTTATATATATGGTGCATACATTGCACGGGAGCTAAATTAGTTGTTTAGTACAATCTAAGTTTTGAATGAACATTTTCAAGAATACCCAATGTTAATTCATATAACCTTTTACGAGTAGATAAAATAAGGGATGATACACAGGGCCGTCTCTGAGATTTTAGGGCCCCGTGCGAAAATTTAAATCGGGGCCCTATATAGTACTGCTCTAATTATAATTTAACTGATACTATATAATTTTAAGTTGATATACGTGAACTTATAACTTTTTTTAATCCCAAATTTTAAAAATCATCTTTTTTTATGTCATCTTAAAATTTGTTTTGAGGTTATGTGAAAGTCGATTTTCTTTTACCGTTCTCATCTGAAAGGATGTTATTGGCTATTCTTGGAGCAACTGGTTTTCATTTCCATTATAAAAGGGGACATATCATATTATCAACATCCAAATGAAAAAAAATCTTATTTTTATATTTTAAATTATTTATTAGAAAATAATAGTTTTTTATTAGTATTTATTAGTTGAAGACTTGAAGTGAGTATTAATTGGGTGTAGAAATACACATGGAGAATCCAGCAAAAAAAACAAATTAACATAAAAATAAGGTGGAATAAAGGAGTGTGCATAAAGGATATTGCTCAAATTATTAAAGTTCCAATCAGTAGGAATCGAGCACGTGATTCAATGCTACCTCAAAAGTTTCCTAGAAAAAATACCACTAAACCACACAGCACAGTATATGTTTGTATGTACTCTCAAAATACTCTTATATAAACTTTCTTTTTTTGTTGGGCTCGCAAAGACCAATTTTGGGCTAAAATTTTGGGGGCCCTGTGCAGCTGCACGGGCCGCACACCCTCAAAGACGGGCCTGATGATACACATACACATTGTGTATAGAATTCCATAACAAACCAATAGCAAGTGGACACGTGGCAAACCATAGTTAGTTAGGTTTGATTAATTTAGGGTTAGGTTAGTCATATAGCAAATGTAGTTAACTAATTAACTAGTTAACATCATTATGGTTAGTTTTTTTTTATATTTGATTTATTTTCTACATTTAGCATTTAGATTTAGTATTATCAACGAATTTAGGGATTAATTAAACGACTTTCAAAATTAGCCTAAATATTTGAAAATTATTCAATTTCGTCAAACATTTGCCCCTTATTTAATTCGATTTGTCTAACCCTAATTCAAACAACTTAATCAAATTGATGAACTCTAAGTCAATTAATCAAAATTTGATCAATCAATTGATGAACCCTAACTTAATTCATTAATCAATTCCTAATTCAATTCTATTAATAAAATTGATGAACCCTAGCTTATACAATTAATCAAAATCGTTCAAAATAGAGACTAACTCAAGATCGGTCTAAATTTAGCCCTAATTCGATTAATCAGAAAAATCGATCAATCAATTGATGATAAACCCTAATTCAATTCGTCAAATTGGATGAACCTTAATTTAATTCGATTTTTTTATCAGTAATGATGAATCCTAATTCAATTTTTGGGTGAATTACCGAATGTTAATTTGATGCAAAATCTAGGAACATACGTAAATTCACATGACCACCAACTTCTCTCACCAAAATGTGAAAGTTTTTAGCCCTAATTCCACACTAACCTATGCCCCTAATTAAATTTTTATGCGTGTTTGAGAACATGGTCTAAACAATTTAGCATCGTAATTAACGTCGGTTATTAATGCAAAATTCGAAACATAGAACATGGTCTAAACAATTTATCATGTTCATACTACAAGATAAAGAAAATTTACTCATGAGTGCACTAAATTTGTACAAAATCACAAAATGGTGATCAATGTGATTTAATTGCCTATTAAGAAAAAAAAACATTTTTGGAAATGTGTTATGTGTATCAATTCATGATAATAAAATAAATGTTCTACGTAAGTTGTAACTATAAATACACCATTTCTTAAGTTGAAAAAATCATCAACCAAAACAATAATACACAAATTAATTGAAACAATTAACACACAATTAAAAAAATGAAGGCTCCTTCTTCAATCATCTTACTTTCCTTTGTCCTTGTAATCTTCCTTTCATGTGCCTCAAGCATTGACGCAATTGTTGGTGGATGGAAACCCGTCAAAAGCGTCATTGATCCTCACCTAGTCGACATTGCTCGATTTGCGGTGCTAGAAAACAATAAGAAGATCGGGAAGTCATTGGAATTGGTGAAGATCAACAAGAGTGAATATCAAGTGGTTAATGGATTTCAATATCGTCTTATCGTTGACGCGAAAACCGAGGGTAAAACAAAATCTTATCAAGCAACTGTTGTTGAATCAGGGAAAAAGTTGGAGTTGATAAGCTTTATTGCTCTGCTACGTATTACTCCCTCCTATTCCCGATAATCTTCCCTATTCATGGGTGGCACGAAAATTAAGGGTGTTTGAATTAAATAAGTTAAAGTATTGTGGTGGGGTGAGATAATTGGAAAGAGGGAAGGTATTGTGGGGTATTATTGTGGGGGTGAGGTGATTAAAATAAGTATTGTTGTGGGGTAAGGTGATTAAAATAAGATAAAGTATGGGTATTGTGGGGTATTGTTGTGGGGTGAGTTGATTAAAATAAGTATAAAACTTTACTAAATAAGGAAAGAGGGAAGATATTGTGAATAGATGAAAAAGGAAATAAGGACGGTTATGTAGAATAGGAGGGAGTACTAATTAGTTTAGTTTTGACGATGTTGGTAGTTTCATAGTCACATTGTTATGTTATACTTCCTCTCATCCAGACCAAAGGTTACAGTTGCTTTATCACACTTGTCGAGACACGTTTTGTAACGTGCATATCTTTAATTACACATTATTAAAAATTATAAAAATTTGATATTCTTATAGCATTCATGACGATAAATCAAACAAGATCTCACATGACTATATTTTGTCTTATAGATTAAGAATAATATCAAAGATTCTCTACGACCATGAATAGTGCCAAAAAGCAACTGTAACCTTTGGTCTGGATGGGAGGGAGTATGTGTTTTGATGCAGAAAGTTTTGGTTTGCTCAAATAATAATCTTATTTCGAAATTATTCACCTTTGTGTTTCATGTTTTTACGGTAGATTGATTTGTTTATCTACACACCTTATTCTAAATGTCCCCAAGGCTGTTTACTGTTCAAATGAACAGTGCAATACGACGCTCCCTACTGTCGTTTTGGCTTTGGTCTTTTCTCTGCGTTGGGCTACTTATGTGGGCCTTTTTCTTTCCACTATTTTCTCACATTTGCTTGCTCTCTTCGGTAATCCCCACACAAATACGACGGTCTCTCTCTTTATCTTTCTCTGTGTTCCCTTTCTCCTCTCATCACCACAAAAATAATTGAGGAAAGCCCAAATTTTAGGGTTCTTCGCTCGACTCTCAACTCACACTCAGAAATGCTACATCAATAATGGCTGAAATTCAAGCTTTCTATTTATGTATTCTGAACCTTTCGTTGTGTTACAAATCATTGAGTCACTGATCAACGATTCTTCATTGAACTCAATTCCATGGAAAACCAATTTTGTAGGTGCGTACGTTTCTATATTTTGTCGATTCTTTACATTTTGCTTCGTTGGTATTTTTAATCAAAAGTTTAAATCTTAATTTCATGATGGATTAAAAAGATTACATCTGATCAGATGTGTTTTAGTCCCAATCTTTGTTGGGTTCTCTTGTTTAAGTGATGATATAATTACTCCATATATATGATAGTGTAATTTGCAAAATTTGGGTTAAATCTTTCAAATAATCTGCGTTTAAATCATGTTACTAGGAGTATTAATTAATTTCTATTTTACTTGAGAAATTTGGAATCTTTTTTCTGATTAGTGGTCGAAAACTTTCGGTTTCCAATTTTATTAGCTACTATATGTTGCCTGACTCATGCACGGGAGTGTCCATTATTTGGAGTTTTAGAAGCTTAGAACAACATAACTATTTTTGCTTCTTTGTATCATTATACATAGTCGGTACATTTTGATAGGGTTAGATTTTGAGATTTACAATTAATTTACTTATGATTATTTGCTATAGTTATCCTTATATGACAATGTAAATGCGAATTAGTGATAATACTCCGTATATGATATTGTAATTTGCATAATTGCTGGTTTGTTATTATACACTTAATTGATCGCCGTTGACATCTCAGGCCATTTATCAGAGACTAGAGACTGCGGGTCTATTGCAGTTAAAGACCGTGGATTGTCATTAATCTCGCATTACAAAATACAAACCACGGTCCACACGTGGCGGGAACCTGACTGCAGAGGATGATAATGACATTGGATTTGATAATGATAACGGTGATATTAGATAATGAAGAAGAAGAAGAATGTGGGTAGTAGATTCGCAAAGATGGCATTAGATGATAAAAAAATAATTTAGTGGGAGTTTAATTGAGACTAACAAGAGTAATTATAAGGAAGATCCTCAGTTTATTTCTCTTAAGGGATCCTCCTCCTACAAATCTACAATGCTGCTACGTAAATTACTGCTCCAATCTCTTTAAAACGATTAGTTTGTTGTCAATCATCGTCTTAAGTTTTTGGTTAAGGAAGTCGTTTCACATTTGTTCATTTACTGTTTGTATTTTTAGTTTGATTTTGGTTGTTTTCTGACTTTGGTGCTAACAATCTAATGACTTTTGCAAGAAATTTGCCTTCTCTTTTCTTTTACCTGATATTATACAATATTACAACATGTGAAGTTTAACTTCATAATTATGTGATTTTTACTCTAATTTGTTTACCACTAAAACTTAGGAGAGACGGTCTCTCACTAAGTTATTGAGAGATCAATCTTTCGTACCCTTTTATTTGTATTTCGTACCCTTTTTATTGTTGATCGTGACATAGTAATTTCGTACCTATTTACATAATAGATGTACCCATTTTATCATTAATCGTGATTTGTATCTATTTTATTACCTTCAGTACCACTTTTTCTTAAAATTGTTCAATGGTCTCTCAATAAAGCTTATTAAGAGACCGTCTCTCAGGAGACCTACTCTTTGTTTACCATAATTTCCCCTCCTTCTTCCCTCTTCGTCCCCACTGCTAATTCTGTACTTTTTTCAATTACAAATGTTGTTGCGTTGTATTCTCATGCTTGATTTAATTTTTAGGAAACAATGGGGACAAAAACAATAAGAGTTACAAAAAGGGCAAGAGGAGGAAGAAGATTAGAGTTTGCAGTAACGTCAAGACAACGACGAACAGACAATTGTTTATCAAGATCACTATATTAGAAAGGTATTAAACCTGTATCATATACATTAACTCCACCTCACACTATCATCAAGATCTTACTCCCCTTTTGATTTGATTCAGGTGCTTTTTTTTCCAGCTTAATTTTGATGGGTGGTTGCCCTTCACTTGATTTAGCCATTATTATCTGTTAAGGTTTTCTTTTTCTTGAATTCACCGAGGAGTTTGTTTTAATTGAAGCGGGTGTTACCTTATTTGTTCTATGTGTGTATATGTAAGGTATAGTGTCTTTGAACGGAAACAATGGATGAGGGTTAGGAAGGTTCTTTGGCAACGAAAATAACGATGTTAAAAAAAAACCGATGGGTTTTGATAAATTTTTCAATTTTATGGTTGATTTATGATAGATTTCCGCTTATTTGTGAGTTTTGCTTATGATTCACAATATCAAGAGCTTCCTCAAGAAAAGCACGAAGACTAAGAGCCCGTCAATTAAATCACTTTTCGGTGTGTTTAAACATGTTTATTAAAGTGGTGTTTGTTTTACTCTTTTACTCTATGCCCAATTTGTGTTTCATGCTCTGATGATTCTCTGGAGTCCTGTTAAAATGTTTTGACATGCAATTTACAGTAGATATGGAAACTTTGGGGTTAACATAAGAGATACAAAGTACAATATTTGCTTTTACAGTTACACTTGAATAGAAGACGAGTTGAACTTGAATAGAAGAGCAAAAGACTTGAATAGAGAGGGATAAAACGATAAATAAGTGCAGGAGATGGAGAGGAGGAAGGAAAAGGAAATGCGTGTAATAAGTGAAAACAAAAGGGAGAAGAAGGGGGGGGTCTGAACAAAAGCGAGGGAGACGAATAGGTATGGAGGAAAAGAAAATAAGTGAATATGTGGCGAAAGAGAGTGAAGGATATGGAGAGGGAGGAGGAGGAGGAGGAGGAGGAGGAGGAAAAGGAAATTAGTCAATATGTGAACAAAAGGATCGATGAGAGATAATGATGGGGAGAGAAACCAAGGGAAGAGATGAATATGTGAACAAACAAGGAGATAAGGAGATGAAGGAGATAGATAAAATGATGAATGATCAAGTTGTCCGCAATAAAAGAACACACACGACAACCAACGAGAGGACAAGATAGCGAGTTCATCATTTAACAGCCTAATTTTTTATTTGCTTATGAATAATTGAGATTATATGATATGCTAAATGATTGCTTGATAAAAAGAATGATTTTTATAAGTTATTTCAAGTTATCTTGGTTTGATGGTTTGTTAGTGTTGCTGGGCAGGTGACTACAAAGGCCAAGTAAAGAGGAAAGAGAGGCATCAAAATGGGGAGACCGAAAGCCTGAAGATAGACGAGCTAGGCTTAGAAGATTAGGCTTCTTTAGAGCAAGTAATTTACTCTCCACTTAGTCTACATTACTTACAACAGAATTCAAGATGACGTGATTCGCTGGCACGTGTCACGATGAAGGATTGCAAGCACGTGATTCGTTAGCCGATGAAAGAACTTATATATTAGTATTAGTATGAATAGGCATTACACAGATTTGCGTGAACAACTTTCATTTGTGTTTTAAGACATCGAGTTATCCTGGCCAAGATGACTTGATTTTATAACTGTAACTACCCATTAATTATTGAAACTCCTTAGAGAAATGGGAAAATTGTTGAATTTCTGTTTAAATCTTATTTTCCGTCCTACGGTCCCGGTTGGTTCCTATCGCCACGGTTAGTTCTTATTGTCATAAGTCAGTATTCATCCACTACTTGCAAATAGAGATTGCTTCGTACCCAATTTTAAGTAGTATGAAATAGTTATTTTTTTTAATGAATTAAAGTTTGCCATACGAAGTTCAAGAGAGGTAATCAAAAGAACTTTGCCAATTAATGGCAAACTACGCCGATTTAAAAATTTTAGGGTATTACACGCGCCGTATCCCAAGATTCTTACAATGTTATCGAACAAAACAAGGCATTTCTAAAAATGCACACTTAGTTACATAAGTAGTTTTTAAGAACTCTTGTTAATTTGATGTTTTGCCAACATTTTTATAAAATTTAGCTACAACATATGAACTACAACTTTTTATGTAATTCACACTTATTTTTTGGTCTCGGACTGGAATTGGAACATGTGCATGTTCACCTATAGTTACTTGTATTGAATTTCAAACTTGAGTTTTTTCGCGCAATGATACAAATCAGGGACTTTCTTCTATTTTTATTCCAATTACGTCAATAAAAAAAGGAATCTCGGGCTTGATAAATGTTTTTCATAGACAAACATCTATAGTGTATACCCCGAGTAGAAATTTGGTAATGATTATGACCTCAAAATTGCGTTTAGAACTTTGATGGAGATGGTCGAAACTCGCAAAGAAAAAAATGATCTTAAATGCGTGTGTTTTTTTGGTAGTGAATCTCGTGATCTTGCTACGGTCAAAAAATCAAACTACGTTGATATAAATATCTTGGGGTATGGCGCGCATCGCGCGCCATACAACAACTAGTAGTAGTAAAAGATTACTCGTATTTCATTAACAATGATAAGTCGTAATTCTATAAACAACGATAAAACCAATCGTAATACAACTAGATAAAAATCAAATAAAGTAATTTTTTTTGAAAACAAGGACTTTTGAACATCTTCAAGAATGGTGATGTTAATTTATACAGAGTACAACCTTTTAAGAGTTGATAACTTGATAAGCATGATAAAGTGAAATTGCCAAAATTTGTTTTGTTTAATTAGAGACATAAGCATGATAAAGTTGGGCTAGTTCGCCATTTGACTTAAGGTTACTTTTGGAAGTTGGGCCATATAATTCAATCCTTTCGAGTGGCTTATTTTGGCCCATATCAAACAATGGAGACATTTGAAAGTAATGAAACACGAGTCTCATTTTAATTATGCCATATATTTTATTTATTTGTTTACATTTTTTATTTATTGTTATGAGTATTTTTTTTTTGAGAGATTTTTTTTTTGAGTATTTTGATTAAATTAAAATAAATTATTGAGACGGAGGGAGAATTACATTACAGTATCTTATTTAACTCAAAAAGGCTAAAAAAAAGTTAATACTTCGTAATAACTTGAGCAAATTTTAAGAAGGTTGAAATAAGACTATTAGATATGTAATCACAAGTATAAATGAGTGAGTGTTCATCCAGCTTCCTATATATGATCTTAATGTGAAATTATGGTTCTAACATTTTTGAATTAATGTCTTTTTAACGTTTATCCTTAGGCACACAATAAGAAGTTAAAGCCCTGTTTGGTAAAACTAGCTAAAAAGTTACCTGAAATTTGAAAAGGTACCTAAAATCTGAAAAGTTAACTGAAACCTGAAATGGTAACTGATAAGGTAATTGATTATAAAAAACAATGTTTGGCAAGTACTACCTAAAAAGGTAGCTGATTTTTGGTAAAATGACGTAAAAGAATATGATAATTATTAATATTATAGATTGAAAGGGTAATAAATGAAAAATAATTTATTCCAGGTATCTGAAATCTCAAATGCTACTCTAGGTAGCATTTCATTTCAGGTAGCTTATTTGACCAAATAAGTTACTTACCAAACACGTGAAAAAAAACCAGGTAGTTGAAATTTTGCTCAAATAAGCTACCTGAAGTGTCGTGCCAAACGGAGCCTAATTAGAGGAAGATATACAAATTATTTCATCAATCCCCCAACTACTAAGAGGATAAAAATTCTCTTAGTCTTTCATCCAAAAAACATCTAACTAAATAAGGTAACAAGTAAATTTTGTTTTCATTACATTATTATCTTTTCAATTAATATATTCTTATAATTAAACTCTAATCTTTTAATTAAAATTCATAGTTATGAATTTTTCATTAAAATCCATAATTTATTATGCAATCATTTCCATTTTCATAAATATTATTCTTTATCAGTTACACTCTAAAATTACGTAAACCTACTTCTTATGCAGTCTTTAACATAATTATTGTCATCACTTACACCTTAAAATTACGTAAATCTGTTTCTTATATTATCCTTCATCAGTTACACTCTAAATATGGTGTATATTTTAAAGGACGTAACAATTCTAATGATTTTTTTTTAATTAAAAAAAATATATTAGTCTACTTATTAATAAATCGTCTTTTTAAGTGCGTGGTATATTGTTTTTACCTGGGTTTTTACAAGGTTTATATGCGTTTTAATTACATTAAATTTTTACATCACTTAATTGTAATTTAATGTCATAAATTAGTTTCATGCAATGATATAGTATTATATAGCTAATTTTTATAGTAAAGTAATATAAAAATGGTTTAAGACAAAAATAAATAAACTTTCATTTTCTACCTCTTACTAAGATTATATTAGTACATTATAACATTAAAGGTACAGTTAATTTATGCAATTAATTTAATGAGAATGTCTATTTATAAAACAAAACTAAAAAATACCGTGCTGTAGCACGAGGATCTACACTAGTAATATTATTATACAATTACATTTATCAACAGAATAACCTCAAGTGAGAACTTAAATATACAATAAAATTAGAGAAATTGCAAAATGAGATAGTCAACTTGTAGAGAACCTTTGTAGCAAAAAAAGGAAAATAGAACTATGAAAAAAATTGTGGTTATTAAAACAACTAGTAATAGTATCTCCTATTTATGGTATATAATTAATACTTGTATGATATGGTGCGAGGACCAATACAGAACACTTCACTTCAGCAAAAAAATTGAGTGACATCTTATTCTTTTAGTAGAAGGGAGATGTGTTAAGTTACTTTCTAAAGTAATCATTATTGCATTATGAAAAAATTAGCAACTTATAGTTTATAGTTTAATACCAATTCTATTTTATTATAATGAAAAAAAATCATAATTTTGAATTTAATTAAAAGATTAGAGTATAATTATAATTATAATAAAATTATATTTTAAGGAAAATATAAATAGTTTATTAAAAGAAATGTTTAATTGTTTCCTTTAATAAGACAAATGCATTTTGGAGGGAAAACTAAGAGACTTTTTATTCTCTTAGTAGTAGGAGAGATTTTGTAACATCCTGACCTAAGAAAACCGTACATTCGCATGGAACGTTACTAATTTTCTATAGGGATGAGCAAATTTAGGTCCGGACGGACCGAAAAAATGGGCCGGACCTGGACCATTTGGTCTGGACCAAACCCGGACCGAATTATTTTTGTCCGGTCCCCGACCCTTATTTTTCAAGTTCTGGTCTTCGGCCCGGTCCGGTCTAAAACCGGTTAATTTAGGTCCAGACCGAATGGACCAAATTTCATATTTTTTAAGACTAATCATTAAAATATTATAAAATTAACATTTTATTTTAAAAGACATTATAAATTTGTATTATCAATGATTTTCATAAAAAGAGTCGTCTAATTATTTACTAATCAATAAATGCATTTTATTTAGCGGAATTAAAATGTAATTATCGTATACGAAATATAGAAAAACTAGTTTTAGGTTTATTTCGGTCCAAGACCGGATCAGACCAAATATTTCGAGTTTGGTCCGGTCTAACTCCGAAAGTTTAGGTCAAATTTTCGGTCTACTAAATTTTTATTTTTGGTATTCGATCCGGTTTTAAACCGATGTTCAGCCCTAATTCTACCACCTGATTACCCCACATCCTAATCACGAAACAACCAAACCTAATCCAACTCCAACTTAACTTTCCGAATGACCCGTTTACCAGATCCGCAAAAAAATGTTGTTTGATGACGACTTGATCCATTTTGTTAGGAAGAGCGTGGACATTTACCAGAAGCCGAGTATTGAGCATCTCTAGCCACAAAACAACTCCAAACATCTAAAACCTCAAACAACAACAACAATGGCGGCCGCGGCGATAAGGAGCGCAATCCTGAAACAGGTTCGGATCCCAGTATCCTCAAACCCTAACTCTTCATTCTCACTTTCGTCTGCCGTCAACAACCTCGTATTCAACCGACATCTGTCGACTTCCGAGGATGTACGAGGTTCCTTTCTCGACAAATCCGAGGTCACTGATCGTGTGGTTTCTGTTGTCAAAAACTTCCAGAAAACCGATCCTTCTAAGGTCCTTTGTTTTTATCCCTCTTCTGTTTCGATTGTTTCGTCGTAATTTTCATCTTAGGTCATTTGGAAACGGTCTTTTTATGTTGTTAGTTTTAGTAACTTTAAGTCAATGTTTTGTTTTATACTCCCTCCGTCCCGATTATTTGTTTACTTTTGACTAAAATAACCTTGGCTATGAATATAAAGGTAAACAAATGATTGAGACGGAAATAGTAAGTGATTGTGCCTTTTATGTTATAGGTTTGATGATTTGAGCCAATTAAATCAAATTGTGATATTTGTTTTTTTTGTGAACCATTGATTAAATTGGATTAATTTGAGTTTTGACGTTTTCTAGATCAGTACTCCCGCTAACCATTTTTAAAGATCCTACATTCCCTTCTGAATGGGTATTTAGTCAAATGTAAACAAATGATTGAGACGGAGGAAGTCCTCCGTAGTAGGCTTAAGAATTAAGGAGTTTGATAATATTTGTGGGAAATGAGATTTGAGAAAAGATGTGGGGTTAGAAATCGTAATGGCCAAATAAACACACAAAGGATGGTCAAAGATAATTGTTGCGATTGGCATCGTGGAACTGCTAATCATTGATGGGAATATAGGATGGTCCTTTGAGATAGAGTATATTTTCGTTTGACGGTTTTGGCCAGTTTTGTTGGTTATGTTACTTAATTGATATAGGTTGAAAATAGTACTTCCCCCTAACCATCCATCAATAATTAGGCATAAGAATTAAGGAGGTCGATGATATTGGTGGAAATGAAATCTGAGAAACGATGCGGGGTTGGTAATGGCCATAGATAATGCACAAACAATGGTTAGAGGGAGTAACATATTTAATTGTTGTGGTTGGCGTCGTGGAAATGCTAAACATTGATGGGATAGTCCTTTGTGTTGGATTATATTGTCGTTTGTTGGTTGTGGGAAGTTTCGTTGGTTTCATTTCATATTGATATTGGCTGAGTATAGTTTGCTGTTGATTCTTTAGTTTAGCATTTTGAGGTAGGACATGAACTTGAAGGAGAGAACTTTGCCTATTGTGGAAGGAGAGGTGGATTCCTTTTTAAAGATGAATTATCCCGTCGGATTATTGAAGGGCTAACAAACCCAACATATATTATCGTACTCGTTCGTCTAAGCCAGTGGAGGTGTAATGGTTAGTAGCACAGCACATGTACGATGTTTTGTTTTCCCGGTCTTTGTTTTTCTCTCAATACCAACTCCCCATCTCCTCCAGGAATGCTGTTGCTTCCACCATATTTTTATTTTCCGTATGGTTGTCAATTGGGGGTGTTCTTCCATTATTATCTTCCGGACCAGGAGAAAGGACGTGTTTAGTGAAGTTGGATGAAAAATTTTGTGGGCTTTATAGTCATTCTGTAGTTATTTCACAGACTGAGTGTGCTTGATTTTCATAAGTCACATCTTCCTAGGACAATTTCTATTTGTTAGGCTCTTATGATAAGGGACCTGGGACGATTTCCCTTTATTCAGTAGTACTTTTGCTTGTTTGCTGTTCTTTTGGGTTACTGTATATTAGGCTGCTTCTAGTGACGATGATTTATATAGCACTTTTATTTTCCAAAGTTGGTTGATGTTGTTTTTGGATGTGAAGTATATCCCTCTTCCAGGATTGGGTTATAAGGGATGTGCTTAGGGAAGAAGGTGAAATTTTGTGGTTCTTATTGCTTGCTTTTATTTAATGCAGACTAAAGAAAATATACGTGAGGTCATAGTACAGAGGTTCAGCGTGACCAGAACAATTACTGGACCCTTAAAAATTGCCTTATAGATGACATGTCTGATTTGAGTGTAATTAACCCTTGTGAGTTGCCTTAAGATGACATGCAATTTGAATATGCTAGACTCCTAATAAGTTCCGACTGGTGACTTCGTATTTATGAATTCTTATATAGGTAATATGATTTCTAAATGCCTATTTCTATATATGATGCACTTTCAAGCTTTATTTTATT
Source organism: Silene latifolia (assembly GCF_048544455.1). Classification (NCBI taxonomy): domain Eukaryota; kingdom Viridiplantae; phylum Streptophyta; class Magnoliopsida; order Caryophyllales; family Caryophyllaceae; genus Silene; species Silene latifolia. The sequence goes on along the minus strand of NC_133530.1, from coordinate 86,149,977 downwards.
TCCTTTTTTGTTATCGAATCATCTTATACGCTCATATGGTTAGCGCTACTTTATGTTGTGCTCCATATTCAATTTTCTTCCTTAGCCTTGAGTCTTAAAACATCTTCTAATACACAACTACTTTTCCAATTCTGCAAGTGCCCCACAAATAGCGAGCAAAAGGGGGTTAGATATAAAGAGCATTATATATGTGTTAACCAAGTGAGAGGCTATTTCTGGAGGACCTGTGACTTAGTTCAAAAAGCGTCTACGCCAGCCAAATTTCCTGGGGGTGCCTAAGGCACGTAGGATCGAAAAGGCGTATGAGGCCAAACTAGCAGGCACACCAAGGCGCATGAGGCAACATGACTACGCAATTCTACATTTTTCCCCCAATCTTTTAGTTTTTACCCTTCTCTTTTCCCTTTTTATGCTTAATTTTCACATATAAATACATGTTAGCCCTCTTTAAAAACCTTAAAGGGACTATTGTTGCATAAAATTCCAAAATATACATGTTCTTATTGCACCTCGTTTCCACAAGGTCCGCTTTCACCTTTCGCTTTGCGCCTCATCGCCTTGTGACCCCATTGCCTCAAGGTGCCTAGAGCCTTCCCAAACTAAGAGTCTAAGACACATGATGAAAAATATATCAAATGAATGCAACCTCACATTAGTAGAAACCGCTGCCACTTTACTGTCCATTTTACTTTATGTCGCTTTATATCATCATAATTTAGAACCAAAAATGCGCATCTTTGTGATGGGAAAAAATGGCTTATAATTTCTACGTCACCGCGCACTCATTTAGGTATTTGATAAACAGGTCATAGATAGGGGACAATGTAGTAGTCTGTAGATGCTGTCAAAGGCACTTGATATTTATGCTTTTATCTTGGGTAGTAGTAGTCTAAGATAGTCTTTCTAATACAGAATTATTGTTTATCTTTTTTCCCTTGTTTGTCCACAGGTTACACCAAATGCTCACTTCCAGAAAGACCTTGGACTTGATAGTTTGGACACAGTAGAGATTGTCATGGCACTTGAAGAAGAGTTCCGTTTTGAAATCCCAGATAACGAGGCAGACAAAATCAGCTCTATTAACATGGCTGTGGATTTCATTGCATCTCACCCTCAGGCTAAATAGAGGCTCTTTCTCAAAACTTCATCTTACTTCTGGTTATGGCTATTTGAGGGAAATCTTAGGGGCTTATGGCTGTTCAAGCGAAATCTTAGGACCATTAATATTTGACTTGGACACTGTTTTATGTACTCGTTTATGTTGCGCTTAAGAGGATGATGATTTTTTCATTTTCGTGTTAAAGAAGACTGCAACCTTTTGTCAACTCTTCCTTGGGGTATCGAAGATCAAGGTTTTTAATAATCTTTTGTATTTCTTGAATGATAACGAAAATTGAACTCGAGTTTGAGCTTTCATTGTGGTAATCTATACTGTGAAACGGTGTAGCTGATATTTCAATCTTTATTCACAGGACAACGGAATTTTCGGTTCTTAGGGCTTCCAGTGGGGTAATTACTGACTCGTTGAGGGGTAAAAGTTACCCACCGCGTCTAAGAATCATACATTTTCTTTGTATTAGAGACTGATAAATTACTCGCCATCCTTTCAACAACTCCTCGGTTCCTGTATTATCATCGAGTTTCTCATTTTGTTTTCCTTTAGTTTTTAGTTCAGTTAACTAGTAACAATTACCCTTAATATAAAGGGACCAAATCCTTCCTGGGATGTCATTTGATTTGGGTTTTAGCAGAAGCGATGGACCCCCCCAACAATGCATAGGGTTCGATTTTTCAGCATAGGTCGTAGACTATATAAGTTGTTTCCCCAGTCGTTGAGGCGGAGGTGAACTCGCCGTAGTCAAGAGAGTTTGGCGGTGGGCTCGAGAATAGGAATGGGGATGGTGGCCACTTTAGTGATTTTTGTAGTTGTTGTATTAAAGCACGTGGAGTGTGCGAGTGTGTCATTGGTCTTTAGATAGTCCAACCGGTGGGTTAGGGCGGGGGGTGGCAATGGTCATGGTGGGATTTGGTTAGGCTGGTGGTTAGAAAGTGGTTAATGGTGGGTACCGAATTCGATCCGAATTTATGATCCTCGATCCGAATTTTTATAATTTCAAATTATTTTAAGTCCGGAGTTGATGGACCAAATTTGTTATTTTTAGGACTAGTTATTAGTTATTACTGTATAATATTATGGAAAAGAATGAACATTTTATCTTCAAACGCACTATGAATCAATACTATATATTAATTCCAGAAACCAAGGGACTTTAATGTAATTAAAGAAAGTTATACAAATTAATTATACTATATAGTTTTAAATCAATAGCACCGTGTGATGGACCCGATTAAAAGATCTCAAAGCAAATATTATATAGTTTGGGTTAAAATTAAATTATATAGAAGTTTGGTAATTTTCCTAAACATGGTCAATTTCCTTAAAATAAAATAATTAATTAAGATGATCAATTTCCTTAAAATAAAATAATTAATTAAGATGGTCAATTTTAAGGAGACTAAAAGAAACAAGATGCTTGGTAATTTTCCTAAATATTTATAGAAGACTAAAAGAAGTTAATTTCCTTAAAATAAAATAATTAATTAGTATAAACATGCACACTTATGGTATTAATTATTATCATCATAAAATTATATATTAAATTTAAAACCTATGCAATTTTATTAAACTTTATTATAGTTTATTAGATGTATAGAGATGTTAATTATTTAACATACAAAAATATAATATAAAGTAGGTTATAAATAATTCAAGTTAGATTCCATAATATATAATATTGCATAGTTCTTTCGATTTGATTTAATGCATATAATATGTAATATATTTATATAAATATAGAATCCTCTTAAAATTGCAGTATTTCATCAGTAAAGAAAAGAATTGTAGTAACATTGGATATAGTTATATGATAGTAATCACTCATTTGAATAATAAAAGTAACAATATTATCAGCAAAATTAGTGAAAGTGGTAGAAACAACGGGAGTAGTGAAATAATCAATATTAATGCGACAATAGTGAAAGTAACAATAATTACGGCGGGAGTAATGAAATTATCAATATTAATGTTGCAGTAGTGACAGTAACAATAACTACGGCGGGAGTAGTGAAAGTAACAATGATTACGGGCAAGTAGTGAAATGTTATTACTATTGTTTCATTAATAAGAGTAAAATATTAATAACGGGAGTAGTGAATTTGTCTCAAAGTTTATTTCATCGTAATTTTAGGACATATCATAGAAAAATATATTAATGATAAATTTATGAGTTATACAACTTTAAGTAATTTTGTTTAATTAAAAAAAAATTAATGGTAAGTAGAGGTAGCCCGGGCGAAGCCGGGCACCAATACTAGTAAATAGTAATTTGATTATACTTTATTTAGTGACACTTAAAATCAAATAATATCCTGCAACTGGTTGTATAAGAGCTATGTACAAACGCGTCAAAGTTATCGAGCTTTCACACAAAGTTGTTGAGTTGTTTTACAAGTTATTGAGCTATTTTACGAAATTATTGAGCTTAATAATTATTTTGTTAAGCTCAACAACTTTATATCATAACTCGATAATTTTGTTAATAGAGCTCGACAACTTTGTAACAAAGCTCGACAACACTGGATAAATTGTATAATCCATTAACTGTTACTTCGTATCGTTCAAAAAAATTAAAATAAAAACGTAAAAAAATGATCGGGAGTAGGGAGTCGTTTGGTTACATACGGGAACTTACAATGCCTAGGAAGTGTCATATCACATGATTTTAGAATTCATGTGAATTAGAAAATGTTGTTTGGTTACATGTAGGCATTGTAATTCATGTAGGCATTCCCACTTACCTAGGGGGATTTAGGTAAGCAACTTCCTCCATTATGGAGGAATTGGAATTCATGGGAAGTTCCAATTCATGTGAATTGGGGTAACCAAACAACCTACCCATTTTGCAATTCACATGAATTAAAGTTCCTGTGTAATTTAGTGGGCAACCAAACGACCCCTAGGTATAGAGTTTAGACAAACACAAAATGCTCAACCCTTTAAGGCAGAATAATTACCTCCTATTTTATTACGCGACCGAAGCTGAAAATTACTCCGTATTACATTGTCTTCATCGTTACATAGAAATCCCTCTTTCCAAACCCTAAAATTTGGGGACAAAAAAATCACACTTCCAATTCCTGAAGGAAATCGAAAGATGGACGCGCTTCGAAAGCAGTTAGATGTATTAATGGGGGCGAATCGAAACGGAGATGTCACAGAAATCAATCGCAAGTACTTCGATCGTGATGTTTGTCGTTTTTTCTTATCTGGTCTTTGTCCTCATGAACTTTTCCAATTAACGGTACAATTTCCCCCCTTTTCAAACCCTAATTATCACTCCATTTTATCGTCTATGATCATATCTTCTGATTAATTGATTGATTGTATGCTTGTCGCTATTCGCATATCGTAAGTCGCAGTTATTGTGCTATGTTTATAGTAAATTCAATGACTTGATTGTCGTGAGTTCGATTAGTCTAAAATACGGTAATTGCTAATGTGGTTTTTGATGCTGATTAGTGTAAATGATAACCGATATCTTAGGCCTATTCAATGTAGTAGTGCATAGTGTGTGATGAATGACTAGCATTCTGAATTGCGCTGAATTTGTCGTAAATTCAGTGATTTGATTGTCCTGATTTGGATTAGGGTAAATGCTAACATACCTATTGGCTATTGATATTGGTTAGTGTAAATGATAGTAACCAATATTTAGGCCTATTTAATGAAATATGATACTATCCTTTTCCTTGGAGGAATGGATGATTGGAGGGTTCATCACCGAACCAACGGTCCAAACAAATTAGGTAATTGATAGAGGAAATTGAGGTGAAGTTAGTTTTCCTATGATTAAATCCCGACCATTGATTAGGTAATGGTGACTGAAGAGAGATGGAGAGAAAGTAATGTAGAAGATCATTTAATGTAGTACAGTAACTCATAGTGCGTGATGATTGACTAGCATTTTGAATTGTGCTATCTTTGTCGTATATATGGTTATTTGATTGTCTTGATTTCGATTAGGGTAAATACTAATGGTTGATCTAATTCTTAGGCATGATTATTTAAACACTCACTGTGTGATAATTGACTAGCTTTTTGAATTGGCATGCCTTCCCATGATAACCTAACTCACGTGGCTTTGTTTCATCAGAAAATGGACATGGGGCCGTGTCCGAAGGTCCACTCGTTGCATCTGCGGAAAGAGTATCCTTTCTTTTATGTGTTGATGTCTTTGTAATATATCCTTCTTGAGTTTTTAGGGTGAATTTGTGAACTTTGACCGTATTTATATTGAAAAGCATATAAAAGTGTATTATGAATTATGATACAAAAATGTTCACGTATGCTATCAAGAAATTTTTCATAAATTTATTTTTTAAAAGAAAGTATGCAAATGCAAAAAACTTGGGTCAAAATGTTATCTTGAAGATCGAAAAGGCAAACAGAAAGATTATAGTGAAAATGGAGCAACTTTTTTTGATGTATTGAGCAAATAGTATATACTTTTGGTCGATACTTAACTCTTTTCAGATATGAAGAGGCAAAGGCCAAAGCTGTTGATAACTATGATCGGGAGTTAGAGGATGTTATAGACAGGCTCATTGTTGAATGCGACAGAAAAATTACTAGAGCTCTTAAGCGTCTGTCGGAGGAGGATGCTAAAGCTGCTATTGCAATCTCTGTGTCTGAGGTCACACTGGTAATGTTGCAGCTCATAACATTCGTAGATTTGATTGGTATCTTTGATGTAGCAATGGTCCCTTTGTGGATTTTATCTTTTTACTTCATTTACAGACAGAAGAAGTTTCAGAGTTGTCCAAGCAGATAAAAGAGAAGTTGCAACAAGCAGATCTACTTGGTAAGTTCGCTTTTCATTTTTGAAAATTCTGGCTGTACTCTGTGTGTCTGTGTAAGTAGGTCATTGATTTGTATTCTGCTTCTTTTTTTTCTCTCCCTTTTTGTTGTTTCCCATTTTCCATAGATCCTTTGATCCTTTTTGTTTCTGAATTCAGTCATATGCTGTTAAAATCTGGGTTAGTTTTTTTTAATCTAGTGTAAGTGGTTTTTGTTCAGTTGTTTGATGACATATTTCCTTGTGTTTGTTTAGACCTTGAAGGCAAAACAGATCTTAAAATTCGAGTTATGGAAGAAATTGAGGAGCTGAGAACTAAAAGAGCTGATAAACAGGTTTGTCAATATACATCATACTTTATTATATGAAAACCTGTGTAAGAACTGTCAAGGTGGAAGTGGAGGCTGTAATGGTTATGTTTTATTTTATTGACAACCTTTCTCCCTTTTTGTTGCAGTCTATGCTTCTCTTAGATGCTTTCAACAAAGATAGAGCCTCTCTAATACAGTCGCTTCCTAATCCTCTTTTGGCACCCCTTCCTGTGGTTCCCCCTGATGCTCGTACACAAGAACTGATTAATGAGAAGTTGAAGAAGGCAGAGGATCTTGGTACGCTCCATATATTTTTCTTTTGTGTGTGTGTGTGTGTGTGTGCTCGCGCGTGCGCGCGCTCTCAAATCTAAGATTAATTCTGAATTATGTCGAAAACTTGTGTAATATACGGGGGTATTTAAATATAAGCTTATAGTTGTGGCAATTGTTACATATTTGCCTTTTATTGCATTTGAATTGAGAAAGAGGACCTGAGAGAATATTTTTTTGCTCTTTTTGTGTTCAAACTCCTTCTGATCACATGTACATTTTGCTCTACTGCTTGGTATAGGATTCTTGCTAGAAGTAGGGTCATGTCGGCTTCCACATTCTAATAATTTTGAACCTTATAGGTTCCGCACTTAGTCCTTTTCTCTTTGCTATAGTTATGGATGAGTTGACAAGGGATATTCAGGACGACATCCCTTGGTGTATGATGTTTGCTGATGATATTGTGTTGATTGATGAGACAAAAGAGGGGGTGGAGAGAAAGTTGGAATTGTGGAGGCAGACTTTAGAGACTCGTGGGTTCAGCCGAGCGGAGTAAGACCGAGTATTTGAGGTGTCAGTTCACTAAGGTGGCGGGGTTGAGATCGACAGAGGCGGGGAGTATTATTTTCGATGGGAATGTTGTTGAGGGTTCGGATTTCTTCAGATATCTAGGATCTATTATTCAAAAAGATGGGGAGTTAGACGGAGATGTGGCTCACAGAATTAAAGCGGGATGGTTGAAATGGAAGAGTGCTTCAGGGTTTCTATGCGATAAAGATATGCCCCAAAGATTAAAGGGAAAATTTTATCGCACGGCAATTAGGCCTGCCCTACTTTACGGCTCCGAGTGTTGGGCCGTGAAACATTGTCACATTCAAAAGATGGGTGTGGCGGAGATGCGCATGTTGAGGTGGATGTGCGGACATACAAGGAAAGATCGGTTAAGGAATGAGGTGATTAGGGAAAAGGTAAAAGTGGCGCCAATAGAGGACAAGATGATGGAAAATCGACTAAGATGGTTTGGCCATGTGAGAAGGAGACCTATGGGCCTTTTGATTAGGAGGTGGAGACTTGGAGAATAGAAAAGGTCCCTAGAGGCAGAGGAAGACCGAGACAGACATGGTTGAGAGTGATAGAGCACGATATGAGAGTTCTGGGGCTTGAGGAGAGTATGGTGACGGAGAGGGCACAATGGAGGGAAAAGATACATGTGGATTTTTAGTATTTGATGTTTTTTGACAGATTTAGTGTTTTATTTATTTATTTAATTTAAAGAAATTAATTTATTTATTTTTCTCTCCTTTATTACACACTTTTTCAACAACCACTTTCTTATAAATTTTACCTGGCCGGATCCTTAACTCTATTTTGGTTTTTAAAAATCGTTTTAACCTTTTCTTTCGATTTAAATTTTAAGTTTTTATAAAAGAAAGACGGAATTCGATTTTTAAAACCCCTAAGTTCACCTTGACTTTCCATTACATTTTCGTTCTCCCTTTTGTTTTTTATCTTCCCTTTTTTTTATTCGCATTTTGAGGCGTGCGTTCACCCATGGACGGTTCGAAAGGATGATTCATGTCAGCCGACCCCAAATCATTTTGGGATTAAGGCTCTGATGTTGTTGTTGTTGTTGTATAGGTGAGCAAGGCATGGTCGATGAAGCACAGAAAGTCATGGAGGAAGCTGAAGCATTGAAGAGGGTTTGCATCTAATAATTGCTTTACTAACTGAGTATTTCAGCTTTATTATCTTCTCTTTTGTACATGTCAGCTACCCTTGCCTTACTATATTACTATAATTTTCAGCTTGCTCCGAGACCCGAGCCTGTTGGGGATCCTACAAAATACTCTGCTGCAGATGTTCGTATCGTAAGTCGTGCTTTCTATCCCTGTACTCTCTTCGTGGCTGGGTCCCTTGAGGCAATGGCTTTTTTTCTTTGGACTGACTAGCCTGAGAAGTTTTGGTATCCCTTGTCACTGACAGACAGCCTCCAGTCACAGAGGACGTACTTTGTATCTCTAAAATTTTTAGCGTGTTATAGTGACATACTAACATAGTTTGGATTGAGATTCTCTGGTGACTTGTTGTGAAGCTTCTCAACTATTTTAAAATAAATTGTTTTGTTTCAAGATGTGTTTCTAGCCTATACGTATACATTGATTTACAGAGTATACTATTTCCTGATCTTTTTTTTGTTTTGTTTTGTTATGTTTTGTTTTATGTAGACCGATCAGAAGCTCCGTGTCTGTGATATATGTGGAGCATTTTTGAGTGTTTATGACAGGTAATGTAAATCCTTAAGTTTTCCATCATCTATGGAGTTTTCCTTCGGAAGTCCAAACTGCTTTCTTCAATGCCATTTTCTTAGGATAACATGAGTGTTTTTGGCACTGAAAATAATATGGCACTGGAGAGGGAGTTTGGCCCCAGTATTATGAGGATATATTTTGCAGCTTAAGAATGGGGGATTTTTATTTTATACTTATAGTTCATGCAGTTATTAGCTACATGTTGTGGAGAACTGTCTACAGGGCTTGCTTTGTATTGCTGCGTTTGTTATTTCTTGTTTGGTGGTTTTATAATGTATTGTTGTTTTCAGTGATCGTCGCTTAGCGGATCATTTTGGGGGAAAGCTTCATTTGGGTTACATGCAAATACGTGAGAAGCTGGCTGAGCTTCAGGTATGATAATATTCATAATCTCATTATTAGTTATTTCACATTTTTAGGGTGTGCAGTAACTTGGGTACTATCGTAGTATTAGCATCTCAGTAATGATGGCCTATGCATGGGAACTGGTAATTGTGAAGGCCTCAGGACCTATCTCGCCATCCTTCTATTCCCCCTCGTTTCTTTTTGTGAATTTGTACCATATTACTACAGCTTTCAATTTGAAATTAATTGGCGGAAAGGTGGGTAACACTTCAAATAGTAGGTGAATAGGTCGTTAACATCTAGTGTTGATCTAGATTAGTTGTGAATTTGAGAAAATTCTCAAGACTCTGCGACTATGTGATCCAGGTGCTGATTTGTGTATCAATTGTTCTTCTGTAAAGGGTTTCGGTTGAGCCATCTGTGAGTTCTTCTTTAACTTAGAAGAGTGATTATCGCATTATTTTAATCTGACTTGGCATTTGGCAACTGTTTAGATTCTCTGAGGTTGGTTGGGACTTAACAGATGATGGGTTATCAGTGCATTTGCTTTTGTCAAAAAGATATCGAATAGAGGATTTGAACTTGCAGCTCCAATTTGTAAGTGATGTAGATGTTATGTTTGAGTCTGAGGTTTACTGATTTGTTGAATTGTGTGTTTGTGGACTGTGATCTGTGATCATAGCTGCTACCTTCACTATGTTCTTAGTGTTATTTCAAGTTGCACACTTACACTTCTATTTGAAGTAGATCTCGTGTCATTCTGGTGTCTTTTCTTTTTTTTTTTTGGTAATCTTTGCAGAATGAGTTCAGTTTAATTATTTTTTTGCCTCCTGCATTTAGAATTTTTTAATCAAGGGTTACACTGTTAGATTTCATTCGAATATTTTAACTGGACCGTTGTCAATACTCAATAGGTTTATATTGTATCTTAACACTATGGCTTTGGCTTACTCTGAAGTCTGAACTAATGAGTAATGTCTGTGTGGCTATGCTCAGGTTTAGTGCTTTTTATGTTTTACTGGGTCTGATTCTATAGGTTTCTTATCCTAAGGATCTTACGGAGTACATTACAAGTTGTGAAGTTCATTATCATGCTTTCTCTTGCTTTATTTTTGTATTCATTTTATGCAGCTATTTTTAATTTTTTATTCAGCGGCCACAATGTGTAATACATGAGTTAAAATCAAGGCTGTTTGGTGTATGATGGCCGATATTTGTCAACTCCCAACCCTTTTTGGGCATGCTTCACTTTGTTTGGGTTTAATGATTAGGCTTTGATGCGTCTAGTCTACTAAATACTTCAACGTTTTTTCTTGTGTGATTTGTTCGGGTTGGATGAACTGCTGCTCTTTCTCCTCCCATTTGTTTTGAAGTGACTTATATAAATAAATGTGTAATCGCTTTTACTGCATCTTGATGATTGGGATTGTGTTCTGAGCCAGCTTTTTGGAAATGTACTAGTTCTTTGAAGCATCAATGTAAGTTTATATTTAAATTTTTACCATAGATATTCAAAGGTATGTATACTTCTATAGTGAATGTATATCTACTATTCTACTGGCAATCAATCTTGTATGTAGACTCAAGGGGTGATTATTATGTGAATGACTCGTGTTTTCAGGAAGAAAAGAACAAGAAGCGCAAGTTGATTGATGATGATAGAAGGTGAAGTTGCTCCGTTCTTTTCATTATTACTAGCCTTCACATCATTATTACTTGCCTTCACATTCCAACATTTGGCCTGATACTTCCACTTTAAAAATTCATAATTTTTCCCCTATCTTAATTTTTAACACCTTGTTGACAGGTCCAGAGAGCGAAGTCGTGACCTTGAAAGGGCTTCCAGCAGGGATAGAAACAGGGGCGATAGTCGTGAACAAAGGGACTATGACCGGAAAAGTAGAGACTATGGTAGGAATAATGACGGAGATCGTGGTTATGACCGTGATCGTGAAAGAGATAGGGAACGCTCCCGCAGTTATGACGCAAGAAGTAGGCGTCGGTCTCGGTCCCGCTCCAGGGATCGCACTAGGGATTATGGTCGTGATTATGACCGGAGCAGGTATTACTATATTCCTCTTTTTTTTGGTGATATAAATCTTTCATCTGCTTGAAACTTGTAGTATTGAGTTCACTTTGTGGCTCTCTTGGAATGGGAGTAACAATTACTGGAGTAATGGGGGTTAAGATAAGAAGAAATGGGAGGAGATGGGTGGTTAGTGGTGGTTGTAAAGGGTGGAAATATTAGGTGGGGAGTAATTATTACCTCCATATGGAGGTATTATTACACTATCTTCCCGATTTCTATCTTCAACCTCCACCACTTTCCTCCATTTTTTAGTTCATTTAAGGTCCATTACTCAAGTAAAAGTTACCTCCATTCTAAGCAACCCCGTAGTTGTAAGACACTCAGGTGAAGTTGAACAGTATTCTCCGTGACATTTTTTTGTGAATAATGTATCTGCTAGTGAAATAGTGAACTAGTGATTCATGACTGCAATGCGATTGCGGGTCTTGCTTGCATCCTACCACATTGGGTTTTTTAGGATTCTTGTCCCTTTCTCCTTTAGTTATTTCAATAAAATCTTGCGCGAATCTATGGGAGATTCTTTGGATTATACTCCTTGGCCTCATTGAAAGTGTCGCTTGGGAATCAACTCGAATGTATGCAGTCTGACACCTGTTAAGTCTAAATGACTTGATGTTCTACATCCTTACTAGTTACTACCCAATACCCATGATGAAATCGCATTGGCGCTTTCATGGCAAAATGACACGTGTTGACGTATTTGACATTAAAATGAAGCACAACTAGTCTAGCGATTCTTTTAGCATTATTCCTTCGCAATCTAGAATTTTACCTTCTATGCTGATGAGCGGTGATGATCTTCAGCCAAGGTTGTCATGGTTGTTGATTAGTTACTCTTTGTTTAGTTGTCTTTAATTGTAATTCTGGTTGTTGCGTTTGCAGGCGGAACGATCGAGAGCGGTACTAAATACTAGATGTGTATCCGCTTCTACATCACCTGCCCTCTACCCCCCTCCCCCCTCGCTCCCTCCTCCCCTTTCGTTTAGGCAAAACGTAGCAAGACGATGGTGCCTTGAACACATTATGTTGTGAACTATGACTTGTATGAAGTAGTTTTCTTGGTTGAAAAGAGGTTTAACGTTCCTCCAGCCACTTTCAATTGTATTCGTGGAGACTTAACTAACGACACTTTCAATGTAGAGTTTGAGACTAACGACACTTCGATAATAAAATGTTATAACTAAAGTTGTCATTTTTAACATAAAATTGATGGCAACATTTTATCCTAAAATATTTACATTTTATCATAAAATAGTCACATTTTTATTCGTCTTATTTCAGACGGAGAAGGTCTTTGAAACAAGAATTTGCCATTTTCATTTTTTTGTCATCACGATTTATATTCCGATTTAGTATAGAAAGAAGATGAATCATGCATTTTTTTTTTTCTTGGAAAAATGAAAAGCTAATTCGTAACCTCACGCCTTGTAAATCACATGGGGGGCATGCACACAAGATCATCATTGTGGAAATGTGTGGCATGCGTGATACTAAATTTGCTATTGAAGAAAATCCAATGTTGCCTTCAACAACTATGTAGCCTTGATTCTACAACTACTAGACAAAGCACGTGAACACTAACAATTAGTAGAACCTCTCCATTTCTTTTTACAATTGGTCTTCCTTGTGACGGGTTACCATTTGTGGCGGATATTTTGTGAGTTAAAATGGTAACAAAATGGGTTAGTGGAGAAAAGGGACCACATGAATAGTGTTGCAGAGAGAGAAAAAGTGGGTACTTTGTGAGGTAAAATGGTATCCGTCACTCAAGAGTGACGGATATGTGCCGTCACAAACAAGAATTTGTGTTCTTTTTAATGAAATTGAGGCTCCATTTCTTTTTAATGGTCAAGAGTTTATTGGATATGATCTAACGATCCGAGTTTTATCACGAAAAATAAAGGAAAAAGCTATCAAGGAGAGGAATGCAATATAATATTCCAGAGATGGAAATGAACTCTCCATTTCTTTTGGGAAATTGAGAGGATTCATACTCAATTCAAATGGTTTACTGTAGCAACTAATCGAGATGGCAAAATTGACCATATCCAATCGTCGATTGCCACTTCGGCCAGATAAAATGAGACTACTCTAATCCGAGTTAATCTGATCTAACCCGGCTGGTTTTAAAACTAACCCGATCATTTTAACATAATTATCTGTCTCGGTCATTTGTTTATCTATCTTTTTTTGGGGTCTTATTCATTTGTTTATAATGTTTCTAATAGGTGTCTTGTTCACCTGTCATTCAATATTTCAATGTCAACCGCCACAAATAATCTTCTACTTTTTTTTTTGAGGGAAAATAATCTTCTACTTTTTCCCTGCTATGGATGATAAACTTTTTTAGTGCAATAAATATCACGTCAATCTTGTTTTAAAGAAGAACAAAACTATGGAAAGAAAATATATTATGGTTTCAACATCAATTATATTGTAATGCTACCCATCTATTATAGATGGGTGGAAAGAAAATATGTTGAAAGAACTAAAGCAATGAAAGGTTTTAGGGGAAAAAAAAAATCTTAAATGAGTACTTTAAAAGAAAATTATGATAACTTTAAAATAATCTATTTTACAAACTTGTGATTTTATATCTTGAATCTAATCTAAATATAATAATTACTCGTAAAAAAACCATAAATTTAGTTTATAAAGAAATATTTGTAAATAATTTTGAAAAAAAAAAAATCTATAAACATAAACATATTCTTTTTTTACAATCTCGTGATTTTATATCCATATCGAAAAGAAAACCTATATATCATATAGTATATTATTAGTATCATACAGAGTACAATATTCGCCAATTTTTTTTTTTAAAACAACACTATCCGTTTTAAGTTCAATACAGGTTAAGTATAAAGAATAACAAAATGTTTATCTTATGCGTGCCCTATGCAAGTGGATGCATATTTGATCTGTTTAATCTCAAAACGAATACTCATCCCGCCTTAAGAGAAACTTATACAATACTCCCTTCGTCCCGACAATAGTTATCTATTTCCATTTTGGGGGTATATCATTCAATTGTTACGGAGTATCTATTTCCATTTTTGGCAATCTTTTGTGGATCACATTTCATTACATGTGGGGCTATGCGATTTGTGTGGTACAAATTCATTCTTACTTCTTTTCTTAATCTTTATGCAAAAAAACAATAGATAATAATTGACCGGAAGTATTTGCTTATATTTTATGTTCCCACAGAAATGCTATAAACGCGTATGCCACATGGTCCAAATCACATTTGGTCATTTGTTTACATTCCAAAAATACATGGTTGCTTCCTAATACGTTCGTTACTTAACCAAGTCTATTTTCTTCTTCACTATTTCTTTTTTCTTCATTTCCTCAAATCAAATCCAAAAAAACTAAAAAATAAAAATAAACGGAAGCTGGTCAAATTGGTCAATCAGCTTCCTCTCCCAAAAAAATTTGAAAAAATTTGAAAAAAATTTGAAACTTTGAATCTGGGTTTTTGTGGGCAATTCTTAAATCACAGAAAGATTGAATTTTGGAGGTAGCATGATGAATTTAAGGAAAATAATGGTGATGGGTTTGTGTATATTGCAAGTAATTTCAATGGTGTATGGTAATGCTTTATTCAAAGTTGAGCATAAATTTAAAGGAGAAAGGAAAACAATAAAAGAGCTTAGAGCTCATGATCAATATCGCCATCGCCATGGTAGATTTCTTGCTACCATTGATCTTCCTCTTGGTGGTAATGGTCAGCCATCTGATGCTGGGTTTGTGCTTTTTTGTTTTAATCCTCCCTTTTTTTAATTTTTAATTTAAGCTTAGTTTGCAAGTTTTCTGTTAATTTTGTTAATCTCAGAATTTGCGGGAGCTATTGAGGCACTGTGGTAATGATGTTGATGTTATTGTTGCTGTTATGATTGTGTTAGTTTGCAAGTTTTCTATTGTTTTCTGCTAATTTTGTTAATCTCGGAATTTGCGGGAGCTATTGAGGCACTGGGGTAATGTTAGTTTGTGCTTATGGTGAATTGGGTTGAGTTTCAATTTTGAATGCATTGATGTATTAAGGATTTAGTTATATCTTCCAATGGTATTACCATTTTCATTTAATTTTTCTGGTGTATATCATTCGGTTTAGTCCGGATTTGAGCAGGGTAGGACCACTTGGGTGGTAAAGCTCTTGCTCATGAGTTTGTTGCAATTCTAAGACCTCTGCTTAAGCTAGAACAACCCTTTACCAGTTGATCTAAGTGCTCACTATTTTTGTGGTAGTGAGGTGTATAAGGAGATGAAAGTTTTAGACATGTGAAAACTTTGACGAAATCTGAGATTTTAGGGGCTCTAGACATGTGCTGGGTTTGTGCTTTTTGTTCTAATCGTCTCTTTTTATTCTGATTTTAAGCTTAGTTTGTAAGTTTTCTGTTGGTTTTTGCTAATTGGGTTAATCTCGGAATTTATGGGAGCTATGGAGGCATTGGGGTAATGTTAGTTTGTGTTTATGGTTAATTGGGTTGAGTTTCAGTTTTGAATGCATTAATGTGTTTAGGATTTAATTATATCTTCAATGGTATTACCATTTTCATTTTATTTTTTGGTGTATATCATTCTGCTTAGTCCGGATTTGAGCAGGGTAGGACCACTAGAGCGGTAAAGCTCTTCCTCATGAGTTTTAACATTGTTGCATTCCCGAGACCTCTGGTTAAGCTATAACAGCTCCTTACCAGTTGATCTAGAGGCTTAACACTATCGTTTTATTGAGGTGTATAAGGAGATGCAAAGTTGTAGACAGGTGAAAACTTTGATGAATTCCGAGATTTGTAGGGGCTCTAGATATCTATTTTTGTGTGGAAGGATTCATGCTTCATGATATAGAGAGACATGTCCATGCGAGTTAAACGACCAATCTTGGAAGTAGTACTCACTGATTATTGTCAACGCCTAGGAGCAGTGAATTAATTGCTGGAAGCCTTGAGTTATGCTAATCCGCGAAAGTAGTTATTAAACCCCTTAAGTTTGCTAATCCAATGGAGCTGTCAGTCAGTATCTGGGATAGCAGTTACATATATAAATGAGAGAATTTATTTTCCAACTTATTTGTTTTCCTAGATTGATTTAGTTTAGGAGAAGTGTAATTAACTGAGTCTGGCTAATGTGTATCTAGGCTCTACTTTACCAAAATTCAGCTTGGGAATCCTCCTACGGACTATCATGTGCAAGTTGATACAGGAAGTGATGTTCTTTGGGTTAATTGTGCTGGCTGTAATAATTGTCCGAAGAGAAGTGGGCTAGGAGTACGTTTCCTGACTTTTACCCGTAATTACTTGGCCCATTCATTGTTCATAGTGCTTTCAAAATTTCAGTAAAGCTTGTCAACGAGTTATGAAATCTCTATCTGTGACTAATGTTAATGTTATTTTCATGCTACAGATAAAACTAAATCTTTACGATCCAAAGAGTTCATCTACAGCCAACTTAATTAATTGCGATGAAAAGCAGTGCGCCATGATTTACCAGGGCATCTTATCTGGTTGTGAGTCACATATGCCTTGTCTGTATGAAGTTACATACGGAGATGGGAGCTCAACTTCTGGTTACTTTGTTGAAGATACATTTCATTATGATAAAGTAACTGGCAATCAGCAAACTACAACTGGAAATAGCTCTGTAACATTTGGGTAATTAAAACTTCTTTTACCGTTGTCCCTTTATCATGAACAGTTAAGATGAAGCAAGTTTTGAATGTAGTTAACGAGCCTTCCGGAAAAACGAAAATCATATCTATTTATCTGGTGAACTTCTGTACATTTTTTACCTTAGCAACATATACTTTGGAGGGATTGCCATGTCTTGTAGCTGTTTCTTTCAAAAACAGTTTAGCCATAGGAGCAAGAGGAAGCTTAGTAGTTAAAACTCGGGTCTATCATAAATTTTCTTGCAGCTTTGGTGATAATACAATGCTTCGTTTGTACTGAGACATCATCATTCTTGTATCATCAGTTTTACCTTTTATGAGACTCAATTGTTGGGTCTTAAGGCTATGCGTGGAGTTATGATCTTGTAAGCACTTTTATTGGGTTATAAACTTTTTATATGTTCAAGTATTCCAACCCTCGGGAGCTCTCAATCTCGAGTAACATCTCAAACTACCTAGTCCAAGTTTTTTTTTTTATCCCCAACTACATTTGGTAAATAAACAATAGAACTAAAGAATTCTTATTTCTTTAAAAAATAACTAAGCCAAACTACACTGCGTTGAATGTCCCTGATGAAGTCACCTATAAATCCAAGGTTTAGCTATAAATGTATTTGTCTTCAAATTTCTTATGTTTTCAATCACTTCCACTGAACGCTAAAGTCGGATATGTTTCTCTGAACATGGTTTTGTTTTCTACTTTTATGTTAAGCTATATAATGCTGTTGGTGGTTTGAAATTACACCTTTTTTCTTTGTCAGGTGTGGGTCTAAACAATCTGGTCAGTTAAGTTCCTCTGATGAAGCACTTGATGGGATCATTGGTTTTGGACAAGCAAACTCGTCTGTGATTTCCCAGCTTAGTGCAGCCGGGAAGGTTCAAAAGAGTTTCTCTCATTGTTTGGACAATGATGACGGGGGTGGAATCTTCGCCATTGGGCAACTCGTTGAGCCAAAGCTAAATACTACTCCGTTAATCCCAAATCAGTATGTGATGTCGTCACTCACTTTTTGTTTTTTGCTTAACAAATTATTTATCATTTATGCTATCTAAACAATTGTGTGAATTTGGATATTTTAATGTTTTAGTTTGATAGTCCGCGTTTTCTTGACTTACATATACATGCTGTTACTTTGATTCCATCTTCCTAGGACAGTAGGACATAGTCTGGCCTTATTTATAGGACTGAGATATTATGTTGGATGGCTAATGAGGAGTATAAACTATCAGTGGTAGGTGGTGCCGTGGTGGTTATAAAAGCATGCTTGAGAGTTCCACTATCCAAAAAAGGATATTGATATTGGCATATATCCACAAGCTAATCATTTATTGCAGTAAGCCTAGGAGTCAAGAATTGTGCACAACCAGACGACTTATGAAATTTACTATTTGCTAAACGTCTGGGAACAACTTGAAAACGAAACAACGTCTCTCATGAACAGCTTGGTTCTTATTTGGCATCGGAACTGAAAAATTCTCTTCTAGTTGTCAGGTTTTCTAATATTTTTTTTCACGGTCTGGAGACTTTATTAGTGCAACATTTCATTTTTTCTTGTTTACAGTTTTTAGTTACGAGATTGTGACATCTTGTTAATTATGATAGTGTCTTATTATCATTATATGTGGAATGCATGTCAGAGTGGTCACTTGACTACCGAGTTCTGTTTTTGATTATTTTTTTTGCATGTTTAGTTAAATTCAAGTTTCATGTTAATATTGTAATTAGACTGCTACTACCCTCTTAGGGCGCATTACAATGTTGTCATGAAGAGTATAGAGGTGGCTGGTGATGTTCTAGAACTTTCTACAGATTCCTCTGGGAGTGATAGAGGGGCAATAATCGACAGTGGTACAACTCTGGCTTATCTTCCAGATGATGTTTATAACGCAATGGTTAAAAAGGTGCGTGTCTTAGATGGCCTTTGATGCTACTGGATATGTCATATGTCATTTCGGGGGTTTAATGATCATCTGCTTCTGCGTTTTTCTCTGTTAAAAAAAAGCAGATTCTTTCCAAGCAATCAGGACTAACGTTACACACTGTTCAGGACCAATTCAAATGCTTTCGTTACACTGGAAAGTATGTTTCTGTAACCTTTTATTTTGATTGATAATCCCTTAGGCTTGCATTGAATACACATACTCTAGAATACGTTTATTTGGCTCATTTTCCGATACTTTGCTGCCCCTACTCTCCATCTATGCAACCTAAACCAGCTTCTTTTGTTTGGCACGTGTCCATGAGTTAGGGCAGCCAACGAGGCATGGCTCGTATTGTCAATGAAAAAACATTTTTATAGGACACGACGACTAAAAATTAAATGTGTGAGACCGTAATTTGTGTTGTAACTTGTAAGAGGAAATTCCTTCTAACATGGGAGAGATCCCAACTTGTATTCAAGCAGATATATGTAGTAAAATGGGTTACACACTTACACCTCTGTGATGCTCCTATGTCCTACACAGATCGCTTTTTGTTGATTAATTTCACGGGTTACAGTTCTTAAATGTTTTATTTAACTATAGATTTATGTTGCTTTCGTGCATACTAATCTATCTTTAACCTTTTTTTTTACTGTGTTGCAGTCTTGATGATAATTTCCCGAGTGTTATTTTCCATTTCGAAAATTCCCTCAAATTGACTGTATATCCTCACGAATATCTCTTCCCGCTCGGCGAGGATGTAAGCATACCACCTTTCTATAACTTTTAGGTGCAAAAGAAGATATCATGTGTGTAGAGTTAACAACTTAACATATTAATTGATAAAATGTACTAATTGATGTCCATCTAAATTTACACTTTTACAGGATCACAAGTGGTGTTTTGGTTGGATGAGCAGCGGAATGCAGTCTCGAGATGGAAAGGATGTTACTATTTTGGGAGGTACAGTTGCTCAACTAATTATAGAACTAATGTGGTTTTTTTACAAACGGCAAGTGAAAAAAAGCGTGTTCTGGAGAACCAAGAGGGATGACAGAATTGATCGTATTCTCTTTTCTTTTCTCTATGAACTGGCTCATTTTTGGTTCCCACTTTGCTGCAGATATTGTACTGTCTAGCAAACTTGTATACTACGACCTCGAGAACGGAACTATTGGCTGGACTCCATACAACTGTAAGCATACAACAATTTTGTTGATGATTTTTCTGGTTAATGAAATATAAAAATAAACTAATATGACATGGCCAAATAATCCTTTGACGCAGTATCTACGAGTAATCTTTTGTTGTTGGTCATTAGGAAAAATAAGGCTACGTATATTTAGGCCTGGAAAACGCGTAACTTGTGTAGGATCATTTCATTCATGCTTCGATTTGGGTATGCGTTGGGTCAGGTCGGGTATGTTTCTGGTGTATTTATCATCAGCTTATTTCAGGAGAGGTAGTACCATTCGGCTCCTGTCAATTTTGACAGGTTTTTGTATATCCGACCCCTTACCCTGTCAATGCTGCCATAGAGTCATAGACGGGTAGCTGTCAGACATTGGAGTAAAGTTCAAATGGTCCATAGCTTTTACAGTTGCCTCTCGAGCTTAAACTAGTGAACGGTTTTGACTCAGTCGGTTGCGTCTTCGCTCTAACGGTCCAAATGCTATATTTCAGGCTCATCCAGCATCAAAGTGAAGGACAAAGTTACAGGAGCTGTGAATACTATAGGCGCGCATGATATCTCCTCTGCTAACTCGATTTCGAGCATGAGTTTTTTGTTTCTGTTTGTGCTATTTAATCTTTTTTTTACAAGTCATTGATCTTTACTCTTCTAACAATTTTTTTACACCAAATGGTATAGAATTGTAGCTAATTCGACTTTCGACTTCATTCAAATTTACATGTAAGTATAATGGTTTCCTCATTATACATCTCTGCCCTCGGGTGTAAATGTGTGACAATATTATCCTCGGATATTCAAAGAGAATATGACCAAAAGAAAACCTCGGTATGCATTTTAAAATAATGAGGAATCATTTTAAAAGGACAGTATTGTCAATTATGTCAAATATACAAAACGATTATAGATGAAATGTCAATTCCTGCTTGTGGCTGTTGCAAGCTTGTGACGATTTACAACCCCTTTTCTCTTTTGCATTATTTAAATCGGTTGTGAGATGTCGCAAGCTTGCAAATTACAAAGTTGCCCTCAGGTATTGTACTACGAAGTACACTATTGCAAGGAATAGTCCAATCTGGTACACATCCCTTTGGAAGTCATCGTCCCTTTGGAAGAACTGAATACACAAAGCAAATGAGTCATGTCAGCAGATTGCATTGCATTTTGTATTGTGTGTCGGGTACTCGGGTTTGATCTATCAAAACTTGACTCGACACGAAAAATTTGTTGTGGATGTGACCTAACATAAAACTGGAAAACGTGTAGAACCTAACCAACCCGACCATGATTACAATTCGAGTACATCTCAATGTCGGTTTGTCGTACCAAACTCGACAAGATAATCGAACCTAATGCTGAATTTAAATATCTATTTATCGAGAACGCATCAGGACTAATAAAATGATTAAATACAAACATGCTTCAACGCCTCAACAATAACAAAAATCACACCCACTTAGAAATTGACCTGAAATGACCTGAACTAAATCCAATTGATGCAATGTGTAATGTTAACATGAGAAGATGTGAACCTAATATGACACAACCTGACTTAACCCAACCCTTCTGAGTTTTCACCTTAACATCTTAGCATGAGATCGTCTTTTTACTTTACGATAATACTTAAAAACATAAAATTACCTTAGTAGGATCACCAGAAGGGTCAGGGTACACCTCAACATCCTCCTTAGGTATCGAAAATTTGCTCCCAATCGACTTGATCGAGTCAACGACATCTTTCCCGGCTTCTTTGGTGGCAAACAGGCGGCGTGACGCCCAAAAGTACGCTTGAGCAATAGGCGACGACTCGGATAAATCCCATGTTTCTTCATGCTCAATTACTTGTCCACTAATTTGGTTTAAAGTGAATTTAGAATTCACCTTAATCACTAATTCTCCTCCAATGCTACCTAAGATTGATTTTGGTTTTCCTTTGAGAGTCCATTTAATGTTTAGGACACTAGTTGATAACATCACCATTTCTTGAACTCCCTATTGTATAGATTAATTAAGTAATTAGAGAATGTGTTAATTAAGAGTACTTACTGTTTGTTCGCAAATTCTAGAATAAGACGGTCTCACACCATAAGACAATCCTCTTCTATGAAAATTCATTCAGTTATTGCTATCAATAAAAGAGTTATTTTTATACAAATGGATCGTCTTACCGTATAAGACCGTCTCACACAATAATTACTGTTGATTGAAATGTAATTAGTACTTAGTAGTAGATTGAGCTTAATTACCACTTTAGTATTCTCAAGTGTTTCAGTAACCCACAGTGGCCTCTTGTATTTCTCCCTTCCTGAAAAACTCCTCACTGGATCCTGTAATTAAATCACTCAATGGATTAATTAATCGGACGATATAAAACGGTCTACTAATAATTACAGTCACGATCAACAATAAAATGGCTTTCCTCAGAAAAAAAAAAGGTAAATTGAGTCAAATTAGGTAGAGATAGACCAATATCCCATTTTAGCATGACACAGGATTGGCACGATCCAGCACAGTACAGCACGCCATAGGCTGTACCTAGGCCGAAATTTGAGAAAGACTAAAGGAAAACACATAATCAGGCTCGAAAAAGGTAATCTTTCAATTCTCAATAAACTTAGTGAGAAACCGTCTATTTGTGATTTAACAAATAATTAAGTCTAGAAGTTGAACTAACAAATCAAATTCAATTACACTAGAAAACAATCAAACAAAAAGGAATTGTTTTTTTTTTTTTTTTTGGCAACGGTAAAGAAAGGTTCATTACATAGTGCTTAGCCGACTCTGAGCAGACCTTTATTAGTACATTATCCGAAATAGAAAATAAACTAAGAATGGGGTTAGCAAAAAGAAAAGGCTTCTTGAGGGGACGATCCGGGTTTGCCAAATGAGCGAATTCTTCTTTTCTCTTCTTCGTCAGCTGGGCTTCAGAGGAGTACCTGCAACAAGACACACTTACGCCTCGAGGACGTAGAGATTTACGGGAGAAAGACCTACTTGTAGAGCAAGTAGATACATTGTGTCTCGGAGATTCATCCCCTAGCCTATGATTCTTCTTGATGTTAAAAATTCTCTTCGTCTCACTCACTTGACGATTACCTGAGGGATTCCTGCAAACCCTACGTGTAGGCGAGGCACGTGACTGTTTACCAAAGAGAGGAATCTTGCACTTCTTACTTGGATCTTTATGGGCTTGGAAACAAAAAGAGGTGTTGGCCGTGTCATGCACCAAAGAAACGGGTAAGCAGAAATTAGGGGCGACAACCGTATGGTCTCCTTGGAGGATTTGAGAACCAGAAGGAGATAAGTCGTCACAAATAGAGGAGGAGCTCGAGTTAACCACCCCAATAAAGGACTCCCTCGAATTAACAACATGAATCCCATTGATGGCTCCAGAACAAGAAACCGTGTCTTCAATTACCGTGTCTTCAATTACCGTGTCTTCATTTACCACCTCCGTCTTCGGTTTCCGCTTTTTAGAGCGTCTCCTCCTCTTCTTTCCCTTATAATGATCTCTTGCAATTCCTCCCTCCTTTGTGACGTTGTTATTAAGGATCCGAATTGTCATAGTAGACAAGTCTCTTTTATTGTAAAAGTTCACCTTACTACCTTGAAGCATTTTTTGATAAGCTTGTCCGGAGATCCTTAGCCTTGAATTTCCTCCACCTTTTCTTGAGAACTCATGAACCGAGTTTTTAGGAATATACTCGTTTTCACCTATTTGAGAGTCTTTGTGATTGTGATCCAACTCAAAAATAGGAGAAGAATTTCCTTCGAGATTTATAGGATTACCATCGTCCAAAATGCAGGTATCCATGAAAGTGGAGTCAGAAAGGGGAGAAACACAAGAGCCACAAGAAGACCCCCCATTATCCTTAACTAAGGTGTCCACCGTATTTTCATCAAGGACAGGTCTTTTACTTTCCCTAGCCACCTCACATGACAACTGGTCCTCTATACTTCTCTTACCGTTATGATTAATAGCCCGTAAATTCTTGACAACATTCAGTTCTCTAAGGATATCTTTATTCTTAGGTTCAAGCATTGACGCAGTTTCAAGATCAGTTTGCGCTTCCATGAGCATATTAGTCTTCATACAAGCTATAGCTCGACGAAAAAGAGCCTTTACATTTTTTGGGAAGGACGACAAAACCAAAGAGGAGAAGTTTATAGCCGCCTCATACTCATGGAGTTTATTAGCGCAAGCCGCTAGATTCAAATTTAAAGATATTGCTAATTGCAATACAGAATCAGCGTCATAGTCCTCCATTGATTCCAAAACCAAACATAAAAGTCGACAAGCCATATCATAGCAGCCGCCAGCAGAGTCAAACATATTTTGCTTAAAAAAAGGAATTGTTAAAATATAAAACCGATCACGAGACTTCGATTGTACTCATTCCAATTACCAAACTCAAAGTCAAGAGTCCGGTATTATTTATTGTCACTACCTCCCCGTGTCAGGATTGGTTGGAGTTCCATGATCGGTTTTAGATTCTAACAGGAGTTAAAGAAGTATTACCTTATAAATGACATTAAGAGCATAAGTACCAAGGGCACGGTTGCCTTGTCTAAGCTCTAAGATGTCACGAACAAGTTGTCTAGCAGTCGATTCAACCAACGGACTACTTATGCATTCAAATTCATTGCATATTTCTCCGAAATCCATCTCGTCGACTATTTTATCGCCTTCAAATTCGTCATCCATTATTTTTGTCGACGTCTCTTTGTTTGCATCATTCGCAACTGAAACAATTATAAATATATATCGTCAAAAAATTAACGACTAACATTAACGTACATCTAAACAATAATTTTTATGTAAGTCGGTTCGCTAGCATATATGGTACGTACCATGTAGTAGGGGTAATGATCGTCGACAAGGGTTGACATGATTGGTCGAGACCGGGAATTTGTGGCTTGGGCGATTGTTGGAGGCTAAGAAAGTAGGGGTGGTGGTAGCGGTGACGGTTGAGACAAGGGTGGTAGTAAAGGTGGACATTTCTAATCTCCATTCTATTAAGTATAACCTAGAATAAGTTTTGTGTTTGCATGGCTAGCTTTTGGTTATGTGATTACAGTTTTTTTGGTATTTCTTTTAGATAAGGTGGGGGTGTCTAATATTGGGACACAATTTGATTTGTGGAGGGAGTGCCCTTATCTAGTATTTGGTGGGTCATAATTAGACCCGACTCGAGACCCCGAGAATGATTCAGAAAATGTAACCTAAACTTGTCCCGATAGATCTGATTTGAAGACTTGAAGTGACCTAAAATGGCCTGACAAGCCCAAAATGACCTTTTTTTTTTGGCAAAGACCAAAATGACGTAGGCCTGTTTTTTCGGCTGAAATAAGTTGAACTGAACTGAATGAAGTTAAACTGAACCAAAATCAGCTGAAATTAAGCCATAAAAAATAGGGCCTTAGTTAAAGCAAAATCCTGACCCGTATAACCCAAAGTAACCTAGAACGCCCGACCTAACATGACCCATCCGAAAATGACCCGACCCAAAAATGACCTGACCCGCACCCACTTTCTTCTCGGTTAAGCAACCGACCACATTCTAGAAAGAGGCAAGTAAATGCAAAACTTTTTAAAATGGATATTAATACTATAATTTTACAAAATTCATTGCTAACCAAGCTACTTGGAGAGGATTGCTTCCCAGGACAACTAATATAGCTGGGCAAGTCTCTCCTACTCAATTACAAATTCTGAGGACACAAATAGCAAAAGAAAAGCAGAAGCAGGAGTATAGGTTTTTATAAAAGAAAAATCTGAAAGCTTAGATCCAACCCGACCAATCCGAATGTGAACCAGTTGGGTCATCGTCTTGCTTGGGGCATTCTTAACCATTTTTCCCGGGTGTGAATCTCGGCAGATTCAACAACGTATTAACCCGAGTAACTCCTTCTAATGCTGAATAGTCCTCGAGTAATAACATGTCATCTTCTCTGGCATCCTCATCCGCGTCGTCGCTTGTATTCTGAAGAAGGATACCTCTTACTGTATTCACGGGTATTGTCCGGTCAACGCCAGTTGGTTCAGGAGCCACTCTCTCAGGTTTACCGATAAGTGCTTGCTCTACGGCAGCTGTCTGCTCTTTGTCTTGACCGTTGGATGCAGATGATAGATTGTTAGTGTCGGAGTCGAGATAGAGACAGACGACGGCACAATCATCGATTTTGGAAGTCGGGTATTTTAGTTTCCAAGCTCGAACCGCTGTTTCAACCAAGGATCTCGCAGCAGTGGATCTTGAAGGGGCTGCAGCTATTATTTCAACAACCTCCTTGTTGGAAAGCACATCCCAAATCTGTCGACAATTGCCACAGTAACGGTTAATAAGCTCATCCTTGTCAGTGATATTTTTAAATTGGATCGCGCCATAGAATACCGAGGTGGAAAATTTTCAAAAAAAAGAAAAGGCTTGTAGTTGAGTCTTACCCCATCGGTAGCCAAAACAATGAACTCATCCTTGTCAGTGAGGCGCCTGTATGACACATCAGGAACTGCTATAAGACCGAAATCCTTGAGGCAAAAGTCTCCAAATGCTCGAGCCATAGCAAGTCCAGGGGAATCGTTATTCGGCAGCCAAACACGGGCAACATCGGGTTCATCTCGAAGTGCAAAAACTCGCCCTCTGCATTTCTTGATTCTCTCTTCTTCAGCTGTTGCCAATTATTTAGCACAAGTAAAAGATTTAGCAGCAATTTGACAGGAATACCAGCCAGGTAATAATTAAGCCTAAATTACACGGTAAAAAAAAAAAAACTATAGTTGTGGCACAGCAGAAAAAGCAGAATGGACAACCAAGGAAACCGAAACTGATCAAGGCAAGTAAACATCATTCCATTCATATTCATGACGACAATTAAGAACTAAAATAAAACAACTAGCTCTTACAGTCTACTAGTCTTAAAATGTCGAAAATCATGAGTAGATAGATACTTTTGGACCATTCGTGTAGACAGTCTTGACTGGACAGTTCAAAATCTGAATTCACGAAATGATGGAAAAATATATTGGACAGGAACCACAATAGCAGGCTTATGCCTTACCCTATTACCGGTCCTAAGTCCTAACAAAGATGATTTAAGTCTTCCTATGCTTGACTAACCTGCTGCCTCATTAAAGTTCTTTTGCCATAAAAAATGAATAATAATTGATAATGGATATATAATAATATAGAAGGAAAACAAAAACTAATGCCTCTATACTGGACAAAAAACCAGCTAATAGTTTGATGCTAGTTGTTCATGAAACACGTCTGCGCTTACATAAACAACAATCAAGTCTAAACCATTTATTTCCAAAAAGATCTGAGTAAGAACCATACAAAAGCAGTATGGCCAGGACCCCCAAAAAAATCCAAATCCAGGCAAAAGTAAAAGACAAAACAGGCAAAACATGGCCTGTTTTGTGATTATGAAACTATTACATCCAAACTGAAGTACAGAGGATTGTGGTTTATACGACTATAACACGTAAAAGCTTGACAAATGGCACAGGACAAAACATTAGTTCTAAAATATATTCCCTTTGCCAATGAAAAACTTCCAAATTCTTTTGCACCGGATTTAAGCAACAGACTAAGAAGACGGTGTAATTGCAAATTGTGTAAAGATGAGGATCACGATTCACGAACATAACGACCCAAAGAAAAAATTCAAGAGATAAGTTTATTCACCGACACCCAAAAAAGAAAACCAGAGTTCATTTACGGATAGTAAGAGATTGTAGAGACGAACGGGAGACAAACCTGGAAGATTTGGCTTGAGATCTACAGTCAACTGAATAGCACTTAGAGAATTGTCGTTATTTCTTGTCCCTAGCACAGCTCTTGAGTCACCAACATTTCCCACAACAAGGTCTTGCCCCTGTTCATTAGCAATTACTGAATTAGAGTTTTAAAACACGTTTTACAAGATGCTGGATAGTATTAGCAACTTCCGCCTGAATTACTAGCTTAAGGATATGTATATGGTAAACTGAATTTTTTTGGATATTAACTCCGCAAAGGAAATATTCCTCACACCTGCTTGATAAGGGTCACGGCTGTGGTTCCACTACAATAGCAATCAACACTTGGATGTACTCTCAATTCCCGGTCCATGATCTTGAAAGCTTTCAAAAACGATTCTTTAAGAACATGGAAGATGTCCGGTTGCTTGTCAATATCCTCGACATCAACTGAAGGCCGGGATTCTTCATCGATAGATATGAAAGAGGTATCTTCAGAGTTTAGGCTACTTGAATTGATGCTTACTTCCCGTAGAACTTCATCTTTCACATTTGCTTCCCACTGAGAATTTAGTTTCTGAGGAAGAGAATCTCTAACTCTCTTAGCAACCATATGGCCATAAGGCCCGTGGCCATCGAAAACCCCACAGAAAATGGTGTCACTTCTTGAGCAAAAATTCTGAAAATTCAAATCATCTAGATGAATTAGTAAGCATGGCATGTGAATAATATATCTACCACGTGACAAAAAAAATTAAGCTCCCGAGAACAAATGGAAGTATCTCATACTTCATTTCAAAGTTCAAACGAGGCATAATAGCAATCCCAGGTTTCTTTAGGTATTCAGAAAGAACAGACAGCATATCCAAACAACAAAGAGGTTATAAAGATGGTAATGACAAAAGCATAGAAGAAAAGTAAAAAAGAACACTTGCAGTCTACAGTAACAAGGAGGCAGTTCAAGGAAATAGTCTGTGTCTGGAAGATGATGCGGGTAAAACCGCCACTTCAAATACAAATGACAAGAATCAACATTTTTTACTTAGAGAGGGAGCGAAGTTGCTTCGTAAAAACTTTTTTTTAACCGTAAATTCCTATAAGCTACCGGGTATATTTACAAATCTAGTGACAATTACATCTTAAAATTTCACAAGGATACAGATCAGATTGAACACCTATTAAAAAAAAGAATCGTCCAAAAGCATGACTTTGTAGATTATTGTTAATATCATCTACCACTAGAAAATGTAAGATAATGATAAATACGTCTGATAAAACAAATTTTCAAGATAAAGCTATAATTTTATGAAAAATATAGAAGAGGCTCAATAAACACAAATAGTTTAAAGGTACCTAATTATGGATAAGGATAAAATCATTACTCATACTAAAGAAGTGCTCAAATAGACAACTTGGGTTGGGGCCTTGGGGGTGATCACTTGACACCTTTACAATACCAGCCATCCAAATCAATCAACAATCAATAATACATTTAAAATACTACTTAAAAACGACGCTCAAAATATCCTAGGACGAAGGGAAAGAGCACAAACAAAGAGCAACACTAATATTGTGGGCTGATGAAAGCGATACCAAGTAAATGAATAAAAATGATTCAATAATCTCAGATGCCCTTCCATGGAAGGAGTCAAAATGTTTTATTCCGACTCAAAATGATTGGATAATCTCAATAAATGAAATCTACTTATCCGGTAAGCCTTGCAAACCGATAGTACTCAAACAAATAAAGACACAGGAAACAATAAGGATAACTCTCGCAACCGCATTTCCAATCTAATGCAATGAAGATCAACAAACATCATAATGGTCAAACAGGCATTAAAAAATTAAAAAAATACATAAATAATAAAATACAGGTAAGGGATGTTGTACCTCCCAAACAACCATGGCATCCTGGTTGGTCCCTTTTCTACCCTGCTGAGTAAACAATGAGGCAATTTCGGACGAGCCATTAAAGAACAATCTACCAGGAATTTTAAGAAGATATTCATCCTTCTTAAGATCAAAGGAAGAACTCCGAGAACCCCATCGTTTCTTAGAGTTCTTCCTCCTTCGTACCCCTAAAGAAGCCGAAGGAGAACCCGAGAGAGGACTCCTGGGTTCTGATGATAAACAGGAACCCATTCTCAGGGCCCTGATTATATCTACTATGCACTCCAGACCAGCTATACAATCACACCCTCTATTTTCGATTGAGGAAGCCGTCACAACGAATTCTAAATACCCTATTCTTCCTTTTTATCACCACCAATTCCACAATTCAACCCTATATACCACCAATAAAACCACAATTATACTACCAAATGTTCAAATTCTCCGAAAATCGATACGCAATAATATCAAACCCTATAGAGAATTTATGCTTAAATTCCTAAGAATAAACAAAAGCATATAATTCTCAAACAATTATCACAACAACAACAAAGAAAAGAATCCAAGTAAACACCCTTTTTTCTTTCTTCCTTTCTTTCAAAAGATACAAACTTGCATAAAGTAAGAGATCTAATAATCTAAAAGCAGCTAACTTTTAGTACTAAATTCACAAAAATATGCAACAAAAATAACCCTAATCATAGAATCATAAAATTCCCCCTTTCTGAATCAAATTCCAAACCCTAATCACAGAAAACAACAATAATCAAACAATTAAGCATCTACCCATTTCAGACATTCATAATTCATTACAACCCAGATCAAATTTAGATTCCAAAAGTGTGTGATGAGTGTAATTCGCTCAAAATTAATCCATTTTTTTTTATCTAGAGAGAGAAAATTAAGGAGAATTTGGTGAATTGTGAATATACCAAAGAAAGATTCAACGATTTTTGAGAAAATTAAATTGAAGATAGAGAGAGAAAGAGGAAACAGTGATGAGTGATGACCATAGAAACGCAATTTTAACACAAATTTAGTAGGGAGAAACTTTCTCTCTCTAAATAGTATCCTCTCTCTAAATAATGTTTATTTTTATTTTTTTTATTAGAACTAAAATAATGTTTATTAGTAGTATCAACCATTTTAATATAAAATCGTTTTACATAAGTAAAATCTAGTGATTATTTACCGCGAAAGTGGTAATTAGGCCCCTTAACTCTGTTCAATTGTGAAATTAGGCCCCATAAGTTTTATTTGGAGCAATCAAACCCCTTAAGTTTCACCAAAAGTGAAATTCAACCCCATTTTCATAATTTTCACCAAATTCTTATATTAATATCACTTTTAATACAATTTATCAAATATAAAATATATTTTTTATAATTTTAGAACTTTTATATTTATATTAAATATTGAGAATTATTTTATTTTGAATTTTATAATATATAGACAATTTATTATATATGTATGAATGTTATATAAATTATAAATAATTTACTAAATATGTATGTAAAAGTGTTCTTCAATGATTAATAAATTATGTAAAAATTCGTAAAGTTGCAATTAGTAATTTTTAGTTATTTAATAAATTATTTAATACCAATATAAATTGTTTTTAATTAAAATTCTTGTGTAAATTTAAAAAATGGGGTTGAATTTCACTTTTGATGAAACTTAAGGGGCTTGATTGCTCCAAATAAAAGTTATGGGGCCTAATTTCACAATTGATCAGAGTTAAGGGGCCTAATTACCACTTTCGCGGATTACTTACCTAAAAATCCTTATTTTTCATAAAAAAGACATTAAGGTAATTGCATTTTGTTAATAAGATAAAGATTAAATTAAATTTAAAGGTAATGATAATATTGAGATTAAGGAAATGAATTTTAGGATGAGAATTAATAAGGATAATTGTGAGGATAAGGATATATCTTCAATATATTTGTATTATTTTTGTTGATTATTAATGGGAAAAAAATCTTATGGATTGGTCTTTATCATTATTTTATCTAGTTTTTGGGATGAAATATTTTGTTAGAGTAGTAATAGGATCATATATCTCGTTGTTTTATTTTTGTGCTTAAGCTTAATAATACTTCGTAACTTAAAATATGTTTTATATTGAACAAAAATTTTATATCTTTTTTTTTTCTTTTTCCGATTAGAAACCGACTTTGTGCCGGTTGGAAAAATTAACCTCATATTTGACTTAAAACATGTTGAGCAGAAGTAAGAGATTGAGATCAAATCATCAAAAAAAAAAAAAAAAAAGTTTGAGCTTGATTTTATAACTATTTTCACCTTTTCAAATCTAATTAAGAAAAATTGAATTATATGTAGGTTCGATTTTGGAGCAGTGATGTTTGAAGTAACTAAACCTTTTACAGTAGTATTATAAGATTTCACGATTCCAATTTATTGCTCTAAGTTTCAAAATATTGTGAGGGGTTTGAAAAAGTGTTCATTTTATATGATCGAATGTGTAACCTAATCAAATTTCATCAAAGTTAGCAAGAGTTAAAGACATCAGAGCCCACAACGCAACCTCGTTAAATCTAATGACAGCAGCACGAGAATAATACTTCAGAATTTATAGATTTATTATTATTATTATAAGAATATACTTCACTCATCCCAAATAATTTTCTTATTTGACTTTCTACAACGTCTTACTCCATTTATAAAATGTCTTTTACCCATATAATTATTATACCTTTTTTTAATGATAAATGAGTATCCTTAATCCTTATTAATAATAATATTCTTGATGATGATGATGATGATGAAATTATTAAAATTAAAAATAATATTATTAATCATTATTACTAGTATTAGTATTTACAAATACTGTAATATTAATTATAATAAGCATAAAGTTTAAGATGACTAGATGAGACGATGAGTAGAGCTTAAATGAGCTAAAGTTAATGGAACTGAATTGAGCTTAACTACTCAAAAAAAAAATGTAGCTGAACTGAACTGAATAGAGTTGAGTTGAACTGAAGTGAACTTAAATTAAGCCAGAAAGAACAAGATTCTCCTATAAATTCAGTTTAGCTCATATATGTTGGGGAAAATTAGCGCTCACATATAAAGAAGGAAAAAAAATGCAAGAACACGATTTTTACGTGGTTCGGCAAATGCCTACGTCCACCATCTCATCCATAATATATTATCATCTCATAAGTACAAGTTTAAGGACAACTTGACAAACCTTCATACAATAAACCATCCAAAGACCCCGAGCACACATCTCACTCAAAGGGTGAAATTTGAAATCCCCACACAACTCTCTTTTTGTGGTGACTACCACCCTCTCCTTTGGTGAAGAGACCTCACATTTGTATCGTTGTTGAGGCTACATCTCTCACACACTTACAACACATATAAGATCTTTCTTATATAGGAAAAACTCACCCTAATAAACCTACGTAACATAAACATGTTACATGTAATATATTATTAATGTAAATGTATGTTTCTAATTTAATCTATAACATACATCTTTACATTAATCCCATCTTATTCATTAACATGTCAAAAGTAATTCATCTGCTTTGTCATCATCAATACCTAGGAATTAAATTCGCTCATATCTCAACATTCCCCCTCGAATTGAATTCTTAGGTAATATCAATAACATCGACTTGTCTTTCTTCCATTCCTCTTGACTAATTTCCCCCTCAAGAAAACACTTGGATTAACTTGTACCGCCGTTTCAAGTCAACGGGACACGCCACCCGACTACCACCTATCGGGAAGACTTTCGACACAAATACCAAATTCACAAACCTTTTCAAACCAAGGACCACATCGTTGTCTCTTCTCCAACGATAATATCGTCCATCTTGCACCGCCATTATTATCACATAACGGGACCCATTGCCGATCACAACATTATCGGAAGACTTTCGACACAAGGAACCACCACAGATCTCTAATCGTGAGGTCAAAGCGAGAGCTCATCACTTGCGGTCCACCACACGGACCCAGCCGAACCATCGGCTCTGATACCACTGTTGGGGAAGCGTCCTGTAAACCTGGTGTAGGAATAAAGTTAATCTAAAAAGAACAAGATCATAGAATATAATTGGAGAAAAATTGCGATAAAATGACATTTTAGAAACCGTAAAAAGTCAAATGATTTTTTTTTTTTTTTAACGAGTGAGTAAAAAAAACACTACTTTATTTTGTTATCAAATTAATTCACTATAGATGCTGGAACGCAGTCCAATGGTATGGTATATATGTACTAGATATAGCATGATCCCATATTGCCATGTCAATGTGAAGAGTGATCCATAACATCAACTTGACCTACGTTTCATTGATTTGTGAGGTAACCATCCATCCAATTAGTCACACTTAAGACAAACAGTCCGTCTCATTAAAGACGAACACTATCCGTCACAAGCTGAAGACCGATAGTGGCCTTCTCACAAAATACAAGTGGGAGGACAAATGAGGTTATTCTTTTTTCCCCCACTTGCACTATCCATTTGCATTTTGTGAGAGGGACACTATCGGTCTTCAGCTTGTGACGAATAGTATCCGTCTTCAATGAGAATTTGTATAAGACAAATATAACCATTTTTTTTTGTTAATATCTAACTATTCTGTTTTTGTTTTATATATTCAATACTATACTATTTGACCTGTCTTAATTTTAACAGAGATTTACTTCTATCTCAAACAAGAATCTGCGTCGTCCTAAATTTGTGTCATCTTCTTCCTTTTAGCCGTTAAACCACCAACTTTAAGACACTTAAGAAACAAAGCCAATAAACTCTTTAATTATTATGGTGTAAAGTTGCCTTATATAAAAGTTGTATAAAACGGTACTCTATCTATTAAAATCAGTATCATGATTTATAAGTAAACTCAAATTTTTACTTCGTAATTAAAACGACATTATCCATCTTAACAATTAAGTATCATTCTACATAAACATATATGACAAATTTTTTGCTTTTTTCTATGCATTATGTTTTTGTTATCCTATATAGACATATTTGACTTGTTTTCAACTTAAGACGGATATACCAGTTTTAAATGACAATTTGCCATTAGTAAATGATACAATAGATCTTGGTATAGACGGGTGGGCGAACAGACGGGTAAAGACCTCTAATAAAATGGATAGGGGGACAAGGTGGGATACCCCCCATGTGCTTCCCACTTTATGGCAAATGAGTATTTTGTGAGGGGAAGTGGTATCCGTCTATACGTATAGACGGATAGTGTCCGTCTATAATGAGAATTTGTGTAAATGATAAGTTAATTACAAAAAGGTGAATTAAAAATGGAAAATGAATAGTACGTACGTCGAAGGACCACGTGGGAATGGCATATTGTGTAAACATCGTTAATTGAATACTTTTGGCCCACTCTATTTTGCTAGAATTAACTTTAATGTCATGAATAATGGGGCTATATGCCTATATGAGAAAGACACTATTATTTGAGTATTCGCAAATGGTGTTTACGTAATGGTTTTACACTTTATAAAAACATCCATACCTCATCACATAAATTGCATACAATAGTTACCAAGGAATTAAATAGTTGACTCATACAAAGGGAACATAATTTGTCAAAAAAAATTATCGTATATACATTAGAATATTATTTTTTGTTCATATACCTCATTCATTTGCGTAGGAAACACAAGGGTAACCCCTTTACCCCTGGCCTGTAATGTGTGGGAGCCGTTGAGATACCAATGATAATGTTGTTATCGTTGTATACCATAACTCGTCAATTAGTAATAAGGTTGAAAGCCAACCCATGAACGTCATTTAGATTAAGTGATCAATTGGTAAATGGTTGTTCTAATTTAATCAATGGTCTTTGCCTCTTTGGTTTGAACCCTCGGAATGTGACCAATAATATTAGTACTCATGAGAAAGAAATTTATCGCCCTAATAATCCTACTCGACTTAAATCTGGACTACATCGAATGAAGTAATCAAAAAAAGATTGAAACCAAATTTGCCCACTAAGTAAGAATGTGGTCCTCTCATCACAAATTCAACCCAATAGAGACAATAAAGTTGGAGTTTAAATTAGAGTCTAGGACTCTAGTCTACAAATCTACAATTTACACTGTGCATTAATATATCTAGCTATAGATGATATTCTTCTTTTATAGTGCATGCCCAAATTAGGTAGAAAGCACCTAATAATCTAATATATAAGTGAGTGATTATATGGGAGTTTGAAAGGGTGAAATTTGGAGAAACAGATGAATAATACAAGAAGGTAGGTAAATAATAGCTCAGCAACCCTTGATACGACCAACTTATATTCTAAAATTAGGTTAGATTCACAAAGATCAAAGTACAAACGCAAACACAAAATCTCATTGAAGACGGCACGTATCCGTCACTTTGGAGTGACGGATACCATTTTCTCTCACAAATGACCCAAATAGAGGTGAGAGGGGAGCACATGGGGGTGCCCCCACCTTGTTCCCCTATCCGTTTTGTGAGTGATATTACCCAGATTTGTCGTTAATAAACGAATAAGATTGTCCTACAATATAAGACTTCTAACGCAATAATTACTTAAGTATAGTACAAATTTTACAACGATCCCACGAAGTTCGCTAGATATATCGATCTACATTACATAAAGTATCAAGTTCTCAAAATAAAATAAAAATAAACACGTATTCGGATTTATTATAAACTTCTTATTACTAAGTTGGTTTTATATTCTTATTCGCAGAGGCAAAGTCAAAGTTTAAACTCGGGGCTGGCGAAAAACTTTGGCAAAGAGCAAACTCGAGAGAAAATTCAATTTAAAAATGTAAAAATTTCGAAATTTTCATCCGTCAATGGAAACAAGCGCTCCTACTAAACCCCTGGCTCCACACCCGCTTATATACCTATAATAACACTCATGTAAAGTTGCCCTTATTTTACAATTAGAGTAAGAGTGGAGTGATTACATACTCCCTCCCATCCAAACCAAAGGTTACATTTGACTTTATTACGCTTGCCGATGCGCGTTTTGCAACGTGAATATCTTTAGTTACACATTATTAAAAATTATAAAAATTTGATATTCTTATAGCATTCATGACGATGAATCAAACCAGATCTCGCATGACTATGTTTTTTCTTATACATTACTTTTAATACTAAAAGTTCTCTACAATCATAAATAGTACCAAAAAGTCAAATGTAACCTTTGATTTGGATGGGAGGGAGTATATAATAAGGACTTTCTGAGTTATGCCTATAAGCCATCTTATTATAAGAGTTTTAGAAATAAAACAGAAAAATATATAATAGAGGCCAGGATATCAGCAGTAAGTGGATTATACATCTGATGTAGTACATCAAATGGTATAATTTTTTAGCATTAAGATAAAGTTTTTGAGTTTTAATCTAAATTTTTTGAGTTTTATTATAAAGTTTGTGAGTATATTTACTTAAACTTTAATCTCAAAAAGTTATATTATAACTAAAAAAAATTACATATAAGCTCAACAAAATTTGATTTTTGACATCATAAAACTAAAATGTAATTATAAATTTTATAATGCCCGAAAAAAATACACAAAAACTCAAAAAGTCATTAAATATGATGTATTACATCTGATGTACAATCCTTTTTCTCAGATATCAGTGACAAGAATTCTTGTATACTCTATCATTTCTTTGGTGTAGATCATCCAATTTAGTTTAAATTGAAGCCGAATTTTAACACTGCTACTTTTTCAGAGTTCGTATACTCTGTCTTGAAGTGGCAGTTTCCATGTTGGCCTTTGATGTTATTTGCAAGATATGTTTGTTTATAGTCATCGTGTATCTCGTCCATGTTAGTATATTTATGGTCTAATGTATGACGATCTTCTATCATATTCAATGACATAGCATTGTATTCATTTTATTTTATTAAATTTTAATTCATTGTTCGTGTCAGAAAGTTATAATTGAGCATTGAATTGGCTTCGTGATTTTCCCACCTTAGCTTTGACGAAGAATAGTTGACAAATAACGACTTTATTCTCCATTTATAATTTTAATGTGTTAAGGTTGGGCTATTTCCACACCACCGTAACTACAGTGAGGATCATTTGTGCCACTTTTGTATCTCATTGTGTGTGTCATTTCACTTACCTTTTGACACATCACTTATTACAAAATAAAATAAAACTACGTTTATGGGTAAGTCTAAAGTGGGCTAGGTCTTGAATAAAGACAAAAGCATTGAAAAAGAAAAAAAGAAAAAAGAAAAAGAAAAAACCAAACCTGGTTCGCCAAATGCGTTCTACATGGTCTATTTTGGACCTGTTGGAACGAAATGAAGGACCTGGTCCTTTGATCCACGTGGTAACAAATCATTGGGGGAGGAGAGTTTTTAACTTTAAATAAAAAGGCTGATGAGTCATAATTATATACATATTTATGCCTCCCCTTAATTGCTTTTGATACGATTTCGTGCTAAATTATGTTAATTACATGCATTTTATGATAGAATGTCGATACTTCCGCTTTTTGATGTTTAATGCAGGAATGATGCATTTGAGGAGCAAAGGAATGAAATGGGCATCGCGGAGTGGGCATGAAGGAAGACACGAATCATGGCACGAGAATCTATAAGAATGAAGGAAGATAAGTTAAGAAGAAAACACGAAGAAAAGAGCTTCTTATTAATAGTGCCTACTTTGAAGAGCTATATCTCGAGTTCTGCAACTGATTTTCAAGTGATTCTAACTGGAGGTGAAAGCTTATCTTCTTAACTTTCCAACGCCGCGAAAATCGCTTGTTTCTGACAAGTAACGAAGAAATGACGGCCGTTTGAAGTTCAGTGCGCTAAGCAGGAACTTGGTTCCTCGATCGCGTATAGTGAGGCTCGATCGAGGAACCTCCATAATCCCAAAATGATTTGGGGTCGGCTGACATGAATCATCCTTTCGAACCGTCCATGGGTGAACGCACGCCTCAAAATGCGAATAAAAAAGGGAAGATGAAAAACAAAAAGGGAGAACGAAAATGTAATGGAAAGTCAAGGTGAACTTAGAGGTTTTAAAATCGAATTCTGTCTTTCTTTTATAAAAACTGAAAATTTAAATCGAGAGAAAAGATTAAAGCGATTTTTAAAAACCAAAATAGAGTTAAGGATCCGGAATGAACCAGGTAAAAACTATAAGAAAGTGGTTGTTGAAAAAGTGTGTAATAAAGGAGAGAAAAATAAATAAATTAATTTCTTTAAATTAAATAAATAAATAAAACACTAAATCTGTCAAAAACATCAAATACTAAAAATCCACATCTATCCTTTCCCTCCATTGTGCCCTCTCCGTCACCATACTCTCCTCAAGCCCCAGAACTCTCATATCGTGCTCTATCACTCTCAACCATGTCTGTCTCGGTCTTCCCTCTGCCTCTAGGGACTTTTTCTGTTCTCCAAGTCTCCAGCCTCCTAACTGGTGCGTCCATAGGTCTCCTTCTCACATGGCCAAACCATCTTAATCGATTTTCCATCATCTTGTCCTCTATTGGCGCCACTTTTACCTTTTCCCTAATCACCTCATTCCTTAACCGATCTTTCCTTGTATGTCCGCACATCCACCTCAACATGCGCATCTCCGCCACACTCATCTTTTGAATGTGACAATGTTTCACGGCCCAACACTCGGAGTCGTAAAGTAGGCGAGCCTAATTGTCGTGCGATAAAATTTTCCCTTTAATCTTTGGGGCATATCTTTATCGCATAGAAACCCTGAAGCACTCTTCCATTTCAACCATCCCGCTTTAATTCTCTGAGCCACATCTCCGTCTAACTCCCCATCTTTTTGAATAATAGATCCTAGATATCGAAGAAATCCGAACCTCAACAACATTCCCATCGAAAATAATACTCCCGCCTCTGTCGATCTCAACCCCGCCACCTTAGTGAACCGACACCTCAAATACTCGGTCTTACTCTGCTCAACTTGAACCCACGAGTCTCTAAAGTCTGCCTCCACAATTCCAACTTTCTCTCCACCTCCTCTTTTGTCTCATCAATCAACACAATATCATCAACAAACATCATACACCAGGGGATGTCGTCCTGAATATCCCTTGTCAACTCATCCATAACTATAGCA
This sequence comes from Silene latifolia, assembly GCF_048544455.1. NCBI lineage: Eukaryota > Viridiplantae > Streptophyta > Magnoliopsida > Caryophyllales > Caryophyllaceae > Silene > Silene latifolia. The sequence goes on along the minus strand of NC_133530.1, from coordinate 86,110,216 downwards.
AAGAGAAAAGGACTAAGTGCGGAACCTTGATGCACCCAGATGGTAATAGGAAATTCTTCCGTTCTCCCAACATTAGTGCGAACACTTGCACTAGCCCCCTCATACATGTCCTTTATGAGGTCAATATATTTTCGCGACACACCCTTTCTCGCCAAAGCCCACCAAAGTACTTCTCTTGGTACCCTATCATATGCCTTTTCCAAGTCAATAAAAACCATATGTAAATCCTTCTTCTTGTCCCGATGGTATTCCATCAACTGTCTCATGATAAAAATCGCATCCATAGTCGATCTCCCGGGCATAAATCCAAATTGGTTTTCCGAGATGTCTACATATCTCCTAAGCCTTTGCTCGATTACCCGCTCCCATAACTTCATTGTATGACTCATAAGTTTAATTCCCCGATAATTGGAACACTCTTGGACATCACCTTTGTTCTTGTACAAAGGGACTAGAGTGCTTTTCCTCCAAGCCGATGGCATCTTGTTGCTCCTCCAAATCTTGTTGAAGAGCATGGTTACCCATTCAATCCCTTTCTCCCCGAAGCACCTCCAAACTTCTATGGGTATACCATCCGGTCCCTCTGCTTTCTTTGACCCCATCTTCCTTAACGCCTTTCTAACTTCACTCTTTTGTATTCTACGCACAAATTCCCGATTAACCATGCTTGGTGTTACCTCTACATCCCCAAAACCTTGTTCTTGATGTCCATTGAATAAATTATCAAAGTAAGAACACCATCTAGCCTTTATCTCGTTATCCGAACAGAACCTTGTCGTCCATATCTTTCACACACCTAACTCTCCCAATATCTCTCGTCTTTCGGTCTCTTATGCGGGCCAGTTTATAGATATCCTTCTCTCCTTCTCTCGTGTCCAACCTGGCATACACTTCTTGGTTAACTTTTGCCCTCGCATCCCGTACGGCCTTTTTAGCGGCTCGTCTAGCCTCCTTGTACTTTTCAAAGTTCTCATCACTCATGCATTTCCCCGAAACCTTATAGCATTCACGTTTTGTCTTTATCGCTTGTCTCACCTCATCGTTCCACCAAGATGTGTCCTTACTTGATGGTCTATTCCCTTTAGATTCCCCTAACACCTCCTTCGCCAAATCCTTTACAACATGCTCCAATTTATCCCACGTTGCATCAATATCTTTCTCCTCGCAATCCGACCAAATATCGCTACTTCCAACCTTATCCAAAAACGCTTGTTGGTTTCCCCCTTGTAGCTTCCACCACTTGATCCGCGCCTCACCGATTATCTTTCTCTTCCTCAAGTCTCTCTTACCCCGAAAATCAAGAACCACTAGTCTATGTTGTGTTGCGGCACTTTCCCCGGGTATGACCTTGCAATCGGTGTACTCTTTCCTCCACACATTCCTTACCAAAAGGAAGTCAATTTGACTAGCATTACCTCCACTTCTATAAGTCACCAAATGAGAATGTCTTTTCTCGAACCAAGTGTTCATTATACCCAAGTCATAAGCCAAAGCAAAATCCAATGTGTCACTTCCTGCTTCATTTCTCTCCCCGAACCCAAAACCCCCATGAATGTTCTCAAAGCCAACTCGACTAGTACCCACATGCCCATTAAGGTCACCACCAATGATCAATTTCTCTCCAATAGGGACTCGTTCTACAACCTCTTCTAAATCTTCCCAGAAGGCTCGTCGAAAAGAAGCATCCAAACCTACTTGAGGTGCGTAAGCACTTATAACCGTCACCACCTCATCCCCGACTACAAGCTTAATACTCATAATCCTATCACTCTTTCTCGATACTTCTACTACATCATCAATGTAATCTTTATCAATGACAATACCCACTCCATTACGACTTTTGTCTTTACCCGTGTACCAAAGCTTATAACCCCAAGGCGCTATCACCCTTGCTTTATCTCCGACCCACTTTGTCTCTTGTAGACACATTATATGCACTCTCCTCCTTTTCATAACCTCCCCTACCTCAGCTAATCTACCTGTCAAAGAGCCAACATTCCACGTACCAAACCGTAGCCTACTACCCTTCCTAAAGTCATGTCCTGATTTCTTTACCCGCTCTTGACCATGCTTCCTAGATCCAAACCTATTTGACACCACACCCATACTTCGAGGTGGCGCGCCGCTTTTGGGCGACGACCTAACAACCCTAGCATATTTTTCACTACACCCGGGTCTAGAAGATGTAGCGCACCCTTGCCTATTTGACACCACCCCCAGATGTAAAGATGGCGCGTCGCTTCCGGGCGACGACCTAGCAACCCTCACATACTTTTCACTACACCCGGGTCTAAGAAGTGCAGCGCGTCGCTTCTGAGGAGACGCCCCAACGATGTTCAAATTCCGATTCATGTCCATAAAATGTGACTAAGTTTTTATGCTGGCTGCCTGTAACGCCCCGTAATTTCGGACCGTTAATATATTTTGAAAATAATTTATTAATCAAATAAAATTTGATATTTAAAGTAATTAAAGTAAAAATAATTCAAAGAAATATAATTTTATTATATTTTGAAGAAAATTATTTATTTTGATAGTTTCGAAATGTTTAAAAATAGTTTAAACCGTGTAAAACTTTTTATTTCGAAATAAGGGCGTATCGGGGGGAAAATGACAATTCTTTTGAACGTTGGGTAAACGGATTTGGAAATGGGTCGTATGAATACTCAATTTTCTTGTAATCTCGTGTTTAAGAACTTTGGTCTTGACGGAATTTGCGTTTGACTTACGGTTTTAATTATTATCGAAACGAGTCAAAACCGACTCGAAAAATCCCGTCTCAAACCCGCTCTCCTCCTTTCCTTTCTTCCTTTCACGCGCACCACCCCCCTTCCCTTCATTTTTTCTGGTTTTCTTATCTTCTTCAACCTCTAACATTACCAAAACTCCATTTTTATACATTTAAGCTCAAATTCACCATATCTTTCGCGTTTCTTATCGGTTTTTCGCATAATTTACCTTTAGGAATCCTCGTCGCGATCTACAACTTGGTATAATTTAATTTCAGTTTTCATTAAGTTGTTTTAAGATGAAATTTCGGTATTTTCGGTTTTGGTGCTTATTTATGGTGTTTTTATTGTTTAATTAGGTGAAGATTTGAAGGACGAGTTCGGGGACTCGTATATTGTAGAGGATAGCGGCTAGTTGTTGTTAGGGTTTCGGTTTTGAGGTGCTAATTGCTCATTTTCTAGCTTAAGGTAACATATTTCGAGTTACTCGACGAAAGATCGTCACATGTTTTTGATTTTTGTATGTTTGGTGAATTTTTGTTTGAGTAGCAGTTTTCACATGTTAAAATTTGTTGCATGTATGCTTAAATTATGCCTTTTGTTAGTTTAAATTAACAAAGTTGAATTGGGAACGATTAATTAATGTTCAGACGGTCTTTTACTAAATAAAAATGGAAAAAAATGGTGGTGTAGGGGGGCAAAGCGGCGGTAAGCAGGCCGTGCAAGCGTGCCCACGGCTAGCCCACGGTTGGCCCGAGTCGGTCCGTTGCTTGTTTCGCGGTTTTCCATGCAAAATTTGTCGTTTCAGGTTTATTAATGACATAGTTAGTATGAGTACACTTTAGGAATTGAATCATACTAGTAACAAAAATTATGTTAATGGTAAAATTGTGCTTATATTAATAGTTATCACATGTTAGGATAGTTTACAAAATGAAATTGTAATTAATAGGCTCGAAAGGAATTTTATAGCAATAATTGTAATGTTTTGTTGATTGTGCCGAAAACTGAGCCTTAGTCCATTTGACTGATGCGATGTCAGTTAATTGAGTGATTGGTCAGCCGCAATTTGACCTGTACCTGTCGCAGGGCTGGGGTTGCGGGTAAAAATTCGGTTGAATGAATTAGATAATCGGCCTTTTTCTTGTTTTAGGCCATTTATTATATCTCTATTTCACATGTGTAGTTAGTTGAATTTAAATAGCTTCTTATTTAGTTAGTTGAATTTAAATAGCTTCTTATTTTGTAGTAATGGCCCTAGATTCCCCTAAAGCCTTTAATATTGTTAAAATTGCTAGAATTGGAAGTTAGTATTGAATTCTTATTGAGGACACTGTTGGATTTGTATCTTTGAATAGACAATTATATAGCCTTTCACATGATAGAATGTTAGAATTCATGTTGGTAAGTAGGACTTTTTGCCCTCTTATGGTTAAGTGGGTGTCTTAATTGACTTGTGTGGTGAGTCTTGTGTGGTGTGGGCTAAAGTATTCAAGTGGGACTAGTGGGACTAGGTCCTAGGTGAGTACTTCGGCCTTCATCATAGATAGGTCTTTATAGTCTTTGACGAGTATATGTTCACTGCTTGATAGCCTTTGTGTTCCTGACTAGTGGATGTTTATCCAAGTTGGGGCATGACCTCAGTTACTTATTTTGATAGTAAGTGGCCAGCTTAAGTACTAGCCAACCCTTTGGTGGACTCCTTAGGGTACTCACTTCACTTTGTTTTAAAAAAAGTTGTGGGTCTTGGGTGCGGTGGTGTGTATCCGCATGTCTAGGTCTGCGCAGATTTTAGGCTAGGGTTGTGTTGTCTCTTGGCCATGTTTTATTAATATTAACGCGAGCCAAGATACCGGTTCGATTACCTTCCCTACCTCGTGGTATAGACTCGAGTTACAAAGTGACTATTGACCGTGCTAAGAACTTATGCCCGTCTTTGATATATTGCCCTTTCTTGTATGGTGATTTTATGAATTGTAATAGGTGAGATGTAAGCGGTTCTGATTGATAAAGTTTGGATTACTATTTGAATTATATGATTCACATGATAGTTTAGTTTGGTCAGTTTAGGGGTCATAGGTTAGATTACGTGATAATTACATGGTTTATCATATTGTTTACATGTTACATTAATTTTGACGATTCGTGGTCGGGAGGACTCGAAGTTACTCCCCACCTGAATTGTGGCTTTCGTGTTTGTATAAAATGCGATTGTGGTCGTTGATGCTTTGTTGGGGTCACGAGGACGAGCTAGTGAGCAAGGAACCTTGGACCTAGTTTGGCTATTCTTTTAGTAAACCTTTTCTACTTTGGTTTTGTATATAATTTGAAGGGACATATGTCTCCCTTTTCTATGTTGGTTTGTATCCTTATATTTCCGCGTCTTTAGTTATGTATGTAAATTAGTTTATCAGCTTTTGCAGGGTTTTGACACTCTTCTGGAGTTGGATTGGTTGTGAATGGTTTAGGAAGAAAAATTTTTTGCTTTTGAAATTGCAGGTTTTTGACTAGTTGAACCATTTACAAACATATCCTACCAGTTTTTCTGTAGAATTTACGTAATTATTTAAGGCTAGATTTAAGGGTGTCACACTGCCACAGACCTACCGCAACCCTCCTCCTTTATCCGGGCTTGGGACCGGCAGCGAATGCCCGAAAACACTCACAGGCGGAGTTGATCGAGGAACCTCCATAATCAATTAAAATTCGCAATGTCGAGAGTTGGGGTTCCTGAACTTTGCTGCCTCGATCGAGTATAACCAGACTCGATCGAGGAAGTGGTGACTCGATCGAGTAGCCCTAGGCTCGATCGAGGACCATTATTTTCTATAATCCCCGCAATTTTCCTTAAGTCGGTTATGTTTTGCTATAAATACCTAAACTCGTATCCTAGGTTAATTACGCTTTATTTTCCGTAGGTTTAGCATAGCTACTCTAAAAACTCTCTAAAATACTTAGGCTCTGTTTGGTAAATGGCATATTGGCCAAATTTCAGCATATTAGGGAAGTTTAGCATGTTTGACTTACGAATATGCTATTTAGAGCGTTTGGTTAATGACATATTGAAATAGCATATTGGGGTCCAATATGCTATTTTGCAATATGCTGCTCCTACTAGCATATTAGGTTAGCGGATTGGAATGGAAAAATATTGTCATATTTACCCCCTTAAAAAATATTACCTTTCCTTTTATATATTTAATAAATAATTTATTCATATCCTTATTTGTCATTTTACAAAGAATTTAAACAATCTGCTAATCTAAAACTGTCAATTACCAAACACCTCTAAAACAATTCTGCTAAATAAATCTGCTAGTCAAATCTGCTAAATCATTATGCTAGTCAAATCTGCTTTCTAAATCTGCTTCTGCTAATCCGCTGTTTACCAAACAGGGCCTTAGTTTAGTTTATTTTTATTGTTCTTATTTCCAGATTAGCTATTTACGGTATTGTTCTAAATCTTTCCTCGTTAATTATTAATTCAGTTCATGCTATTATTTCTTTGTTCTTATTTATTGTCTTTGATTATGTCTTCATCAATTATTGTTGTTATTGTTATCATCATGAGTAGCTAAGTTTATCATTTAGGGTGAAAGGGGATCTACGTTGTTAGAAAAGGGGTTATTATGAATTGATTGTTAAATTGCTCTCTATTGTTGTTCAATTATTGTTCTACTTCTAATTAGTTGATTACTGATCAGAACTGATTAATTAGTATCGCATAAACTAGGATTATCACCGACAGGGTTAAGATTAGTATAAGGCCACGATAATTGAATTAGACCGACTTAATAATAACGATTGCATGTTGAGTTAGATCTAAAAAGACATATTAGAATCGACCGATCTTATGACTTTCAACAATATAAATTGCTCAATCAATGAATTAAATCCTCTCCTTTGATGACTACCTAGTGAACCCGAATCCCTAGACTCTTTAATATTATTGTTATTCATCTTTTATTTACTTTGCAATTAGCTGTTAGAAATCAAATCAAACAAACCCCCCCAATTGGTTACCTTAAGACACTCTAAACATCAACAAACTAGATAATCAACACCTCCTTGTGGATTCGACCATGACTTACCGGCTTACCGCTAGCTATTTTGTTAGTACTAAGTTAGGATTTATTTTGATTAAGGCAAACGACTGAAAATAACCTTATCAAAGGCATCAGCATTTTTGTTTTCAAAAAGTTTTTTTTGTGAAATTTTACACATAAAATTGAAAATATAATTTTACCAAAATTCATAATTTTTCATGATCTACAATTAGAGACCACATCTGATATACTTTAGAGCTTATTTTACTTATATTTTTGTTTATGCCAATAATCTTCTATAAATAAAAATAAAATTTTAAAAAATCTAAACCTTAACATATATCAAAAATATTAATTTTAAACTGCACAAAAATAAATTGCCCAAAAATTCGATTATTTGAATCATTTTTTTTTTATGTTGGTTAAAGCCGGTTAAGGCAGGGCTTGATAAAACAACAAAATCAGGAACCAGGTCTTCTAAATAGATTGAAACGTATATATTAATATTTTAATGCATGAACTAGTCTACGTAGGGCTTCAAGACTAGCTGATAAACATGGTCTAATCTAGAAAGTAGTCTCTTACAAGACAGACTCGTATATTGAGAGTATTGTACAACAACAACAACAACAACAACAACAACAACAACAACAACAACAACAACAACAACAACAACAACAACAACAACAACAACAACAACAACAACAACAACAACAACAACAACAACAACAACAACAACAACAACAACAACAACAACAACAACAACAACAACAACAACAACAACAACAACAACAACAACAACAACAACAACAACAACAACAACAACAACAACAACAACAACAACAACAACAACAACAACAACAACAACAACAACAACAACAACAACAACAACAACAACAACAACAACAACAACAACAACAACAACAACAACAACAACAACAACAACAACAACAACAACAACAACAACAACAACAACAACAACAACAACAACATCAGAGCCTTAATCCCAAAATGATTTGGGGTCGACTGACATGAATCATCCTTTAGAACCGTCCCTGGGTGAACGCACACCTCAAAATGTGAATAGAGAAGGGAAAAATGAAAAACAAAAGGGAGAACGAAAATGTAATACAAAATCAAGGTAAACACATTAATAATTAAACAAAAAAAATAGGAAAAGTGTGCATGGAAATACATTTGGGGTGCTCGACTAGGCATACATGAATTGTAAATACAGAATAATATTTAGTTAATCGATTTTTTTTATTACTATTAGAATATTTTTCCTCCAACATTAGTTTAAGAGCAAATAGTTGGAGGAAAAGGGGATAATTCATATTTTTATACAAATTTAAACTTTATGGCAATCATGAATCTCCTAACCAAATGGTGAGCTATTGTTGGTAAGTTAGTTGGCATTTATATAGATGGTGGCTAAAAAGAAATGTCGTTCGTGACTTTACAAATTACATTAATTAGAGGGGAAAGGCTTTGATCACATTTTGTCTAACAGGGAGTATGTATTTTTGTAATCGATCGAAAACGATTTGAACTGTGTTAAACTCACGCTCATGATTATAGTAAGAATGGTTGCACCAGAAATGCAACCGGACTATAAGTGTCGATACCTTTTTGTTGGTCCCTACTACACCTATACGGGCTGTGTCCACGCTATAATAATACAATATTGTCAGATTTAAGTAAAACCTCACAAATTGACTCTTGGGTTCATTCTCAAAAGATCTCGCACTATTATATTTTGTGGACACTAAAAAGATGTTCCTCCATCTTTACACCACCCATGGACCATGGATTGCGCCCTAACAATCCTCCCCTCAAACCATGGACCACCATCTTAACCCGGACCTTGACTTCCATTGGAGAACTCGATTCTGACACCCTGAAACCCCAATTTCTGACACCATTTATTAGCACCACCAAGTTTGATAACCTCCCCTTAACCAACACACTATGTATCTCACCAGGGGTCCATATGTCTGTAGACACAGAAATTTTATATTTCGGTATCTATTAATAATTTGGTATTTTTGGCACTTAGAGAAAATTATCAAAAATATTGTAATTGTAACACCCCAAGAGTTGAGAGTAAAGTTGTCCACATATGGAAAATATGGAGCTTGTGATATGTTTATAAGAGATTTCACCCACCACTTAGTAACAAGGCCTTGTGCTTTTGGGCTTAAGTGAGGACAAATAATTGGGTCAAAGGTACACATCTCATCTTATTGGGTTGTGTTACGGCGGTGGTGGGTCGGATTGTTATAGTAATAATTGTAACACCCCCATACTTCAAGTGCCTTACTAGGACCACTCAGGTATAAGGATGCTACCATCTCGGTTACCCGAGGCAATGATAATCAAATAGACAATAACGAAACAACATTTAAATAGAAATACTTTAGTGGAAGGTTACAATCCGAAACCAAAACCAAAATACGAAATACATGTTCTCAAACCAACTGTCTACTGAATTAACTGAAATGTTTATTAAACTACTAAGCTACAGCGGAAGACTTCTATCATCAGACGGTGGCACATCCCAGCTATCCCAATAACTCAACTCATACCTGCTCAATAACTGCTCACCATCTCCGAATGGATCACCACAGTTTTTAAAACATTAAACGGGGTCAGTACTAATCTCACAATATATATATAAACCAACAATACGGTAAACATGCAGCTCATACAATCACACACACACACAATCACGCCACTCCCATCAATCTCCGTCACCGATCGTCCACTTTGGACCAGCCACCGCCGATTGGGGACCGCAGCCGTTCCCACCTAAGCCCCGCTCATCATACCGAGCGATAACCCTGTCCTATTAAAGTGCACATCCCCTTCCGTGGCGGGTTCCACGAAGGGCGAAATTAGGGCGTGAAGCCACTCCCGCAAGTGACTTCACTTAGCCGAGAACGCATCTCGAGAATCAGAGACAAACAATCACAATCAACAACCGTCACAATACAATTACGATAATATTCAACAACCACAACACATCAACAACACATTATGAGGCTAATACTGAGTAGGGAAACCCTACCTGGAAAGCAACACAATCAGACGGTCTCACAGCTGATATCAAAAAGCTTCTTCTACAAATCCTCCTCCTAACATACAAACATATAATCACTACCAATCACAAAATACAATAAAAACCCCCAAATCCCAATACTAGGGTTTAACCAACTTTAAGGAAATACTATAAAAATGGTACGTAGATCTTACCCTCGACGCAAGGATCACAACGGTATAAAGAAAGGTGAAATCCGACCTTCCAAACCCCGGGATTTGCCAACAATGCGATTGAAGCGAAGAACGTAGTTTGATTTCTCTTTTCTCAGTAATTAGGTTTTAAAAAGTGTTTAAAGAACAATGACGGAAGTAATATATACTTTAATCGCATTATTAACAAAACCCGAGAAATCATCCCCCGTAAACCGGCTACTCGATCGAGTAGCTAAGGTACTCGATCGAGTGCCCCCTTACTCGATCGAGTATCTACGTTACTCGATCGAGTACCCAACAGGTCAGAAACTATTTTAAACTGCAACTCACCCTTACTCGACAGAGTAAGGCCTAATCGATAGAGTACCCATAGACTCATAAAACCGTAGTTATCATCCGTCGCAATCTTGTCAATCACTATCTCTTCTTGCTCCACGTAATCACGGATCAGGTGAGCCTTCCGAAGTACATGTCTAGATTTGTTGCTAGACTTTGGCTCCTTAGCCTGGAAGATGACACCTCTATTTTCACAATAGATGGTGATCGGGTCATTCGAACTAGGAACTACCGAAAGCCCTTGTAAGAATTGACGCATCCATATCGCTTCCTTTGCTGCCTCCAAAGCGGCATAGTACTCAGATTCAGTAGTAGAATCTGCTACAACACTCTGTTTGGAACTCTTCCAGCTGACCGCAGCACCATTAAGAGTGAAGACGAACCCGGAGTGAGATTTTGAATCATCTCGATCCGTTTGGAAGCTAGCATCTGCGTAACCGGTTGCGCATAGCTTAGTATCGCCTCCATAAGTCAATACCCAATCCTTAGTCCTCCGTAGGTACTTGAGGATATTTTTGACTACTATCCAGTGTGTTTCACCTGGAGTCTTTTGGTACCGACTCGTCATACTCAATGCATATGCCACGTCTGGACGTGTGCATATCATGGCATACATGATCGATCCTATTGCAGATGCATAAGGAGCATGACTCATGCGCTCAATCCCTTTAGGCGTCGTGGGTGACTGAGACTTGCTCAACTGCATCCCAGTCGTCATAGGAAGGTTCCCCTTCTTGGAGTTGGTCATGCTGAACCTCTCAAGAACCTTATCCAAATAAGACTCCTGACTAAGTGATAACGTCCGTCGTGATCTATCTCGGTAGATACGGATTCCCAAAATACGCTGTGCCTCACCCAGATCTTTCATCTGGAAATGGTTCTTCAACCATTCTTTAACCGAAGATAGAAGAGGAATGTCATTCCCAATAAAGAGTATGTCATCGACATACAATATTAAGAACACAATATTGCTCCCACTCGACTTGATATATAAGCATGGTTCTTCGACCGATCGAGTGAAACCATACTCTTTTATCACTTGGTCGAAACGATGATTCCAACTTCGAGAAGCTTGCTTAAGTCCATAAATGGAACGCTTAAGCTTGCATACTTTCTTAGGATGTTTAGGATCTATGAAACCTTCGGGTTGCACCATGTACAACTCTTCCTCCAAATAACCGTTTAAGAAGGCGGTTTTCACATCCATTTGCCAAATCTCATAATCATGAAATGCGGCAATCGCTAAGATTATCCGAATGGAACGTAGCATGACTACAGGTGCAAAAATCTCATCATAATGCAATCCTTGTACTTGAGTGAAACCTTTTGCCACAAGTCGTGCCTTATAGATATCTGGTTACGCGTCTACAGAACGCTTTATTTTGTAAAGCCATTTGCACTGTAGAGGTTTTACCTTATTAGGTAAATTAACTAGATCCCATACGTTATTCTCATACATGGAGTCCATCTCGGATTGCATGGCTTCGAGCCATAGCTTTGAGTCAGAACAGGCCATAGCACCTTTATAGGTTGCGGGTTCATTACTTTTTAGAAGTAAAACGTCAGTCTCCTCGACCATACCAATGTATCTGTCCGGAGGATGAGAGTCTCTACCCGACATCCTAGGTTCCTCAGGAATATTAACCGTATCATCAGTTGGAGGTACAGCTTCCTCCATCTGTTCCTCGGTTGTTGGTTCTGGAATCTCCGACAGCTCTAAGGTTCTATTACTCGACTTGTTCTCGAGAAATTCTTTCTCTAAGAACGTCGCACTAGCCGCAACAAAAACTCGATGTTCGGTTGGCGAATAGAATTAATGACCAAATGTTCCTTTTGGATAATCTATAAAGTATGTCTTGACCGATCGCGGGCCGAGCTTATCCTCGTGTCTCCACTTGACATAAGCCTCGCAGCCCCAAACCCGAATAAAGGACAAGTTAGGCTTGTTTCCTTCCACATTTCATATGGAGTCTTGTCGACTGACTTTAGAAGGACTTCGGTTAAGTATAAGAGCGGTGACAAAAGAGCATAACCCCATAATGAATGAATCGGCACTTCGTGGTGTGACTCATCATGGATCGAACCATATCAAGTATGGTTCGATTTCTCCGTTCGGACACACCATTCAATTGAGGTGTTCCAGGTGGAGTTAACTGCAAAACGATTCCACAGTCTTTTAGGTGTTGATCAAACTCATTTGAAAGATATTCGCCACCACGATCTGAACGGAGTGCTTTAATCTTTCTACCCAGTTGGTTCTGTACCCTATTCTGGTACCTTGAATTTCTAAAGGACTCACTTTTCTGCTTCATTAAGTAGACATATCCGTATCTACTCAAATCGTCCGTGAAAGTGATAAAATATCTATAGCCATCTCTAGCGGTAATTGACATAGGCCCACATACGTCCGTATGTATGAGTCCTAATAGGTCACTAGCGCGCATTCCAACACCTTTGAAGGAAATTCGAGTCATCTTGCCAATGAGACATGATTCACACGTGCCATATGCAGAAAATACGAATGAGGGAATAGTCTCATTATCGACGAGTTTCTTTACGCGTTTCTCATTTATGTGTCCCATTCGACAATGCCATAGATAGGTTTGATCTTTGTCACCAACCTTTAATTTCTTATTATTCATGTGTAATATTTCCGTGGTTTGATCTAAGATATAAATTCCATTCATGGAAACTGCTTTGCCATAAATCATTTCATTAAAAGAGAAAATACAACTATTATCTTTTATTGAAAATGCAAAACCGTCTTTAGCTAGTACGGAAACAGAAATAATGTTCTTAGATAAACTGGGTACATAGTAACAGTTATTTAAAGATAACTCAAAACCACTAGGAAGTTGGATTACATATGTTCCCTTCGAGGCAGCAGCTACTCGTGCTCCATTTCCGACTCGCAGGTCCACATCACCTTTTTCGAGAGGTATGATGTTCTTTAGGCCCTGCAAATGATTACACAGATGAGAACCACAACCAGTATCTAGTACCCAAGTTCCGAAACTTGCATGGTTAATCTCAATCATATGAATATAAGATGACATACCAACAGGAACGACGCGGCCTGCCTTGATGTCCTCACGGTAGACGGGACAGTTCCTCTTCCAATGTCCAGTCTTGTGACAATGGTGGCACTCTATGTCACCGCCCTTGCTCTTTGTCTTACCCTGTGAGCCACTAGTCTCACTAGGCGCACTCTTACCATTTCCTGGCTTCTTAAACTTTGGCTTACCTATAGCTAGGTCGCCATGAGCCTTGACCTTACCTTTACTCTTGTTGTGAATCGTGAGAACATCCTGCTTCATGCTCCTACTCAATTTCATACCCTTCTCGGTCTGTACGAGAAGGGAGTGTAGCTCATGAGGACTCTTTTTCAAGTCATTCATGTAGTAGTTCGCCCTGAAAAGGGCAAAACCATCGTGAAGAGAATGAAGCATTCGGTCAATGACAATGCTCTCACTGATTCTACAATTCAGCGACTCCAATTTCTCGACATTCTCAATCATGTGAAGAATGTGTGGGCTAACCGGTTGGCCCTTCTGGAGTTTTGCATCAAAGAAGCGACAGGTATGTTCATATGTAACGATTCTCGGTGCCTTTGAGAACTCGTTAGTGAGCGTGGTGAAAATCTTGTTTGCACCTTGGGCAATGAAGCGTCTCTGCAAATTGGTTTCCATTGCAAAGATGAGTACGTTCTTTATCGCACCCGCTTCCATAATGAAATCACTATAAGCGAGTGACTCGTTGATTCCTGCATTTGGGCCTGGGTTGACCGGTATTGGCTCAGTTAAATACCTGAGCTTACCGTTTGTGGCGACATTCCGTAGTGCCGCCTCCCGATCCGCAAAATTGGACCCATCATTCTTCAGTCGAGTGGACTGATTCATTTGGTCCATGAACATTTTAAGCCAGGACGAACGATCTAGTATGGCACTAGGCATTGGGATTGCGTTATTTCCAGCCATTTGTTGTAACAGTATTATTGATAATAAGCGTGTCTACAATGCGAAAGAAGAATAAAATAATAAGCATGCATCGTTTTTATTTTAAGTCTAATGAACTAATGTCATAACGCGAAGACTCAAAAACATTTATACAATTGACCTCCCTCAAGAATTATATAAATGACCCCAAGACTCAATTCTCTGTAAATTGATAAGCTAACTTTGTTAACTAATTCTACCGTTAGAATTCTGGTCGATAAATTTCTGTAAATTCTATCTTTAGTCCATCATAATCACGAGAAACTCTTCGGACTATGATGTTGAGGTAAACTAAGTCAACACAACTACTTACCCAACGTAGAAGGGGTCATATTAGGCCTACCGACGAAGAAGGGACTCATAGATGTTTGCCCTTATAAAGACTAATCTCAATTTCCGTTTTAGAGGAAGATCCCATCAACTATTTTTAATTCATTTTAAGTGAACTATAATCTAGCATGCGAGAATGATTTAAACTAAAGTGATGGCTTATAGACTGTGATATCTGCATGTCCATGAAAACTAACATCCAACTATATGAGTCAATTTACATGCATTTTAGTAGTAGGTGGTTTGGTTTTAGGCGGAATATGATGCAATTACTAGCATGTGAATGAAAAGCAATAAAATGGAAAACGTAAAAAAACAGTAAAAGTCCTAGTGTGGCCTATCCTATCAAAATGAACAATAAATACAAGTTTGGAATCCATCCTTGACCCGAGAAGCTTGTCTTGATGTTCCATCTTGATCCATGTAGCGGGAGTGAGCTTGAATCTTCATCTTTAATCTTCTTTGAAATTACAATAAATAAAATTACATAATTGACCTATTAATTACATTCTAATTTCAAAACCCAAAACTAAAATAAGGAGATTCGAGATCTCATAATTACATAAGAAATCATGTTTCCTTCATTACGAAAACATAATTTGACTAAGGCCACACTAAGTATTACAAAATACAACCGATTGCAAAAATAAATACGTAAATAAAATTCATTCATTCGATTCATTCAACAAAAATAAAAGCATCAACTAAAATAAATTAAACATACATAATACAATACATTAATTATGTTGATTAATTTATCCAAACCACATATTTAAATTAAATTAAGTGACAATTCCGCAATTTAATCACATTAATTTCATCCTCAATCCATATTAAACTTGTAATATGAATTCTATCCGTCAAAATTTTAAACCGCTTTAAAATAACTCGGTATCTTTAAATTGTGAACCGATTCACAATAACTAATTGGCCAAAATAAAAAAAAATAAAATCCAATTAAAATTGGTTCGGCTGAAAAATAAACATTTTTTTTTTTTTTTTAACAGCTACTTCACGGCTGATCATAAAAAAAAACAACCCCTTCCCTTTTTTTTTAATTCGGCAATTAAGAAAAAAAAAAATTTCCATAATTTTTTTTTCCGGAAAAAAACTTTCCTCCTTTTTTTTTTTTTTTTTTTTTTTTTCTGAATCGGTAATAGAGAAAAAAAACCTAAAAACGTTTTTTTTTCACGGCATACCTTAAAAAAAGAGCCGTCAAAATAATTTTCCTTTTGCGGCAAAAAGCCCTAATACAAAATTGATGAAGAACAAAGTTTATAGTTGCTAATAGAACATGGTTTAGCAAATGAATTAACAATCATGATTAATCTTATATGCTAAAACTATATAGCAAAAACAAGTTCTTGTATCAATGACATGATGATACTATATCTATTCTAACTTAATCTGCATTAAATCAAAATTTCCCAATACTTCATATGATAATTTTAACCGATTAAAACAAGATATGATCAAAAGAAATTGAATATAAATCATCAAACAAAAGGAAAAACGAAATAAAAAAAAAAGGCCGAAATAAAAAAAAAAAGTCTCGGCTAAAAAAAATTTCAACCGAAAAAAAAAAACGAAACCCTAATTTATATTCTCGAAAATTAGGTTATAGTTTACATACAAAATTTATGAAAATCATCAAAATTAAAATCGTAGCCTAAAGCTCTGATACCACTTGTGGGAAATAAATCTGTATACTTCCCTTAAACTAGAAGGATTATAACGATTTAATAAAGATGATCTAAGGTCATAAAATAAAATACATAAACATAAGTAAAAAGATTTAGAATTAACCTTCGGTCCTAAGAACAATATCAAAATTGATATTCGCCTATTAGTTGCAGCCAAGACGATCTGAGATATGCCCTTTGATTATGCTAGAAATCAATCTAAAATTTTCTGTAAAATTTAATTGTCTTTGTGTTCTTGTGATGAGAAAGAGGAGGCTAGGTCAAGAAAAAGCATTGGGGTAGAAATAATTCTCTACCTTTCTTTTTATACAATAAGGAGTATTTTTCTCCTTATTTTGGTCTTTCCAAAAATATATAAAGTGTGTTAAATTGTCATCTAGTGAGGATCGAACCCATGACCTCTTGGCTTGTGTACCCTCACTATTACCACTATGACACATTCAGCTTGTTGATATTAAATACAACTGATTATATTTAACTACGAATTAACAGATTAATTCGTCCAAACTAACCTTATATATATTTAATTTAAATATAACTTATTATATTTAATTTACGAATTGACAGTTAATTCGTCTCAACTTAATATTATTTAATTTTCATTAAATAATTATCTCATCAACACATTGACTAACTTTTTAGTCATTTTGGGCATCAATGTAATTATATTTCTATAACCACATTTCTCAAACACGTCCTATAGGTGTGACCTTTAGGGACCAGTTGATCACCGCTTATCGTATGATAATAACGTCAAACTTTCTAGCAAGCCAACCGTTATTAGGTAAACGTTAATCAACTGATTAAATATACGAAGTATACCCTTGTGAACCTGTAAGAGATTTACAAATGTTATCACACTAATTTGTGAAGGACACCAGCTCCAAAATAACATACAAACATATAATCACTACCAATCACAAAATACAATAAAAACCCCCAAATCTCAATACTAGGGTTTAACCAACTTTAAGGAAATACTATAAAAATGGTACGTAGATCTTACCCTCGACGCAAGGATCACAACGGTATAAAGAAAGGTGAAATCCGACCTTCCAAACTCCGGGATTTGCCAACAATGCGATTGAAGCGAAGAACGTAGTTTGATTTCTCTTTTCTCAGTAATTAGGTTTTAAAAAGTGTTTAAAGAACAATGACGGAAGTAATATATACTTTAATCGCATTATTAACAAAACCCGAGAAATCATCCCCCGTAAACCGGCTACTCGATCGAGTAGCTAAGGTACTCGATCGAGTGCCCCCTTACTCGATCGAGTATCTACGTTACTCGATCGAGTACCCAACAGGTCAGAAACTATTTTAAACTGCAACTCACCCTTACTCGACAGAGTAAGGCCTACTCGATAGAGTACCCAGAGACTCATAAAACCGTAGTATTACAATAATATCTTAGAATATTCTAGAAGATGCTACCTTGCCCTCCAAGCTACTTTACTATAAATATAGATCTCGTCTTTAGGGTTTAGGAGAGCGGATGGATTAAATCAAAGGACTCATCATCTTACTATAAAATTGTACTTAAATGGATTAAGTCACAAAATGACCTCATCATCTCCCTACTCGATTAAGTCGACAAGACCCCCGTAGTACTATCAAGACCCCAAACCGTACCCTAGAGATGAAATCAAGAGATCTACGAAAATTGTAACCCTTAATCTTTCAATTATAAAATAAAAAGTTTCCGTATTATTTTTGTGCCTCTCTAATCATTATTGCAGGTATTAAATTTTTATGGTTTATAATGTCCCTTCTTGCATATGGGACTAATGCTACACATGCGTATCAAACTCCGATGCCTCTAGTATACCATGGATTGGCTCTGTATCCACTGCCTCAATGCGTCACACAAGACCTCCCTTTGACTACTTTTGTTGCCTCCGTTAAACCTCGGCCCACCTCGTCGGGTCACTGATAGTCTTCTATTGGACGGTCTATCTCATCGACGTGAGATTCACGTCGCCTTTCACGAACATATTAGCTCTCCCTCGAGCTTACTAGTTTCACGCCTTATAGTGTACGTCACCTTCAGTCTTGGGTTTGATGCTTCTTTTTGTGCCTAGCCCAAGTCGATCCTTAGGCTCTGATACCACTTGTTGTGGGAAAGTGTCGATACCTTTTTGTTGGCCCCTGCTCCACTTCTGTCCACATTCCATAATAGCATAATATTGTCTGTTTCGGACCAAGTTCTCACGGATTTACTATTAAATTCTGGAAAGACCTTCGGCCATTATATTTTGTGGACACTTGTTAAAATAATGTTCTCCCATCTTTATATTATCGATACATGACATGGATTTACACCTAACAAACACAATCTTCATTAATACTATTCCTTCTGTCACGGTCATTTGTTTGTCTATTTTATTTTAGGGTGTCTCAGTCAATTTTTTGTCTTTCTGTTATAGGAATGTCTTTGATGAACAATGTGATACTCCACTCAAATTAGTCTATTTATCATCTAATAATTTACACACTCCTTTTCCGTAGTCTTTGGGACAAAATTAAAGGCAACAAAATAACTAGAACGAAAGGAGTAATTTATTTTCAAACAAATCAAACTCGAAAACCCTAATGTGTCAAAAACCCTAATTTACATTACACAAATTCTCACTTTAGACAGACTCTATCCGTCTAAAGTTGTAGATAGATAGTGTCCCTCTCACAAAATGAGAGTGGATAGTGTAAGTGGGTGGGAAATGGATACCCTCACTTGCCCTCACACTTGCATTTTGTGAGAGAGTAACTATCCATCTACAGCTTTAGACGGATAGTCTCCATCTACAATAAGACAGATTGTTTACATTAACCCTACACCAACCAATGTAAACACTCAAACCCATCCAAGCCTCCAAGGTATCAAAACATGTATACTCTCATTATTCTATCTAATGTCCATATCAAATGATATTATACATTTTTAATGTGTATTTACAATATTTATGTTATTTCGACACTTTATATGAGCTCGTATATCCGTGTTCGACATTCTTAGCACTTGGATATTAGCATAACACTCCAATACTTCATTTCAGACCAAAAATTTAACAAGTTTTTATAAAACAGCTGGATTTGACACTTAGATATATACCCGTGTTCGATCCTTTGAACCAAGTATGAGTAACATAAAAAAAATGACTACTATTATCTCATTCAGTCCGTCTCATTGAAGACGGTCACTATCCGTCACAAGCTGAAGACGGATAGTAGCCCTCTCACAAAATGCAAGTGGGAGGCAAGTGGAAATATCCATTTCCCCCCTGCACTATCCATTCGTTTTGTGAGAGGGACATTATCCGTCTTCAGCTTGTGACGGATAATGTCCGTCTTCAATGAGAATTTGTGTATCTCATTATGTCACACCGATCAAATTCAAATAAATAAGCAACATATAAAATGAATACAACTCAGATTATGAAAAGAAAGGAAGACGTTAAAAGGTGTAAACCCTTTTTGTGCGGCTACTACTCTGCCGCGACCAAATATTAAACAATAATGGCCGACATATCTTAGTTAGGTACTCCGTATTCTACTTACCATCCGATCCTTATGTGTGCATTGTTCCACTCCACAAGTAAAGGAGTTGTGTATGATCAAATCGTTTCATGTCAACTCAACTCCGTATATGTTATTTTATACACGTACATTAATACACGTTTTCTTTTACTCATATCTATAGCTATATATTATTAAAAGTTATAAAAAATTTGATATTAATAACGTACTTGATAAGACGATTTTTAAAAGCTCTCACATAACTATCTTTTAAGTTATAAATTAAAAGTTATAATGAAGATTCTCCTCATCTATAAACAGTGCCCAAAAAGCAAACGTATATAATTTATTGGAACAGAGGAAGTATATATAAAGTAGAGTCTATGACGGATTTTGGAGTGAATGATGATAACGATGATTGAGGTTTGAAATATTGACTTTGTGCATCAATATAAAATCACCGGGGTTTGCCTACTCATGTATAACTAAGATTTTCCATTACAAAGGTGCTTAAATACGAGTCTAGTTTTCTGAGTAATTGATTGTAGATGAGTTTTACGTACATATTTGAACATTGGCTTATAAAAAAACGGTAACATGCTTTTATCATGCTTAGAGAAATAATGGTTTTATTTTTTTCTTAATTGACTCTTTAATATGTCCCCATTTGACATATGATAGAAAAACCTTTTTTATATAAGCTAGTTTTACACAAACGTTAATGTAAAACCCCAACTTAATTGTATTAAACATATCCCTAAAGTAACTACGTACCTACAATAAGTTATTTGTTGGTTTTACATGTAAAACGGTTTTACATGAGACTCTCTCTATGAACACCTCTGTCTAACTGAGTAAAGCGTATATAAAACATTGTTATTTAACCAAATAAGCGACCTCAATGAAATGCTACCTAGCTAGGTTAACATTTGAGAAATAAGGTACATGAAACATTGTTATTGTTTTTACCCATTCAATTTATAACTAGTGTAGATCCTGTACAAAAGCACGGTTTTTTAGATCGTTTTGAATAGAGAATTTAACAATTAAGTTGACTATAAAAATAAGTTTTAATGTGTAATAATAAGAGATAGAAGAGATAAAATTAGACATTTTTAGCTGAATGAAATTCACACTTCAACTAAACCTTTTTAATAAAAATGTTATTTATTACAAACAAGATTGTCAGTTTAATATAAATAACACATGATTCTTTTTCTATCTATAGAGTTTTTTTTTGTTTTTTTTTTCTATCTATAGAGTAAAGTGTATAACTATTATTGTAATTTTTGTTAAAACATAGACTAATTTAATAATGTGAGTAAAATTTATGTGTAGTTTATCACAAATTGGTTTATCACAAATTGTTCTATAAGACTCTCTTATAGCATAAGACCAGCCCATAATCCAAAAGCTCAAACAATTAACTTATAACTCACCTTTTTAATCAAATAACCAAAAGCCAAAAAAAATTAGTTAACAAACTTGTAAAAAAATTATTTTATTTTAATAACCTAGAGTTTTGTATTAATAACTTGTATATTTAAATATGTTAGTTTTTATCATAAAATGTCGTGTTGTTAAAATAAAATTAAATATAAATTAAATTAAGCGTTAGTTTTGGGCTTTTTTTTTCTTTTGGACCTGTCCTATAGTATAAGACGGTCCTATATGAGAGTTGCTGATAGTTTATATATAAGATGGGCTAGTGGAAAAAAGTAGGGATAATGAAACACCAATTAGTAGCCCACTATTTAGTTATAGTTTAGGATTTAGAAAGGACTAAAGGAGCCCAATTATAAGTAATGGGGATA
Source organism: Silene latifolia (assembly GCF_048544455.1). NCBI lineage: Eukaryota > Viridiplantae > Streptophyta > Magnoliopsida > Caryophyllales > Caryophyllaceae > Silene > Silene latifolia. Next base: position 86,088,495 of record NC_133530.1, on the reverse strand, counting down.
TTTGAAAATTGTTATATTCTTTGACGTTATTTTACCAAAAATCAGTTATCTTTTCAGCTAGTTTGCCAAATATTTTTTTATATAATTAATTAATATATCAGCTTATAATTTCCAGCTAGCTCATCAGGTTTAATTTCAGTTAGTTTTTTAGCTTCTCGAACTGCCTATTTAGCTTCTCGAACATTGCAAAAGGGTTAATAATAAATTATTTTCAATAATAATTTTGTGAAAAAACCTGGATGAGGAGGACATGAGGTGATTGTAGATGAGCATGTTTGGTGAGTTTAGAGTACTCAGTTTAGGAACGGGTTTGCTAAAGATCGCCCCTAGTTTTACTCATCTCGCCCCTAAATATTACCTTTTTGCCCTTGTGTAATTAAAACCCATTTACCTTCCTTTTTACTCAGTTTCGATTTTAAATTTAAATTTTAAAAAAAAAACGCTTCATAAATTAACAAAAACAAAACCGTCTTAAAATCATACGGAGTATGAAATAGGGATTTAAATTGGACAAAATTTGACGAATAAAGAAACAAAAAACTTCAAACGATCATAACTTTGTGCTCAGGTGTCCGATTTTGACGAATTTTTTTTCAAATCACTTAACTCGACGAGACGAACGCAATGCAAAAAAAAAAAAAAAAAGAGAAATGGTCCATTCGTGTAAAAAACACGAATTGACCTAGGCCGATTCATGTGGTTTACACGAACCAGCCCGGGCCAATTCGTGTAATTCACATGAACTAGCCTAGGCCCATTCGTGTGATTTACATGAACTGGCCCAGGCTGGTTCATGTAAACCACATGAACCGGCCTAGGCCAGTTCGTGTTTTTCACACGAATGGGCCCACTTTCCAATTTTTTTTTTTTTTTTTTTTTTTACCATTGCGTTCGTCTCGTCGAGTTAAGTGATTTGAAAAAAAAATTCGTCAAAATCAGACACCCGAGTACAAAGTTATGACTGTTTGAAGTTTTTACGTTTTTAATCGTCAATTTTGTTTCGAATTTAATCGTGCTTGATTATTAATTATCGTAAAATGGGTCACCGTCATTCATATTTTGAATTACCGACAAAAAATAGTTTTGAGAATGTTTTAGAGTAAAGGGCAAAATTGGAAAGTAAAATGAATAATAGGGGCGAGATGAGTAATATAGGGGCGTAACGAATCTGATGTATAGTGATTAAGTGAATAGTGTGTCGGCGCTACTGTCATGTTCTTTGCAACCTGGCCACTGCCGCTATTTCTTTTGTCACCATACGGAGTATATAATTTTAGAATTGGTCTCTCTTGTGACGGGTTATCATTTGTGGCGGATAATTTGTGAGTAAAAATGGTAATAAAATGGGTTAGTGGAGAAAGGGGACCACATGAGCAGTGTTGCAGAGAGAGAAAAAGTGGGTACTTTGTGAGGTAAAATGGTATCCGTCACTCCAAAGTGACGGATATTGCATGTCACAAATGAGAATTTGTGATAATTTTATTTCAAAAATATGTTGAATATGTCTTTTACTCAATTATTAAGTAAAAACTACCACATTAGTGTCTTCATTACGGAATGTCTTAAAAAATAGGATAATGTATTATGTTGATTAGTACTAAGTTAAATGAATTAGTCTCGGCTGCGGGTTCCCTCGTTACCAAAAAAAAAAAAAAAAGTTAAATGACTTAGTCTCGGGATATAACTATATAAGACAATTTATGTTTACTTTTATTCTTGTATTATGAAAACTATTCGATCACTAAATGAATCGACAATCGTAGTCAGTGGCCAAACTACCTCAAATTCTTACAAGAAATGAGCTTAATCGGTGTGCTAACAACTACGGAGTAGTAATCAATAGCGCAAGAAACTTATACGGAGTATGATGTAAATGTGTAAATTTTTATTTACTTTGAAATATAAAACCTACTAATCTTTACTTATAATTCTTAAGTTTTACATTACAACCCTACTCCCAAACTTTCTTGGCTACACCATATATAGCCCTAATGTTCCTATCATATCAATGGTGTTGACCAAGAGTATTTCGTATTGACCGTAAGACAATTCCCTTCAGATACTAATTAAGGCATTTTGATGGGTAAATATCTTTTAAATTTGATTTTTTTTTTCATTTGTAAAAGTCAATAAGGGGTTGTTTGGTTGTCTTCCAAATTTATAGGAATTGGAAAATCATGGGAAGTAGCTAAATGAATGTGTGTTTGGTTGCCCAATTCATGATAATTAGAACTTCCTATAGAACTCTAATTTCTACATAATGTAGGAAGTCACTTACCTAGCCTCCCTAAGTAAGTGGGAGTTCCCACATGAATTCAATTTCCCACATCCAACCAAACAAGATTTCTACAATTCACATGATTTTCAACTTCACATGAATTTAATCTTACCGGGAATTCTATCTTCCCATGGTGAACCAAACGACTCTTAATTATACTCTTAATCATTTATTTAAAAGATAAAAGTCCTTATTATTTGCACTAACCAACTTTTATTTTATGTACGAGATTGATGGGGACGGAAAGGTTCTCACCCGTCGTCCTACGGCTGAAGCACGTGATCGCCGACTGTCCCCTAACGAAGTCATGGAAAAAGACGAAGGCGCTTTGGATCGGAGACGGCTCGGGCACGGGTTCTCGGCAACGTCCGAGAAGATCAAAGAAGGCGCGCGTCCAAGTCGGCGGTCAGATCAATGGCAACTCCCTCTCCGACCCCAGTGGTCGAAAAGGATCGTGTGGAGGTGATCAACATTTCTGAGGGGGAGGTGACCGTCGCTAAGGTCGCTTCTCCGAAGAAGAGGAAAGACCCACCGTCTGCTTCCACCGTTGCCGCGGAGGAGCCTGCCCCCACCAGCCCTCCAACTAAGAGGGTTCGAACTGGTACGGATTTAACTTGTGGTTGGATTTGGCGGCTCGTTGGGCATTCCCGATGTGAGGCTTTCGACGTGTCAATGCACGGTGACATGGATGCTCTCGTAATTTTTGCGTTCCATCGCGGCGGCTGCCGTTCTCACCGAACGGCAAGTAGGGAAGCAGCCTGAGAAGGCGATTGAGAAGGCGGGTGACCAGAACGTCGTCGTGGACTCCTCACCCCAGAAGTTTACTCCCGCCGAGCTCGTGGCGGAGGGCGAGAGAATATATAAGAAGCTGGGGAGATGGAGTCGTCTAGCCGCCTCCTTCATCATGGAGCAAGAAAAGGCCACGGCCGAATCTGGGCCGCGATTACAAGGCTCAAGCTTGATCTCTGCCGCGAGGGGGAAGCCGGGAAGGCTAAGCGGATCTTCTTCTTTGCAAAGGCGGCGTGAGAGGAAGCCGAGAAGCGCCGAGGGCCGAGAGGGCCAAAGTTGAGGAGGGATGGCGCCACGGCCAAGATGATGGAGGAGCGAGATAGGTATAAAGGTGCCTACGATCTTTGTGGTTGCCAAGAGGGACGAGTGGGAGGATCGGTTCCGAAGCGGCGGAGGTGCTCAGGGACACGCAGGCTATCCTTGCTCAGAAAGAGAAGGATATTGAGATGCTTCAGGATGATCTCCTCCCTAAAATGTGCGTCCAGTTTCGGGACCAGGCCGAGAAGGCGACAAGGGAGGCGATAAGAAGACTCGTCCCCGAGGGCTCTTTCCCGTGGGATAAATTTGATACACTTTTGGACGAAATGGCTGATGCTGAGGAGGCAGCGGCTACTGAGAAGGCTAAGGCAGCGAAAGTGAAGGTGGGTGAGAGCCTGAAGCCGCTTGAAGATGCTCAGCCTTCCACAAAGCCGGCCACCGATGATGCTGTCGCTACAGAAGGAGGGGAGCATCGGGCATAGGGAGACGGGCGGTCGTCACCGGACTCACCCGGCGTCTCGGATAGTTTTAGCTGTTCGGGGGCCAATTATTGAGCCTTCTCTCCCTGCCATCCTTTTGGCGCTTCCAATTCCAAGTCTGTACCCTTTTGTAATTCTGTTTCCTTGCTTTTTGTAAAGCTCTGGTAGGTAGAGTTTAGGCAATCCTTATGGGGACGGCCGTCGTTTGTACTCTCCTTGCAATCGTTTTTAATAAAGTTTATCTATTTGGTCCTCGGCTTGGCCGGGACTCGATCACGATCCTTTGCTTGTCTTCTTGTGTCATCAACTAAGTGTCTTCGTTTTTACATTCGTGAATCGTGTAGGCATATTGACCGCTAGATTGGCGTCTCAATGCCACGAGTATACGTCTCTATTTAGCGTATCGGCCGACGTGTTCCCCGTCGCTCTCGGTTTTGGTCGAGGTAATCGGGGTTGCGGCCGATAGCGGCATCAGAATCTGTGTAGGCATATTGACCGCTAGATTGGCGTCTCAATTGCCCTGAGTATACGTCTCTATTTAGCGTATCGGCCGACGTGTTCCCCGTCGCTCTCGGTTTTGGTCGAGGTAATCGGGGTTGCGGCCGATAGCGACAGAATCGTGTAGGCATATTGACCGCTAGATTGGCGTCTCGGTGCCCGAGTATACGTCTCTATTTAGCGTATCGGCCGACGTGTTCCCCGTCGCTCTCGGTTTTAGCGAGAGGTAATCGGGGTTGCGGCCGATAGCGACAGAATGTGTAGGCATATTGACCGCTAGATTGGCGTCTCAATTGCACTGAGTATACGTCTCTTTTTAGCGTATCGGCCGACGTGTTCTCCGTCGCTCTCGGTTTTGGCCGAGGTAATCGGGGTTGCGGCCGATAGCGACAGAATCTGTGTAGGCATATTGACCGCTAGATTGGCGTCTCAATTGCCCTGAGTATACGTCTCTATTTAGCGTATCGGCCGACGTGTTCCCCGTCGCTCTCGGTTTTGGCCGAGGTAATCGGGGTTGCGGCTTCGATAACGATTCTTCCCTTCGAGTTTCCGTCTAATGGCAAATCGTGGAGGGGACAGACACTTTGGTGGAGAACTTGGGTGATTCATTTGCTTGTCATGATCGTGCGTTGGGGTGTCCACAATGTGTTTGGACACCTCCGCCGCTATACAAAGTATTTTCTCAAGTTATCGGTGTTCCAATGGCTCGGGGGCACACCTCCCATGTCTCTGTCACCGGTATGTACCGGCCTCATCTCTTCTACCACTTTGTAGGGGCCCTCCCGATTGGCGTCGGTTTGCCATGAATATTTCCTTTGTTGGTGGCAGCCGACTTCCTTAGGACTAGGTCTCCTATTGTTAAGTCCCTTTTGTGGACCCTTCGGTTGTAGGCTCTCTTCATCCGGTTCTGATATACGGCCAAGTTAAGGCGTGCCGTGTCTCGGCTCTCTTCGACAAGGTCTAGGGAAGCTCTTAGGCCCTCCTCGTTTTCAACTGGGTCAAAGGTGGCCGTTCTGAATGTCGGCACCGTCGCTTCGATCGGCAAGACCGCTTCGGAGCCGTAGACTAGATGGAAGGGGGTGTATCCCGTTGCTTCTTTCTCTGTGGTTCGAAGGGACCACGGGACGCCGGGTAGCTCATCGGCCCACCTTCCCTTAAGGTCTTCAACCGTCTTCTTTAAACCGTTGAGGATGGTTTTGTTGGCTGCCTCCGCCTGCCCATTACTCTGTGGGTGGCAGACGGAGGAATACGCAAACTTGATGCCGAGCTCTTCTAACCAGTACATTATCAGGTCGCTCCAAAACTCTCGGCCGTGGTCGAATACCATAACTTGAGGTAATCCGAAGCGGGTTATAACGTTTTCCCATTACCTTTCGACGGCAGTTTGTGGTTTTTCTTTGCATGCGCTACGGCCTCGACCCATTTGGTGAATTAGTCAACGGCGACGATTAAGAACTTCCTACCCCCGGAGGCCGTTGGGAATGGCCCTAGCATGTCCATCCCCCATTGCGCGAAGGGAAGGGGACTGAGCACCGGTTGTAGGTCTCTGGAGGGGGCGTGTATCACCGGGGCATGCATCTGACAGTTCGTGCACTTCTTGGTCTTCGTTCGGAATCTTGAAGCATGGTGGGGAAGTAGCCGGCTCGGAGAGCTTTGTGGGCTAGTGTTCTTGCCCCATGTGATGTCCACAGATGCCTTCGTGGATTTTCGTCGATGCTCGATTCTGCGTCGGCCGGACCGACACACTTCAAGAGTGGTCTTATTACGGATCTTCTGTACAGTTCCCCTTCGAACAACAGGTACCTGGCGGCGATCCTTTTTATTTTGGCCGAGGGATTGCGGCCCTCTGGCAACTCACCTGTAAGCTTGTATCTCATTATCGGAGTCATCCACGTTGTCTCGGTCTCTATGTTGCCCACCATGCCGACGGTCTCGGTGATGCTTTTTGCGTTCTCGATGTCTACCGGCACGGTTGGTGACATTCTTGATGGTTGGTGGCCGGTTTGGAGAGAGCGTCGGCCGGTTGTTCTCGGATGCGGGAACGCACTTTGGATTTGGAAGGATTTCAATTTTGCTACGTCGGTTTTCACCCTCTCTAGGTACCTTACCATTCCGTCGTCCCGAGCCTCATACTCCCCTCTGATTTGGTTAGTAACCAATAGTGAGTCTGTCTTCAACACAATGTGTTCTGCTCCGGCAGCCCTAGCTAGCTCGACTCCAGTTATCACCGCCTCGTATTCGGACTCATTGTTCGAGGCCGAGAAGGTGAATTTCAAGGCGTACTCAAACTCGTCCCCGTTTGGGTTGATGATAAGGATGCGGCTCTGAGCTATTCGTCGTGGAGGAGCCGTCGGTGTAGACCTCCCATATGCCCGGGTTTGGCTCTTCCTGATACGTGCATTCGGCCAGGAAATCTGCAAGCGCTTGCCCCTTTATCGAAGGCCTTGGTTTGTACTGAATGCCGAAACCAGAGAGCTCCACTGCCCATTTGATGAGCCTGCCGGATTGTTCGAATTTTTCCAAGGATTTCTCCAATGGTTGATCGGTTAGGACCGTCACGGGGTGTGCGTCGAAGTAGGGTTTTAACTTCCTTGTGGCGACGACGACGGCGAAGGCTGCTTTTTCGATTAGTGGGTAATTTCTTTCGGCGGGCAACAGTGTATGGCTGACGAAGTAGATTGGGTGTTGCTGTTTGTCTTCTTCCCTGATGATCACGGCACTGACCGTGGCCGAGGTTACCGCTATGTATAGGTATAGCGTCTCCCCCAATATCGGCCTGGACAGAGTTGGGAGAGTCTGAAGATGAGCTTTCAGTTGTTTGAAAGCCGTGCTCTGTTCCTCCCCCCAGCTGAAGTCTTTATTTCCTTTCAGCACTTTGAAGAATGGCGTGCTTTTGTCGGCTGACCGAGAGATGAAACGGGCGAGAGCCGCCATTCTTCCGGTCAGCATCATAACCTCTTTCCGATTCCTTGGTTCCGGCAGGTCTAGGATTGCTTGGACTTTGTCTGGATTGGCATCTATGCCTCTGGCGCTGACAAGTACTCCTAGAAATTTTCCTGCCCGGACACCGAAGTTGCATTTCATTGGGTTGAGCTTCATCTTGTATTTCCTTAGTGAACAAAATGTCTCGTGTAAATCGGCCAGATGCTCGCTGTCGGACTTGCTTTTTACAATAGCATCGTCGACGTATGCCTCAATGTTTCGCCCTTTTTGATTTTGAAACACTTTGTCTACCAGCCTCGTGTACGTTGCTCCGGCGTTCTTCAAACCAAACGGCATCATTTTGTACATGTATGTGCCGTTGGCGGTGATAAATGCGCATTTAGGCATGTCTTCCTCGGCCATAAACACTTGGTGATACCCTGAGAAGGCGTCCAGCAGGCTCAGCATGGTGTAGCCTGCCGTGGCGTCGATTAAGCTATCTATCCGAGGCAAGGGATAACAATCTTTGGGGCATGCTTTATTAAGGTTGGTAAAGTCTACACACATTCTCCATGCCCCCGATGATTTCTTCACCATTACAACATTGGCTAGCCACTCAGGATAAGTACAAGGCATGATGAAACCTGCCGCTAGTAATTTATCTACTTCGGCTTTGATGGCCTCGTCCTTCTCAACCGAGGAGTTCCTCATTTCTCCGCTTGATCGGGCGGGCGGTGGGTAGCACGTTCGGCTTGTGAACAATCACCTCCCGATTCACGCCGGCATCTCGGCCGAGTATGCGAAAACGTCTTTGTTCTTTCTCGGCGGAGTCCGGAGGTCGGCTCGAATTCGGGTTCCAGGTTGACACCGACGGTTACGGTGCGGCCGGATCGATCTCTACCTCCTCGGTCTCGCTCCTTCGATCATGCCGATGGTCCCGGTCTGTTCCGGATGCGGGGTGTCTTGTATCCAGGAACGATTCTAGTTCAAGCGACAACTCTCACCCTTACTAGATACCTTATTGTCTTGTAGTCCTGGGCTTCGCACTCTCCTCTAACCTGGTTGGTCACGAGGAGCGAATCTGTCTTTACCATGATACGTTACGCCGGCGGCTTTAGCTAGCTCAATTCCGGTTATCACCGCCTCGTACTTGGATTCCTTGGGGGTCACCGAGGTAAGCTTCAAGGCGTGCTCGGATACGTCCCGTTTGGGTGATGATAACCATGTCGGCCTTCGAGCCATATGTCGCGGAGAGGCCGTTAGCGTGAACCTCCCACAAACCGGGATCTTCCTCTTTTTTCGAGATGAGCTTATGTGCCTCCCCCCGGTCCGAGACATACATCAATGTCGGGCCGGATGGATATTCTGGCGTCGATCTCGCTCAAAGTGATCCGGCCTATGAGTACATCGTAGGCAGGTGTACCGTCGATGACTACGAATTTAGACATAACGTTCTTGGTCGCACCTCCTCGCCGAACCCACGGCAAACCGATTGACCCAGGGGTACCAGCCGGCCCCGAAAAGTCAGTATAACGGGTTGGCGCAGGGCTCAAATTTTCAATCCTCGGACCGAGGCCGAGAAAGCATTCTCTGTTCATAACATTCGTGTAGGCGCTGTGTCAATCGGGCACCCCTTCACCAGGTGGTTGGCTATGTCAGGCGGACCGTAGGGGGTCGCTATGAAGAGCGGCGACTCCATCGTAGTCCCTTTGTCCGATGGTCATGTGCGGGATCTTTGGGAGCGGGGGTTCTTTGTGTTGGGCACAAAGTTGATGGCCGGATAAGGTTCATCCTGGGGCCGTTTGTGCTCATTAGCGGACCCACTGCTCTCGTTGTCCTTGATGACGACATTGACTACTCCTACCCGCTCGGAGGCGGACTTGCTATTCGATCCGCCGGCGTCGATTTTGGCCTCGGCAACATACTTGCCGAGGCTCCCCATCCGGATTAGCTCTTCAATGGCATCCTTCAGGTGTCGGCAATCGTTGGTTAAGTGTCCGGTGTGGCCGTGGTACTTACAAAGATCTTGGCTCGTGTCACCGTCACTCCTCGGCCTAGGGGTCTTTCCCATTTCTGGCCCTCGTTCTTGCTCAAAGCGAAGACCTCGGCGGCCGACACGACTAGGGGGGTGTGATCATCGTACCGTTTTTTGTAGTACGTCCCCCAGCTCCTCCCGACATCCGCCGAGCTTTGTTTTCTGGCAGACTTTTCTGATCGTGGCCTATTACTCTCACGGCGTCTTTCATCAGACCGTGACCCGTTGTTGTCACGGCGTTTTCATTCGGGTTAACCTCCGCGGCTCTTCCTTCGCGATTGCTCGGCCTCGCTGGGGCCTACCAGGTCTTGTGGTAGTCTTCTACCTTGATGGCTTGGTCGGCCGACTTCCGGCGGCGTCCAAACCTAGGCCTCCGCACTTGATGAGCTCATTCTTTAAGTCTCCCCTTGGGAGGCCCTTCATCGATGCGAAGGCCGCGATTCGGGATTGATTTCTCGAATCTGCTGGACCTTTCCGTCGAACCTCTTCACATAGTTCCGCAGAGACTCGTCTCCCTCCTGTTTGATAGTTAGGAGGTCCGACGTCTCCACGGCCCTTCTCTTATTGCAAGAGTACTGGGCTAGAAAGGCGTCCCTTAGGTCGGCGAAATAGCACACCGAGCCGTCGGGAAGCCCTTTGTACCAGCTCTGAGCCATCCCATGCAAAGTTGTTGGGAAGATTCGGCACCGAGACCTCGTCGGCTGCTCCCATACCGACATGTAAGACTCGAAAGCCTCAGCGTGGTCGGATGGATCACTATCTCCTTTGTACGAAATCGGTGGCAACTTGAGCTTAGGTGGCACCGGGACTTCTAGGACGTAGGCGTTGAGGGGCTGCCTAACCACGTGTCGAACGGTACGCGGCGACCGGCTCCTCGCGTCCCTAACCTGGCTCCTCCCCCCGTAGCGGGAGGGGCTCCTTCTTCGGCTTGGACTTCTTCTCCAACTCTGCTGAGTCGGACTCCTCTGGCTCCTTCGGGGTGAGCCTCGTTCGTGCGGCGGGGACGCTGTCCTCCCCCGAGTGTGGGAAGGACTTAGGTCTACCGCGCCCACTTTGGGCTCCCCCGGCGTCTTGGCTTGGTCGGCTTCTCCTAGTGCTCCGTTCAAATTTCTTGGAGTCACGTTTAGGGTCCTAGTCTCCTGGACAGTTTCCGCCGCTCTTGTCGGCGTGACAGTGTGAGCGGGCGTATTACTGATTAGGTCCAGGAGTATTTTCAGTTTCGCTACGTCGACCACCTGTCCCATGATGGTGACCTGGTTGGCTGGCACCGGTGTGTCGGGTATTATTGGCATCCCGAATTCTGGTTGAATTACTCCGCCGGTGGAGGGTTGCTCGACTCCAGATTTGTGGACGACATCATCGTGGTAAAATTCGGTTTCGTCCGTTACGAATACCTCTTGTTGTTTCGACATTTTCTTAGCTTTTTGGGTGGGTTTTTGTTGATTTGTTGTTTTTTTTTTTTTTTTTTTTTTTGGGAATGAATGTGACCAGCTTCTAGTGTCTTCCCCACAGACGGCGCCAATTGTTCCGTGTGTAATTTCCAGAGCAGTTATTAGTTACCACCCGTGGCTTGTAGAATAATGTCTTGAGTTGAACCCTTCTTGCTTCTGTCGTCCCTCTCGGCCTCTCCTGCAACAATGAACGAACTGAGGGCTTGGCGGTGTGCCATGCGTACTCACTCCGACGCTCAAGTCAGTAAACTTAGAGGATTAAGCTGTGTTACTTGGCTAGATACGTATTGTAGAGAGATAAGGGAGATATTACCAGATGAATAGTGTATTTAGGTTTTAGTTGTGGGATCCTTTCCTCAATGAAGGTTGAGGAGTATTTATAGGCTTTCACCTTTTGTCACGTAGTGGCCAAGTGGCTAGCAGGTGGAAAGACTGATCTACCCCTCGGCCGAGATACCTATGGCAGGCCGGCGGGCCGTGTTGACTCGCCGCCGAGGGGTCTTGGATATGAGTACGCGGGTATGTGTCATTTTGGCGAGTTGTCACGCCGAGACCTAGGCTAACAGGCCGATGGGCTGCATCGGCCAGGCTGTATAAGTCGTTGACTTGCTGTGGTTATCTTTGACCTTGCTCAATGTGTTGACTTGGTCAGCGGTGCAGAATATGCCCCATCAATTAGATAGCCTTCTTATATTTTCCATGAACTATTTATTTAAAAATGGAACTAATCTCACTCCAATCTTGTCATGTGGTTGTAGCATCACTAGCATGTATCATAAGCCGTAATATCCGCACTTCATTTCATGCATTTATCAATCTATATTTCATTGTTTTTCCAAGTCAATTTATCCTTTATTGGTTACAACTTACAATCATTAATTTTGGATAGACATTTATTCTAATCATAAATTATGCATCATGCACATACACAAAATAGTCTCCTCGTATCCGTCTTAACATTAAACAAGTCAATTAGAGTATTACCTAATTCGTGTAGATTTATCTGCTATTTCTCTTTATGTATTATACGTTTGTCTTATTTATATTACTTGATCCGACTTAAACTCAGAACGGATCCGCCGAACCTTAACAATTTACATGGAATCTTTTACATGTTCATGATTATTTATTTAATCTTAAATCTTGATTTTTCATGTCTGTCTATGATCAATGATTGGCATAGCCAGAGTTTCGTATCAATTTTGAAAACAATTATCGAAAGAATAATTTCATACACGCAGTGCAACGTATTACTATTTACTCACAGAGTTTTGTCTTCTGTAGTACCAAAATGACCTGTCTTGCTTGTTTATCTCTTCTTCTAATTATGCATGTACGATTTATAATTGATAAGAAATAAGAAATATCATTTGTACATATCTGATAATAGAACCCACCAATCTGAAGGACTGTCCTAAGGTAGAACATGCACTAGCACCAACATGCAAATTAATTAAAAGTATTAAAATTATTAAAATAAAACTCCCAAAAATAATCGACCTATTTATATAACTTTGTTGTCATTATAAAATATCGATTTTTCAAATAAAATTAATAACTTAAAATAAATATAAGCATATACGATTAGACTCATTATTATTAAGATGATCTTACTCGTGATTATTTATAGAATAGTAGTCTTGTTTAAAACCGTGCTAACTTAAAACTTTTCATAAGTCAGTAAGTCACGTCATCTTTTTATTTTCAACTCTATTTTAATCAGGCGTAAGAGTCGGCCTTAATTTAAGATAGTCTTAAAAAAGAAATTATGGAGAGAACAATTTGTCTCTGAAATTAGAATTGATTCTACTTCTCTTGAGGAGATTTTATACAATATCATTAATTCATTACTTATCGAGAATTGGGAGGTCACCAAAATAGTTGGGACTTTATGAACATTAAAGATCACAAATCCTATTTCCCTCAAAAAAAAAAAAAATGATCACAAATCCTAGAATAAGACTGTCTTATTCCGCAAGAGCGGGAAAAAGGAAAAAAGGAACATACACCGGATGTATTACATTAGACTTTATTTGTGTTCCGGGTTTAATTTCCAGAGCAGTTATTAGTTACCACCCGTGGCTTGTAGAATAATGTCTTGAGTTGAACCCTTCTTGCTTCTATCGTCTCTCTCGGCCTCTCCTGCAACAATGAAGGCGAGGGCTTGGTGTGTGCCAAGCGTACTCACTCCGACGCTCAAGTCAGTAAACTTGAAGGATTAAGCTGTGTTACTTGGCTAGATACGTATTGTAGAGAGATAAGAGAGATATTACCAGATGAATAGTGTATTTAGGTTTTAGTTGTGGGATCCTTTCCTCAATGAAGGTTGAGGAGTATTTATAGGCTTTCACCTTTTGTCACGTAGTGGCCAAGTGGCCAAGTGGCTAGTAAGTGGAAAGACTGATCTACCCCTCGGCCGAGATACCTATGGCAGGCCGGCGGGCCGTATTGACTCGCCGCCGAGGGGTCTTGGATATGAGTACGCGGGTATGTGTCCCATTTGGCGGGTGTCATGCCGAGACCAGTGACAGCCGATGGGATGCATCGGCTAGTCCATCTAAGTCGTTGACTTTGTGGATATCTTTGACCTTGCTCAATGTGTTGACTTGGTCAGCGGTGCAGAATATGCCCCATCAATTTGCCCCCAGCGTAGTCTATGCCGTGGTATGGGCTCCGATGTACGTTGAGCATATATTCTGCACAAGTTTTTTCCGAAAATTTTTCTATATCGGCTTATTCTTCTGCATCGGCGTGGCTCTTGTTAGGCCGTACCGTATACCATATCCCCCTCCACATGGATGCGTAAAGGGCATCCGATGTGGAAAAGAACATGAGGCTGGCCGAGACCAATCGAGAGTCGGTTGATTTTGATTGCCCCGGCCGTGCTTCTGGCTTGGTTGATCGGGTGGCGGCGGTGACCAGATACCTAGGAATTTGTTTGAGGAAGATGAATAGTCGAAGAGATGTGAATGGGCGTCTTTCAAGACGCTTGGTCACGTTGCATTGATTGACGTTTAAGCTGTTGCGACGATTGACATTCCGTGGTTGCATGCTCGACACGTGTCTGCTCGCTGATTGGCTGTCGCTCCATGGGCTGTGCTCTGATTGGTCCTTCTTTATGGGCTTTTTTCCTATAAATAGGGCAGTTTTTCCGTGATTTTGGTCACTAATTTTATTTTCTCAAATTTTCCTAAAATCTTCATCTTTCTTAAACTTTCAAGGGCTTCCTTTTCTTCCAATCTTCAGAGTTTTTGATCCGGCGCGCACTTTTTCCTTTTAAGGTAAACAAACGAATTTTTCTTTTCCTCGCTAGTAATTTGTTGTAAGCATGTATGCCGCGATGCCGGGACTAGTACTTCTGCCGGGGGTTCCCGTCGCGCCCGACGAGGAGGAGATATTAGAGGCCATCCCGCTAAGGTTTGGGGGCCCTAGGTCTCCTTCTCCGTAGTTGGCCCTGTCCATCCCGGAGGAAGGGGAGGATGAGGATGCTAATGACGATGGTGAGAGGGCTCCTGTTCTTTGGTGAGAGGGCGGCCATCCCGGATCATGGTGAGGCTGCGCAGGATTGGCCTCGACCGTGCCTGGACAAATAAGTTTGCAAGCAGTTCCGGAGGGACCCTTTTCGGAGATCATTTCTTCTTCGGTGAGGGGTATAGAATTGTTATCCCCGAGGAGGGTCAGGTGGTCTGTTGCCCTCCCCCGGGCCATATCGGCGTGTACCTCAGGCAGCTGGAGTATGGGCTCCGGTTTCCTTTGAACGAGCACGTCGTGGCCATTATCAAAGCCATGAATCTTGCCGTGGCCCAACTGCATCCGTTGGCCATGAGGACGATAATCGGCTTTGTGTGGCTCTGTCTCTTTAAAGGGGAGGTCCCTATCGTTAACTTATTCCGCCGACTCCATAGTCTTGGCCGTCATTCGCCCGAAAGGTGGGGTGGTACAGCGTGCGACGGAGCGGGGTATGTCTCCGTAAACAAGCTTACCTCCCGCAAAGACGGCGGGGCGGTGGGTGTACGTCCAAGTGCCGGAGGACTACCCTTTGCCTCGGTCTTTTGAGCCCGTTCACTTACGGTGTGAGACCCGGGAAGAGTATGAGAAATATGTCTCCCGGGGTAGCAAGGTTAAGATGGACGCTTCTTTTGTCCCTCTTACGGCGGATGAGAAGCGGGCAGTGCAGCTATTTGATGCTGAGGAGGGATGGCTGCCCCCGACTCAGATTATTCTTCAGGACGAGATGCTCTGCCGCGTCGGCCTCATACCGGCCCTCAGCCGTGGTGAGTAGGGTCGGTGTGAGGCCCACCTTTACTTGTTATGTTCTTGTTTGGAGCTTTTTTTACCTCTTTCATGTAACTCTTGTTTGGCTACTTGCAGATCGGTTTGGTCAGGATCTGTCAGAGAAGGACTTGGAGAGGCTGGGGCTTGATAAGGACGGAAAGGTTCTCACCCGTCGTCCTACGGCTGAAGCACGTGATCGCCGACTGTCCCCTAACGAAGTCATGGAAAGACAGACGAAGGCTGGATCGGAGAGACGGCTCAGGCACGGGTTCTCGGCAACGTGCTGAGAAGATCAAAGAAGGCGGCGTCCAAGTCGGCGGCTGTATCAATGGCAACTCCCTCTCCGACCCCAGTGGTCGAAAAGGATCGTGTGGAGGTGATCAACATTTCTGAGGAGGAGGTGACCGTTGCTAAGGTCGCTTCTCCGAAGAAGAGGAAAGACCCACCGTCTGCTTCCCCCCTCGCGGCAGAGAGATCAAGCTTGAGCCTTGTAATCAGCGGCCCAGATTCGGCCGTGGCCTTTTCTTGCTCCATGATGAGGGAGGCGGCTAGACGACTCCATCTCCCCAGCTTCTTGTATATTCTCTCGCCCTCCGCCACGAGCTCGGCGGGAGTAAACTTCTGGGGTAGAAGGGTTCAACTCAAGACATTATTCTACAAGCCACGGGTGGTAACTAATAACTGCTCTGGAAATTAAACCCGGAACAATTGGCGCCGTCTGTGGAAAGACTGATCTACCCCTCGGCCGAGATACCTATGGCAGGCCGGCGGGCCGTATTGACTCGCCGCCGAGGGGTCTTGGATATGAGTACGCGGGTATGTGTCCATTTGGCGGTCTGTCATGCCGAGACCAGTGTGACAGCCGATGGGATGCATCGGCTAGTCTGTCTAAGTCGTTGACTTGCTGTGGATATCTTTGACCTTGCTCAATGTGTTGACTTGGTCAGCGGTGCAGAATATGCCCCATCAATTTGTTTTTGAGCATATGTGTATTTTTTATGAGCTTATTACCTTAAGCTTTATTTGTTTTTGAGCATATGTAGCTTATTAAAATTATAAGTTATATGTTAATTTTTTTTCCGTCAAAACTCAAATTTAACTAAACTTATATGTAATGTTTTTGAGTTTTATTGTATTTTTTAAGCTTAATGTTAGTGAATAAACTCAAACTTTATAGCAAAACTCGTAATTTTTAAAACAAAACTCAAAAACTTTATTATATTGCACTAAAACTATACAATTGGTGGTAGTACATCGGATGTATAATCTACTTATTGAGAAAATGGTCCTTTTCTTTAAAAACAACATCATTCATTTACTGCTATCAATAAAATTGTGATTTTTATACAAACTGATCATCTTGCAATTGCGAGACCATCCCATACAATGATTAGACAATAATTAGTGATTAAAGATACTCCTAATAACTTTATGAGGTGATTTGGAAGCAGTAATTTCTCACAAATTCTTAAGAGAGACGATCGATCTCTCCTTTCGGTAGTTCTTTACTTGTCTTACTCTCTCACTCATCCAAATAGATATGTATCTTATCTAAAGCCTAGAGGATTAGCATAATCTCATTTTCTTATGATATTAAACAAAAGAAAACCAAGTCACCAAATCCATTATGATCACTTGAGTTGAGGTTGAGGATGTTATCCATAATAATGGGTAACCCATATTTCCACGGACAAAATAATGCTGAATGGTACTAATAAATGAACAACTAGTCTTCCGTAAGAGGAGTTACATGTGATATAATAGAACCGGTCAAATATCATCCAACAAATTTTGGGCTTCCTAACTATATAATAACAATTACCTCAAAATAGAGAACTGGATTTATACAAATTTCAGGAACGTGGACACAAAATTTATTTGACAAGTCGATTTGCCGCAAAATATAGACGGATGTATGACAACATTGTTACAAAATATATTGTTACAAAATTTGGCTATAAACCCGCAAATGAATACAAGTCTCTCTTTTGGCAGGTCAATGAATGAAAAAATTGAACAAAATCCCGAGAGATAAATTAAAAAAAAAGAGTCGAATCTTGCTTCTAAAATCTACAGATATAATGGACTAAACTCTTCAGGAAGGGTTCTCAATCTGTGCAACGACTCACCAATAAACTCTTCAGGAAGGGTTCTCAATTTGTGCCAAAATTAAAGGCAACTAAATAACTAGAACGAAAGGAGTAATATATTTTCAAACAAATCAAACTCGAAAACCCTAATGTGTCAAAAACCCTAATTTACATTACACAAATTCTCACTTTAGACGGATTCTATCCGTCTAAAGCTGTAGATAGATAGTGTTTCTCTCACAAAATAAGAGTGAATAGTGTAAGTGGGTTGGAAATGGATATCCCCACTTGCCCTCATACTTGCATTTTGTGAGAGGGTCACTATCCATCTACAACTTTAGACGGATAGTATCCGTCTTATTGTTTACATTAACCCTACACTAACCAATGTAAACACTCAAACCCATCCAAGCCTCCAAGGTATCAAAACATGCATACTCTCATTATTCTATCTAATGTCCATATCAAATGATATCATACATTTTTAATGTGTATCTACAATATCTATGTTACTTCGACACTTTATATGAGCTCGTATATCCGTGTTCGACATTCTGGTTGTTAGTTTGACAAAGTCAAAGTTAGTTACAATAAGTCAGAGTTAGTTAGAGTAAGTCGGTTTAGGAAGTTGAGCTATGACTATAAATAGCAGCTCATATTCCTCATTGTAATTTACAGAATTATAATACAGTTCATATACATTCATTCAATATAATCTTCTTCTCTATGATTCTTCTACTTTTCTATAATTCTACATGGTATCAGTGAAGTTTCGATTTCTGGGTTATTCATCATAAACTTTGTCTTCCATTTCTGATTTTTTCGTTGAAGATCTTCGTATTACTCTGGTTTTCTGGGTTTTCTTGTTTGCCTCTTATCTTCATCTTTGATCAAGATTCCGAGGTATAATCTCTGGTTCTTCTTTATCATCAAATCGCTTCCGCTACAATCTCTTCTCTTTACATATTATCATCAAGCCTGAGGTTAATAACACTTCTAGTTCATCTTATGAGTATTTTGATGACCCTCTATTATTGTCCCAATCTGACCAACCTACTGCGAGTCTTGTTACTAGTCTTTTTGGGGGTCATGACTTCTTGGGATGGCGTAGAGAGGTTCTCATGGCTTTAACTTCGAAAAACAAGGATTGTTTTGTTGATGGTACACTTGTTAAACCACCTAAAACAGACAAAAAATATAGTCAATGGGTTAGGTGTGATTTCATGGTTAGACAATGGATCTTGAACTCATTAGTTCAGTCAATTAAGGATAGTATGAAGTATGTTAATTCTGCAAGAGAGTTATGGTCTGAGTTGCTTGAGAGATATGGTCAGGCAAGTGCTCTTGAAGTGTATCAGTTAAAGAAGGAGTTAGAAGGGATTTCTCAGGATAATTCTTCTTTAGTTGATTACTATGGAAAAATGAAGAATCTTTGGGAGATTTTGGACTGATTGGACCCAATTCCATTGTGTTCTTGTGGTAAAATTGATCAATGCACCTGTTCTTTACTTAAAAAGATTATTGACAGAGAGAATACTGCAAAATTGATCCAATTTCTGATGGGGTTAAATGGAGGTTATGGTACTGTGAGGTATCACATTTTGTCAATGGATCCTCTACCTAGTATTAACAAGGCTTTAAGTTTTCTACAAAAGATTGAACGACAAAAGCAAATAACTGAGTCTGTGCATACCATTTCTGAAGCTACTGCATATGCAAGCTATAAGGTTCCATATCATAAAAAGAATGCTAGTCAACCTGGTAAATCTGATGGGAACTTGGTTTTTTCTGATAAGTTTTGTGATCACTGTGAGAAGCATGGGCACACAAGAGCAACATGTTTTGGTTTGAATAAGTGTCCCCACTGCAATAAGTTTGGCCATAATCCACTCAACTGTTTTCTCATCAAAGGCTTCCCTAATGACAAGGGCAAGGGTAAATACAAGGGCACTAATACCAAGTCTGGTGCACCAGTCACTGCTACTACTAATGCTGCTTCAAATCATACCAAGAATGCTGCCAATGCTGCTGATATTGTTAGTTTTAATTCACCTCTGGATGATGAGCCTTTGGTGGTATCTGGATGTTCAGCTAATGCTTCTGGACCTCATAATTCTGGATTATCTGCAGATGTATTGAATGGAATTATTACTTCTGTTGTTGATCAGGTCCTGCAAAGGATAACTGATCAGCAACCTGGTCTTTCTTCTTCCCAATTTGCAGGTATTGTTTCACACTCTTCTGTTTCTTTAGTACATAATTCTTTTGTTTTGAATGACTGGATAATTGATACTGGAGCTTCAGATCACATGACTTATGACTTGGGCATTTTAACTGATGTGACTACTCTAAAGGCTCCTATAAGAGTAGGTCTGCCAGATGGGCCTGTTAAGTTAGTTCATAAGTTTGGTACAGTTAACTTGACTGATAAAATCAAGTTATTAAATGTATTTTATATCCCAGATTTCAAGCAAAACCTGATGTCTGTCAGTAAGTTAATTGACCACAATGCTTTATCTGTTGTGTTCAACTCTGCTGTTTGTCTTTTTCAGGACCTTTCAAGTAGACATGTGATTGCTACAGTGTAACACCCCCATACTCCAAGTGCCTTACCAGGACCACTCAGGTATGAAGACATTACCATCTCGGTCGCCCGAGGTATGATAATCAAATAGACAAAACAGAAACAACGTTTAATTATAAATGTTTTAGCGAAGAGTTACAATCCTCAAACCAAACTGAAAGTACAATACATTATTCCAAACTATCTGTTCTCAACTGAAATAATAATAAATGTTAAACTACAGCGGAAGACTCTATCATCATGTCGTGGCCATCCCAGCCTATCCCAAGACTCATCTCTATACTGTTCAATATCTCGCTCACCATCCCGAATGGATCACCGCAGTTTACAAAACAACACCGGTCCGTACTAATCACACAATCAATATAGATAACAATAATAAGACAAACAGACAACAACCACATCACACACACACACACCACCAACTCCCATCATCTCAATATCGATCGTCCCTTTGGACCGACCGCCGCCAGATGGGGACCGCAGCCGTTCCCACCTAAGCCCCGCTCATCATACGAGCGACAACCCTGTCCCATTAATGTGCACATCCCCTTCCGTGGCGGGTTCCACGAAGGGCGAACTAGGCGTGAGATCACCCCGCAAGTGACCCCACTCACCGAGAACGCATCTCGAGAACCATCAACAAACACAACCACAGTCACAACACAGGCATTATATCAAACAACCAAATACAACACATCACCAATATCCCATTATGGGACTAATACTGAGTAGGAAATCCTACCGGAAGCACAACAAGCGGACGGTATCTACAACAGTATCAAAACGCCTCTTCTACGAATCCTCCTCCTAACACATAACACATAAAGACTACCAATCACTTACTACTCATAAAACCCCCAATCTTTAAATTAGGGTTTAATAAATCCCAACAAAACATTATAAAAATTATGTTAAAAGCTTACCCTCGACGCAAGGAATCCAACGACCCAAAAAACAACAAAACCGACCAAATCGAACTCCGGAATTGCTAAGAATGCGATTAGGAAGATGAAGTGGCGCTTTCTCTCTTAAACAGGGTTTTAGGTTTTGTAAAAGTGAATTAAAACAATGACGAATATGTTTAAATACCTTAATCGCATAATTAACAAGACCCGAGAAAACTCCCCGTCAAAACCTAGGACACTCGATCGAGTACCCAAGGTACTCGATCGAGTATTTTTACTCGATCGAGTACCCCTGACTACTCGATCGAGTACCCAACAGGTCGAAACTATTTTATTTCGCAACTTGTCCATACTCGAAAGAGTAAGGGCTACTCGATAGAGTACCCCAAGACATATAAATACGGAGTATTACAGTCTTCCCTCCTTAAAAAGGAACTTCGTCCCCGAAGTTCAAACCACTACTAAACAAAGGTACTCCCATAAGCCTCCCGACTCAAAGGTCAAACAAAACACAACGTAAAACATGATACTAACCCAACTTATCCCGACAAACATACCGACACAACATATAAAAGGTGTATAAAACCCTTAAAAACTCTCGCGATCATCTCCTACCCCCTCTAAAAGAAACAAGGTTACGTCCCCGTAACCATACATACCTGATCAAAAAGGAAAGGGTAACGCTCTTTCATGATATCCTCTGCCTCCCATGTAGCTTCCTCAGTCTCGTGGTTAGACCAAAGGATCTTAAGCAAAACTGTCTCACCACTCCTAGTCTTTCTAACCTTTCGGTCTAGGATCTGCTTAGGCACCTCAAGATATGATAAGGACTCATCTAGCTCTAAGCTCTCTGCCTCCAACACATGTGACGGGTCACTCACATACTTCCGCAGCTGCGATACATGAAACACATTATGCACTCTCTCTAACGCAACTGGTAATGCCAGACGATAAACAACTTCCCCAACTCGCTCTAAGATCTCATAAGGCCCTATAAACTTCTGACTTAGCTTGCCTTTCTTCCCAAATATCATAACTCCCCGCATCGGAGACACTTTCAGAAGAACCTTGTCCCCAACTTGAAACTCTATGTCCCGACGATGTAGATCCGCATAACTCTTCTCGTCGATCCTGGTCGCTCTCATCCGTTCCCTGATCATCTTAATATGTTCCACCATCTCATGCGCCATCTCTGGTCCCAAAACCACTGCCTCAGCACTATCGTCCCAACATATTGGACTCCTGCATCTCCTCCCATACAAATCCTCAAACGGTGCCATACCAATACTGGTGTGATAGCTGTTGTTGTAAGAAAACTCTATCAAATCCAGCCTTTGCTCCCAGCTACCACCAAAATCCATCACACACGCTCGCAACATATCCTCAAGAGTCTTGATTGTTCTCTCGATCCGCCTGTCTGTCACGGGATGAAATGTCGTACTCATCTTCAAAGTGTTCCCAACGATTCCGCAACTCCTTCCAAAACCTTGATATAAACCTCGCATCTCCCGGACACTATGTCCTTAGGGACTTCATGTAACTTAAGCACGTTCTTTCGATAGGCCATAGCCAATTGTGCCTTAGTCCATGTATCTTTCATTGGAACAAAGTGAGCTGACTTGGTCAGACGATCCACTATCACCCAAATCATGTTGTTACCTTGTTGACTCTTAGGCAAACCCACAATGAAATCCATGGAAATGGATTCCCACTTCCACTCAGGCACCTCTAAAGACTGAATCTTACCTTGTGGTCGTCACTGTTCCCCTTTAACTCTCTGGCATGTCAAACAACGGGACACAAACTGTTTGTCTCTCTCTTCATCCTGTGCCACCAAAACGTTTTCTTCAAATCCTTGTATAACTTGTCTCCACCTGGATGAACTGAATATGGTGTGCAATGCGCTTCGGTCATGATCGTCTTTTTCAACTCCTCATCATTAGGAACACACCACCTACCATCAAACCTCAAGCTACCATTTGTATGAATGGAAAACCGGGACACTTGTCCCTTTTCTACTCGACTCTCCACTCCACTATCTTAGGATCCAAAGCCTCGCTTATCCCGAATGTCATCATAAAACTCCATATGTCTTGTCATATCACCCATAGCACCTCCTTTCGCATCATATGAATCCCAAAGCTTGCTACCTCATCCCTCAGCCTCATCAAAGATAGAGCTGCATACGAAGAATGTACACTCTTTCTACTCAAAGCATCAAAGAACAACATTGGCCTTCCTTCATGGTAGATGATTTCCATGTCGTAATCGCCAATCAACTCCATCCACCTCCCCTGTCTCATGTTCAACTCCTTCTGCGTGAAGATGTACTTGAGACTCTTGTGATCAGAAAATACCTTAAAGATTGCTCCATAAAGGTAATGTCTCCAAATCTTGAGAGCAAACACCACCGCACCCAACTCCGGATCATGTGTAGGGTAGTTCTCCTCATAAGGCTTCAATCGCCTAGAAGCATAGGCAATCACTTTACCATTTCGTATCAACACACATCCCAACCCATTCTTCGAGGCATCTCAGTATAAACCTCGAAATTCTCGCTCCCTTCAGCAATGCTAGGACAGAGCCGTGGTCAAACGCTCCTTTAATGTTTGGAACGCCGTCTCACAACTCTCATCCCAACGAAACCTGTTCTCTTTCCTCATCAACGCTGTCATCGGTCTAGCTATCTTGGAGAAATCTTTCACGAACCGTCCGTAGTATCCAGCTAAACCCAAGAAACTCCTAACCTCAAGAACATTCTTTGGTGCTTCCCACTTTGTCACCGCCTCAATCTTCGCCGGATCCACAGCCACCCCATCTTTAGAGATTACATGCCCCAGAAAAGCAACTTTCTCTAACCGGAACTCACACTTGGACAAGCTTAGCATACAACTCATGATCCTCAAAGTCGCAACACGATCCTCGATGCTCCTCATGCTCCTCCTTAGTCTTAGAGTAGACTAAGATATCATCGATAAACACCACTACAAATTGGTCCAAGAACTGTCTGAAGATCCTATTCATCAAATCCATAAACACCGCCGGCGCATTAGACAACCCAAACGGCATCACCACATACTCATAATGGCCATACCTTGACGTGAAAGTTGTCTTTGGTATGTCCACCTCTCTAATCTTCACCTGATGGTACCCTGACCTCAAATCAATCTTAGAAAAGACCGTTGCACCGCTCAACTGATCAAACAGGTCATCTATCCTTGGCAAAGGATACTTGTTCTTTATCGTCACACGGTTCAGCCTTAGGTAATCTATGCACTGACCTCAAACTCCCATCTTTCTTCTTCACGAAAAAAGAATGGTGCTCCCAAGGCGATACACTTGGTCTAATGTATCCCTTCTCTATCAAATTATCCAACTGCTTCCTAAGCTCCTCCATCTCCTTAGGACCCATACGGTACGGTGCCTTAGAGATTGGCCCCGTCCCTGGCTTCAACTCAACGGTGAAATCTATCTCCCTCTTCGGTGGCAACCCCGGAATCTCCTCCGGGAAAACATATGCAAACTCTCCCACCACTGGTATCTCATCAACTGCTGGACTTTCTATCCGGTCATCTCTCACATGGCATAAGATCAAAGGACATCCCTTCCTCAGATACGACTTCAAAGTAACAGCTGCAATCAACTTAACTTTGGGTTTGACTAGAAACCCACGATAAGACACACTAACACCCTTAGGACCTCTTAGGGACACTTTCTTTTGATGACAGTCTGTCTTAGCCTTATACTTTCCTAACCAATCCATCCCAACTATCATCTCAAAACCATTAAAAGGAAACTCTAGCAAGTCTACAGGGAAATCGACTTGCCCAACTATCAAAGATACACCTCTAAACAACCTCCCACACGATACAGACTCACCCGAAGGTATGAAAACTTGCTCACTAACAGACTCATATACTCTCAAACCCAACTGTTTTACATGACTCGAAGACACAAACGACTGAGAAGCCCCCGAATCAAACAAAACAAACGTAGGAATACCATTAACAAGGAATGTACCGGTGATAACGTACGCATCTTCCTCAGCTGCCTTCTTCTCCATTATGAATAACTTGCCACTGGTCTTCTGCCCACCTCCCTGGACAGTACTAGCTGAAGCGGTCGGCTTAGCACCCGACCCTTGATTGTTGTTGGTGTTGTTCATCGGTGTCTTCTGATAAGAATTACCGCCGTTGCGGTTGCCTCCCACTGTAACTCGACTTCCCGGTTTGGCCACGACCAGTAGGTCCGTTGCTCGCGAAGCTCACGCAGTCTCGAAAGGATCCGGTGCACTCGTGCACTCATGTCTCTTGTGGCCTACGCCACCACAACCAAAGCAGTCACTCCCCAACTATTACTCACACTCCCACGCCACGCCGAAGGAAGCCCCAAAGACTAAACCTGGACCTTAAGAAAACCCCTTTGATTGATTGTGGTTGCCTTTCTTGTAATTAGATTGGCCACCACCCTCGCTCTCAGACTTCCTCTTCTCACCTCCTGACCTCTCCTGAGCCATCTCCACCAACCTCTCTGCTCTCCCAGCTCTCTCATAAGCTTCCTTAACATCGGTAAGGATCCCCACGGGTAACTTGTCCATAATCGTGGTAGTCAACCCTCTCTCAAACCTCAACGCCAGGTTCTCCTCACTCAAACCCATATCCTCAAGATACCGGACTTCTCATTGAACGTCTCGTAGTACTCGGCTCTGGACATCTCACGGGATCATCTTAAACTTATCAAACTCTTCCCTCAACTTACTCCTCACATGCTCCGGTACGAACTCCTTCCTCACAGCCCTACGAAACTCCTCCCAAGGTATAGCAGGTAAGCCTTGGTTGGTATATATCTCCTTAGCACTCACCTTCACTGAATCCCACCACTTGCCTGCTGCCTCCCTCAGATAGAACGCAGCCTGTTCCACTCTCATCTCATCAGGGCAATGAACCAAGTCTAAGATGTTCTCCATCTCTCTCAGCCAACTATCCACCAGATTAGGCTCCCCAACTCCCTTGTATTCCTTCGGGTTAAACCTCGCAATGTAAAGGCTGATTTTCGAATGATCAACCTCCTTCTCCTTATTCTTATCCTTGTCCTCAATCACTTTTTTCAGGGTCTCAGTAAGAGCATCCTGGTGCTCTAACATCTTAACGATGTCATCCGTGGTCATAAGCTCAGCTCTCGCGTACAAAGCAGTTCTCTTGGGCGGCATCTTGAAGCTATATAAGAAAGGGTAAACATAAACACACGTACTAAACCTTAAAACACGAACACACGATGCCCAGAACCCACTCGATCGAGTTCCCAAACACACTCGATCGAGTAACGGGCTACTCGATCGAGTGCCCCACGTACTCGATCGAGTACCCAAACTCCAGAACCAAACAGACCTTCTGATCTCCTACCTACTCGATCGAGTATCTAGGCTACTCGATCGAGTGATTTCTACTCGATCGAGTACCCTAGTTACTCGATCGAGTGCCCCAAAACTCGATTCTGGACTCAAAATCGCCAAAAACCCACCCGATCGAGTCAGTCCCACTCGATCGAGTACCACTAATACGTAAGAGCTACCCGCATATTACGTCATATACTAACATGCTAACTTTATAAATCACATTATATCATAACAATCATGCTATTAATTGCCACGTTGTAAAACATTCCATCATGCTATCATTTCATCAACAATGTCTATATATATAACATCACTTTTCTTTCATCTCATCAACTTCCAATTCGAACATCCAACAATCAACACATTCCATCACATTTGTACACAAGTTAACCAAACACACATACGACTCGACACACACTTCCCCCATGTGACCGGTTCAAAGTTGTAGGGCGATCCCCGCGACTTTAGGACGTCTCCCAAGCCTTTGCACTAGCTCCTACAACTTTTACCCCGGGTTCATTTTAATTGACTCCCTATGTTCATTAAGTTCATTGGTTACAGGTTTCAGGATCGTCGCTCTGATACCATTTGTAACACCCCCATACTCCAAGTGCCTTACCAGGACCACTCAGGTATGAAGACATTACCATCTCGGTCGCCCGAGGGTATGATAATCAAATAGACAAAACAGAAACAACGTTTAATTATAAATGTTTTAGCGAAGAGTTACAATCCTCAAACCAAACTGAAAGTACAATACATTATTCCAAACTATCTGTTCTCAACTGAAATAATAATAAATGCTAAACTACAGCGGAAGACTCTATCATCATGTCGTGGCCATCCCAGCTATCCCAGTACTCATCTCTATACCTGTTCAATATCTCGCTCACCATCCCCGAATGGATCACCGCAGTTTACAAAACAACACCGGGTCGTGATTAATCACACAATCAATATAGATAACAATAATAAGACAAACAGACAATTTGAAATCACACACACACACACCACCACCAACTCCCATCATCTCAATATCGACCGTCCTTTGGACTACCCCGCCAGTGGGGGACGCAGCCATTCCCACCTAAGCCCCGCTCATCATACGAGCGACAACCCTGTCCCATTAATGTGCACATCCCCTTCCGTGGCGGGTTCCACGAAGGGAGAAACTAGGGCGTGAGATCACTCCCGCAAGTGACCCCACTCAGCCGAGAACGCATCTCGAGAACCATCAACAAACACAACCACAGTCACAACACAGGCATTATATCAAACAACCAAATACAACACATCACCAATATCCCATTATGGGACTAATACTGAGTAGGAAATCCTACCTGGAAGCACAACAAGCAGACGGTATCTGGTGTATCAAAACGCCTCTTCTACGAATCCTCCTCCTAACACATAACACATAAAGACTACCAATCACTTACTACTCATAAAACCCCCAATCTTTAAATTAGGGTTTAATCAATCCCAACAAAACATTATAAAAATTATGTTAAAAGCTTACCCTCGACGCAAGGAATCCAACGACCCGAAAAACAACAAAAACCGACCGTCTGAACTCCGGGAATTGCTAAGAATGCGATTAGGAAGATGAAGTGGCTGCTTTCTCTCTTAAACAGGGTTTTAGGTTTTGTAAAAGTGAATTAAAACAATGACGAATATGTTTAAATACCTTAATCGCATAATTAACAAAACCCGAGAAAACTCCCCAAAACCTAGGACACTCGATCGAGTACCCAAGGTACTCGATCGAGTACTCGATCGAGTACCCCAGCTACTCGATCGAGTACCCAACAGGTCAGAAACTATTTTATTTCGCAACTTGTCCATACTCGACAGAGTAAGGGCTACTCGATAGAGTACCCCAAGACATATAAATACGGAGTATTACATACAGGGCAAAGAGTAGCTGACCTATATAGGTTTTCTAATAAAGATTCAATGCTGCATACGAATATTTCTAATCTTGTTTACAAATTACTAGAGTCTAGGCTACCTTCTGAAAAGAATAAAAAGCTTTGTTTAGCTGCAGTATCTAGGTCTATTTCCCTATTACATAGTAGGTTGGGTCATCTTTATGTAAATAGACTCAAATATATTCCTGGTTTTACAACAACAATAAAACATGATTTTAGTTGTGAGACTTGTATTCTGGCTAAGCATCATAGACTTCCTTTTTCTATTTGCACTAAAAGAGCTGCAGCTTGTTTTGATCTGTTACATATTGATGTGTGGGGAACTTACAAGGTTCCAACTATTTCTGGAGCCAAATACTTCCTTACTATTTTAGATGATTATTCCAGGAATACCGGGACCATATTATTCCAAAATAAAGATCAGGTTCCTGGTCTATTTAAAGATTTCTTAGCCTATATCTTTACTCAATTCAATAAGACTGTCAAGACTGTAAGGTCTGATAATGGCACAGAGTTTTTGCAACAATATTGTTCTGAGTTGTTCAAATCCAAAGGAATTGTTCGTCAAACTAGCATTGTAGGGACACCTCAGCAGAATGGGAGGGTGGAACGAAAGCATAGACACCTTCTTCAAACTGCTAGGGCTCTTAAAATCCAAGGTAATTTACCTATAAAATTTTGGGGGGACTGTCTTTTAACAGCCACATATCTAATTAACCTGATGCCCTCACCAATAATTAATAATGAAACTCCATTTAAGCTTATTTTTGGTACTGATCCTGTATATGACAACCTGAGGGTGTATGGCTGTGTGTGCTATGCAACAATGCCACCAACATTCTCAGATAAATTTGGCAACAGGGCTAAAAAATGTATTTTTATAGGTTACCCTCACAATCAGAAGGGTTATAGACTATATGATGTTCAATTGCATAAAGTTTTTGTTAGTCGAGATGTTCTATTCAAAGAACAGGAGTTTTATTATATAACCAAGCAAAGTGAGGATATGAATATTACTGCAACAAGCTTGGTCAATCCTGCATCCTCCGCAAATATTTTAATCAATCAAATTCCAGAACAGTCTGTTACCCAAGACAATCAAGTATCTACCAGCAGTTCACCTATTACTTCTTTATCAGAGGACACAGCTGTTAATCCTACCTCTATTATTACTCCCACTGAGGAACCAGTCAGAACATCATCAAGGCCAAGACAGCTTAGCTCTTGGTTAAAAGATTATCACTGCAGTCAGAAACTGCAAGCACAAACAAAGGGGTCTGCTAATTCTGTTGCATTCCAGGCAACAATATTTTCCCAATTACAAGAATATGCTTCTGATTATGTGGCTTCTCTTGCCAATGCAATGCAAGAACCTAAGCCTTGTAGATATTCAGAAGCTCAGCAAGATTCTAGATGGGTTAAGGCTATGCAAGATGAGATTCAAGCATTAGAAAAGAATAATACTTGGGATTTGGTTGCTCTCCCACCTGGAAAGAAACTTATTGGATCAAAATGGGTTTATAAAATAAAGTATAAATCAGATGGATCTGTGGAGAGATTCAAGGCACGTCTAGTTGCTAAAGGATTCAATCAGATCAAAGATAGGGATTATAAGCACACATTTTCTCCTGTTGCAAAGCTGACCACAGTCAGGACTCTTCTAGCTGTTGCTGCCCTTAAAAATTGGCCACTTTATTAGTTGGATGTTAACAATGCATTCTTACATGGCTATTTAGATGAAGAGGTCTATATGAAGGTCCCAGAAGGATATGATGTTGCTGCAGGCCTAGTTTGTAAGCTAAAAAGATCACTGTATGGCCTTAAACAGGCTTCAAGACAGTGGAATAAGGAGCTTACAAGGTTTTTGCAGCATTTAGGTTACATCCAGTCTAAGCAAGATTACTCTCTATTTACTAAGTTTGATGCTGTTACTCATGCCTTTACAGTTCTGCTAGTATATGTTGATGATATCTTACTGACTGGTACAAATCTGGAAGAGATTACCAATGTCAAAACTCAACTGAATAAGGCATACTCTATCAAGGATTTGGGGAACATGAGATATTTCCTAGGCTTGGAAATTTCAAGGAATGGCTCTAGGATCATGATAAACCAGAGGAAATATATACTTGATATTCTCAGAGATTTAAAGATGGAAGGCTGCACATCATCAGCATTTCCCTTACAACAAGCACTGAAATTATCTTCAGGGGAGGGAGACTTGTTGATTGATCCTGATCAGTACAGGAGACTTGTTGGTAGGCTCTTGTACTTGAATCTTTCAAGACCAGATCTCTCCTACACTGTTCAACATCTTAGCCAATTTGTAAGTCAACCCAGACAACCTCATATGCAAGCTGCCCTGCATGTGGTAAAATATCTCAAAGGGACTATCAATGTTGGCTTACATTATAAATCCCAGTCTAGCCTTGTTCTCACTGCATATAGTGATGCAGACTGGGGTAAATGTCAAGATACTGCTCGTTCACTCAGTGGCTATTGTATATTTCTTGGAGATTCCTTGGTCTCTTGGAAAACAAAGAAGCAGCCTACAATTAGTAAAAGCTCAGCTGAATCTGAATATCGTAGCCTGTCTTTCACTACTTCAGAGTTGGTTTGGCTAGATAGGCTACTGACTGACTTACAGATTAAAGTTCCTAAACCTATACCTTTGCATTGTGACAACAAGGCTGCTCTTCACATTACTGCCAATCCAGTTTTCCATGAAAGAACTAAGCACCTGAGTATTGATTGTCATTACGTCAGGGAGAGGCAAGATGAAGGTTTTCTATCAACAACATATCTCAGGACTGGTTTACAACTAGCTGACATAATGACTAAAGCTTTAGGGACTGACCAACACCAGTATTTTTCTCGCAAGCTAGGATTATCCTTGTCTACTACCTAGCTTGAAGGGGGTATATTGGGTATAAGATGCATTCTGGTTGTTAGTTAGACAAAGTCAAACTTAGTTACAATAAGTCAGAGTTAGTTAGAGTAAGTCGGTTTAGGAGGTTGAGCTATGACTATAAATAGCAGCTCATATTATATTCCTCATTGTAATTTACAGAATTATAATACAGTTCATATACATTCATTCAATATAATCTTCTTCTCTATGATTCTTCTACTTTTCTATAATTCTACACACTCCAATACTTCAACCAGGTTGAACATCATTACGACAAACTTGGAGGCTCTTCCAACATTACGGGATGGAAATCTTTTTTAGATTGGCGTATAAATATTCCTCTTTCTGAACTTCCATATTCTGGCCCTAAGTTCACTTGGGCTAACAAAAGAGATTCTTCTACTCTGATTTTGGAGCGTCTTGATCGTTGTTATGCTTCTCAGAATTGGCTTCTTTCGTTCCCAGACGCACATATTCAAAATCTCAACATTTTCATTTCTGACCATGCCCCAATTGTTCTTTCTACTTCTGCCAAGAACAAGAAACCAAAGCGACCCTATCGTGTGGATAATTGGTGTTTGGAACATCCGGATATTCAAAGTCTTATTTCATCCATATGGAATTCTACTTCTGTAGGTCATGCCACTGCTTCTGTCTCCAGGAAGCTCACCTGTATCCGTTCTGGAATTTTAAAATGGGTTCTTCAGAATCGTCGTCTTTTTATGCTTGACTGGAGCTCAATTTCCAGAGACTTATCGATGAGTCCGCCGATGCTTTGGATAGCTCATCTGCTTCTAATTATATGAACAATGTCAGATCAATTGAGCATGACGTCTACATCCAAGACTCCTTTTGGAAACAACGTGCAAAATCCGAAGTTTCGCTTCAATGACGGCTTGCCAACTTCATATTTTTTTAGCCGATCAAAATCTCGTCGTAAACGTCTTAGGATTATTGCTTTGAAAAATGATATGGGCATTTGGTTTTCTTCTGATACGGATCTCTCACGGTGATTATTTCGCACTTCACAAGCCTTTTCGGTTCAAGTACTCAGCTACACCATCCATAGCACTCGACGACTTATCTATTCCTCACCTTGATGGTTTTATTGAGAATTTTTGTCTCAACCTTTCACACCCAAAGATGTAGAAAATGCGTTTTTCTCAATGAAACCTAATAAATCACCTGGACCAGACGGTTTTCCACCTCGCTTTTATCATTTGTTTTGGGGACTCATCAAGGAGGACATCACCTTGGCTGTACTATCTTTCCTTAACTCTGGTATACTTCCTCCGTCTTGGAACAACACACATGTTGTTCTTATTCCAAAAGTTGATCTACCAGAGACGATTTCTCAGTTTCGTCCTATCAGCCTTTGTAATGTCATCTACAGAGCTGCTTCTAAATGTATTGCTCTCAGGCTCAAGAAGGTAATTGATCGTATCATTGGTCAAAATCAAAATGCTTTTGTTCCCGGACGCCTAATCAGTGATTGGGGTTTTCTTGGACACGAAATTCTCACCTATATTAATCAACGGAAAAGGGGTACCCGCTGTTTTGGGGCTATTAAGCTTGATATGAATAAAGCTTTTGACAGGGTTTCCTGGCCCTTCCTTTTCAGAGTTATCAAGCTTTTTGGTTTCCCGAAGGTTTTTAGAAAGCTAATCAAAGCTTGTGTGCGAACTGTTTCTTTGCAAATTCTTATTAATGGCACCCCTTCGAGCCGTATCTTTCCTAAGTGTGGATTGCGTCAAGGTGATCCTATTTCGCCTTACCTTTTTATTTTATGCATGGAAATCTTGTCGCTTCTGATCATCAAAGCTGAATCAAATGGTGAAATTGAGGGCATTAAACTTTCGAGACAGAGCCCTGCTATTTCTCATTTATTATATGCAGATGATTCACTATTGTATCTTCGTCTAACATCTTCTGGTTGTGAGTCCTTGCGAAGAATTTTGAATGATTTTAGCTCTATCTCGGGTCAAATGATTAATCATCAGAAATCGTACATCAAATTCAGCCCCAATACTCCAACGGATTTTAAGGAGCATCTTCTGGATATTTTACACGTGGAATCAAAATCTAATTTCGGACATTATCTGGGCATCCCGATTGATCTGGGCAGAAGAAAACTATCTTCTTTCCAGTTTCTCACATGTTCAATATCTGCTCACCATCCCCGAATGGATCACCGCAGGTTTACAAAACAACACCGGGGTCAGTACTAATCACACAATCAATATAGATAACAATAATAAGACAAACAGATAGCTGAACTGTCACACACACACACACACCACCAACTCCCATCATCTCAATATCGACCGTCCCTTTGGACCGCCGCGCCGATGGGGGACCGCAGCCGTTCCCACCTAAGCCCCGCTCATCATACGAGCGACAACCCTGTCCCATTAATGTGCACATCCCCTTCCGTGGCGGGTTCCACGAAGGGCGAAACTAGGGCGTGAGATCACTCCCGCAAGTGACCCCACTCAGCCGAGAACGCATCTCGAGAACCATCAACAAACACAACCACAGTCACAACACAGGCATTATATCAAACAACCAAATACAACACATCACCAATATCCCATTATGGGACTAATACTGAGTAGGAAATCCTACCTGGAAGCACAACAAGCAGACCAGTATCTACAACAGTATCAAAACGCCTCTTCTACGAATCCTCCTCCTAACACATAACACATAAAGACTACCAATCACTTACTACTCATAAAACCCCCAATCTTTAAATTAGGGTTTAATCAATCCCAACAAAACATTATAAAAATTATGTTAAAAGCTTACCCTCGACGCAAGGAATCCAACGACCCGAAAAACAACAAAAACCGACCGTCTGAACTCCGGGAATTGCTAAGAATGCGATTAGGAAGATGAAGTGGCTGCTTTCTCTCTTAAACAGGGTTTTAGATTTTGTAAAAGTGAATTAAAACAATGACGAATATGTTTAAATACCTTAATCGCATAATTAACAAGACCCGAGAAAACTCCTCGTAAAACCGGACACTCGATCGAGTACCCAAGGTACTCGATCGAGTACCCCCTTACTCGATCGAGTACCCCAGCTACTCGATCGAGTACCCAACAGGTCAGAAACTATTTTATTTCGCAACTTGTCCATACTCGACAGAGTAAGGGCTACTCGATAGAGTACCCCAAGACATATAAATACGGAGTATTACAGTCTTCCCTCCTTAAAAAGGAACTTCGTCCCCGAAGTTCAAACCACTACTAAACAAAGGTACTCCCATAAGCCTCCCGACTCGAAGGTCAAACAAAACACAACGTAAAACATGATACTAACCCAACTTATCCCGACAAACATACCGACACAACATATAAAAGGTGTATAAAACCCTTAAAAACTCTCGCGATCATCTCCTACCCCCCCTAAAAGAAACAAGGTTACGTCCCCGTAACCATACATACCTGATCAAAAAGGAAAGGGTAACGCTCTTTCATGATATCCTCTGCCTCCCATGTAGCTTCCTCAGTCTCGTGGTTAGACCAAAGGATCTTAAGCAAAACTGTCTCACCACTCCTAGTCTTTCTAACCTTTCGGTCTAGGATCTGCTTAGGCACCTCAAGATATGATAAGGACTCATCTAGCTCTAAGCTCTCTGCCTCCAACACATGTGACGGGTCACTCACATACTTCCGCAGCTGCGATACATGAAACACATTATGCACTCTCTCTAACGCAACTGGTAATGCCAGACGATAAACAACTTCCCCAACTCGCTCTAAGATCTCATAAGGCCCTATAAACTTCTGACTTAGCTTGCCTTTCTTCCCAAATCTCATAACTCCCCGCATCGGAGACACTTTCAGAAGAACCTTGTCCCCAACCTGAAACTCTATGTCCCGACGATGTAGATCTGCATAACTCTTACGTCGATCCGGGAAATTTGCTCTCATCCGTTCCCGATCATCTTAATATGTTCCACCATCTCATGCACCATCTCTGGTCCCAAAACCACTTTGCCTCAAAGACTATCGTCCCAACATATTGGACTCCGCATCTCCTCCCATACAAATCCTCAAACGGTGCCATACCAATCTTTTGGTGTGATAGTTGTTGTTGTAAGAAAATTCTATCAAATCCAGCCTTTGCTCCCGCCTACCACCAAAATCCATCACACACGCCGCAACATATCCTCAAGAGTCTTGATTGTTCTCTCGTCTGCCCGTCTGTCGCGGGGATGAAATCTTTGTACTCATCTTCAAAGTCGTTCCCAACGATTCCGCAACTCCTTCCAAAACCTTGATATAAACCTCGCATCTCTGTCGGACACTATGTCCTTAGGGACTCCATGTAACTTAAGCACGTTCTTTCGATAGGCCATAGCCAATTGTGCCTTAGTCCATGTATCTTTCATTGGAACAAAGTGAGCTGACTTGGTCAGACGATCCACTATCACCCAAATCATGTTGTTACCTTGTTGACTCTTAGGCAAACCCACAATGAAATCCATGGAAATGGATTCCCACTTCCACTCGGGCACCTCTAAAGACTGAATCTTACCTTGTGGTCGTCGCAGTTCCCCTTTAACTCTCTGGCATGTCAAACAACGGGACACAAACTCATTTGTCTCTCTCTTCATCCCAGGCCACCAAAACGTTTTCTTCAAATCCTTGTATAACTTGTCTCCACTGGATGAATGAATATGGTGTGCAATGCGCTTGTCATGATCGTCTTTTTCAACTCCTCATCATTAGGAACACACCACCTACCATCAAACCTCAAGCTACCATCTGTATGAATGGAAAAGTGGGACACTGTCCCTTTCTCTACTCGACTCTCCACTCCACTATCTTAGGATCCAAAGCCCTTATCCCGAATGTCATCATAAAACTCCATATGTCTTGTCATATCACCCATAGCACCTCCTTTCGCATCATATGAATCCCAAAGCTTGCTACCTCATCCTCACCTCATCAAAGATAGAGCTGCACACGAAGAATGTACACTCTTTCTACTCAAAGCATCAGCAACAACATTGGCCTTCCCTTCATGGTAGATGATTTCCATGTCGTAATCGCCAATCAACTCCATCCACCTCCCCTGTCTCATGTTCAACTCCTTCTGCGTGAAGATGTACTTGAGACTCTTGTGATCAGAAAATACCTTAAAGATTGCTCCATAAAGGTAATGTCTCCAAATCTTGAGAGCAAACACCACTGCACCCAACTCCAGATCATGAGTAGGGTAGTTCTCCTCATAAGGCTTCAACTGCCTAGAAGCATAGGCAATCACTTTACCATTCTGTATCAACACACATCCCAACCCATTCTTCGAGGCATCTGTATAAACCTCGAAATTCTCGCTCCCTTCAGGCAATGCTAGGACAGGAGCTGTGGTCAAACGCTCCTTTAATGTTTGGAACGCCGTCTCACAACTCTCATCCCAACGAAACTTGTTCTCTTTCCTCATCAACGCTGTCATCGGTCTAGCTATCTTGGAGAAATCTTTCACGAACCGTCTGTAGTATCCAGCTAAACCCAAGAAACTCCTAACCTCAGCAACATTCTTTGGTGCTTCCCACTTTGTCACCGCCTCAATCTTCGCCGGATCCACAGCTACCCCATCTTTAGAGATTACATGCCCCTTAAAAGCAACTTTCTCTAACCGAACTCACACTTGGACTGACTTAGCATACAACTCATGATCCCTCAAAGTCGCAACACGATCCTCGGATGCTCCTCATGCTCCTCCTTAGTCTTAGAGTAGACTAAGATATCATCGATAAACACCACTACAAACTGGTCCAAGAAGCGTCTCGAAGATCCTATTCATCAAATCCATAAACACCGTCGGCGCATTAGACAACCCAAACGGCATCACCACATACTCATAATGGCCATACCTTGACGTGAAAGTTGTCTTTGGTATGTCCACCTCTCTAATCTTCACCGATGGTACCCGAACTCAAATCAATCTTAGAAAAGACTGTTGCACCGCTCAATTGATCAAACAGGTCATCTATCCTTGGCAAAGGATACTTGTTCTTTATCGTCACACGGTTCGGCTTAGGTAATCTATGCACGACCTCAAACTCCCATCTTTCTTCTTCACGAAAAGAACTGGTGCTCCCCAAGGCGATACACTTGGTCTAATGTATCCCTTCTCTATCAAATCATCCAATTGCTTCCTAAGCTCCTCCATCTCCTTAGGACCCATACGGTACGGTGCCTTAGAGATTGGCCCCGTCCCCGGCTTCAACTCAACGGTGAAATCTATCTCCCTCTTCGGTGGCAACCCCGGAATCTCCTCCGGAAAACATATGCAAACTCTCCCACCATGGTATCTCATCAATCGCATTGGACTTTCTATCCGGTCATCTCTCACATGGCATAAGATCAAAGGACATCCCTTCCTCGATACGACTTCAAAGTAACTTAATCAACTTAACTTTGGGTTTGACTAGAAACCCACGATAAGACACACTAACACCCTTAGGACCTCTTAGGGACACTTTCTTTTGATGACATGATCTGTCTTAGCCTTATACTTTCCTAACCAATCCATCCCAACTATCATCTCAAAACCATTAAAAGGAAACTCTAGCAAGTCTACAGGGAAATCGACTTGCCCAACTATCAAAGATACACCTCTAAACAACCTCCCACACGATACGGACTCACCCGAAGGTATGAAAACTTGCTCACTAACAGATTCATATACTCTCAAACCTAAACTGTTTTACATGACTCAAGACACAAACGATCGAGAAGCCCCGAATCAAACAAAACAAACGTAGGAATACCATTAACAAGGAATGTACCGGTGATAACGTGCGCATCTTCCTCACCTGCCTTCTTCTCCATCATGAATAACTTCACATCGGTCTTCGCCCACCTCCCCGGACAAGATCTTTGGTGAAGCGGTCGGCTTAGCACCCGACCCTTGATTGTTGTTGGTGTTGTTCATCGGTGTCTTCTGATAAGAATTACCGCCGTTGCGGTTGCCTCCACTGTAACTCGACTTCCCGGTTTGGCCACGACCCACCCGGTCGTTGCTCGCGAAGCTCTGCGCAGGTCTCTGAAAGGATCCCGGTGCACTCGTGCACTCATGTCTCTTGTGGCCTACGCCACCACAACCAAAGCAGGTAACTCCCCAACTATTGCTCACACTCCCACGGCCACGCCCGAAGGAAGCCCCAAAGACTAAACCCGGACCAGTAAGAAAACCCCTTTGATCGATTGTGGTTGCCTTTCTTGTAATTAGATTGGCCACCACCCTCGCTCTCGGACTTCCTCTTCTCACCTCCCGACCTCTCCCGAGCCATCTCCACCAACCTCTCTCGCTCTCCCAGCTCTCTCTCATAAGCTTCCTTAACATCGGTAAGGATCCCCACGGGTAACCTGTCCATAATCGTGGTAGTCAACCCTCTCTCAAACCTCAACGCCAGGTTCTCCTCACTCAAACCCATATCCTTAGCATACCTGGACTTCTCATTGGTATCGTAGTACTCGGCTACAGACATCTCGGCGGTCATCTTAAACTTATCAAACTCTTCCCTCAACTTACTCCTCACATGCTCCGGTACGAACTCCTTCCTCACAGCCCTACGAAACTCCTCCCAAGGTATAGCAGGTAAGCCTTGGTTGGTATATATCTCCTTAGCACTCACCTTCACTGAATCCCACCACTTGCTGCTCCGCCTCCCTCGATAGAACGCAGCCTGTTCCACTCTCATCTCATCAGGGCAATGAACCAAGTCTAAGATGTTCTCCATCTCTCTCAGCCAACTATCCACCAGATTAGGCTCCCCAACTCCCTTGTATTCCTTCGGGTTAAACCTCGCAATGTAAAGGCTGATTTTCGAATGATCAACCTCCTTCTCCTTATTCTTATCCTTGTCCTCAATCACTTTTTTCAGGGTCTCAGTAAGAGCATCCTGGTGCTCTAACATCTTAACGATGTCATCCGTGGTCATAAGCTCAGCTCTCGCGTACAAAGCAGCTCTCTTGGGCGGCATCTTGAAGCTATATAAGAAAGGGTAAACATAAACACACGTACTAAACCTTAAAACACGAACACACGATGCCCAGAACCCACTCGATCGAGTTCCCAAACACACTCGATCGAGTAACGGGCTACTCGACCGAGTGCCCCACGTACTCGATCGAGTACCCAAACTCCAGAACCAAACAGACCTTCTGATCTCTTACCTACTCGATCGAGTATCTAGGCTACTCGATCGAGTGACCCCCTACTCGATCGAGTACCCCTAGTTACTCGATCGAGTGCCCCAAAACTCGATTCTGGACTCAAAATCGCCAAAAACCCACCCGATCGAGTCAGTCCCACTCGATCGAGTACCACTAATACGTAAGAGCTACCCGCATATTACGTCATATACTAACATGCTAACTTTATAAATCACATTATATCATAACAATCATGCTATTAATTGCCACGTTGTAAAACATTCCATCATGCTATCATTTCATCAACAATGTCTATATATATAACATCACTTTTCTTTCATCTCATCAACTTCCAATTCGAACATCCAACAATCAACACATTCCATCACATTTGTACACAAGTTAACCAAACACACATACGACTCGACACACACTTCCCCATGTGACGGTTCAAAGTTGTAGGGCGACCCCCGCGACTTTAGGACGTCTCCCAAGCCTTTGCACTAGCTCCTACAACTTTTACCCCGGGTTCATTTTAATTGACTCCCTATGTTCATTAAGTTCATTGGTTACAGGTTTCAGGATCGTCGCTCTGATACCATTTGTAACACCCCCATACTCCAAGTGCCTTACCAGGACCACTCAGGTATGAAGACATTACCATCTCGGTCGCCCGAGGTATGATAATCAAATAGACAAAATAGAAACAACGTTTAATTATAAATGCTTTAGCGAAGAGTTACAATCCTCAAACCAAATCGAAAGTACAATACATTATTCCAAACTATCTGTTTCTCAATGAAATAATAATAAATGCTAAACTACGCGGAAGACTCTATCATCATGTCGTGGCCATCCCAGCCTATCCCAGTACTCATCTCTATACTGTTCAATATCTCGCTCACCATCCCCGAATGGATCACCGCAGTTTACAAAACAACACCGGTCGATACTAATCACACAATCAATATAGATAACAATAATAAGACAAACAGACAATTTGAACTGTCACACACACACACACCACCACCAACTCCCATCATCTCAATATCGATCATCCCCTTTGGACCAGACCGCCATGGGGGACCGCAGCCGTTCCCACCTAAGCCCCGCTCATCATACGAGCGACAACCCTGTCCCATTAATGTGCACATCCCCTTCCGTGGCGGGTTCCACGAAGGGCGAAACTAGGGCGTGAGATCACTCCCGCAAGTAACCCCACTCAGCCGAGAACGCATCTCGAGAACCATCAACAAACACAACCACAGTCACAACACAGGCATTATATCAAACAACCAAATACAACACATCACCAATATCCCATTATGGGACTAATACTGAGTAGGAAATCCTACCTGGAAGCACAACAAGCAGACGGTATCTACAGCTGTATCAAAACGCCTCTTCTACGAATCCTCCTCCTAACACATAACACATAAAGACTACCAATCACTTACTACTCATAAAACCCCCAATCTTTAAATTAGGGTTTAATCAATCCCAACAAAACATTATAAAAATTATGTTAAAAGCTTACCCTCGACGCAAGGAATCCAACGACCCGAAAAACAACAAAAACCGACCGTCTGAACTCCGGGAATTGCTAAGAATGCGATTAGGAAGATGAAGTGGCTGCTTTCTCTCTTAAACAGGGTTTTAGGTTTTGTAAAAGTGAATTAAAACAATGACGAATATGTTTAAATACCTTAATCGCATAATTAACAAAACCCGAGAAAACTCCCCGTAAAACCGGACACTCGATCGAGTACCCAAGGTACTCGATCGAGTACCCCCTTACTCGATCGAGTACCCCAGCTACTCGATCGAGTACCCAACAGGTCAGAAACTATTTTATTTCGCAACTTGTCCATACTCGACAGAGTAAGGGCTACTCGATAGAGTACCCCAAGACATATAAATACGGAGTATTACATACAGGGCAAAGAGTAGCTGACCTATATAGGTTTTCTAATAAAGATTCAATGCTGCATACGAATATTTCTAATCTTGTTTACAAATTACTAGAGTCTAGGCTACCTTCTGAAAAGAATAAAAAGCTTTGTTTAGCTGCAGTATCTAGGTCTATTTCCCTATTACATAGTAGGTTGGGTCATCTTTATGTAAATAGACTCAAATATATTCCTGGTTTTACAACAACAATAAAACATGATTTTAGTTGTGAGACTTGTATTCTGGCTAAGCATCATAGACTTCCTTTTTCTATTTGCACTAAAAAAGAGCTGCACTTGTTTTGATGTTACATATTGATGTGTGGGGAACTTACAAGGTTCCAACTATTTCTGGAGCCAAATACTTCCTTACTATTTTAGATGATTATTCCAGAATACTAGGGACCATATTATTCCAAAATAAAGATCAGGTTCCTGGTCTATTTAAAGATTTCTTAGCCTATATCTTTACTCAATTCAATAAGACTGTCAAGACTGTAAGGTCTGATAATGGCACAGAGTTTTTGCAACAATATTGTTCTGAGTTGTTCAAATCCAAAGGAATTGTTCGTCAAACTAGCATTGTAGGGACACCTCAGCAGAATGGGAGGGTGGAACGAAAGCATAGACACCTTCTTCAAACTGCTAGGGCTCTTAAAATCCAAGGTAATTTACCTATAAAATTTTGGGGGGACTGTCTTTTAACAGCCACATATCTAATTAACCTGATGCCCTCACCAATAATTAATAATGAAACTCCATTTAAGCTTATTTTTGGTACTGATCCTGTATATGACAACCTGAGGGTGTATGGCTGTGTGTGCTATGCAACAATGCCACCAACATTCTCAGATAAATTTGGCAACAGGGCTAAAAAATGTATTTTTATAGGTTACCCTCACAATCAGAAGGGTTATAGACTATATGATGTTCAATTGCATAAAGTTTTTGTTAGTCGAGATGTTCTATTCAAAGAACAGGAGTTTTATTATATAACCAAGCAAAGTGAGGATATGAATATTACTGCAACAAGCTTGGTCAATCCTGCATCCTCCGCAAATATTTTAATCAATCAAATTCCAGAACAGTCTGTTACCCAAGACAATCAAGTATCTACCAGCAGTTCACCTATTACTTCTTTATCAGAGGACACAGCTGTTAATCCTACCTCTATTATTACTCCCACTGAGGAACCAGTCAGAACATCATCAAGGCCAAGACAGCTTAGCTCTTGGTTAAAAGATTATCACTGCAGTCAGAAACTGCAAGCACAAACAAAGGGGTCTGCTAATTCTGTTGCATTCCAGGCAACAATATTTTCCCAATTACAAGAATATGCTTCTGATTATGTGGCTTCTCTTGCCAATGCAATGCAAGAACCTAAGCCTTGTAGATATTCAGAAGCTCAGCAAGATTCTAGATGGGTTAAGGCTATGCAAGATGAGATTCAAGCATTAGAAAAGAATAATACTTGGGATTTGGTTGCTCTC
This sequence comes from Silene latifolia, assembly GCF_048544455.1. Classification (NCBI taxonomy): domain Eukaryota; kingdom Viridiplantae; phylum Streptophyta; class Magnoliopsida; order Caryophyllales; family Caryophyllaceae; genus Silene; species Silene latifolia. Next base: position 86,046,077 of record NC_133530.1, on the reverse strand, counting down.
CCACCTGGAAAGAAACTTATTGGATCAAAATGGGTTTATAAAATAAAGTATAAATCAGATGGATCTGTGGAGAGATTCAAGGCACGTCTAGTTGCTAAAGGATTCAATCAGATCAAAGATAGGGATTATAAGCACACATTTTCTCCTGTTGCAAAGCTGACCACAGTCAGGACTCTTCTAGCTGTTGCTGCCCTTAAAAATTGGCCACTTTACCAGTTGGATGTTAACAATGCATTCTTACATGGCTATTTAGATGAAGAGGTCTATATGAAGGTCCCAGAAGGATATGATGTTGCTGCAGGCCTAGTTTGTAAGCTAAAAAGATCACTGTATGGCCTTAAACAGGCTTCAAGACAGTGGAATAAGGAGCTTACAAGGTTTTTGCAGCATTTAGGTTACATCCAGTCTAAGCAAGATTACTCTCTATTTACTAAGTTTGATGCTGTTACTCATGCCTTTACAGTTCTGCTAGTATATGTTGATGATATCTTACTGACTGGTACAAATCTGGAAGAGATTACCAATGTCAAAACTCAACTGAATAAGGCATACTCTATCAAGGATTTGGGGAACATGAGATATTTCCTAGGCTTGGAAATTTCAAGGAATGGCTCTGGGATCATGATAAACCAGAGGAAATATATACTTGATATTCTCAGAGATTTAAAGATGAAAGGCTGCACATCATCAGCATTTCCCTTACAACAAGCACTGAAATTATCTTCAGGGGAGGGAGACTTGTTGATTGATCCTGATCAGTACAGGAGACTTGTTGGTAGGCTCTTGTACTTGAATCTTTCAAGACCAGATCTCTCCTACACTGTTCAACATCTTAGCCAATTTGTAAGTCAACCCAGACAACCTCATATGCAAGCTGCCCTGCATGTGGTAAAATATCTCAAAGGGACTATCAATGTTGGCTTACATTATAAATCCCAGTCTAGCCTTGTTCTCACTGCATATAGTGATGCAGACTGGGGTAAATGTCAAGATACTGCTCGTTCACTCAGTGGCTATTGTATATTTCTTGGAGATTCCTTGGTCTCTTGGAAAACAAAGAAGCAGCCTACAATTAGTAAAAGCTCAGCTGAATCTGAATATCGTAGCCTGTCTTTCACTACTTCAGAGTTGGTTTGGCTAGATAGGCTACCGATCGACTTACAGATTAAAGTTCCTAAACCTATACCTTTGCATTGTGACAACAAGGTCGCTCTTCACATTACACGCCAATCCAGTTTTCCATGAAAGAACTAAGCACCGAGTATTGATTGTCATTACGTCGGGGGAGAGGCAAGATGAAGGTTTTCTATCAACAACATATCTCAGATCTGGTTTACAACTAGTGACATAATGACTAAAGCTTTAGGGACCGACCAACACCAGTATTTTTCTCGCAAGCTAGGATTATCCTTGTCTACTACCTAGCTTGAAGGGGGTATATTGGGTATAAGATGCATTCAGTTGTTAGTTAGACAAAGTCAAACTTAGTTACAATAAGTCAGAGTTAGTTAGAGTAAGTCGGTTTAGGAGGTTGAGCTATGACTATAAATAGCAGCTCATATTATATTCCTCATTGTAATTTCTGAATTATAATACAGTTCATATACATTCATTCAATATAATCTTCTTCTCTATGATTCTTCTACTTTTCTATAATTCTACACACTCCAATACTTCAACCAGGTTGAACATCATTACGACAAACTTGGAGGCTCTTCCAACATTACGGGATGGAAATCTTTTTTAGATTGGCGTATAAATATTCCTCTTTCTGAACTTCCATATTCTGGCCCTAAGTTCACTTGGGCTAACAAAAGAGATTCTTCTACTCTGATTTTGGAGCGTCTTGATCGTTGTTATGCTTCTCAGAATTGGCTTCTTTCGTTCCCAGACGCACATATTCAAAATCTCAACATTTTCATTTCTGACCATGCCCCAATTGTTCTTTCTACTTCTGCCAAGAACAAGAAACCAAAGCGACCCTATCGTGTGGATAATTGGTGTTTGGAACATCCGGATATTCAAAGTCTTATTTCATCCATATGGAATTCTACTTCTGTAGGTCATGCCACTGCTTCTGTCTCCAGGAAGCTCACCTGTATCCGTTCTGGAATTTTAAAATGGGTTCTTCAGAATCGTCGTCTTTTTATGCTTGACTGGAGCTCAATTTCCAGAGACTTATCAGTAGCTGCTGCTGATGCTTTGGATAGCTCATCTGCTTCTAATTATATGAACAATGTCAGATCAATTAAGCATGACGTCTACATCCAGCACTCCTTTTGGAAACAACGTGCAAAATCCGAGTTTCGCTTCAATGACGGCTTGCCAACTTCATATTTTTTTAGCCGATCAAAATCTCGTCAGAAACGTCTTAGGATTATTGCTTTGAAAAATGATATGGGCATTTGGTTTTCTTCTGATACGGATCTCTCACAGCTGATTATTTCGCACTTCACAAGCCTTTTCAGTTCAAGTACTCCAGCTACACCATCCATAGCACTCGACGACTTATCTATTCCTCAGCTTGATGGTTTTCAGCAGAATTTTTTGTCTCAACCTTTCACACCCAAAGATGTAGAAAATGCGTTTTTCTCAATGAAACCTAATAAATCACCTGGACCAGACGGTTTTCCACCTCGCTTTTATCATTTGTTTTGGGGACTCATCAAGGAGGACATCACCTTGGCTGTACTATCTTTCCTTAACTCTGGTATACTTCCTCCGTCTTGGAACAACACACATGTTGTTCTTATTCCAAAAGTTGATCTACCAGAGACGATTTCTCAGTTTCGTCCTATCAGCCTTTGTAATGTCATCTACAGAGCTGCTTCTAAATGTATTGCTCTCAGGCTCAAGAAGGTAATTGATCGTATCATTGGTCAAAATCAAAATGCTTTTGTTCCCGGACGCCTAATCAGTGATTGGGGTTTTCTTGGACACGAAATTCTCACCTATATTAATCAACGGAAAAGGGGTACCCGCTGTTTTGGGGCTATTAAGCTTGATATGAATAAAGCTTTTGACAGGGTTTCCTGGCCCTTCCTTTTCAGAGTTCTCAAGCTTTTTGGTTTCCCGAAGGTTTTTAGAAAGCTAATCAAAGCTTGTGTGCGAACTGTTTCTTTGCAAATTCTTATTAATGGCACCCCTTCGAGCCGTATCTTTCCTAAGTGTGGATTGCGTCAAGGTGATCCTATTTCGCCTTACCTTTTTATTTTATGCATGGAAATCTTGTCGCTTCTGATCATCAAAGCTGAATCAAATGGTGAAATTGAGGGCATTAAACTTTCGAGACAGAGCCCTGCTATTTCTCATTTATTATATGCAGATGATTCACTATTGTGTCTTCGTCTAACATCTTCTGGTTGTGAGTCCTTGCGAAGAATTTTGAATGATTTTAGCTCTATCTCGGGTCAAATGATTAATCATCAGAAATCGTACATCAAATTCAGCCCCAATACTCCAACGGATTTTAAGGAGCATCTTCTGGATATTTTACACGTGGAATCAAAATCTAATTTCGGACATTATCTGGGCATCCCGATTGATCTGGGCAGAAGAAAACTATCTTCTTTCCAGTTTCTGTTAGACAAGATCTCAGATAAGATCCTTTCATGGGGGCCGGTAAAATTTTCACAAGCAGCTAAGTTGATACTTATTAACTCAATTCTCATGGCATCCATTGCTTATGTCGCATCCGTCATTCCCTTACCTCAGCAGATCACTTCAAAAATCAATTACCTAATTGATCTTTTCTGGTGGAAAAAATCTCAAAACACGCATGCTCAGCACTGGTTACCTTTTGAACAATTACAGCAACCAAAGAAGAACGGCGGACTTGGACTGAAAAATGCCAAGATTGCTAGTCAAGCACTGTTGGCCAAAAATTTCTGGCGTTCTCACCATCAGCCATCTTTGCTTTTTTCCAAAGTAATTCGTTCCAAGTACCGTAAGGACTTTCCTATACCCGGCAGCAAATCCAGATATTCTGCAGCGTCTTATGCCTGGAAAGGCGTTGTCAAGACCACCTTTTTACTTCGTGATGGAATTGCATGGAAATTTGGAAATGGAAGATCAATTGATCTAAAATCTGATGCTTGGGTTCTTGGTAAAAAGCCTATTTTCAAGTCTCAGCAACCTCAGACGGTTACTTTGGATGATCTTCTGTTAAATTCAACTCACTGGAACAAAAAAGTTATTTTTCAGCTTTTTAATAAAACTTCAGCAAAAGGTATTTGTGCCTTAGAACTCCCTCATCAGCCTATGGATGATTATGTATATTGGAAGTTCACAGAAGATGGAAAATACTCATCTCGTTCTGGTTACTCCTTCCTTCTGAAAAAAGTTTCCTTGTCCTCTTCCTATGTTTCGAGACATTGTACCGACTTCCAGTGGGATTTAATTTGGAATCTCCCATGTCAACCTCACATTAAGATTTTCCTTTGGAAAATGGCTCATCAGATTATACCTACTTCGGATGTGTTAATCAGAAGGGGTTTATTAGTTGACCCCGTTTGTTGTTTGTGCCATCTGGCTTCCGAATCTATGGGTCACCTTTTCAGAGACTGTGAAATCATCAAACGAGTTTGGTTTGCTAGTCACCTTGGGGTTCGAACGGAATCGGCCTTCAATGTACCTTTTCTGTCATGGTTCCAAAACTTCTTGAGGTATTTATCACGTACCGATGCAGGTGCTACTTGCGATAAAATGCGCTTTGCACTTCTCTTTTTGGCTATTTGGCATCACAGGAATAATGTAATCTTTCGAGCTTCCCCTGTCAACCCCATTGACATTATACAAGAGGCTGATCAGCTTTGCGCACAACAAGATGCTTTCAGTTCCAGGCTCCCGGAAATTGTACACATACCTTTAAACCAGGCGGAATCCTGCCCCTCTTTCCCTGGTTTACAGCACTTTCACCACTGCTTCAAAATCGTTGTCGCCTTCAACAAAAAGATGTGGACCTGTTCCTTTCAAATCCGCTACAACGATCTTGTTCTTCATGATTATAGTGACCGTTTCTGCAACTCTCTTCTTCAAGCTACCATCACAGCTCTACTGGAGGCTATGACTTATGCCTCCTCTCGTAGACTTCCAACGGTGCTGTTTAAAATCAGCAACGACAAACTTCTCCAGCTGCTTCACAAAAGCAGCATGTCTATAGTCCCGATAGCTGTTTCTAGCAGTTTCAGTCGTGTTAAGTTTTTCCTAGATTGTAATCAAACCTGGTACGTTAGTGGTTTCTTGTAAGTCTTGTTAAATATTTATTAAACTTAGTACACCTTTGTCAAAAAAAAAAAAATACTTCATTTTAGACCAAAAATTTAACATTTTTTTATAAAACAGCTGGATTTGACACTTAGATATATACCCGTGTTCGATCCTTTGAACCGAGTCTGAGTAACATAAAAAAATGACTACTATTATCTCATTATGTCACACCGATCAAATTCAAATAAATAAGCAACATATAAAATGAATACAACTCAGATTATGAAAAGAAAGGAAGATGTTAAAAGATGTAAACCCTTTTTGTGCGGCTACTACTCTGCCGCGACCAAATATTAAACAATAATGGCCGACATATCTACTTAGGTATTCTACTTACCATCCGATCCTTATGTGTGAATTGTTCCATTCCACAAGTTAAGGAGTTGTGTATGATCAAATCGTTTCATGTCAACGTTCCAATGAGTTGTACTATACCAATGAGTTGTATAGGTTACTTTCAACAAGGATCCTCTCCATTTCTTTTCTCTCCATTTCCTCTCACAAACTCATTTAATAATATTATCTCATCTATACTCTATTAACCCTTTATTTTTATGCATAAATTGTGAACCGTTCGATGTTGACGAGATACAATCTTGACCGTTGATAGGTAATGGCCTCTCCATTTTCTAAAAAGAAATGGAGAGAATTTTCGCTCGGTTACTTTATACATGTACATTAATGTACGTTCTTTTTTACTCATATCTTTAGTTACATATTCTTAAAAATTATAAAAAAAATTGATATTAATAACGTATTTGATAAGACGATTTCTAAAAGCTCTCACATGATTATCTTTTATGTTATATATTAAAAGGTATAATGAAGATTCTCCTCATCTATGAACACTGCCCAAAAAACAAACGTATACAATTCATTGGAACAGAGGAAGTATATATAGAGTCTGTGAGTCTGTGACGGACTTTGGAGTGAATGATGATAACGATGATTGAGGTTTGAAATGTTGACTTTGTGAATCAATATAAAATCACCGGGGTTTGCCTCCTCCTGTATAACTAACATTCTCCATTATAAAGGTGCTTAAATACGAGTCTAGTTTTCTGAGTAATTGATTGTAGATGAGTTTTACGTACATATTTGTACATTGGCTTATAAAAAAACGGTAACATGCTTTTATCATGCTTAGAGAATTAATGGTTTTATTCTTTTCTTAATTGACTCTTTAACATGTCCCCATTTGACATATGATAGAAAAACCCTTTTTATATAAGGTGATTTTACACAAACGTTAATGTAAAACCCCAAATTAATTGTATTAAACATATCCTTAAAGTAACTACGTACCTACAATACGTTATTTGTTGGTTTTACATGTAAAACGGTTTTACATGAGACTCTCTCTATGAACACCTCTGTCTAACTGAGTAAGGCGTATATGAAACATTGTTATTTAACCAAATAAGCTATCTAAATGAAATGCTACCTGGCTAGGTTAACATTTGAGAAATAAGGTACATGAAACATTGTTATTGTTTTTACCCATTCAATTTATAACTAGTGTAGATCCCGCACAAAAGCGTGGTTTTCTAGATCGTTTTGAATAGAGAATTTAACAATTAAGTTGACTATAAAAATAAGTTTTAATGTGTAATAATAAGAGATAGAAGAGATAAAATTAGACATTTTTAGCTGAATGAAATTCACACTTGAACTAAAACTTTTTAATAAAATTGTTATTTATTACAAACAAGATTGTCAGTTTAATATAAATAACATACAATTCTTTTATATCCATAGAGTAAAGTGTATAACTATTATTGTAATTTTTGTTAAAACATAGACTAATTTAATAATGTGAGTAAAATTTATGTATATATAGTTTATATATAAGATGGGCTAGTGGAAAAAAGTAGGGATAGTGGAGCACCAATTAGTAGCCCACTATTTAGTTATAGTTTAGGATTTAGGCTCCGTTTCAAGACATTACACTTGGTGCTTATTTTTGACCAAAATTTCAAATTTACCGATTTTTTTTGCAAGTGTTTGGCAAGTAGCTTATTTGGTCAAATAAGGTACCTGAAATGAAATGCTATATCAGGTGGCATTTGAGAAATCAGGTACCTGAAATGACTTATTTTCCATTTTGTACCCCTTTATTCTATAATATTAAATAATTTTCATATCCTTTTATGTCAGTTTACCAAAATCAGCTACATTTTCAGCTAGTTTGCCAAACACATTTTTATATAATCAGTTACCTTATCAGCTCCTAATTTTCAGCTACCTTATCAGTTAACTTTTCAATTTTCAGCTACCTTTTCAGGTTTCAGCTACCTTTTCAGGTAGTTTTGCCAAACAGAGCCTTAGAAAGGACTAAAGGAGCCCAATTATAAGTAAATATTGTTTAGGAAGGAAAAATAAGAGAATATTTTATTCTCTTAGTAATGGGGGATATTTGAAAATTGTTATATCCTTTGACGTTATTTTACCAAAAATCAGTTACCTTTTCAGCTAGTTTGCCAAACATTTTTTATATAATTAGTTACCATATCAGTTTTTAATTTTCAGTTAGCTCATCAGATTTCAGTTAGCTTTTCAGGTTCTCAAACTGCCTATTTAGCTTCTCGAACATTCCAAAGGGTTAATAATAAATTATTTTCAATAATAATTATGTGAAAAAACCTGGATGAGGAGGACATGAGGTGATTGTAGATCAGCCAGCATGTTTGGTGAGTTTTAGAGTACTCAGTTTAGGAATAACGAATCTGATGTATAGTGATTAAGTGAATAGTGTGTCGGCGCTACTGTCATGTTCTTTGCCAACCTGGCCACTGCCGCTATTTCTTTTGTCACCATACGGAGTATATAATTTTAGAATTGGTCTCTCTTGTGACGGGTTATCATTTGTGGCGGATAATTTGTGAGTAAAAATGGTAATAAAATGGGTTAGTGGAGAAAGGGGACCACATGAACAGTGTTGCAGAGAGAGAAAAAGTGGGTACTTTGTGAGGTAAAATGGTATCCGTCACTCCAAAGTGACGGATATTGCATGTCACAAATGAGAATTTGTGATAATTTTATTTCAAAAATATGTTGAATATGTCTTTTACTCAATTATTAAGTAAAAACTACCACATTAGTGTCTTCATTACGGAATGTCTTAAAAAATAGGATAATGTATTATGTTGATTAGTACTAAGTTAAATGAATTAGTCTCGGCTGCGGGTTCCCTCGTTACCAAAAAAAAAAAAAAAAGTTAAATGACTTAGTCTCGGGATATAACTATATAAGACAATTTATGTTTACTTTTATTCTTGTATTATGAAAACTATTCGATCACTAAATGAATCGACAATCGTAGTCAGTGGCCAAACTACCTCAAATTCTTACAAGAAATGAGCTTAATCGGTGTGCTAACAACTACGGAGTAGTAATCAATAGCGCAAGAAACTTATACGGAGTATGATGTAAATGTGTAAATTTTTATTTACTTTGAAATATAAAACCTACTAATCTTTACTTATAATTCTTAAGTTTTACATTACAACCCTACTCCCAAACTTTCTTGGCTACACCATATATAGCCCTAATGTTCCTATCATATCAATGGTGTTGACCAAGAGTATTTCGTATTGACCGTAAGACAATTCCCTTCGGATACTAAAGGCATTTTGATGGGTAAATATCTTTTAAATTTGTTTTTTTTTTTTCATTTGTAAAAGTCAGTAATTATACTCTTAATCATTTATTTAAAAGATAAAAGTCCTTACTATTCGCACTAACCAACTTTTATTTTATACGAGATTACGAGAATGAATCTCTTAAGTAGATAGCCTTCTTATATTTTCCATGAACTATTTATTTAAAAATGGAACTAATCTCATTCCAATCTTGTCATGTGGTTGTAGCATCACTAGCATGTATCATAAGCCGTAAGATCCGCACTTCATTTCATGCATTATCAATCTATATTTCATTGTTTTTCTAAGTCAATTTATCCTTTATTGGTTACAACTTACAATCATTAAATTTGGATAAACATTTATTCTATCATAAATTATGCACCACAAACACAATAGATAGTATCCTTATATCCGTCTTAACATTAAACAAGTCAAGTCAAGTAGAGTATTACCTAACTCGTGTAGATATATCTGTTATTTCTCTTTATGCATTATACGTTTGTCTTATTTATATTACTTGATCCGACTTAAACTCAAAATGGATCCGCCGAAACATAACAATTTGCATGGAATCTTTTACATGTTCATGATCATTTATTTAATCTTAAATATTGGTCCTTGATGTCTGTGTATGATCAATGATTGGCATAGCCAGAGTTTCGTATCAATTTTGTTAACAATTATCGAAAGAATAATTTCATACACGCAGTACAACGTATTACTCAGAGTTTTGTCTTCTGTAGTACCATAACAATGACCTGTCTTTGCTTGTTTATCTCTTCTTCTAATTATTATGCATATGTACGAATTATAATAGATAAGAAATAAGAAATATCATCTGTAAACATCTGATAATTGAATCGGCAACTCTAAAGGACTGTCCTATGGTAGAACATGCACTACCATGCAAATTAATTAAAAGTATTAAAACTCCCAAAAATAATCGACCTATTTATATAGGTTTGTTGTCATTATAAAAAATCGATTTTTCAAATAAAATTAATAATTTCAAATAAATATAAGCATATACTCATGATTATTATAGTATCTTAATAATCACGAGTCAGTAAGTCACATCATCTTTTTATTTTCAACTCTATTTTAATCAGGTGTGAGAGCCGCCTTAAGTTAAGACGGTCTTAAATAAGAAATTATGAAGAGAACAATTTGTCTCCGAAAAATTAGAATTGATTCTACTTCTTTTGAGGAGATTTTATACAGAATAATTAATTCATTACTTATCGAGAATTGGGAGGTCAACAAAATAGTCGGGACTTAATGAATGTTAAAGATCAAAAATTCTAGAATAAGATTGTCTTATCCCGCAAGAGAGTCCGTTTCTTTAAAGACATCATCATTCATTTACTGTTATCAATAAAATAGTGAAAATTGATCGCTTGCAGTTGCGAGACCATCCCACACAATGGTTAAAGATACTCCTAATAACTTTAGGAGTAGTTTTTCACAAATTCTTATGAGAGACGATCTCTCTTGCTGCTAGTTTTTTACTTCTCTCACTCTCACTCTCACTCATCCCCATGAATGGATATGTATCTTATCTAAAGCCTAGAGGATTAACATAATCTCATTTTCTTATGATATAAACCAAGTCACCAAGTTCATTATGATCACTTGAGTTGAGGTTGAGGATGTTATCCATAATAATGGGTAACCCATATTTCCACGGACAAAATAATGTTGAATGGTACTAATAAATGAACAACTAGTCTTCCGTAAGACAAAGTTACCTGTCATATAATAGAACGGGTCAAATATCATCCCACAAATTTTGGGCTTCCTAACTATAGAGTACTCCCATAAAATAACAATTACCTCGAAATAGAGAACTGGATTTATACAAATTTCAAGAACAGCAACAACATCAGAGCCTTAATCCCAAAATGATTTGGGGTCGCTTGACATAAATCATTCTTTAGAACCTTCCATGAGTGAACGCAGACCTCAAAATGCGAATAAAAAAGGGAAAATGAAAAACAAAGGGAGAGCGAAAATGTATTAAAGTTACAGGTTTTAAAATCGAATTCCGAATTTTTTTTATAATAACTTAAAGTTTAAATCGAGAGAAAAGATTAAAACGATTTTGAAAACCGAAATAGAATTAAGGATCTGGAATGCCTTAAAAGTAAACCAAGTAAAATATATAAGAAAGTGGTTGGTAAAAAAAGTGTAATAAAGGAGAGAAGACCAAATAATTTATTTTTTTTAAATTAAATAAAAACACTAAATATGTCAGAAAAACATCACATACTAAAAATCCACATGTATTCTTTCCCTCCATTGTGATTGTGCCCCCTCCGTCACCATACTCTCCTCAAGCCCCAAAAATCTCATATCGTGCTCTATCACTCTCAACCATGTCTGTCTCGGTCTTCCTCTACCTCTAGGGACCTTTTCTGTTCTCCAAGTCTCCAGCCTCCTAACTGGTGCATCCATAGGTCTCCTTCTCACATGGCCAAACCATCTTAGTCGGTTTTCCATCATCTTGTCCTCTATTGGCGCCACTTTTACCTTTTCCCTAATCACCTCATTTCTTAATCGATCTTTCCTTGTATGTCCGTACATCCACCTCAACATACGCAACTCCGCCACACTCATCTTTTGAATGTGACAATATCTCACGGCCCAACACTCGGAACCGTACAAATTTCAAGAACATGGATACAAAATTTATTTGACAAGTCGATTTCCCGCAAAATATAGACGGATTTGTGACAACATTGTTACAAAATACATTGTTACAAAATTTGGCTATAAACCCGCAAATGAATACAAGTCTCTCTTTTGGCAGGTCAATGAATGAACAAATTGAACAAAATCCCGAGTTATATAGAGTATTTTTTTTAAAAAGAGTCGAATCTTGCTTCTACAATCTACAGATATAATGAAGGACTTAACTCTTCAGTAAGGGTTCTCAATCTGTGCAGATGACTCACCAATAAACTCCGATCGCAACTGCATTAGCAACCTCCCTAAATAATTAAGGCCTTCCCCATCCCGACCACCTCCCCAAAAAAGATCGTGGGGCGAGCCTTCCACTAGGACTGAACCGACCGTGGACATAAGCATGGAATTTAGATGTGGGTAGATTGAGAACTTACACTTCAGGGCTCGGTACATAACATCTATTTTGACGGTTTCCCAATCAGGTCTTACCTGAGAAATGAGACAGAAATTAATATCTGCGGCAAGACTAGTGAAAAAGCCAGGATTCGTTTGGCTTGGGGTGGGGGGCTTTAGAGCATGTGCACTGATGTGGCTCCCCAAAGTTTCTCTTTCATTTCATAACCATCAATCTACATTAGTTGGGTTGATCCTAAGAATGAATCTTCTTAAGAGGCCTTATATTCCATTAAAAAATCAATGTTAAAGGCAGCTCTGATTTAGAGGTAGTGACGATAGTTCCACAGGGTTCTAGTAGGACAAAGTTCTTACCAAGTCAGGTTTCCGCCTCTGCATCTTCCTTCCTATCCTGGCGGCTTCTTCTGGACTTTTTGCTGATTTAATGGCTTTGAGACAATCTTGAGCTAAGGGATTTTCCACGCCGTAAAATTTCTGCGCCTGCAAAAGGAAAGGCTTAAAACTACCCAACACGGCATAAAGCTAATAGCAAGAGAAGCATAAACAGCACCAGCAACAAGTCAACAACATTATCCGATTATCCCAAAGATCCTTCGTATGGTGGGTAGATTTAGTCGGATGTATGCAGCGCTACCTCTATTTTAGCCTTACCTCTGTTGAAAGCATAAAGAGGTTGTTCCAAAAGGCCTCGTAATGGAAATTAAGTAGACCGAGAAAAAATAGAGAAGAATTTTCTGTGAACTACCATAAAAATAACTTATGTTCTTTTCTCCTTCACGTAATTAACATTCTAGAATTATAGGTTTCTCTGTCAAAATTTCGTGTTCAATAGTTATCAAGTCATATTTCCTATGTACATTAGAACCCAAACTTGATAAAGGGCGTATTATTAAGCTTGAAGTTTCTAGCCTTGTGTACAGAGACATACCAGCTATTTTCCGTTGAATTTCTACTTATTTTAGAATTTAGCAAGAACCCCTTCAGTTGTTTTCAGGCCTAAGTCTCTTCTTTCTCCTTTCCCCAATTATAAATAAAAGACAAGTGAAACTAAGAATTAACTCTGATCTTCCGTCTCCATAAACAAATTTAAACATGGAACTATAATTTCATCTATTTTTGTTTCATACTTTTGCTAGTGGCATGTACGAAGAAAACTAGGATCAATCGCTCACGCTTATAATTTTAATGAGCTATGCGCCTACGCTTGCGACTGCCGATTGCTTTTTAGAATGGAGTGGGTCTTATAGGACTGCCCTAGGTTCTGCATTTAGGGATCATGAACTTCCTTTTGTGAGAAAGTTTAGGCTAAGGCTATCCCAATTGGCAAATCTTCACGTTAATTAAGCTAATGGCAAAAGGAGGAAAGATTATCAACATCAAACTTAAAACCAACTTCAGCTGCAATAAAATAAATTTAACCTACTAGTATGGACTAGGAAGAAGGAACTTGTAGATTACATAAATAAAGCAGTATAAATGAGAAAAATAAATAAAGGTATTTTAGGTAGACTGCTCTCATTTGGAAACTTTAATGTATGCATTACCTGGTAATAATGTTCGACATTTGGCCAGGTTACATAGTTACCATCCTCATCTGGCATTTGGATAGGATGAGGCGAGAAATTTGAGAACGAGCCATAGGGATCCCAAGTTTTGTAAAAAGTTATGACACCTGATTCATAAGGATTAAGTGTAGGATCAACTTTAGAGGTTTCAGACAAAGACGGAATGGTAGGTGTTAAGTCGGGAATGGGCTGAAGAAATCCACTGATGAGCATGTCAGGTCCAACCTGTCGTCAAATATAGAGAGAGAAGCTCCAATTAAGCAATGCGTGGACATATTCTCAAGCCAAACACACCTTCTATGTACTTAGATTTTGATCCCCTAATCTTTCTTACAAAGTTAGCAGCTGCAATTCCCATAAAACTTGTGATATGAAAAAAACTCCCATATTAGTTTGGGTCAACAAATGTACTATCCTTTATTTTCAGAGTATGATGAAATAAGACTAGAAGAGTATAATGATTCACTCAGTTTTCTGGCCAACGTTTAAGACCGACTTATTTCAGACCGCAATAAGACCTCTCATAAGTGAGAAGCACATGGGTGGTGGACCACCCCCATGTGCTTTCCCACTCACACCCTAAATGGGTTTTTTGTGAGAGAAAATGGTATCCGTCTGACCATTTCAGACCGATTTCAGACGGATATAGCGGTCTGAAATAAGAATTTGTGTTCTTATATTGTCAAAGTAAAGCCCACATTAATGAGTTATGACTAGACATGGCAAAATTGACCCAGCTCGAATGACACGACCCAAATAACCGACACCCGAACTAAGGACCTGAACATGACTGTTACCCGAATTGACCCGAACCAATATGACCAGACCCAATGTTTATGTTGCAACTTGCAAACTGATCGAATCCTTGAGATAATAATAAACCCGAAATGACTTGACCCGACCCAATCTGACCCGAATTATTGCAAACCAGAAAATGTTACGGCCCGGACCGACCCGATACCAACCCTACTGGGTTGACCCGTTTTTAAGGTCTAGATATGACCAACCTTAAACCAAAGTGTTCAGAAATTTAGAAGAGTGGTACAGTAGAAAGCAAAAGTGCAAAAGGAACAAGAATGATAAAATGGAGAAAACAGCTACAGAGTAACTACACTAACGAAAACATATGCATTAGAGTAACATAAACGGACCTGTTCATAACTGACATCATGTAAATTGAGAGCTTGAGTCATCTCAACCATGCCAAGTTCGCCAACAGGAGATGGCGCCCCTTTCCCACCAATGATTTTTGGAGCAACAAAAGCGTGAACCTATAGTTAGACAGGAATGGCAGAAACCTTCACAACCCAATCCTTTCACCAAAACTATATAGTACTCGTGTATATTAACATAATCATTTCGCTAAACAAATTGAACATGCGTATGTGGCAAGACTAAGGAAATTTTCAATGGAGACTAGCAAGAGAGGACAGCTACCAAAACACCAATCAGAAGGTCAGTAACATAAATGAAAGAGGTACGAGGTAGAATTTAAAGAGCAAGGTGATGCAAGAAGATGGATAAACTGGCAGGGGTAGAGAGTGAATTAGCAGCCATCAAAAACACAAGCTGATTATGCAGGGGGAAGAAGAGATACCATGCAGAAATAACATTAGGGGCAGGTATGCAACATAGTCCTCAAGAAGGCAAGAAACAGTTTTATGGATATGCCAGGGTCTCAATTACATGATAGATGGGTCATTTAAAGACATTATCAATGCAACGTAAGCATTTTATAAACCAAGTTTCCACATTTTATTCTCACTAAATAATAATGACTATTTCAAAGATTGAATCAAAATATCTCAAGCTCTATAAACCACAGGGTTCACCAAAATTTTCCTGATTATAGTAAATATCCTGCACAGCACAAAGGGAAAACATGCAAGAATTTTTTATAACCCTACTAGATATCTTGCACCATACCCTCTTGCTAGCACTGGAATATGAGAAGCCAAAATATTCAAGACCTATTTTTATAGAGCAAGTGGCTATCTTAGGTCAATATATGTACAATTTACCATCACTGAGACCGAACATACACGCCTCATACCTTAACGTAATATAAAAAAAAAATACACAAAGCACAAGAAAAGAAAGCATCAACTCCTAACAAAAGAAAAAAAAAACAAGAAGAGAGAAGACAAAGCATGCCTACCTTATGAATAACACCAGAAGAAATAGCTGATGCAGCCAGTGTTCCTCCGCATTCCCAGAGAATAGAAAGATAACCACACTCATAAAAGTATTCCATTACATCTCTAAGATTTATTATCTGAAACTCAATCACTTCAACACCTTTAGAAGCAAGGTACTTCTGAAAGTCCTTTCTGACGCCCCTTTGTGTCACAACTATGGTATGCACTTCAGAAGTATCCCAAAGATGTGCTACTTCTGGAAGATCTAGCGACTGAGATATGACAATTCGTGTGGGTGAGTGGCCTCCACCATGCCTTGCTGTCAACCGAGGATCTAAAAAAAATCAAAACGCAAGAAAACAAATTATTAGATTGTATGCAATCAACACTTTAAGCACCTCAACAAAAATAATAGCTCAGGACCATACTATCCATCCGTACTGTGTTTCCTCCAACAATGACAGCATCACTTCGACCCCTTAGTTCAAAGACACGCCCCCTTGACAGTTTACTGCTTATCCATGTTGCATGACCTTTGTTAGTAGCTATCTTCCCTGAAAAAATGTGAAGACCATATTAAAGTGGATATCTCGGGGCAATTTTCAAAGACTTTTCTCATATAAGAATTTCACAAATTACAAATTAGCTCAAAAAAAAAATCAGAAACTAAACAGCAAAGGTAAATTTTTGACAATTACCATCAAGTGTCATAGCATATTTGAGAGCAGAGTATGGTATTTGAGAAGCAGCCCTGATAATCAGAGGAGCATTCACAAGAAGGCAAGATTTTAGAGCCTCCTGCAGTGGACAAGAATTCATTGGACAATGCACTGTTACATGAAGTAGATGCATAAAGAAAGATAATTAGTTTCAAGCATTTGTAGATGACATTATTATGAATGCCAAAGTTTCCCCATATTATGATCTTATCACACTAGAAAATTGAGAGAAAGTCGAAGAAGTTCAAACAATTGAAAAAAATAGTTTCCCCGGTAAAAGCTGGAACAAAGACAATCACAAACTTAATAATTGTTCTAATTGATGTTAAATATGAACCTTTAACAGGTTGTTTGGATTGGATGAGGGGAAATTAAGACAAGGTAGCAGAAAGGAAGGGGTCCATAGTTCCTAGTTTGGATAGCAATACAGAGGATTGAGGAAGGGGTGTAGGAAATTGGTGGGGTTGATATTCCTTTTCTCTTTCACAAACCAAGTCCTTCAAACATGGGAAGGATTGTGAAGGAACCTCTCATCTCCCATGCCTTTCTCTTTCTTTTCCACCTTCCTCCCTTCCCTTCCAAACGAAAGAGGTTGTAATGCCATTAAAATAACTAGCTCAAGAAACCAAATTTAACATCCATAATAACAACATTACTCCACTGCAATAAATTATCTTGTCAAATGGGCATTACACAAATTCTATCACTTGAGAAGCACATAGTACAATTTAGCGAGTTATTCGATACCCACATAATAATTTTTTTGGGAGACTACTTTTTATCAATATAGAGGTCGTAGACATGAGCACTGCCTAAACTTTAGCCACATTAGCCAAAAAAAATGCCATGAAATTTCACCAGAAACACAAAATAGGCCAGAAAAGATTAAAACTTTTCATAAATAAACCGCAAAACACATCTAGTTAACCCAAGAAAATAACACGAAAAAAATGTAAGAAATACCTCGACAAGATCGCTTTGAATATCCTCACCAAGCACATCAACTTGCACTCCTTCACTCCTCAAAATTTGGATTGCACTTCCTCTTAAATGTTTTGACGGATTTCTAATCCCAATCACCACCCTCTTAATACCTGCCTAATCACAACATCAATACAATTACAAACCATTAATAACATTTCACACACATTAAGCATTCAAACTAGAATCAAACTCAACTTCCTACAATTCTCTTATAACTCCGCTCTAATGGACAAACCATTGACAATTCATACAATTACTAGATTGTTAGAAAACGCAAAACCACCCTAATAGTAACACTTCAACGAAAAAACGATATCTGATGCATCCAGATTCCAGCCATAGTATTTCCCCATCTTGAGTCCTTAAATTTCTGTCATGTCAAAAAAGAACAATTCTAGCTAAACAACCACATTACTCTGGTGCCTCTACATAGAGGCGGGTTTCCAGATGACCTATAATGAAAATTTACATCGCGAATTGAACTTCTCAGTAAATTGTATCTTGAGTCATTAATTTTCAATCATGTCCAGAAAAACAATTCCAGCTAAAGAACAACATTACTCCAGTGCTTAATAAAAACAATTCCAGCTAAAGAACAACATTACTCCAGTGCTCAATAAAAACAATTCCAGCTAAACAACAACATTACTCCAGTGACTCAATTTGCTTCTAGAACCAAAGAATAACGAGTCAACTCAAAAATTCACCACTACTTTAACGAGTCATTTTGCTTATCATAATCCATAACTAAAGAATAACGAGTCTTTGGCACATAAAAGTTCACCTGAATAATAGCGGAAATAGCGGTGCGTTCGCCATGGCAATCACCAGGCTCCATATTAAGGTAAGCGGTGGCGCCGCGACACCACGCGCCAGCGGAATCAATAGCGATTACTTCCGCCGACGTAGTACCTTGCGCGTAAAGATAACCTTCTCCGACGACTCTTCCGGCGTCGATAACGCAGCCGAAATTAGGGTGAGGGGATGAAAATCCGGCGGATTTGTCGGCGAGCTCGGCGGCGCGTTTGATGTAGTATGCGTCGAGCGCGTGGTTGCGGTTGTTGGCGCGGAGGTTAGGGTTAGGGTTTAGGTGACACATGGTTGGAGTGATTGAAGGTCTGGCTATGGAGAACAAGGCCATGTTTTTTTTGCCAAGGACTTCCTAAATGTTTGTGGACTTGTTTGAGTTAGTAGCAATTTGGCAGCATGGTGGTTGTTGGAGTTTGGTAGCTGAAATGCTGCTGGTCAGATTTGAGTCACTTGACTATCTTAAATTAAAACGGTCTTAAATAAAATTTGTATTTTCAAGCAATAATTTTCATTTAGCAATAATTTTCAAGCAATTTGGAAGCATGGTGTGTGATTAGGGTTTTTATTTGAGATTGGTGGTCATGAATTGGTTTTTAGCCCGTGGTAAGTTGGCAGCGTGGTTGGACGGTGGCAAGGGGAGGGATCGCCGATGTTGCGCCCGGCGCGTGGGTGGGAGGTGGGGTCAGGGGTTGTATATGGGGACATATACAACGGGATGAGGACGTCGTCACCGACGATGACGTGAGAGAGGGACGGCCTAATAAAACATCTTGCCTGAGGAGGTTGTCACCGGTAGCCGGGGGAGGTGGTGGTTGGGGCTAGTGAGGTTGCCGTAGGAACTGAAGTGGGTTTAGTTTTCTTTTTTGCCTCTTTTGATGTAGTACAATTCATTATTCTTGGTGAGAGTAAAGGGTCAAAATCATCAAAAATGTATTGAGGTGGATAAAATGTGACATGTGAAAATAAGCACACATAAGATTTAATAATTAGATAAGCGGAAATGCGGGATCGGGATCATGATTCATAAGGCATCGTAACAAGTACAACCATACGAGTAAGGATCTTCTCCATTTTCTCAAAAGAAATGGAGGTCCATTAACGAAGAGAAATAAATGGACAGGATCCAAATTGCAACCGTACAGGTAACAACCAATTACCTTTCAATTTTTAGGCATTAGTGTTTTACAAATAAAATGGAAATGTATAGGAAGATTTAATACGAATAAACACAATTGATATTTGGGTTTGGTTTAATTTGGAGTTTTGGTCTTGAATAGGGTGGCAATCGGCAGAATATGGATGGGGTGAGGTCATATCCATTCATATCCGTTTAATAATTTTCATCCATCCATATAATTAACCATGGGGTGACCGAATCTAAATTACCTATTTTTGCCTTTTTGGTGTATATGGAGTTGCATCCTAATTTTGACGACAATGAGATCCGCACTCAAGTTACGAGTATCAAACCCTTGTCACTCCACTTACTAGATTAGCTCAATCTGCAAATGGACTAGGTATAAATGTAATTAATGGAAGAAGAAGAAGAAGAAACAAGCACAGAACATTGCTAGTCATTACATTGCTAAATCTGTCAGCAACACTGTAGAGTTAAAACAAGGTGCAACATTGAACGGTAACTCCCAGAACGGGTTAGAATTACCGATGGTGGGAACAAATTCAACAAACCCCAGAATTAAAAGATAATAGCGAGATATGGACCGTCATTATCAGCACACACAACAGAAACATGACCCGGTCCAAAGAGAGCTTGCAGTAGTAGAGGAACTCCTGCAGTGAAACTACACAGTTCATTCTTCCTCTTCTGCCTCTTCCAGCCATTTGACAAAGGGCTCGAGCGACTTAACAAATGTTTGCCTGTTAAATTGGGAATAGAAAGATAAAACATTGGCCAAAAAATTTAGGGAAAAATGAAGTAAATAAATAAATATGTAAATTTGACGAAACGCATTCTAGGGAAGCTAATTCACTGGTATGATTTCGAAGCATACCTGCCCTTTGGGTTAGTTCCTTTGCTGAACCAGTGCAGAATGGTATCTTCTGCAAGCACATCCTGGTCGTAAAGAGACCTTATTATTTCTGGAAACAATTTCATCAATTTTGCATCTTCATAGCATTGGATTTGAACTTTGTACATCAATTCCAACTCAAGTTTTCCAGTGGTGCAGAAGGTATTTAAGAGCTCAGCCCAGGTTTTGACCTATATTAAGAAAACCAAATTTTGCATCAGTTAAATTATGAGAACACCATTAGCAATGCAAGATTATAACTATGACCCGTAAGAACACTATGTACTAAATAAATTGCACACAAGGAAGTATATTATAAGTACAGAACATAAACATCATCATACCCTCTAATGCCAAAAGGGTAAGGGTAGTCAGATTTGAAAGCATACCTGTCGCAGAGCAGAATTAGCATTCTGCTGCTGGTTTTTCCCAGACCACTGCACAGCATCCATGATAACATCCCATAAGAGGCGCACAACGTCAATATCAGGAAGCTTGGCCTCCTTTACATGGTGTTTGACTGTTTCGATCACTTCACCCACTTCAGCTTCCTCTGCTATCTGAGTAGTTAAAGTAGTTTTCATTTGAGCCAACTTAACCTCAAACATCTTTTTCTCATTGTACTGGACCAATTGCTGCAGACCTTCATTACTGAGACAACAAAATCACATATCAAAATGTGAGCCACAAGAAATAAAATCAAGTTTAGATCGAAAGATTGGCAATGAGATGCAGGCATGCAGCTAATGATAGTCCAACTAAAACAACTTCAGCACCAAACTTATTCACATGCAGCAGAATAACACTGAACTACTGAAGGTCCACCCAATAAAACAGAGTGCTCAGTTAATCTACTTGGAAGTATGTATAGTAGTATAGGTGGGATTCACATGTTTCACAAACCATTTAGCAGCAATAAGCAAAGGTGAGTCAGAAAACCACTAAGCTAAACAAAAAAAAGAACACAACAAAGTTCAAAAATATGCTGACTACTAATATGAAGTTATTCTTACGTGAAATGTTCAGACAAAGCTTCCGATGTTCTTTTAGATGATGGAAAGAAATCGAGGAGGTTTTCCTCGGCTTTCCCACGCTTCAGGAGAGAAATCAAATCATCCAAGCTGTTGTCAACGAGGTATTCCTTGAAAAAGTCAGTTACAAATGTAAGAACTATTCCCTTTGCCACAAGATTATCCTTGAGCAAGGGCTGGAATACAGTCTCTGGCGGTAAACCTGACAGCTTCTGGGAGAATGCAAGGGCCGTAAAAATGGCCAACTTTTTCCTTTCATTTTCTTCAAACAACTCAAGGGACTGTAAGAATCTTCGCATGACATTTTCAAGATACTTTATTAGGAAAGGCCTTCGGCGCAAAATTTTCTGTATGTAAACCACCGACGGCAAAATGGATTCACGTTTAGGTTCACAATCAATTACAGAGTAATGGTGGCGCTCCCCCTCATCAGATTTGGTTGTTCCAGGTTGAGTACGACCCCCAATGAAGATTACCTGCATGAGTATAACCCATCATTACTTATTCAGAAAATGTCAATAAAGATCTAAATAATGTGGACATAAACAAGAAAGATCAAAAACTAAATCATAGTCCCAGAATAATTAGGATATGCTAACATGAACCATAACAAGTAGTAAAGTAAAATAATTAACAGGTTGAATGAGAAGTAAAGAGGGAAGACAAAAATATAGAGGAACGACAAAGTAAAGAGCTGCAAGGTGAATAGCTCAGGCAATTTAAAAGACAAACAAGCAAAAAAAGTGGGAAGGAGATGAAGAGACAAAAAGTCCCCCTCAAATAGGACCTATTTTTAATCCCAATTCAGTTGACCACCCTTATCCATAATAAATTCACTCTCCACTCAAATATATTACCTTCATTTTGTATTTTGTAACCTTATCTCCTCACCCCTCGCCTAATTTCACTTTGTTATAGTCTCACATGTGCTAAATCACCAAAAATGAGACTCTTGAGATGTAATATGATACATGCAACTAGTAGCTTTCTGCACACTTCCAGATTATCCCATTCTTTTTTCTAATGATATAAACCCTCGATGAACTACTCTATACAGCCACAAACCCAGGGGATTGTATTCAATGTCAGCTCAAGCCAATATGAAGGAGGAGAGGTGTAGTAGGTGTTTGTGCCTACCAAACAAAAAGTCAAAACATTGTCATATTCTATTGATAAGGCCATAGACACCAGGAGACAATTTTTACTAACAAAATTGCAGTTTTTTCCTCAATAAAGTTTGGTGCAACATTTCCAATTTGAAGGGCATAATAAACAAGCTAGAAGAAAAAATATTGAAATTGCATGGTGGTGCACCTTGCTAGCTGCGCCTTGTCCATAAGGCGCACTGTGGGTTTTGGCAAGTGTCTCGGTGGGCCTTCCCAAGGGGCGCTTTTTTTAACTATGAAGTCAACTATCATCAGAGACATAGCAAGCAATTCTGAATGGATATAGGAATTTTAAAATTGTTTCTCGCTCCCATGGTTTTGTTTTCACAAGGTGGGATCCACTGGAAAACTACTTGATTATTCATGTTACCAAGACATTAAGACAATGTCTCACTCTCGAGCAACATCAGGTTTTGTTCTAGAGCAAAAAACATGAAAAGGGGACAGTCCTGGAACAATGAAGCAAGGATACCTTGGCTTACACGGGCAACACAGCAATATATAAGTAGCTAAAGCAAGCTTGACAGAAAATTAGGCCTAGGTTGAGGCAAATGCCCATCGTATTACATCTTGTTACGATCAAGGCCAGGTATCGGCCGTTACAGCCCAATTGTGGTTCAATATCCCTTAAAATGTAGTCGTGGTAATCTTCAGAATCTTCACAAAATCTCCGCGTTTCGGTGTGGTGGCATTGATTTAATACCATGTAGATGCCACTAAGTCACCAATAAAGCTAAAAGCAGGCATCGAAAATTCACCAATCTTGAGACACTCAGCTAACTGAACATCAATAAAAGACACTTGCCTCAAAGAAAGTATCACCGTATCTGGAGAAGTCAAGTTCTGAAGACTCAATACTCTTTGCGATAAGTTCCTGCATGGAGTAAAACATCATGTGATCAACCAGTGTCGAGGGGAGAAATCAAATATAGAGGCCAATTTCACAAGCAATAACTTAATGAATTTTTTTTTTTAAGGGGAGGGGAGAGAAAATAAGAAAAATGCTTTACCAGATCACCAGCGTTATCCAAGTATATCTGGACCACTGCATCTGAAAATGCTGCAGGGTCCAGAGGAGCAGCGATATTCCGTTTGCGGGTCTTAATCCGCGTTCCACTATTCCAAACAAAAAAAAAGTTAACAAAAGTTTCCTCCCTGGAACTCGGCCAATATGATATGAACAGGAGAAATAACATCTTTTAACCAAACTGCACGGCTGCACTAGTGAAGCTAGTTACTTCCAAGATGAAAGTTTGACCCTTGAACTCAAACAAGTTAATTTATTGCAGTTTATCCACACTATCACAAATGATGAGCCCTTGCAAAGTTGCAAGGTTAATGTTACATCATTTGCATGGCTTCATGAGCGGTTTCTATGGTACACTGACTCCTTATTACATGGGGTTTTAGACTACTTTGATATGCCATTTAGACGTTTCGATAGATGCTACTCAAAAGTGTCAAGTTCTAGGCAAGCGACCAGAGTGTGAAGTGTTAATTTTGGAAGCACCCGTTAACACTTCAAGTCTAAGTGAAGAGTGAATCATCCGCATGTGTGCATAGCTGAATGCATGTCTGCAGGCTGGACGGGCGCTCAAAAGGCTAGAGCAGGACTATTAGACAGGATGCATGTGTCCAGGAAGAATGGCACCCAAACGGGAAGTTAAAAGGCAAGAGTAGAATGTCCCAGCCCAAATGCACATGTATGCGAAAACACACTCGAATGGCAAAATTCGCTGGGTATTATTTCGAGAAAACAAAGAAGTCAATGACCCACGATGAACAACTAGGCATTAAGAAAAGGAAAATAGAGACCGTCGCCGTAACACAAACCGAATTGTTCCATTTGTTGACCCTTAGGGTGTGTTTGGATTGAGTGATTTGGAGGGAAAAGAAAGGGAGGGGAGTAGGGGATTTAAAATCCCTTGTTTGGATAGCAAATAAGGGTGGAGGGAAATGGAGGGAGAGAGATTTGGAGGGATCTATTTTCCCTCCTCCAAGGCAAATCAAAATCTCTCCACAATAGATAAGATTTGGAAGGAAATTGTATCCAAACACCCAGTCCCCACTTGCCCTCCCCTTCCCTTACCTCCCTTTCTCTTCCCTCCTTCCCCCTCCCCTCCCTTTCCCTCTACTTTCGCTATCCAAACACACCCTTACTGTGCGGTTTTTAGAGACCTGCCCGTTTAATGCTTATGCAGGAGTTGGAATATTAAACCAACTCCTTGGATCTAGCTCTGAACACAAACTACGTGTTCCATTTGTGGACCCTTATTGCGATCTTTAGCGACTCGCCCATTTAATGTTTATGGAGGAGCATGGATATCAAACCAGCTTAACTATTCACATTCGTGATATGTACCCCAATTATATGTTCCTTGGGTATCCCTTAAGAGAACCTAAGTAATATCGATGATGGTCCTTACTTAAATGATGTACATGCCTACCTACCATACCATGAAAATAATGATGATCCAAATTCATCTACTTAAACTTCATTCCTATGATGTACATGCAGTGGTTTAATTACCTCTGTATCACCGAAATGTAGTGGGTTTTATTCCCACCAATCACATTCTTTTGGTTTACTCCTATGTCTATTGGGCCCACTTGATTGACGTGTATTTGGATTATTAGACAGAATTAATATAACAAACCTCTGCTCCATGGTAAATTAGAAGAGACGCAAAGTTGTAGTTGTATTAAAAGTAGCATAAAATCGGGAGTAAATAATATTTTTTTCTAGATTACCCCATTACTAATCAAATCACTGCTAGATTATAGTCTGTGTGTTAGTCTATACTTGTCTTAAATTAGATGTGTATAAGAATTTGAATTTGTTTTTAAATGAGAAAAACTAAAGTAAAGTCCACCAATACCAAAATAAATAGAAGATACAGCAAGTATTAACTGCTATTGAATATAGCAATAGAATTAGGGCGCCTCGATACAATTTGGATCAAGGCCTCCAAATTTCATTGGACAACCCTGCTAGACATGATCCCAAGCCTCACTTGACGGTGCGTCACACACCATTCTTGTGAGCCACAACCCTCTGTTTCCCATTTCATTTTTTCCTTGATTAAATCGAGTCCGGCTCTGCCAAACGTAAGAGCCGGATGTGATTGATCATGCAGTGATCAATCCCCCTTCCCTCTCATAATGTTATATGTGATATGTTATATGTCTCTTTTCATTATCTTTTATGGAACAAGGACACTGATTTATTTCTTGTGCACTTTACTTTTGCATGTGAGTTTGTTCGACGTTGATTTGCATTTCTCGATTTATTTACTTTTTAAATAAATAAAAAAATTGAAGAGGAAAAAAAGCCGTGTGACCTACCTTTTGAAGCTCGTTGAATACTTGTCATATGCCTAAAGGCAACTCGAAAATGAATGAGTTTGAGCACATGGACTGAGATCCTAAATCATCTCAAGAGTAGGCATTTGGTACTCAAATCGAGAGAAGTTAGAACCACTAAGACCATCGCATTTGCACCTTTATAAAGTCTCGAGATATATAGGTTTGAGGACATGCTCCCTCGGGAATGAGCTCTAACTCTAATGTGGAATATACCCTCTTCTGCCCCTTTATACATTTAACTAGTTTAAAAGAGTCTTTTATGATTACATATAAACTCTATTTGGCCAAAAGACTTGTTTTTGACCCGTTAGATTAAGTACCTCAGCTTGAACCCTAGATTCCAATAGCATGGTGAGTAGATTATATCTAGGGTTTGTACGATTATTAGTCATGAAACACGCATGTGTTGATTGTCAGAGTTAACTACTCAATTGTTATTTGAAATCGATTGCAGTTATCGTGAATTAGGTTATGAAATTGATTTAACAAGATATAGTATCAAGGGAGTCTGGCCGGATTCAGAATAAGTTTTAACTTATAGCTCGAATTTGATTTCCTAATTATTCTTATAGCTGAATTCACATGCAGGAGAAGACATTTGGAAAAAAAATGAGATTCTAATGGAGATCATATGCCTACGCATGGGAATGAAAGCTTATATGATTAGAACTAAATTATCTATGTTAATACTTTTATTTATTTATCGTACATGGGGGAGCAAGAATTAGAAAGAATTTATTTTACTTGAAAGATAGCATTTGTAATGCCTTTTGGGTAGTATCTCATCTGAATAATGATTGGGTGACCGAATAAATCTCTTAGAAGTTGTTTGGTTCAATAAGACGAAATGGAATAGAACATGATACTATGGGGGGTATGGGATCTAAATCCACTCTTCCTTGGAGTTGTTCGGTTTGTTATGAGTTTGTAGAACGGGGAATAGAGTTTGAATCTAGTGGGAGGATGAATATTTGATTCCAAGGGCTTGAAGGGGAGTTAGAATCTAGTAGGTATCTAACTTATTCCAAAAACACTCTCACCAAACAATGGAATGGATAAAATCCATTACAACGAAGCCAACTAAACACCCTCTTAGTTTCTTGTTAAATGTTGATCAAAGTACGAGCTCTAGTTTCTTTGAAATTGATTAAAACATATATTTCGCCTCAATTACAGGGTTTCGAATTTCAAACCCCATTTAGTACTATGATTTTCTTCATGAGAAGAACTCTCAAAGTATCTACAATTGACCTGAACAAATGCAGTAATTTAAAACTAACACACCGCTCCCACATGTCTCGTCACTTGAATATTATCAATCACAAGCATCAGGTCCTTAAAATTGTTTCATTCGATCATATAAATATGACAAACAATCACAACCATATTAATAGATGCATCAACCCCAAAACAAATCACCAGTTGCAAAACAAACTAAGAATCACAACAGAATTGGACATCTCAATGAGGACTTCACCTCTTTTTTCACTTAAACATAAGTGATTATTTTATCTCATTCTCGATGGAAAAAGAAAAAAAAAAACAGCGAACAACCGATCATTGATCCATGATATGTTACTCCGACACTTCACTTAGCTGCCGTGTCGAGTGTCCGACACCTATCGTATCGACACCGACACGACATCTCGACACTTCAATTTATATAGACCAAAAAAATTGAAAATTTCGGACAAAATAGCCGTATCCGACTCTCAACACGTCAAATTATATATCTCAAACATCACAGTAGTCAACAAGAAGCTAAGACGAAATGAACACGGATAACGGAACTCACCCGAGAGTGGGTCTCTCCTTTGAGCTGCACACATGAAAAAAAAAATCAATAATTAACAATAAAAATCAAGAAATTTACGAAAATTAATCAGTTCTTCAGCTAATTGTTATTCATGCAGCCAGATTACAGCTTAATAGATAACCCTAAATTGACTATGCAATCGAAAACCCTAGCTCAAAGAACTAACAGCTTCAAATCAATTGAAATCACAACATATTCGATCAAACAAAGCATATTCGATCCTCGATATCGTAAACGGAATCAATTAAAGTTGTAATTACAACAAGGAAAAAAAAACAGATCTAGATATCAAATAAATGCATGAAAAAGTACAATCAAATGAACAAAAATAATGAAAAAAAATCTAAAAGAAAGTGCAATTAATTGAACAAAATGATGAAAAATATCAAAAGAAAATAAAAGAAGATTAAAAAAAATACCTCATAAACAAGGCGGAGAAGGGTTCGAAAGACGAGAGCGGTGTTGAGTTGGTGAGGAGAAAGGTGTGTAGAGAGAGAAGAGAAACGGAATAACAAATTTATGTAAACGATTGATGCTAATAATGTGGGCTTGATTGTTGATACTGAGGTCGCTTACTCATTTAAGACGGGTAATATCCATTTTAAGTTTAAGATGAGTTAAATATCATATCATTTGTGTATATAAGATAAATATAAATATATAGATTTTTCTTGTGCATTCTTATATATACGAGTGTTATATACTTGACCTGTTTTAATCTTAAGACGGATAGTACTGTCTTAAAGGAGATTTAGTACTTGCTCATTTATTCTACTTTTAGGACACTCCCTCTCCGGTCTCCACTAATAGCAAGTGCAATATCATCTACTCCCTCCAATTCGCTATAATCAATCAATACTATATATTAAATCCAGAAACCAAGGGACTTCAATGTAATGAAAGAAAGTTATACAAATTAATTATAGTATATAGTTTTAAATCAATAGCACCGTGTGATGGACCTGATTAAGGGGTCTCAATGCAAATATTATATAGTTTGGGTTAAAATTAAATTAGATAGAAGCTTGGTAATTTTCCTAAACATGGTCAATTTCCTTAAAATAAAATAATTAATTAAGATGGTCAATTTCCTTAAAATAAAATAATTAATTAAGATGGTCAATTTCAAGAAGACTAAAAGAAAGAATATGTATGGTAATTTTCCTAAATATTTATAGAAGACTAGAATAAAATAATTAATTAGTATAAACATGCACACTTATGATATTAATTAGTATAAACATGCACACTTATGATATAGATATGTTAATTATTTAACATACAAAAATATAATAAGTAGGTTATAAATAATTCAAGTTAGATTCCATAATACTCCCTCTTATTCATTTTAACTCTCCCCTTTCAAAAGGGCACGCAAATTAAGGGAATAATTATTTTATTGTAAAGTATTGTGGTGGTGTAACCGTGTAAGGCAGTTCATAGACTATACATCTGAGGTAGTACCTCTTATTGTTTATTTTCTGAGTTTTATTTTAAAGTTTTTGAGTTCTGCTTTAGTATAAAGTTTTTGAGCACATTTACTAAAATATTACACTAAAAAAATATAATATTGCTCAAAAACTATATTTATAAATGCTAATATGCTCAGAAAAAATGTGCATATGATCAAAAAGTACAAGGTCTGAGGTACTACCTCAGATGCGTAATCCTTTTTCTCTGGTGTAAGGTAATTGGAGAGAGAAAAGGTATTATTGTGGAGTAAGATAATTAAAATAAGTATTGTTGTGGGGTAAGGTGATTAAAATAAGATAAAATATGAGTATTGTGGGGTATTGTTGTGGGGGTAAGGTGATTAAAATAAGTATAAAACTTTACTAAATAAGGAAAGAGAGAGAGTTATATGAATAGATGAAAAAGGAAAGGGGGAGAGTTAAAATGAATAAGAGAGAGTATATAATATTGCATAATTCTTTCGATTTGATTTAATGCATATATGTAATATATTTATATAAATATATAATCCTCTTAAAATTGCATGCCTAAGTAGTAAAAGTAATTTCGTCAGTAAAGAAAAGAATTGTAGTAACATTGGATATAGTTATATGATAATAATCATTCATTTGAATAGTAAAAGTAACAATATTATCAATGAGATTAGTGAGAGTGGTAGAAACAACGTGAGTAGTGAAATAATCAATATTAATGCGGTAATAGTAAAAGTAACAATAATTACGGCGGGAGTAGTGAAATTATCAATATTAATGCTACATGAGTGACAAAGAACAATAATTACGGCGAGAATAGTGAAAGTAATAATGATTACGGGCAAGTAGTGAAATGTTATTACTATTGTTTCATTAATAAGAGTAAAATATTAATAGCGGGAGTAGTGAATTTGTCTCAAAATTTATTTTATCGTAATTTTAGGATATGTTAAAAAAAATATATTAATGATAAATTTATGGGTTATGCAATTTTAAGTAATTTTATTTAATGAAAAAAATTAATGGTAAGTAAAGGTAGCCAAGGAAATAAGGCACCAATACTAGTACTATATATTAAATCCAGAAACCAAAGGACTTCAATGTAATTAAAGAAAGTTATAAAAATTAATTATACTATATAGTTTTAAATCACTAGCGTCGTGTGATGGACCCGATTAAGGTATCTCAATGCAAATATTATATAGTTTGGGTTAAAATTAAATTATATAGAAGCTTGGTAATTTTCCTAAACATGATCAATTTCCTTAAAATAAAATAATTAATTAAGATGGTCAATTTCAAGGAGACTAATAGAAAGAAGATGCTTGGTAATTTTCCTAAATATTTATAGAAGACTAGAAGATGGTCAATTTCCTTAAAATAAAATAATTAATTAGTATAAACATGCACACTTATGGTATTAATTATTATCATCATAAAATTATATATTAAATTTAAAATCTATGCAATTTTATTAAACTTTATAGTTTATTAGATGTATATAGAGATGTTAATTATTTAACATACAAAAATATAATATAGGTAGGTTATAATAATTCAAGTTAGATTCCATAATATATAATATTGCATAATTCTTTCGATTTGATTTAATGCATATATGTAATATATTTATATAAATATATAATCCTCTTAAAATTGCATGTCTAAGTAGTAAAAGTAATTTCGTCAGTAAAGAAAAGAATTGTAATAATATTGGATATAGTTATATGATAGTAATGACTCATTTGAATAGTAAAATTAACAAATATTATCAGCGAGTTTAGTGAAAGTGGTAGAACAACAACGGGAGTATTGAAATAATCAATATTAATGCGGCAATAGTGAAAGTAACAATAATTACGGCGGGAGTAGTGAAATTATCAATATTAATGCGACAGTAGTGATAGTAACAATATTTACGGCGGGAGTAGTAAAAGTAACAATGATTACGGGCAAGTAGTTAAATGTTATTACTATTGTTTCATTAATAAGAGTAAAATATTAATAGCGGGAGTAGTGAATTTGTCTCAAAATTTATTTCATCGTAATTTTAGGATATGTCATAGAACAATATATTAATGATAAATTTATGGGTTATGAAACTTTATGTAATTTTATTTAATGAAAAAAAAATAATGGTAAGCAGAGATAGCCCGGGCGAAGCCGGGCACCAATACTTACTATATATTAATTCCATAAACCAAGGTACTTCAATGTAATTAAATAAATCTATACAAATTAATTATACTACATAGTTTTTAATCATAACACTTTGTGATGGACCCGACCAAGGGACTTCAATGTAAATATTATATAGTTTTGGTTGAAATATAAATTTAGAGAACACTATAATATGATGATTTTTCTTAAAATAACATGCCTCACTTATGGTATTAATTAGTATAAAGATGTTAATTATTTAACACACGCGAATATAATATGACATAAGTATTTTATATTTTGAAAACTATTAAAAGGTAAATAAATCAATCTAGATTTCCAAAAAATATAATATTCTATAACTCATTAGATTTGTAATTTAAATAGTAAATAATAATGATTGTTCTTAAATAATATTCTAATCTAATATTTCAGATTTATTTAAATATATAACTCTGATGAAATTAACAATAATAAATGCGGGCGTAGTGAAAGAAAAATTATGACGGCGGGAGAGGTGAAAATAATAGTACTGTAGTAGTCACAAAACATGTATGAAAGTAACAGTAGGAACAACAGAGAGAGTATGAAAAATTAACTAAGAATTCAATTTTAAAAAAAAATATTAATTTGTTTAAATATATGAGTTTGACAAAAGTAACGGGTTAACCGTAAAAATAGCATGAATAGTTAAACAAACAATATTAATCGAAGAAGTAGTGAACATAATAGTATTAACATGCGATGTAGTGAAAGTAATAATATTAACAGCGGGAGTGGTGAACGTGTCACATAATTTGTTGATTAATTTTACATCTCATCATAATTTCAAGATATAAAATGGTAAATCTATGTGTTAACCAAATTTAGCGAAACATATTTCATAGAAAATAAAATTTAAATGGTAATAAAGGTAGCCCGAGCGTAGCCGGGCACCAAACCTAGTGTTCCCTATTTCTCAAAACGGATTATTCAGGTAATGTTCCCCTTTCCTTTTTTAGTAACATTTTTCACCTACACAATTACCATTCTATCCTTACTTAATTTGTGTTTTTACATTTTGTACCCCTACTTTATTTCCTAACCCAAATACTAATTAACCTAATTAACCCAACCCAAATACTAACCCAATTATTAACCCAGCCCATTTAACCCGTAATCCTAATTAACCAAACCCTAATTAACCCCTCCCGCCATATTTAACCCCTTAATCAGCCAAACCCTATTTGTCACTCTCTCTCTCTTCCGCCATTGTTCCTCACTTTCTCTCTGTAGATCTCTCTTATTTTCCGTCCAAATCTTCCTTTGTTTCACATATAATCCCTTTCCTCATCTCTGATCTTCACTTTCGCACTCTCCTTTCTATCATTCAATCATTATGTCAATGGATTTTTACTTCAATCGCCAGAAATTCGATAAGTTTATCAAAATTTTTCCAGATTTGAGTTATCTTGACTCGGATCTTGAAGATGGCCCTTGTTTGTTTAACAACTCTGTTGTTTTGGTTGGGTTTGATGAAGATTGCGAGGGGGTGAAAAGAAATGATGTAGGTGAGAAAGTTGTTACTGATTCTGGTGATGGTATCCTTGATTTTGGGAAAAATGATGATTATCAGAAGGCTAGGGAAGAGACGACAGAGTTTATTAGGGTTGATGTAGAAAGAAGGATGAAAAAGATGGTTGAGAGACGTGAAAGCCCAAAATACCGTCGTTTGATGCTGACTCAAATGGCGAAAATTGATCCCATGTTTGCCATTGAAGATGAAGATGCCGATGAAGGTCTAATGGGAGATGAAGTTATTGGTGATGTCATGCATGAAGATTTTGAGGATGTTGGTGGTTACAGTCAGCCCATAGTTGACTCCTTTGATGTTGTTCCTGACAGTTATGGGGAACTTGATACAATCGTCCCTGATTCTCAGTATTGCTCTTTGTTTGTTCCTGATTTGGAAGAAAAACACGATGGGAGGTCTAATTCTTCTCCTAATTTATTGTTTTTTTTTAATACGGTTTGAAGGACTGATGAAGTAAAAGTTGTTGTTTATGGGTTTTTATTCTCCTTTTGTTCAGTTTATTTATGCTCAATGATTTCATTTGAGAGCATAGTTACACAATTCATGCATTACGCCACCACTGGTAATCGTGATGCAGGCTATGTATGGATTGTGTTGTTGGTTATCTTAACTTGAAACTCAATTTGGTTGAAGTCTTACTACAATAGCACAATTGCCATTTAACTAGTTCAGTTTACATTAATTGCCCAAAAGACAATATAAACTTGTGCAAAGTTCAAAAGAGTACATAAATTGCATGTGTGCCTTCTATGTTTTTACTGCATTCATTTTGTTGTCTACTCTACATGCTGATTTATCTTCAAAAACTATCACTACTCTATGATGCTTGTACGGTTGCATTGCCTGGTTGTCTTCAAAAACTTGTCTGTTACTGATTTATCTTCACTGACACATTCATGCTTCTACTATATCTGAATGCATACATCTAGTCGTCTTCAAAAACTTGTTTGCTTCTACTACGTCTGAATACATACATATGGTTGTCTTCAAAAACTTGCCTGTTACTGATTTATCTTCCCTGACACATTCATGCTTCTACTATATCGCAACCTTTGAATCGCATTAGTAATCGCATCTTGTCTTGATAATGTTACCAACAGCTTCATGTTCACCTGTTGGATCATTACTGCAACCTGCAACATCTGTTAGTTCTACACTATTTTTTGCACTATTTTCTGCACTACTAAATGACTCTACCAGTTCAGTAATTCTACTTCCATGACCAAGATTTGTTACATATCTAATGCAATCTTTCACCAATTCTGTATTAGCATCTAGATACTCAGGTAATAAACCTTGTGATGCTAATTTTGATTTGTGCATATGAGGTATAGGATAGTCAATCCCACCTTTGAGTTGCATAATCTCTAACATACATGCCTGTAAAGTAATGAACACATAGTTAAGCTTGATCACTTCCAACTCTTCATAAGCTTTCATAACATTGTCAAGAAGTTCTTGTAGTGTGTTTGATTTTTCCTTTTGTTGAAGAGATTGAATGGCTCTAAAAAACCCCAAATCAAGAACATTTAAATCTGGAGAATTTGGAGGTTGATAGCTAAATTGAATGTTCCACTCATCTTCATTAGCATGCTTTTCAAATCGCATCCACATTATTTATATGGGGTCTTGCATTATCCTGTCAGTATCGAATATTCTTCTTTGTAGTTTGCAGGCCATTTAGCCTTAATGGCAGGCAAAACATTAGAAATCAACATTTCTTTGGTGACTTGCTTAGTAATTGACTCTATGTTCTTTGTTTCTAGTGTGCCTGCACTTCTATTTTTTGATTTTCTCTTAGCTGGTACCTCCATTACAAATGGCCATATACCAATTTTCCCATCACAAATTACTTCTTTATTTGGACCATATTTAGGTCTTGATACGGCACACATGAACATAACCTTAGTTATGAATCTTTTAGATTGCACACATCTAAAAGGTCTTCTTTCTTTTTTTCCTACATAAAACCTTTGACTTGGTTTTGTAATAAAAAACCATTTTTCATCTATGTGAATCACATTGCTTTGATCCTTGAAAATAAAACGTTTGGTATTTTTATCATATTGAAGGTGTGAAAGACAATAAATTAATCGTTCAAGTTTGTTCTTATCTCGTCGAAGTGGCTTGATTGCATTTGTATGTGAATCCAACAGATCTGCCTTCACCCATCCGCATCTTGTTGATTGACTAACACCCATCCCTTTACTAACTTCATATTGAGTTGTCCTCTTTGCAAGTTCCAAACTCTCTAGTTTAGAAGTTTCAAACTCCTTTCTTTTTGACATCTTTCTACCTTTGAGTCATTGTTGACATTGATTCCCTGGCCTGCAAAGATGTTGAACTTTAACTTTATTCCAAATTTTGGTTATTGTTTTTTGCATACACCAAATTGTGCTGCAATTTCGCCATTGCTCCATGCTTTACTTTTCCATCAATGGTTTTCTCTAGTAGAAGATCACCGATTCTCCTCTTTCCAAAGTTATCTAGATTTGGTTTCTTCATTTATTGAGAATGTTTATTGTTTGATTTATGTAATGGTAATAAAGATACTTTTTGGCTCTACTCAAATAAATGATCCCAACTGCTAACTGCATCTCTATTTATATACACTTGAACTTTGCACAATGTTTGAGAAGTAATTGGGCGCAAAAACTGAAATGTTTGTGATATTTGGCTCCTAATTTGAATTTGGTGCCAAATTTTCATATTTAAGGCAGCTTGCTTTGTTGGATGTAGACTTTGACAGTTGGTTTTTGGTTGAAGGACAACCAATTTGGCTGACAAGATAGGGGAAACCCTTAATGAAAACTGAAGTCCTCTGATCATTGATCTGCCGTTTTAATTTTTTTTTTTTTAACGAAAAATTGCTGTAATTTGTATACTAATCAGCTACTAATCCTATGTAATTTTATTTAATAAACATTGGATTATTGGTAAATGGAGGCATGTCTCCATATGTAATGGTTGTTAAACAACCAAGTTTTGTAAACTTAACTTTAATTAGGCGGTTAATCAAGTATGCAGATGGGTTAAGGCATATTCATATGGGAACAATTAGTCATGTCTAATTTTGTGTTTAACTTTTGGAGGGAACAATTACCAAAAGCTTCATCATTATTTAACTACTAATTATTCTTCCCTCTCTCCTATCATTATACCCCACATTTGTCCTTTATTATTTTATAATCAACTTTCTTAAGTATTGTGCCATATTGATATGGGAACATTATGGTGAATTGGAGGGAGTAGATTATAGGGCTGAGAGATATGATAATTTAACTTTGTTGGGTCAAAAAATTTTTGACATGTAAAACTTCTTAGCCATAGGATCCAAATTCGACATTCTTTTTTTAAATCCTAGCTCTCAAAAAGATGATCGATTTGGAAAAAAGTTATCACTTTCTGAACTCGTAAATACGAGCTATGGCCTCTTAAAGTTTTCCGGATCAAAAATTTGGGTGTTTCATGCAAAATGTCAAACATTAGGATATCGTGTGAATTTCCCGTTAATTAATTAGTAAGGGTGTGATACGTGCAATTTATATAGACTTTTTAGCCTCTTATTGCACGCATTTTCATGCTATTTTCATTGCTTTGTATTGCAAAATGCCCCGAATTGGCTACTTTGGTTTATTTTGTCTTAAATTGCATAAATGAACCCTTAAAGTAGTGGAACCGTGCTTTTTTCGTCCGTCTTAGCATGCACTTTGAGGGGATGGAGGTTTTAGAGCAGAAGTCGTACCTCGGGAAGCGCGAAGAAGTCCTTGGAAGACTAACCAAAAGAAGTCAAGGCTGTTTCAGTGGATATCTACTCGATCGAGAGCTTGTAGAGGTCGATCGAGTGGTTTGGCAGCTGCAGGTGTTCGATCGAGTGGTTCTTGAACTCGATCGAAGTGGGCTAATTTGGAAGTGTTCGATCGAGAGCTGCTTTTGCTCGATCGAACGGTTCTGCTGAAGATTCACTCGATCGAGTAGTTTGAAAAGGTTCGATTGAGTGACGAGCTATTATATACGGGTTTCTTAATCCGTGCTAGGTTTATTTATGTTAATAAAATGCCTCCCTATATAAGGGAAATCGTCATTAGGTCATAAAGACACCTTTTCATACGCTTAATACTCTCTTTACTTCTCTTAATTACTACTGCTACTTTGTTCTTTACGCCGGATTCGCTCCTTTGTAATCTCTCTTTCTCTTAACCTTAATCTAATCTTTTTCTTATTTTAATTATTGTTCTTCTTTATTTCGTTGTCTCTTGATTTCTATTCTTTTGTTATTATTGTTAGTTTGCAATTCATCTCTTTGCTCTCTTTATCATGTCTCTTATTAGCACATTCATCGTTATTGTTGTTAGATCTGATAGCATGAGTAGTTAATTCTTTTATGTTAGGACTAGGGGAGCCATGGTAGTAATGTGACGATGTTGTGAATAGGCTAGAAGATCAATTGTGAGAACCCGTGACCATAGCAATATAACTGTAACATGTTTAGTTGAGTGTACGCTTCTAAACGACTTTAATCTGGATAAATTCGCTCCTAGATCGGAATATTGGAATGAACAGACCTGCTATGAACAGTAGATTACCCTAATGAGGACGGAAGTTAAGTTAGTTGTAATCTAGGGTGGATAGCGGACCGGAAGGACCTTTCCCTTACCCTTCTCACAGTAGATTGTCTAGACTATTTATGACTGAGTTAGTGAACTGCCATGGTAAACCGAAATCCTGACATATCTCTCCTTATCTGATCGATCTTAGCTTTTTCTCGCCTTTATTGCTCTCCATTTTATTTCTCTTGCTTTATATCTTCAGTAGTTTAGAAAACAAATTAAAAACCCTCCAATTTTGACCCGACAGACATACTTAGCCTCCCTGTGGAGATCGACCCTACTTATCGTTAGCTTCTGTTAGTTGTACTTAGGTATTTATTTTTGGTACCTAACGACGGTATCATGGTGCTGGTGAATTAGGTAGCGAGGGTAGAACCGTTAATTCATAACCTTTTTTTTTTTTATAAATATGGTATTACAATTGAGAAAGAAAAAAACAAGATTTCCAAATAAGTTTTGAAAGAAAATTATATTAGGCATAAGATTTGAAAAAAAAAGTGTTATACTGGGTATAAATTATCAATTTACCCTAATAATTATAACATAAATTAATTATGCAATAATTTTTTTTCCAACAAGGCCGTTTATTTCGTGAATGGGTATGGGTTTTTGAATCAAGAATCATATCTGGGTGGTATGGGGTTGGAACTTGATTCCTCATATCATGCGTTTGTTTCAATTTAGAGTGGTATGAGTTTGGAGATCAATTAAAAGTTTAAATGAGTAAAATAAAATATTTTAAATCGAAAACTTTAGTATTACAAAATCATCAAAATAAAAATTTAATCAAATAAGTATATAGAAGTTTGAGCCATAATTTTTATTTCACATTTTTGCTTATTTTAATTTCATTCCCATGGGTATCAATCTCATACCCACCCCTTCCTTGAGTATGAGAAACCCATACCTTATGGGTTTGAGACGTGGGTATGAAACCCCTACATTTGCCAACCAAATAAATGGTATGGGTTTAGCTCTAAACCCATATCTCATACCTTTTTCAAGTCAACCAAACACCCCCTAAGTAGATTAACCTAAATTAGGGTTGATGAAAAACAAGGTCTATGGGGAAGGGGTGTCTAAGGTGGCGAGGGATTGATGATGGTCGAGTGGGAGATTAGGGGGCGGAGATTAGTCGATAGGCGGTGTGCAAGGATGTGTGTTAGTGGTTGCTTTTGCAGTGGCGGGCTAGTTTGTCGTGAGCTGAAGGTGTGCTGCTGGCAATGGGGCATGCAAATGCGAGGGAAGGGGGTTATGGTAGGGTAGGGGAAGGTGGCGGTGAGTCTAGGCGAGTGGGCAAATGGGAACGAGTCTAAGCAGCAGGTCTAAGAGGGTGGGACAGAGGAATGATTAGACAACTATGGCGACGAGTGCGCATACGGGGGTTGGTGGAATGGTTAGGTGGAGGAGGGGTGGTCTGGGCGGAATGGTGGCAGTATGAGTGGTTGAGGACATGGAGATAAGACATTGAAAGGTAGAATTGGAATGAGAGAAAATTAGGATTTTTTTTAGGTAAGAAATTTAGATTGTTCATATGGGATAGAACCAACCTATCTCATCTTTTCGAATGAGTGATGTAAGTTGAAGCCACCGGTTTTCAAACCACCTCGAAAGAGTTGGACATGAATGTCCAATAGAAGACATAAAATCAGCAACCTTGTTGGCTTCACGAAAGTAATGTTTAATTATCACTTCATCGAAACAATAAAGGTCTAAATTTACACCCTTGATAATACTAGAGATTTCCTAAGGGATTTGCCAAGTACTACAGATTGAGTTAATAACACAGAAATTATCACCCTCCACAATTAGCTTTGAGATTCCTAAGAATTTAATTGCTGAAATGCCTTCTTTTAAAGCGAAAGTTTCCGCAACAAGAGTACTATTGGATCCGCACTTTTTTGCTCCTAACAAAATGACATTACCATTATGATCTCTTATACAATATCATAAAGCAGTTTTATTGCCTTTTATTCTCGACTCGTCAAAATTTAGCTTTAGGAAACCGTTTCTAAATTTCTCCCATCAGATTTCTTCCTTACTAGAATTGATTTTAGTTGATTTGTCTTTTTCGGGATTGTTGAGATCCTTATGTCTACTCTCATTATTTCAGGAAATTATGGTGTTGGAACGAGAAAGATAAAGTGGTTAATGTACATGTTTGAGTGAATTTTTTAGCGTGTTCTAGGAGGTTAGGTCGAGAAAATGAGACTTGGGCCCGATCTGGTTCATGATCGGGTTGGGGGTGAAACATGCCTTGAGTATAACGACATGTGAGACGGGTTGGATTAGATTGACTCGTTTATTTCGCCGGTTTATAATTACCATTTAGGTTATGGTCTTATCCAATTTTGATTTAATCTGGTTCGATCTTGGACTGGTGAACAATTTTACTTGTATGTATGAAGTTTGAAACGAGACGAAATGTGATGCGAGAATGAAATTTCAAAGTTAGAAAGCTAAAAGTAGAATCAATTAAGTATTTAACCTCTCTCTAAGAACCCGACTTAGGCCTTGTGTTTCAAGGCTTAATCGGGGCTCATTTCGGTTAAATTCAGGTTCATTTAATCCAGTTCGATTTTATTCAGTTCAGCTCCATCCTATCCAAATTAACCCTAATTTTAGTTCAGCTTAGTTCATCCCGTTCAGCTCAACTCCATTAATTTCAGTTCAGCTCCATTAAATCTAGTATTATAAATTTTGTTCCATGAATTCCAAAGACCTAAACAAACATGTTGTTTGGTAAAGGGGTAAGTTAGGAGAGAATCATGTCAACTTTGATAGTAACATTAGCTAGTCTTGTTATAGACGGATATATCCGTCTATAACTAAAGACGGGTCAAATAGCTTGAAAGTGGTAACATTTTTTGTCCCCACCACCCCACTTGTTGCTTGTCCTATTAGAAATGTGGTATTGTATTTGACCCGTCTTTAGTTATAGACGGATACGTACCGTCTATAATGAGATTTTGTGTAGTAAGATACTCCGTATTACATTACATTCTTGTCTGTATGCATTTTCATGTACCATCATTTCGTAATTCACATGCCAAACACAATTACGAATTACCCAACCCAATAAATACCGTCATCATTCCATGATTTAGAGCAAATCCATAATTCATAATTCATAATTCATAATTCATAATTCTACTATCTTAAAGTAGGCAGTAATTACAGAAAACAATGGCAATTAGTCTTAAATCTATATCAATCACTGCATACAGTAATTCTAATAAACCTCCATCATTCAATCTCTTTAAAAAACCCTCGAATTCCCTTCATTTCATCCCCAAAACGCGCACTTTTTCTTCCAAATCTTCTTCTGCATTAAATGTTGGATATTTTATCACCTCTGCAATGAGTAACATAGCTGCTGTTGATTCTACAATGGATGCTGTACAGAGAAAACTCATGTTTGATGATGAGTGAGTAAAATTTTGTTCATGAAGTTTTAATTTTTTTATTATTTGGTGATTTGTTTGTTTGTTTTTTGATTATGAGTTTTCTGGGTTTTGGTTACTTTGTGTTGATAAGGTTTAATTCGGATTGATTATTGATTGAAGTTTGTTGTTTTTATAGTGGTTAGTTTGTAATTTCATGGTTGATGTTACTGAATTATTGTTGATCTTTGTATGTTGTTTATTTACGCTAATTCTTATATGAGACAGTCTCACGATATGAGTTAGTTACTTTTTTTCTGTTTCAACTTTTTGTTTTTCTTTTATTACAGTAATTTTTAATGTATTTTATGTGTTGTCTCACCTGTGACAATATCTTATTTAAGACGGTATCTCGAGAGACTTATTCGTTTATTTTGGTTTAGCTATGTTCTAATGTCAAAGTGATGTGATGATCAAGGTTGGTTCACTTAGGTTGCTGGTTGTTGTTATGAGTATTTGATAGAAGAGAAAGATTTATAATAAAAAAAAAGATAGATAATTGCTGTACATTTCTTTGTTGTTACAATTTCACATTGTTGTATAGATAACTTCAGTGTGATGATTTGCTTTTGCTAGTTGTTTGAAAGATCATACGGCTGTTGTGAAGTTTGTTCAGTGAAGCACTCACATTATCAAGAAGTTCATGTACGAGCTTAATGTCATCATAGCCATGAATCTAGTGAGCTATGAGAAGTTCATGGACACCCCTCTTTAAGCTTGGCGACTTTTCGAGATTCATGACAATTTTAGTTTGCTTTAGTTGTGTATAGGATTGTTTGCATTATATATGTCATTGATTGTGTGTATACTTACTAGATGTAACAGATCACTCGTCTTATTTTTCTACTATGTCTTTTCAAGCTGGATTCAAAATCCTTTCAAAGGCTTCCAGCGTTTTGCAATTGGTTTTGACGTGCTATGAAAGGTTCCTCGACGCTTCTGTCCCACAGTATTCTGTTTTTTCACACCTGCCTGATATTTTGCAGGTGTATCTTGGTTGATGAGAGCGATAACGTTGTTGGTCATGATACAAAGTACAACTGTGAGTGTTTCTACTGCTCTGTTTATATTAGTGTCTTGACTATTGATGGAAGTCGTCAATCAGTTTCATAGCGTGTTACAATCGAGTACAAGCTGTAGAAACACTATGCTATATATTCCTTCTGAACCCCTAGTTCTACTGAAAAGTGGCATTTCAAACCCAAAAAGTCAAAAAAAAAAAAAAAAGATTTATGCTTGATGCGTGAAGATTGAAGAATGAAGACTACCAAAGATTTCATGCAAGTTGATGTATATCTCGGAGGGGCTTGTATTCCGGCTTTCTCTCGGTGGAATATAAAATCATGAGGTATCCTGGTGGAAACCCTGGTTTTGACTGATTTTGAGAAGCTGTTGAACTGTCCTAGTTTACCCACATAGATAAAAGCAGTGCCATATGTCAATCAAGTACGTAAATTGGTAAATCTGTAATTAAAAGAAAAGTATGAAAATACCCATCTTCTGTTAGACATAATATGGACATTGAGTTACTCGTGTATGTTTATTGTGGAGATTTAGATTATGCTGGT
This sequence comes from Silene latifolia, assembly GCF_048544455.1. NCBI lineage: Eukaryota > Viridiplantae > Streptophyta > Magnoliopsida > Caryophyllales > Caryophyllaceae > Silene > Silene latifolia. Next base: position 86,003,642 of record NC_133530.1, on the reverse strand, counting down.
GATTTCTTTTTGACGATGAAGTCTTGTTATGTTTATGCTTTTATTTAGACTTTCAGCTTATGTATTGAATTTTACATGCATCGTAATAGGTCACTTGATGGAGAACATCGATGCAGGAAAGGCGCTTCACAGAGCTTTCAGTGTATTCCTGTTTAACTCGAAATATGAATTATTGCTTCAGGTATGTTATCTACTTGCTACATTCTGAAATTGAATGGTATTCTAGTACATAGGTTTGATGTTTGTCTAGAGAAAGAAAAGGATCGAAAAGTATTTGTCCACGGCACATCAAATAAATTAGCTGACAATCTGACATTTTTTCTATAGATAATGCCTTTGATAAATTAGTAGCTAAATTTGATCAGTTGATCTCACTTAATCAATTATTTCACTTGATCAAAGTAATGGATGTCAAAGCAACTTTCCTCCTTGTCTCCTTTTCTAATTTTACTTGACTTATTGATTGCTATGGCAATTAAACTTTACTGGAACTCGAGATTTGAGTTCTGAATCATTATCTTTACCTCAGCGCCTATAAAGAGGCCCTCGCTTGAGGCTCCCTCGCTAAGAAAAGCAAGTGGCTCGGATGTCCGCAGCATTTCTCCTACTATAAAAGGGAAGTCGTTTCTATGTGACCCACAACCGTAACCGGGACGACTATCTACTACATAAAAAAAAAAGCACAAAGTGTGTTACGAAATGATTAGAAACTGTAACATTATCCTGAGAAGAGAATCAGGGATAAGTACTGTTATTTAGGGCTTCACCTGTTTTCGAAGTGGATGTCTTGATAGTTCTGATTTCTGTGATGTGGAACATTTTTCTTGAAACTAACAATTTTCTATCCTTTATAAACACAGCAACGTTCGGCAACAAAGGTAACTTTTCCCCTGGTCTGGACCAATACCTGTTGCAGTCACCCCTTGTATCGTGAATGTGAGCTGATCCTAGAGGACGACCTTGGTACTTCGACTTGATCTCAAGTCCTGAATACAATTTAACCTTTGTTTGGATGAAAGTATCTGGAGGAAAAGGGTGCAAAGAAAACTAAAATTCCTCTCTAACTAGAAATTTTTGGAAGGAAAATGATACATGTGCATTCCCCTTCTTGACCTTCCGCTCTCCTTCCCCCTCGGAAGACAAATCAAATCCTTCCAATGTCAAAAAAAATTGGAGGGAAACTCACTCCTGCCACTCTGCCTCCGTGTCCCTTTCCCCCTCCCTTCTCTTTTCCTTCGAAAACATTCCTGTGTGGAGGGATTTTGAATTGCCTTTCTTTTTCCCTCCAAAACTATTTAATAACCACGCAAGGCAATTTCCCTCTCTTTTCCTCCAAATCCCTTCACTCAACAAGGTAAATTAAATATTTCATGAAACTGGATGTGACTCAAACTTCATTATTAGGTGTGAGGAATGCTGCACAAAGGAAGCTTCTAGACGAGCTGGGTATTCAGGCTGAGGATGTACCAGTTGATCAGTTCACTCCGCTTGGTCGTATATTGTACAAAGCGCCATCTGATGGAAAGTGGGGAGAGCATGAACGTATTATTCTTTATTCCCTTTTTATCTATCTGATATTCGTATGCTTCTCATCATGTTGAGTGTATTTTTTTTCCCTGAACTTATCAGGCAAACGAATGTCCTTAGAGATTTTCACAACTCGTTTGCTGGGATTACTTCAGCTGACAGCCTTACAGGCTTCAAATTACTAGCTGCTAGTGTCGATGTTACTCAGGCTGAGTTAGAAGTATCAGACACGTGTGTGGGTCTAATTATCATAATCTGCTATTTTATGAAAATGCCTCAATTTTTTGACTTAAAATTAAGTGTTCAAGTGTCATACCCGCATTCAAATGTCGCGTGCTCGACACGAGTACGCATGGCAATATGAAGAGTCCAACACAGATACTATGTCAATGTATCATGATTCATGAATCAGAGTGTTACCATCATGTTCTTTGGTTCTTACCAAATGTGATCGTGTGTCAGACACTCGTACCTAATATATTACAGGATAGAAAATCTTCCTTAAGGTGAAGCTCATAAAAGATACAGTAGATTCTAAATTGTCAGAAAGTGCTAATTGCGTCGGACTCAAACCCTTGCCCCCCCCCCCTGAAAGGTGCAAACATTTTAGAATAAACTTTTGTATATTTTATACATACTTTCTTCTTCTATAGGCTAACTGTCAATTGTTCATCTTCCGTCTATATTTTTTCTCCAAGTTCTGAACGTGTATATATTCTCATATCAACACCGCTTTGGACTATGTTGCAGTTGACTACCTACTATTCACTGTGAGAGATGTGTCTCTCAACCCTAACCCGGATGAAGTTGTTGATATCAAGTACGTGAACCGAGAAGAACTCAAGGAGATTTGCCGTAAAGCTGATGCTGGTGAGGATGGTGTTAAGCTGTCTCCCTGGTTCCGACTAGTGGTGGATAACTTCATGTACAAATGGTGGGATCATGTCGAAAATGGCACCCTAAAGGAAGCTGTTGATATGAAAATGATCCACAAGCTAAGTTAGGGCGAAGATTGTACGTTACACTGCCCTTGCATTCTTTGCTTGCACATGTCTTGTAGGAAAAGCTGCTTGTTGAATGCAATTTTTCTCAGCTGTGTCCGAAGTTACTGGTGTTATAATTATGGGTGTGAACTCTATTCTCGATCTTACGATCTCAGTAAAAGTCGTTTGTGTTGTTTTGGTAGATAAGATGGGTCACATTCCAACATGTCGACTCCATTTTCAGCGGAATTAATATTTTGTAGCATTCAAATATGAGAAATAAAGCAAAATGGTTCAGAATATTGCATGTACTTTTTTGGAAGTCAGTCGGGTCAATTCTCGGCCACAGCATTTCATATTATTGTAGGAGACCGTCTCATACTAATTTAGTATGATACCTTCTCATTCAATAATATATCATGTTTACATGCTTTCTGAGTCAAAAAAGGCAACTTTATACATGGCTTCCAGGAAACAATCAGTGACAGTTGTTGACTGGTATGCCATCTTGGCAAGGCAGTAGCTGATTCTTTTGTTAGACCAAGGAAACTTCACAGAACCAAAGTAAATAAAGACTTATACTAACACTATAAATAATCATGTTTTCCACTGATTTTGCTGCAACTCATTATCTGATTGCAGGGAGAAGAAGGCTGATAGCACTACACAGGTAATATAATTTGAAGTTTCGCGTTATATGATTCTACGATAATCTTGTATTTTGTCTACTACTCTGCTGTTTGTTGATGTCCGAATCGCTTGGAAATAACATCTATGTATATACTAATTTTTCTGTGATGTTACAAGCCGAAGAACTGCTTGGAAACATCTATCTATACTAAATAGTGATGAGACTTCGTATATTTAACCTCTTTAGAACCAGTGTTAGCGGCCTTAAAGGGCGTATATTTGCCCCCTTTAGCACGATTGTTGTTGTGGTGGTGGTGGCAATAAATCTTGTATTAAATAGTTCCTCAATATCTTTGTACTATGGCGAAGTAAGGGGGTCAGATATAGACAGTCTTACGTGTGTTTTATATACAACTTTCATTATAACTCTTAACTTTTTTACTACAGGCATTCAACATGGCATTAGTAGCAACAACCGAGATCTGTGACTTCAACACTCAACTAATCGAGACAGGCGAATTACGAGCTCTCGAGCCAATCTTTCAAATATATGGCCGACGTCAAGCATTCTGGGGACCAATCATAACCGTAAAGGTATTCGAGGACAATCTACTAATCCGAGAATTCCTAGAGAAAAAGGGCAATGGAAGCGTTCTGGTTGTAGACGGAGGAGGTAGTCGAAGATGCGCGATATTGGGAGGGAACACAGTGCAACAAGCTCAAAACAATGGGTGGGCAGGGATAGTAGTAAATGGTTGTGTAAGAGATGTAGATGAAATCAATGAATGTGATATTGGTGTTAGGGCATTAGGTTCACATCCTATGAAAGCCAAAAGGAAAGGAAATGGGGAAATGCAAGTAGGGATTAATGTTGGTGGAACTAGGATTTGTGATGGTGAATGGTTATATGCTGATAGTGATGGGATTTTGATTTCTAGATTAGAATTATCGGTTTGATTTTAACCCGTAATTTTAAAGAATATATAAACGTGTTTATTACACGCGTTTCTCCTATTATGAACAGTTCTTTGGTGAAGGCATATACTACCATGTATCGAAAGAAAACATCTTAATTAACCGTGTAATTTTTGTGTTCTTGATTGAGATTGTAACTTGTAAGATGCTTAGTATCATGTGATTATCAATTTAAAAGAACGGGATACTCAACATCGATTAAAGTTGGTTGATAGACTTGCAACAGTTACAACTTATAAGTGACACAAACTCTCATTTCTTAAACAAGATTAGTGCGACTCAATTCTTAAATCTTATAGTAATACAGATTTTTAAAAAGTCGGTTAATGTTCGGTGTCGCTGACGTATATTCTAATTAGAAAAAAAATAAAGAAAAATAAAAGTAAAGCCGACATCATATTGTCCAATAAAATGCAAAGGATAAAATAAAAAGAAAAAGAGATTCTCTGTCAGACAGATCAATTGATTGATTAATACCCATTTGCAAGATCATAACTTTCACTCATTTTCTCTCTTTTCTCTTTATTATCTTTGATTTTCTTTTTAAGAAAATTTGAAGCTTTGGGCTTTGATTTGTTGAACAGGTGATCAAACCTGATCCATATTTCATTTCATTTCATTTTTTCTATAATTTTGTATTAATGTATGCCCATTATGGTTAAATCCCTTTTGATTCTTTGGTTTTTTAATCTCAAATTTAATTATAATTGTCATATTTATTGAATTATTATACTGGGTTTTCTGTACATTTTTCAGGTGAATGTTTGTTTACTGTGCATAGTTAAATTTTCTGTGACTGTGATCAACTTGTTATCTGTATCTGGATAGTTTATGTCATCTTGTAGTTTTTTTGTCATACTGTATTATAAGATCGTTATACGTCGTACAAAGACTATGATAGCTTATGCATCTCATTTATTGTTATCGTTTAGGACTGTTGTATGCTGTACTGCCTGTACATACAAACTGTTTATTTGGGATTATTAGAATATTTGATTAAGGAAACTACATCTTGAATAATTGGCAAATTGGGATGTGATTATTTGATGTAATGATTGATAAAGTTTCATTCTTTAGCAAAATTTAGTTGATGGATTACTGTAAATAGGAAAAATTAGTGAAATGTAGCAGCACATTGAAGTTATTTAGGATTGCACTATTTGAATTCTTCAAAATATATCTTTTGGGGTAATTAAGAGTTCCATTTTATTCTCATCATCTGCTTTAACTTGAATCGGATATTGTAGTATAGATTGTGATTGTTTCTGCTGTCGTTTGTTCGTCTGGTAATGTATGATGGATTCCTTTGACATAAGTTTATGTCGATATGAAGGGGATTGATTTATCTAGATACAAGTCATAGCAAAGGATTCATTAGTATTACGAGATGATGCTACTAATTTAGACTTCGATTTGATGGAATAACACATAATATCTCAATAAACTGGTCGCGCCCTTCATAGCAGTTACAGTTCAAGATATGCAATCTTGCATTTTCATAGATTTGATCTTTCATTCATATATTAAGATTAGTCTGATTATTCTGAGACTATCGAATGCAAAGAAGAAAAGTTATACAGAGGCATTGTAATGTGTTAAAAATGTAATGTAGATGTTTTCTAAGGTAATTGGACTCGATGTTTTCTAAGGTAATTGGACTCGGTTCCCTTTCGTCTTGCAGGACCTTCATCAACATGGCTCTGGTGGCAACTGCTGAAGTTTGTGATGCAAATCCACAAATGATCCAAGGTGGCGAATTGCGGGCTCTCCAACCGATCTTTCAGATATATGGCCGACGCCAAGTTTTCTGTGGGCCTGTGGTCACCCTCAAGGTATTTGAAGACAATGTTCTTGTCCGTGAATTCCTAGAGGAGAAAGGCAACGGTAGGGTTTTGGTGGTCGATGGTGGAGGGAGCTTGCGATGTGCCATTCTAGGAGGTAACCCGGTGCAGCAAGCTCAAAATAATGGGTGGTCGGGAATAGTCGTGAATGGGTGTGTTAGGGATGTCGACGAGATTAATAGTTGCGACATTGGAGTACGAGCTTTGGCCCCACATCCTATGAAAGCCAACAAGAAAGGAATCGGGGAGAAACACGTCCCAATCACCATCGGTGGTACCCGAATTAGCGACGGTGAATGGCTTTATGCTGATACTGACGGAATTCTCGTTTCTCGAACTGAACTATCCGTCTGATATTGACGTACCATGTTTCAATCAACCAGTAGCTATTCCATCCTACTGTATCTGAAAAATGATCTATTTCAAGTTGCAAATGTGTTTGTGCAAGCCTCTTCGAATCAACGATTAATCTTATATTAGACGGTCTCACATTTTAGATCAACCTAATCTTAAGTGCTCCATATTTCTTATTCAAGTATATGGTTTACGGGTTTGTAATTTGTACCACACGGATTTGTCTCAAATAAATTTTTGTGTTGGATCGATCAGCATTCATCAGCATGTACTGGTACTTCCCTACTGTCAATTCACAATTTGGCAAGAATCTATATGAAAATCGAATTTGAGTATATTGCAATATAAGTCTATGAAGGGTAGTAGATGTTACAAGCTCGGAACTGATTTTTACACGTCTATTCCTCACTCTCGTTGACAGAGAGCTGTAACATTGAAATACTGAGCATAAGCATCATTTACTGACTCGATAAGCACTGCAAAATTTTCTTAGCAATATCACAGGACATTGCTTCCTCATGGTTTAACTATTAGTTATTTAAGATAAGAGTATCGTGTACTGTATACTGAAACGTTACAAAAATGTCACAAAACTCATTCCAAAATTGACAATAATATTGACAGTTAGGCGGCAGAACTCATTCTTCGTCTGACTCCTCTTCTGATGCATTTTTAAGCCACTGCGATGAAACGAGAAAAAAGCATCAGAAATAATCTTTAAAACTGGATCAGTAATCAATGATAAAGAGAAGTAACGAAAGAATTATTACCTCAATGAATGTTTCTGCCTGTTTCAACAAGACTCTGTCGGCTTCATCTGCCCCCTGTTTCTCCGATTCCCAAGACAGTATTGCTTCTTCTTGGATAATATCCTCCGAATATAAAAGATGGAGAACCTACAAATCGACATAAATTGTTTACCGGGAAAAAAACGCATGAAATAGAAGAGAGAATCTCTCACATTTTTTCTTATCAAACATAGATGTGGATGACGGTAGTGAGTGGTGTTTTGAGGCATTGATTCTGGTGGGAATTGAAGATCACAAAATCTCAATTTAGACGAACACTATCCGTCTAAAGTTGTAGACGGGTCAAATATGTCACCATTTTCATAATAAGACAAACAACAAGTGGGATGGTGGGGGTTGTCTCATTATGAAAGTGGTGACATATTTGACTCGTCTACATCTTTAGACAAATATACCCGTCTACAATGAGACTAATTGATTGAAGATTGGGCAAGTCGAGGGTTAATACAGTAAAGATGTATTCAAAGCCCTATTTTTTTTTTTTGCTTTTCCTAAATCATCATGTCAAGTCTCGAGCAAATGAATAGAATTGGGTGGATCAAAGGAAGTATGACATAGTAGCATTATAGCACACAGTCCAAGCTTTTTCCTAAGAGGAAGACAGAGATCGCAGTCAGACGTACCTGAGAAAACAGAGGAAAGAACGCCTTCACTGACTCGAGGCACATTTCCTCATACTTTAGTATCACTTCAATCTGCAATTTTAAAAAGCAAATAGCAACCAATATCAGATTTGTGAACAGAAGATGGATGCAAATGCATTTATGTTGTGAAATCCAGCGGGATATACACCTGCTCGTCTATGGAAGGCAAGTAGTACTTCAAAAGCTTTTTCCAAGTTCTAATCACTTTCGCCACATTTTTGCTAAGTTCAGCTGAAAAAAATTACTTCCGTCAGTAAGTTGCCCACAAATTAATAGTAGCCTCACGAGTCACGAAGCTGTAATGCTAGGGCCATAGCTGAGCTTCTGAGAACTGATCAAGAAAAGTAAACTTACGAATTCAGTGGAAATCCGAACTGGACATTAACAAGACTCCTACCCCTTATTGGGTTGGAGGGAAATCGAGCGGGTGGAAATAAAAATATCTACTCTCTTACAAGGTAAATTAAAAGGTCCTCTACTGGCAAAAGGGTAGGAAACATACACAGTTCCATTCCCCTCGCTCCTTTCTTTCATAATCCAAACAAAACCCCTAATACAACATTCACATGGTCTAGTAAGATGTACAATATCAAGAACGGGGCATCTTATGGGTAGATATTGTACAGTTACATTACATGCTGATGCTAATCTGAATCTGAATGTTCTATACTTCTATTAAACAAAGCAAGACAAGACTTGATTAAATTCAAACACAAATAAGACGAGTGATTCAAAAGTCCTCGGAACTCACCATTGGAATTATATGGTGTTTCTGCAGCCAACTTCATCATCGAATAGAATATTGCACCAGCGCAGTCTGCAGCAGCCATATTGTAAGACAATCTGCAAAAAGAGAATAAATTAATGTTGATACTTCGCCAAGCAACCCTTCCACGGAACTTCATATTTTGTTGAATGCTCCCAAATCACGGGCAATTTTTTACGTATTCTATTTTAATACATGCCAACCAATAGTTTATGTCTCCTCTTTGAGTGTATTTTGCGTGGTTGGGAAGTTGGGATTGAATGTAGAGTTCTTTAACACGCTTACAAGTAATTACAATTACATTAATAACCTATCCCAAAGCAAAGCTAAGCTATTGGCAGGGATAGGGGGAGTTATTGAATCTGTATCCACGGATCGAGAAGTATCACACAACCCCCTCGGAAGGCATGACTCAGGCCTACCCTTCACATATAGAGGGGGTATCGACAAAAATGATTTGACATTGTGGCGGGAGAAAAATCTACCTCAGTGAGTTCACTTCTAAAATCACATTGTCTTCTTTGATATTTTCAAGCACAGCTCTCTGGAAAGTTGCTTCCACCTTCAACCAAATAGCAAAAAGATCAGCCTAAAGAGGAAAAGGATGATATAGAAACAGGTGCATAAAAATTTACACCTAAAATGTCAATAACCTCTTTCTCAAAGTAGTCATCCATGGGTTCTTCGGAATCGTGGACTTCGGAATCATTACTAGCCGATACCAATTCTCCAGAAGGAGGGAGGAGACCATCATTTAAAAGAGACTTATCCAAGTCATATTCTGCAGCTTGCAAGATTTCAGCAAGCTTGTCATCAGGTATCGGTGCAACTGAATGCCTCCATTCTTCTTCTCGCCCTCCTTCATAGGTGGACCAAATATAACCGACGCCACCAATACCCACCTTGCAGATGAAAGAAAAAGAAACAAGTCAGACACAATCCCATTGAAAATTTTGAAGAAATAATAAGATTTTCAACAATCGCCTTAAATGGGAATCATGTATACAACAACATTACCCCCGTGCCTCAATGGCTCCCGCAAATTGCGAGGTAAGGGGGGGTCGGATGTACGCAGCCTTACCCTTGTGTTAGAAACACAAAGAGGCTGTTTCCGAATGACCCAAGATGAAAATTGCGTCGAGAACTGCATCGAAGGACTGCTACTTCACAAGAGAAAGAAGCGCAGCCACTTTAGTAAGCCATTTTGCTTTACTCCATCATAATCCAGAACCAAAGAGTAATGAGTCTTTGGCTCCATTGGAAATATGGAGCACTAAATGGGAATCATGTATGAATAAATTAAATGTTAAGTTGATTCAAATCTCATTTAGGTGAACTGCCAAATGAGAAATGATCACTAAAGGTGCTCACTCCAGAAAGTCCAGAAATTTGAAGCTAGATTCGAGAAATGAACATATACTTTTAGTCATTACAAAAATTATCTGAATCCCACTCAAACAGACAAGTGCAAATGTTCACGAGAAGATAGGCTTTTAAGGGCACTTCAGCACATTTCTCATGGCAGCTAAACAATGTGCACTAGTCCCAATACACACAAACTTGTAAGGACAGAAATGCAGAATACAGGGCAGTGTAACTCAACTAATGCAATGTTAGCAATAAGCAACTACCTCGGAAGCTTCGCTGGCTTTGGCTATCAGCTCGTCATCTGACAAACCCGTTGCAGCACCAATTGCTGCATAGAAAAATAGCACAGCAATAAATGTGAACGGGCAACTCCACAAGGAAACAAGCAAGAAGCTTATATCCAATTACGTCGAACATCCTTATTAAAAGCTAAAAATCATGAATGATGGATAGATGACAATTTACTTTTGAATGAGCAACTTAGAGAAAAATTGGATCACTAGCGATGAGGGAGGTAAAGGCAACTTTTATATAGATAATTCATGGACGTTGGACACAGGTCATGTCAACCAATTCCAAAAGAAAAACTCAAGTGAAAGAGAGAAAATCAAATTACTGGGTCCATCCACTTGCCTCCCCATCATTAGTTTTACCTTTGATTGTTCTATTTACCCCACTTCAATAACTACTCCTACCCTAAACACGTTCCCTTTTCTTCTTTAGTGCGATTTCTGAGAATGGACATAAAAAGCATGCTCTACTACTACTCAGACTATTTAAGGGTAAGGCAGCATGGCTTAAGAGACTGCACTTCCTCTACAAGTGTCAATAGCAAGAGACATACATGGCTTTTTTAATTGGTGACACGAATGGTAAGAAAATGTGGGTAATGATGCAAGTGTAAGGCATGTACAAGTGCACTACACAATTCAAAAAAGAATTAAAAACCCCCCTTTTTTGTCAATAAGCCCCATTTGCTTTTCATTATGTGAAGAAACTTTTGAACAATAAGCCAATACTAAGAAGTAAAAAAACGGGTTCTAAGACATGAGAAGCACCAAGAAGAAAAAAAATGAAAGCGTGATGAGTTTGAAAAGTAGCACATACAAGATGAATCTGCCATCATTGCACTGCTGCTAATTGCAGACTCTAACTCCTCGTCACTGTCTTCAACAGTTGGCTGTTCATACAATGACACTTTCGAGTAAGCAGGGACCACAAAATGCTCCCCAATAACGACCTGCATATTATAAATGGTTGCATTAATTGCTGAAATCTTTTGAAGTAGCAGGTAATTTGGCACAACTCTGAGTGTTTCACACAGACATAGAATTGACAGACGAATTAACTGATTTAAGGAATAACAGTTAATGTTAAGTCTAGACCTAATGGTAGAACAAAAGAGAGACCGAGACCAACAATGCAATCGTGTTCAATACAACAACAACTACAACAGAGCCTTAATCCCAAAAATGCAATCGTGTTCAATATCTACACAAAACTTATATGAGACTAACCCATTATAGCCATAACTAAAAGCGGGAAAGTATATAACTAAATGGGGAATAAACAAATATTTGGGTTGGTCTCACTTAAACCATCTCCATACAAGATTCAGTGCACCATCTGAAAGGGCCAATTATAATAGTAATATACAAAGAGTAGGCTAGGATTAAAAATTCCCTCCTCCACGGGCTCCACCTCTCAAAAAAAGGGAAATCAGAAAAGTTACGCGCTCGAGCATAACTCATTTGCAACAGATTTAGAGTGCCATTAAAGGAGGTCATGCAAGACTAGATACTCAACCACTTGTTACGTTACCAGTCGATTGCAACTATATCTGACCAAAACGAGTTGACCAGCGGAGGTGACTCAGAATGCAAGGACATAAAAAGCCGGGTTCATTAAATACTGAAAAAACTATTCCCATGAAGACAAGAAAAGAAGAAACAGCACTTATAATATAATTTTATACGTAGTATTTAATTATGTATCAAAATAAAATCTTCATTCTGTTTTTTCTAGACAGTTGTCACATCTAGGCTCTAGTCTGTTAAGTCAGATTTAATTCTATTTCAACACTGCCTCAGATCGGAAGACCCCTTGTGGAAGGTTGTATCAAACGACTGTGTATAGGAGGGTACACAGAAGTGTCAAATTTCATTCTACAACGATATTGGTGTTGTTATCTTGTGATTTTTATTTGATCAAAACTGTTATCTATTTGCTAGATTTGATCTCTATTGTTCATGTTGTATGACTCTTTCATTAATGAAAAAAAAAGTACAACCTAGGGATCGATCAAATTACTCTTCATTCTCCAAAAGAATTGAAAATAATAGGAAAATGATCACCGAATCGTAGTTATTTTTATACCACCAACAAATTCAAAAATTATTGATTCCATATCATAAATTTCGCTTTCATACAGGTACAGATCACTGACAGAGTAAATAAAGTTATAAACAACTAAATTCATACCTTGAACGACAAGATAACACCAGGCTCCAAAACTGCTTCAGCTTTCATCAACACTCCATCGCACACAATTGCATGTTTTAAAGTACATCCATCTTCAATCGTGACATTATCCCAGATATACGAACCCTCGATCGAAACATTGGAACCAATCTTGCACTTTTCACCAATAATCGAATTTGAGATTCTACTATTGCTTCCAATAGTGCTTCCCTTGCCAATAAGGGTAAAAGGACCAATTTCTGCATTGCTCGATTGTCCTATATCTGGATAGACGAACATATAGAACCAAATGAAATAACTTTACATAAAAGGGAAAGAACATGATACTCACAGCATACACCAAAATGTACACTAGCCAAGATCTAGCAGAAAACTGAGATAATTCCGTGAAATTTACTAGCCCAAAAAAACAAAAATTAAAAGCAAACAAGTACTCATCGATCTATCCAAGCTTTCTGTGGAAAGGTTCAAACCAGGAAAGAGTTGACTGCAAACATCATGTGTAGCTTGCAGTAATCCAGAAGAAATCATAAAACAACGAAAACCTTTTAAATATACGAATTTAAAGGCACAAGTATGGATTACAGAAGTAGCCCAAGGACAAAACCAATCAACCATACACGTTACATACATCGCGTATAAGACACAGTAATCTCTGGGGGGAAAAAGCATCTACTGCATTCCACTGGGCATCTTACAGTTAGGGAATGTTAACAAATTAATTTGTATCAAAAAGAGAGAACTGTATAAGAAGTTGTAGTTCTCAAGCCTAACCTGATGCGCGGTATGTGCCTTGTCTTCCAAGTTTTATCACAGAATTTCCAAAGGACTGGACATCAGGCACTAGGGGATAAGTCCATCTTTGCATAATGTCTTTGCTGATAGTATCATAGCTTCTGAAATTCTCTACTTTCGCAGCGTAATTTGAATGAATTTCGTGAGTGTAAATTTTGTATCCCATAATCTGACAGGTAACATGTGAGCACAAATTAATTTGAACGTCTCAATGCTGGATATGATGTAAAATGCGCTATTGTATTAACCAAATCGACAACAACAAACAGTGGAAAAAAGAAGCATATCATTATCGAGGAACATTATACAATAATTATAATTCATTATACTGGACCGGCATTTTTTTTAGAATTAAAAGGCACAAAATTAATCAATTGTTAACTTTTCTTCTTAATAATAGATCATGACAACAACGCTTTGATATCTTAAATAAAAACCCTCCAAATAAAAAAAGATTACAAGACAAAAAAACAAGTGGAACCAACAGAGAGCAAACCAGAATATACAGTAATTATAATATGTGCATAAGATCCAATCCTTGTTAGCTAACTGAAGTAAGGTGCAAATTAGGATAATTGGTACAGAAACATACATCATCGAGAAGTAGCCCCTTTACAAAATGACGACGAAGATGCTGATAATCGAAATTGTCTGTGAAAAGACTAAGGACTTCTGGAGCACATATGTCGACATAGCAATCCTGAGTAAAGAAATTCTTAGGTTAGAGAAACTCCGCTCAAATAACAGATATAGATTCTTAATTTAATTTCTTTGATACCTCCCCTACACACCACAGACAATTTGAACAACGCATTATACATTAAAATAGTGAAGAATGAGGGTAAACATGGCCCAACTATTGGAACTTGGATGATTAACACGAAAAAAAAGTACACAATTAAAAAACTGAATTTGTCAGTTAAAATAAGTCAATGTTTGTATTGTTACATCAGATTCCTCAATATTTATTACAGAGTAAATACAGCAAAAGACTTGAGTAGCGAATCTAACACAGTTGACAAAAATTAGAAGTCAAATTGGCCACGTAATTGAAGGTAACTAAAACACGGAATTTACATGATAGTCCACCAACCCAGTCAGTATGAGTGTGTGCCTGTGTAAGCCAAGTTTAGATAAATGAGACGATCTCAAGTGTGCGATCAACCCATTAACCCTATAATATTTCAGGAAATATCTGAGTCTGTGAAAAGAGAAAGGACCTGCATGTCATTATGCAATGAAACCGAAGAGCTATCAGTCAGCAATGTCTTGTCAAGAGTGATAGTCCCTTTGATAAAATCTCCTTTATCCTCATAATATAATAGCTGTTTTGTATCTGGATCAATTGCCATGAACAGCTCATCAGTGCCTAATCGAGACTGGTGAGTAATAGGTGATAACTTTGACTTCTTAACGACCATTGTCATCACAGCGTTGGTATCTTTCTTCCTTCTATCTTTGTGTTCTTGAAGAGCCTCTGCAAGTGACATGTTGCAAACAGTGTCCCCATTAATGAGGACAAAGTCTCCATGAATCTAAGAAACAAGAACGATGACATTGTTAAAACTCAACCGGACATGTAAATAAATATTGAAATATACTAATATTGCATAAACTACATGCCAAAGATAAATAATATTAATACATCTGAAATCCTACAATTTAATCAAGTATCTCTTCTCCTAAACAGTGGTCAGTGACTAACAATAGAAACATTCAAAAAAAAGTCAAAAGAGACAACAGGTTTCTACATATTAGTGAAGAAGCTAGGCTTTAGCTATTAGGACAGTCTCTTGACAGAGTCGAAAAAGCAGTATTGCCGCATAACAGGCTTCCACTAAAATATAAGATAGATACAGATAGTAGACAATTAAAATGAACAGAAAATTTTCAGATGTCTTCTTCAACTTCACATATTCCTAGGACATAGACAGTGACCATTCTCATGCTAAAGCAGTTCATATGAGAAGCACAGAAAGTGCCAAGTTGAGAGTACTTGAGACTATGGCCTTGAGTGAAAGGCCTTAGCATATTGTCGTGCTGGACATTTCAGAAGGTAAACCAACACCAACAATGACTTTCAGATTATAAGAAGTATACACATAACCAATGTTTCAAGTTATGATTATATTGATTAGGAAAAGCAAAAGACAGAACTGTATAAAAGAGAAAAACTAGTGCATACCACATTGCGTTCATATATCAAGCGCAAGGCATCTCCAGCGCTAACGGAATTATGTGATTCAATAGCAGTGACTGTGATGTTGGGATGCTTATACCATTGAGAACTCTCCAAGTAATGGATCACGTGCTTTGAGTGGGCACAACAAAATACAAAAACTTCTTCGATACCAGCAGATTCAAGCCACGCCAAGGAATATTCAATCATAGGAATGCCAACAAGTGGTAAGAGTACCTTTAACAGCAGCAAAATTCATAAGTGCAAGTCTTAAGACACAAAAAAACAGCTTTACGACAATCCAAACAAAAAATCTATTTTACTTAAAGTATTAAACCCTGGAAGAACAAGTATACTCTCACATGGGAATCATAAGGATGTACGATACCAGCAAAAGTTGTTATACATGCAAAGTTAACAGCATCAGACTAGTTTAATTGTTGCTGTACTTTTTATAAGCCACAGCAAGTCAATTGCCTTTCTTACAAAGAATGGCCTGTTTGTTGTCGTAGAGCTTGTAGGGGTTAAGATCATACAGCTGCATACATCTCCCTCCCACCCTAACCTCTAATCAAACTTTGCTTCCACGGCTCAAGCACACCGCCTTCCACAGTCCACCCATACCCATTGCATGTTTTAACTTCCTAAATGTCACCATCAACATCAATGCCATACTATCGACAGAAGTTCCCCTCTTATATGAGTATTCTCCATCAATCAGCATAAAACAACAAACCTATTCGGGCAAACAACAGAATTGCATGGTACAAAAAAACTCCTTTTAACCCAACAACAATAACATTACCCCAATGGCTCCCTCAAATTGCGATGCAAAGGGGGGTCACCTTACCCTAGTGTTAGCAACACGAAGAGGCCGGCTCGGAATTATTACTGATCAAAATCACCCCAAACAACATCAAAACATGGTATTATGCATCAAAATTTCCCCTTTTTTTTTTACCACAATTAAGCAATGAAACAAAAACAACACATACATAGGTAAAAAAAGTTCCTTTCTTTTCTGGGTAATTTCCATACAACCCAAATCAAACACCAACAAATCACCCATCTAACAAAAACCCATAAATTAAACCAATTACCAAAAATTAATGAACTATATAGAAAAAGAATCAACCTTTGGACGTTCAAGAGTAATGGGTCGAAATTTAATGGCAAAACTGTCAGCCAAAAGAATAGCTTGTAAAGGAACATGTGTAAGTTCTTCATCTTCAGTAGCTTTACTCCCTTTTCTTTGCACCATTTTTCTTTCTCACTGAAACCTCTCTTTTTTTTTGGGGATTTTGTTTGTTTGATTTAAACCCTTTTTTTTGTTTTGTGAAATTTTACTGTGGATCGAGGTTGTTTTTGGTGTGGGAGTTGATTTTGTGCGTTAATGATTTTTTTTCCCCAATTTTTTGCGAATTAGATTCCCTCCCTATTGGTTTCTGAGGTTTATGCCGAGTTCTTGACTTGAAACGTGTGTTTGGACTTTGGAGAGGTCATTTTACTGATTTAATTTTTGGGTAATTTATCGGAATTTTATAGAAACTTACCATTAGAGATGGGAGTGGGTTGTGTTGGGTTATGCTTGGCGGTCCATTGTGCTAAGAGAAGAAAATGGCACGACCACGCTAATGTGAGATTCGTGTTGTGTCATGCCAGTGAAATGTAAATGGCGGTCTCAGGCACGGCCTGCGACCCATGGCATGCCATGTTGTGTCGTGCAGTGCTTGAGAGTGCCTAAGCAATTCCTCCCCATTACCCTTATTTCTTTCTATTTTGACTTTTTAAGTGTGCCCAACTGGATTGTGTCGTGCCTACGCTAGACACGGTCTTTTTTCTCAAACTTCGGCTCAGGCACCGCTCATGGCCCATGAGGTATCGTACCGTGATGAGCCGTGTCAATCCTGTGTCGTACTAAAATGGTCCATGGGTAGTGCTGGAGAGTATCGGGACAACTGCCCGCTTGCCCATTTTCATCTCTACTTGCAATGAACAATGAGGCAGTAGGTAATCAACTTCTTGTAGAAATTAAAAGTTTGTGGCAAGTTTCAATTCCTACATTTTCAAAAATTTATGGCAATCAAACAAACCATGTGTTTTAAATCATGTGATTTTTCAATTCTTGAGTTGAAAGTGTTCCGGGTGTAATTCCAGAGCAAGTATAGTTACCACCCGTGGCTTGTTGAATGATGTCTTGAGTTGGATTCTCCTTTGGTCTTAATCGTTCCTCTCGGCCTCTCCTGCAACAATGAACGAACTGAGGGCTTGGCTTTGTGCCAAGCGTACTCACTCGGACGCTCAAGTCGAGAAACTTAAGGGGTAAGTTGTTACTTGGTGAATGTATATTGTAGAGAGATAAGGAAGATATTACTGGATGAATAGTGTATTTAGGTTTAGTTGTGGATTAGTTGGATCCTTTCCTCAATGAAGGTTGAGGAGTATTTATAGGCTTTCACCTTTTGTCACGTAGTGGCCAAGTGGCCAAGTGGCTAGCAGTGGAAAGATCGATCTACCCCTCGGCCGAGGGACCTATGGCGGCCGGCGGGCCCCGTTGACTCACCACCGAGGGGTCTTGGATATGAGTACGCGGGTATGCGTCCCTACCGGTGTTGCCATGCCGAGACCCAGCCGACAGTAGTGCCGATGGGCCGATCGGCTAGGTTGTCCTAAGTCGTTGACTTTGTGTGGATATCTTTGACCTTGCTCAATATGTTGACTTGGTCAGCGGTGCAGAATATGCCCCATCAATTTGCCCCCAGCGTAGTCTATGCCGTGGGATGGGCTCCGATGTACGTTTGAGCGTATATTCTGCGTAAGTAATTTGCGGAAAATTTTCTACATCGGCTTCTTCTGCGGCGGCCTCTTTTACCTCGGCCTGGTCTTTCTTAGGCCGTACCATATCCCCCCTCCACATGGATGTGTAAAGGGCATCCGATGTGGAAAAGGAAGTGACGCTGGCTGAGACCAGGATTGAGTGTGCCGGTTGTTTTTGATTGCCCTCGGCCGGCGCTACTTAGCTTGGTTGACCATGTGGCCGGCGGAGAACAGATGCTTGGGAATTTGTTGAGGAAGGTGAATAGGCAAAGAGATATGAATAGGCGTGTTGAAGACGCTTGGTCACTGTTGCACTGATTGACGCCTAACTGTTGCAACGATTGACATTCCGTGATTGCATGTCCGACACGTGTCTGCACGCTGATTGGTTGACGCTTCATGGGTCATTCGTTGATTGGTCCTTCTTTATGGGCTTTTCCTATAAATAGGGCAGTTATCCCGTGAAATTGGCCACCAATTTCATTCTCCAAAACTTTTCTTCTCTCTAAACTTTCAAAGGCTTCTTCGTCTTCTGATTTTCAGTTGTTACTCCGGCGAGTGTTTTTCTTCAAGGTAAACAAACAAATTTCTTCACTTTTTATTTTGTTAAATAATTATTGCGATTATGTCTTCGCGACGCCGGACTAGCATTTCGTGCCGGAGGGTTCCCCGTCGCGTCTTGATGGGGAGGGGATACTAGACGCCATCCCGATAAGGTTTGGTGGCCCTAGGTCTCCTTCTCCCGTAGCCGATCCACCAACTTTGGAGGGACGGGAGGATGAGGATGACGATGCTGATGAGGATGAGGGGACTCCTTCGGATGGTGGGAGGTCGTCTATCCCGGATCATGGCGAGCCCCGCACGATCGGTCTCGACCGTGCTTGGTCTCATAAGTTCGCCGGTTGTTCCGGCGAGACACTTTTCGGAGGCCATTTCTCCTTCGGTGAGGGGTACAAGATCGTTATCCCTAAGAAGGGTCAGTCGGTCTGTTGCCCTCCACCGGGTCACACCGGCGTGTACCTCGTGCACTGAGTATGGGCTGCGGTTTCCTCCGAATAAATACGTCATGGCCATCATCAAAGCTATGAACGTCGCTGTGGGCCACCGCATCCGCTGGCCATGAGGACGATAGTTGGCTTTGTGTGGCTTTGTCTTTTAGGGGAGATCCCGACAGTCAACTTGTTCCACCGCCTTCATCATCTACGGCCGTCAATCGCTGGTAAAGTGGGTTGGTATAGCGTGCAGGCGGAGCCCGGCTTCGTCTCCGTGTCCAAACTTACTTCTTGCAAGGACCGGCAACGCGCGATGGGTGTACGTGCAAGTGCCGGAGGACTACCCCCCGCCTCGGTCTTTCGAGCCCCGTTTACTTGCGGTGTGAGAACCGGGAAGAGTATGAGGAGTGTACCTCCCGGGTAAAGTTAAAATGGACGCTTCGATGGTCCCTCTTACCGAGGATGAGAAGCGTGCGATCACTGTTTGATGCCGAGAAGGGATGGCGCCCCGACTCGGATTATTCTTCGGGATGAGCCGCTCGCCACGTCGGCCTCATACCGGCCCTCGGCCCAGGGTGAGTGGGGTCGGTGTGAGGCCCATCTTTGCCCGTTATGCTCCCTGTTTTTAGAGCTATGTTTTATTTCTTTCATGTAATTCTTGTTTGGTTTCTTGCAGACCGGTTTGGCCAGGATCTGTCCGAGAGTACCTTGAAGAGGTTAGGCCTTGATAAGGACGGGAAGGTCGTTGAGCAGCATCCTACGGCTGAAAAAAGTGATCGTAGACCGGCTCCCAACGAGCTTATGGACAAGCAAACAAGTCACCGGATCGACGGCGCCCAAGCGCGGGTTCTAGGTGGCGTGCCGAAGAGAGCAAAGAAGGCGGCGTCCGGCCGGCGAAGCGCGCGGGTCGACTCCTTTTCGACCCCAGTGGTTCGAGAAGGAGCCTGTGGAGGTCATTGATTATCGGGGGTCGGTGACCATTGCTAAGGAGCCACCGCTTGCTTCCACGATTGCCGGGAGAAGAGGAAAGAGCCACCGTCTCGCTTCCACCGTTCGGGGAGAAGAGGAAAGAGCCACCGTCTCGCTTCCACCGTTGCCGGGAGAAATCGACTCAGTAGGCCCTCGAACGAAGAGGGTCCAAATCGGTACGGATCTAACTTGTGGTTCGGATTTAGTGGTTCATTTGGACATCCCGGATGACCGACTTTACGATGTGTCAATGCAAGGTGACATGGATGCTGTGTAAATTTTTTGTAGATCCTCCTCGCAACCGCCGTTCTTACATCGAACGGCAATCGGGGAAGCGCCTGAGAAGGCTATTGAGAAGGCGGGTGACAGAAATGTCATCGTTGACTCCTCAACTCAGAAGATTCCTCCCTCCGAGCTTGTGGCAGAGGGTGTGAAACTATATAAGAGGCTGGCCAGGTGGACCAATCAAGCCGACTCTTACATCTTGGAGCAGGAGAAAACCATGGCCCAGGCTGCGCCACTGATCGCAAAGCTTAAACTTGATCTCTCCGCCGCAAAAGGGGAAGCCGGGAAGGCTAAACTGGATCTCTTTGCTGCCAAGAAGCGCGTGGAGGAGACTGAGAAGCAGCTAGCGGCCGAGAGGGCCAAAGTTGAGGACGCTGATGCCGCCACTGCCAAGATGATGGAGGAGCGGGACAGGTATAAGGGTGCTTATGACGCCGCGGTTGCCAAGGGGGAAAAGTGGAAGGATTTTTTCGACAACCAGGCGGAGGTGCTCAGGGACGCGCAGGCTACCCTTGCTCAAAGGGAGAAGGATATTGAAATGCTTCAAGATGATCTTCTTCCCAAAATGTGCGCCCAATTCCGGGACCAGGCTGAGGAGGCGACCAGGGAGGCAATCAAAAAGCTCGTTCCCGAGGGCTCCTTCCCGTGGGATAAATTTGACCAGCTTCTGGACGAGATGGCTGAGGCTGCGGAGGCAGCGGCTGCAGAGAAGATGGAGGCGGCGAAGGCGGCTCAGATAGCTGAGGCCAAGGCGGCCTATGATGCAGAGGTGAAGGAGGTTGAGGGGCTAAAGGCACTTGAAAACGTCGAGCCCTCTTCTGAGCCGGCCACCGAAGATGTGCTGCTTCCGATGGAGGGCAGAACAGGCATAGGGAGACGGGCGGTCGTCACCAGACTCACCCGGCGTCTCGGATAGCTTTAGCTGTTCGGGGGCCAATTATTGAGCCTTCTCTCCCTACCATCTTTTGGCGCTTCAACTCACAAGTCTGTAACCTTTTGTTTTTTTGTTTCCTTGCTTTTTGTAAAGCTTTGGTAGGTAGAGTTTAGGCTATCCTTATGGGGACGGCCGTCGCCCCAGACTCTCCTTGCAATCATTTTCGATAAAGTTTTATCTTTTTGGTCCTTGGCTTGGTCGGGACTTTGATCACGATCCTTTACTTACCTTTTTGCGTTATTAATTGAGTGCCTTCGTTTTTACCGTCGGCGTGGCCGAGTCAGTTAGAATGCATATCTCAACTGCGTAACATCTAGCATTTCTTCTAGCGTATCGGTCATTGTGTCCCCGTCGCTCTCGGCTAAGGCCGAGGTAATCGGGGTTATGGCTCGATAGCAGTTCTTCTAGCGTATCGGTCATTGTGTCCTCGTCGCTCTCGGCTAAGGCCGAGGTAATCGGGGTTATGGCTCGATAGCAGTTCTTCTAGCGTATCGGTCATTGTGTCCCCGTCGCTCTCGGCTAAGGCCGAGGTAATCGGGGTTATGGCTCGATAGCGTTCTTAGCGATCGGTCATTGTGTCCCCGTCGCTCTCGGCTAAGGCCGAGGTAATCGGGGTTATGGCTCGATAGCAGTTCTTCTAGCTTATCGGTCATTGTGTCCCCGTCGCTCTCGGCTAAGGCCGAGGTAATCGGGGTTATGGCTCGATAGCAGTTCTTCTAGCGTATCGGTCATTGTGTTCCCGTCGCTCTCGGCTAAGGCCGAGGTAATCGGGGTTATGGCTCGATAGCAGTTCTTCTCTTTGAGTGCCCGCCTGGTGGCAATTATGGAGGAGATAAACACTTCGATGGAGAACTTGGGTGATTTATTTGTTTGTTATGATCGTGCGTTGGGGTGTCCACAATGGGTTTGGACACCTCCGCCGCTATACAAAGTATTTTCTTAAGTTATCGGTGTTCCAATGGCTCATCAAAGACACACCTCCCATGTCTGTCAGCCGGTATGTACCCGGCCTCATCTCTTCGGCCACTTTGTAGGGACCCTCCCAGTTGGCCGTCAGTTTACCATGAATATTTCCTTTGTTGGTGGCAGCCGACTTCCTTAGGACTAGGTCTCCCACTTGTAAGTCCCTTTTGTGGACTCTTCGGTTGTAGGCTCTTCTCATCCGGTTTTGATATACGGCCAAGTTGAGGCGTGCTGTATCTCGGCTTTCTTCGACCAGATCTAGGGAAGCTTTCAGGCCTTCCTCGTTTTCAATCGGGTTAAAGGTAGCCGTTCGAATGTTGGCACCGTTGCTTCAATTGGTAGGATCGCCGAACCGTAGACTAGGTGGAAGGGGTGTACCGTTGCTTCTTTCTCCGTGGTCCGAAGGGACCACAGGACGCCGGGTAGTTCATCGACCCACCTTCCCTTAAGGTCTTCAACCGTCTTCTTCAAACCGTTGAGGATTGTTTTGTTGGTCGCTCCGCCCGCCGTTGCTCGTGGGGTGGGCATCGAGGAGTATGCAAACTTGATGCCAAGCTCTTCTAACCAGTTCATTATCAGGTCGCTCCAAAACTCTCGACCGTGGTCAAATACCATAACTTGGGGTAACCCGAAGCGAGTTATAACATTTTCCCATTACCTTTCGACGGCCGCCGTGGTCTTCGCCGGCATCGCTACGGCTTCAACCCATTTGGTGAAGTAATCAACGGCGACGATTAAGAACTTCCTTCCTCCGGAGGCCGTTGGGAACGGTCCTAGCATGTCCATCCCCACCGTGCGAAAGGAAGGGGACTAAGCACCGGTTGTAGGTCCCGGGAGGGAGCGTGTATCACCGGGGCATGCATCCGACGGTTCGTGCACTTCTTGGTCTTTGTTCTGGAATCTTGAAGCATGGTGGGCCAGAAGTAGCCAGCGCGAAGAGCTTTGTGGGCTAGTGTTCTTGCCCCCATGTGGCGTCCACAGATGCCTTCGTGAATCTCTCGTCAAGATCGATTCGCGTTACCGGACCGACACACTTCAAGAGTGGTCTTATTACGGATCTTCTGTACGGTTCCCCTTCGAACACCAAGTACGGCGCGATCCTTTTTATTTTGGCCGAGGGATTGCGGCCTCCGGCAATTCACCCGTAAGTTTGTATTTCATTATCGGAGTCATCCACGTTGTCTCGGTCTCTATGTTGCCCACCATGCCGACGGTCTCGGTGATGCTCTTCGCATTCTCGATATCTACCAAAGCACGGTTCGCCCGACATTCTTGATGGTTGAGTGGCAAGTTTGGAGAGAGCGTCACCCGGTTATTCTCGGATCCGGGAACGCATTGGATTTGGAAAGATTTCAATTTCGCTATGTCGGCTTTTACCCTCTCTAGGTACCTTACCATTCCGTCGTCCCGAGCCTCAAACTCCCCTCTGATTTGGTTAGTAACCAACAAGTGAGGTCGTCTTCAACACAATGTGTTCGCTCCCGGCAGCCCTAGCTAGCTCGACTCCGGTTATCACCGCCTCGTATTCGGATTCGTTGTTCGAGGCCGAGAAGGTGAATTTCAAGGCGTACTCAAACTCGTCTCCGTTTGGGCTGATGATAAGGATGCCGGCTCCTGAGCTGTTCGTCGTGGAGGAGCCGTCGGTGTAAACCTCCCATACACCTGGGTTTGGCTCTTCTTGATATGTGCATTCGGCCAGGAAATCTGCAAGTGCTTGCCCCTTTATCGAAGGCCTTGGTTTGTACTGAATGCCGAAACCGGAGAGTTCCACTGCCCATTTGATGAGCCTGCCGGATTGTTCGAATTTTTCCAAAGCTTTCTCCAATGGCTGATCGGTTAGGACCGTCACGGGGTGTGCGTCGAAGTAGGGTTTTAACTTCCTCGTGGCAACGACGACGGCGAAGGCTGCTTTTTCAATTAGTGGGTAATTTTTCTCGGCGGGCAACAGCGTATGGTCGACAAAGTAGATTGGGTGTTGCTGTTGTTTCTTTCCCGATGATTACAAAGACCGACCGTGGCCGAGTTAACTGCTATATATAGGTATAGCGTCTCCCCCAGCATCGGCCTGGACAGAGTTGGGAGAGTCTGAAGATGAGCTTTCAGTTGCTTGAAAGCCGTGCTCTGTTCCTCCCCCCAGCTGAAGTCTTTATTCCCTTTCAATACTTTGAAGAATGGGGTGCTCTTTGTTACTGACCGAGAGATGAAACGGGCGAGAGCCGCCATTCTCCTGGCCAAAGATCATAACCTCTTTTCGATTCCTTGGTTCCGGCAGTCTCAGGATTGCTTGGATTTTGTCCGGATTTGCATCGATGCCTCCGCACCGACAAGTACACCGAGGAATTTACCCGCCGGACACCGAAGTTGCATTTCATTGGGTTGAGCTTCATCTTGTATTTCCTTAGTGAACAGAATGTTTCGTGTAAATCGGCCAGGTGCTCGCTGTCAGACTTGCTTTTCACAATAGCATCGTCGACGTAAGCCTCAATGTTTCGTCCTTTCTGATTTTGGAACACTTTGTCCACCAGTCTTGTATACGTTGCGCCGGCGTTTTTCAAACCAAACGGCATCATTTTGTACATGTATGTGTCGTTAGCGGTGATGAATGCGCATTTAGGCATGTCTTCCTCAGCCATGAATACCTGGTGGTACCCCGAGAAGGCGTCTAGCAGGCTCAGCATGGTGTAGCCTGCGGTGGCGTCGATTAAGCTATCTATTCGAGGCAAAGGATAACAATCTTTGGGGCATGCTTTATTAAGATTGGTGAAATCTACACACATTCTCCATGCTCCCGATGATTTCCTCACCATCACAACATTGGCTAGCCACTTAGGGTAAGTGCAAGGCATAATAAAACCCGCCGTAAGTAGTTTATCTACCTCGGCTTTGATGGCCTCATCTTTCTCGACTGAGGAGTTCCTCATCCTTTGCTTGACGGGGCGAGCAGTGGGAAGTACGTTTAGCTTGTGAGTAATTACCTCCCGGCTCACGCCCGACATCTCGGCCGCTGAGTAGGCGAAGACGTCCTTATTTTTCCTTAGCAGGTCCAGGAGTTCGGCCCTGAATTTTGGTTCGAGGTTGACACCGACGGTTACGGTGCGACCTGGATCAATCTCCACCTCCTCTGTCTCTGCTCCTTCAACCATGCTGATGGTTCGGTCTTTCTCGGACCTGGGAGTGTGCTGTATCTGGAAGGATTTTAATTTTGAAGCGCCGGCTCTCACCCTCTCTAGATACCTTGTCGTCCTATGGTCCCGAGCCTTGTATTTTCCTTTGATCTGGTTGGTCAATAAGAGCGAATCTGTTTTCACCACGACATGCTCCGCCCCGGCGGTTCTGGCTAGCTTGACTCCGGTTATCACTGCCTCGTACTCGGATTCGTTGTTTGAGGCCAAGGAGGTAGGCTTCAAGGCGTGCTCAAACACGTCTCCGTTCGGGCTAAAAATAACGATGCTGGCTTTCGAGCTATCCGTCGTGGAAGGGCCGTTGGTGTGTATCTCCCATACGCCGTGGTCCTTCTCGTTCTTCGAGACGAGTTTATGTGCTTCCCCCCGGTCCGAGATGTATATCAATTTCAGGGCCCGGATGGATACCACAGCGTCGATTTCGCTCAAAGTGACCCGACCTATGAGAACGTTGTAGGCAGACGTGCCGTCGATGACTACGAAATCGGACATAACATTCTTGGCTGTACCTCCCTCGCCGAACCTCATCGGCTAACTGATCGACCCTGGGATACAGCACCGCTCCGGTAAAAGCCGTACAACGGGTTGGTGCGGGGGCTCAGTCTTCAATCCTCGACCGAGGCCGAGAAAGCATTCTCTCGTACATGACGTTTGTGTAGGCGCCCGTGTCAATCGTGCACCTCTTCACCAAGTGGTTGGCTATGTCCGGGTGGATCGCAAGTGGGTCATTTTGTGAGGAGCGATGACTCCCTCGTAGTCCTCCCCGCCCGATGGTCATATCGGGGGATGTTGGGAGCGGGGGTGGCTGTGTTGGGCACAAAGTTGATGGCCTGATATGGTTCATTCAGTGCCGCGTTTGTGCCCATGAGCGGACCCATCGTTCCGTTGCCCCGATGACAACGTGGATTACTCCTATCCGTTCAAAGACGGGCTTGCTATTTGACCCGCCGGCATCTGGTTTTTGGCCTCCGGCAACATATTTGCCGAGGCTCCCCTTACGGATCAGTTCTTCAATGGCATTCTTCAGATGTCGGCAGTCGTTGGTTAAGTGTCCGGTGTGGCCGTGGTACTCACAGTACTGGCTCGTGTCACCGTCACTCCTCGGCCTAGGGGGTCTTTCCCACTTCTGGCCCTCGTTCTTGCTCAACGCGAAGACCTCGGCGGCCGATACGACTAGGGGGGTGTGATCATCGTACCATTTTTTGTAGTACGTTCCCGAGCTCCCCCGGCATCCGCCGAGTTCTGTTTCCCGGCAGATTTGTCCGACCGTGACCTATTATTGTCACGGCGTTTCTCATCGGACCGTGATCCATTGTTGTCACGGCGTCTTTCATCCGGTTGTCCTCCGCGGTTCTTCTTTTTCTCGAGTGTTCGGCCTCGCCGGGGCCTACCCATGTCTTGTGATAGTCTTCTACCTTGATGGCCTGGTCGGCCATCCTTCCGCGGCATCCAAGCTCGGGCCTCCGCACTTGATGAGCTCATTTTTTAAGTCTCCCCTCGGGAGGCCCTTCATCGCCGCAAGGCCGCGGTTCGGGATTAATTTCCGAATCTGCTGGACCTTTCCATCGAACCTCTTCACATAGCTTCGTAGAGACTCGCCCCCCTCCTGTTTGATAGTTAGGAGGTCCGATGTCTCCACGGCCCTTCTCTTGTTGCAAGAGTACTGGGCTAGAAAGGCGTCTCTTAGGTCGGCGTAATAGTATATCGAGCCGTCGGGAAGCCCTTTGTACCAACTTTGAGCCATCCCATGCAAAGTTGTTGGGAAAACTCGGCACCAGACCTCATCGGGTTGCTCCCATACCGACATGTAAGACTCGAAAGCCTCAGCGTGGTCGGCTGGATCACTATCTCCTTTGTATGATAGGGGTGGCAACTTGAGCTTAGTTTGTGGGTTAATATCCGTATACTACCCTTCGAATTAAGGATTATAACGCAAAATTCATATGTATTTTATGGTCATAAACGAAATTAACAAAATGAAACGATAAAGATTAGAAATAACCTTCGGTCCTAGTGCAAAAGGCAATGAGAGATTAAAGCAAATCTCCTCCTAAACGATGCACCCAAGATAGTCCGAGTTATGCCCTTGTGCTAGATCAATACCTCTAATTGCCTTTGCAATATTGAGAGGATAGTTTTTGTGAGTTGTGTTGGATGTGAGATCCGAGTCCTGAGAGGCACAATTCCCAAAACCCTAATTTTGTTTAGCAAATGAACAATTTGGTTAGACAAGAGGAGATGCTCTCCTTTTGTCTATGAAAGGCTCTCGGCCAAACCGTGTGAGAGGGAGCTCGCGGGCTTTTAATTTTCTCTTCACTTAAACTTGCGGTCCGGTCCATAGCTTACTAAATGTATACGACGCGGTTTAATTATAAATCGTTATCGGTTATCGGAAATTAAGGCATCAACTAATAATACAAAGTTAGTTGAATTATTAATACATGTCCGACAAAACAATATTGTATAATTATATTCAATATACATTTAATTAAATATAAAACGCTTATATTTAATTTTACGAATTAACTGGTTAATTCGCCTTTAGCCCATGATATTTAATCCGTATTAAATATAATATCTCAACATCACATATTTGACTAATTATTAGTCAAATAATTCAGACTAACTGGTTAGTCAAAATTGGCATCTACATGACTGTATTTTCATACCGTCACGTCACTCGAACGTATCCTATAGGTGTGACTTTTAGGGACCAGTTGATCACCGCCATCGGTATGACAATAACGTCAAACTTATCTAGCAAGCCAACCGTTATTGATAAACGTGGATCAATCGATAATGATACAAAGTATACCCTTTGATCCTTTTAGAGGTTTATAAGTCCTTGCACTAACTGTTAAGGACACTAACCCCAACAAGCTCCCACTTGTCCGTACAAGTGTATGTGCAATGACGTTATCCGCACTAACTGGAGGACACAAGCTCCAACAAACTCCCACTTGTCCGTACAAGTGTATGTGCGATAACCGATTCTCATATTCATTTAAAATTTCTCCCACTCAATGTAAAACAATTTGCAGATCTGGATCCACAAAGGTCGTATTTTACAATCGATCCGTATCTAGAGTGGTTTCCCCGACTAGAGAGTAACTTAACCGATAAAACGAATCCGTATCCGAGCATGGCCATGCATTTCGATTCTGACTCCTCGAGTGGCCCCGAGAAATATCGAGTACACGATAAAGGCTGAATATTTCCTTCAACTCGAACTCCTTCCGATCTAAGCACAAAGCATGAAATGACCGGAAAAAATCTACTTGGCCCCCTGTTACGGATGACCGTGAGAAAGAAACCAAAGTCACCCAAAATCTGCCTTAGTCTCAAGAGACAGTCGATAGTCAAAAGAATCGACTCTTAGGATCACCATGGAAGTCCTATCCACGACCGGGCAACGAATGTTATAAAACATTTAGGACTCCACGTCGATGTCACAATTGTGTCCTACGAAATATCCGTATAAAACGCCCGTGATTGGTCGTCAACTTTGTTGACTTATGGCTAGTTGAACCCACCATCAACCAACGTCACAAAATAATTGCCAGAGTTATCAGCTCATGTGGGCAATTAAGGACTGAAAAAGATATAATGTTCGTTCAGTTCACTTTGTGGTGTTCAAAAATTGTCGCACAATTCCACATGAAAAACAAAATATATATATAATATCAAAACGATGATGTCGTATAGAGTACAAACGAGAATGAATCTAATCCATAAAAAGTACTACAACTCAGGAACACGTTTGATTCCCATGGAATTAACGTGCCCTTCATGCTTATCTTGTCGTAATGCTTTAGTGAGAGGATCTGCTATGTTATCATCTGTAGCAATCTTTTCTATCACTACTGTCTTTTGCTCCACGTAATCCCGGATTAGATGAGCTTTCCGTTGTACATGTCTAGACTTGTTGCTAGACTTTGGCTCCTTAGCTTGGAAGATGGCACCACTATTGTCGCAATAGATGGTGATCGGGTCATTCGAACTAGGCACTACAGAGAGCCCATGTAAGAATTGACGCATCCATATCGCTTCCTTTGTTGCTTCAGACGCGGCATAGTACTCGGACTCGTCGTAGAATCTCTGTAACAGTTTGTTTCGAACTCTTCCGGTGATCGCAGCGCCATTAAGAGTAAAAACGAATCCAGATCGAGATTTCGAGTCATCTCGATCCGTTTGGAAGCTAGCATCTGCGAATCGGTTGCGCATAGCTTTTGATCGCCTCCATAAGTCAATGCCCAATCTTTAGTCCTCCGGAGGTACTTAAGAATGTTCTTGATGACCAACCGGTGTGGTTCCCCTGGTTGTTGTTGGAATCGACTTGTCATACTCAATGCATATGCCACGTCCGGACGTGTGCATATCATGGCATACATGATAGATCCTATTGCCGAGGCATAAGGTATCCGTGCCATGCGCTCTTTCTCTTCCGTGTCTCTCGGTGCCTCGAGACTTGCTCAAATGCACCCCCGGAGACATAGGAAGGAACCCTTCTTGGAGTTAGTCATGCTGAATCTCTCTAGGACTTTGTCTATGTAAGACTCCGACTGAGAGATAGCATCCGTCGTGATCTATCTCGATAGATACGGATGCCTAGAATTCTCTGTGCCTCTCCCAGATCTTTCATCTGGAAATGGTTTTTCAACCATACTTTTACCGAAGTTAAGAGAGGTATGTCATTCCCAATCAGGAGTATGTCGTCAACATACAATATTAGGAAGACAATCTTGCTCCCACTCGACTTGATATATAGACATGGTTCCTCGACAGATCGAGTAAATCCATTTTCTTTTATCACTTGGTCGAAGCGATGATTCCAACTCCTTGATGCTTGCTTAAGTCCATAAATGGAACGCTTAAGCTTGCACACTTTCTTAGGATGTAATGGATCGATGAAACCTTCGGGTTGTACCATGTACAACTCTTCCTCCAAAAACCCGTTTAAGAAGGCGGTTTTCACGTCCATTTGCCAAATTTCATAGTCATGAAAAGCGGCAATCGCTAAGATAATCCGAATGGAACGCAGCATGACTACGGGTGCAAAAATCTCATCGTAGTGCAAACCTGGCACTTGGGTGAAACCTTTAGCAACTAGTCGTGCTTTGTAGATATCTTGTTGACCTTCCACAAAATGCTTTATCTTGTAAAGCCATTTGCATTGAAGGGGACGAACCTTAGCAGGTAAGTCAACAAGATCCCATACGTTGTTCTCATACATAGAGTCCATCTCGGATTGCATGGCCTCAAGCCATAGCTTTGAGTCAGAACTAGTCATGGCACCTTTATAGGTTGCGGGTTCACTACTCGTTAAGAGTAGAACGTCATCTATATCATGTTCCTCGACCATACCAATGTATCTGTCTGGAGGAATAGAGACTCTTCCCGACCTCCTAGGTTCCTCAGGAATGTTAACCGCAGCCGGGATTGAAGGAATAGGTTCCTCCAATAGTTGCTCGGTATTTGGTTCTGGAATCTCCGACAGGTCGAAGGTTCTATCACTCTTTGCATTCTCGAGAAATTCCTTCTCTAAGAATGTCGCACTCGCCGCAACAAAAACACGTTGTTCGGTTGGCGAATAGAAGTAATGACCACGTGATCCTTTAGGATAACCTATAAAGTATGTCTTGACCGATCGCGGGCCGAGCTTATCTTCAGGTCTCCACTTGACATAAGCCTCGCAGCCCCAAACCCGTATAAAGGACAAGTTGGGGACCGTTCCCTTCCATAGTTCATATGGTGTCTTGTCAACAGCTTTAGACGGACTTCGGTTAAGTATTAGAGCGGCTGACAAAAGAGCATAACCCCATAATGAATCAGGTAAAACCGTGTGACTCATCATGGATCGAACCATATCAAGTAGTGTTCGATTTCTCCGTTCGGACACACCATTCAATTGAGGTGTTCCAGGTGGAGTTAACTGTAAGGCAATCCCACAGTCTTTGAGGTGATGATCAAACTCGTGAGAAAGATACTCGCCACCACGATCTGAACGTAGTGTTTTAATCTTTCTACCCAATAGATTCTGCACCCTATTCTGGTATTCTTTGAATTTCTCAAAGGATTCACTTTTATGCTTCATTAAATAGACATAGCCATATCTACTTAAATCGTCCGTGAAAGTGATGAAATACCTATAGCCTTCTCGTGCGGTGATTGACATAGGACCACATACATCCGTGTGTATGAGCCCTAATAGGTCAGCAGCGCGCATTCCAACACCTTTGAAGGAAATACGAGTCATCTTACCGATGAGACATGATTCACACGTGCCAAATGATTGAAAATCAAAGGCCGAGATCGCTCCATGTTTGATGAGCTGTTTTACGCGTTTCTCATTAATGTGTCCCATACGGCAGTGCCATAGATATGTTTGATCTTTATCACCTACCTTTGACTTTTTATTCATTACGTGTAATATTTCTGTCGTCGATCTAAAACATAAATTCCGTTCAAGGAGACGCCTTGCCATAAATCATATTGTGTAAATAGAAAATGCAAGCATTATTTTCTATTACAAATGAAAAACCAAGTTTGTCAAGTGCGTAAACCGAAATAATGTTTTTCGAAAGACTAGGAACATAATAGCAATCATATAATGATAACTCAAATCCGCTAGGAAGCTGGATCACATATGTCCCCTTGGAGATGGCAGCCACTCTTGCTCCATTCCCAACACGCAGGTCAACCTCACCCTTTACGAGAGGCTCGAGATTTCGGAGGCCCTGCACATGATTACACAGATGAGAACCACAACCAGTATCTAGTACCCAAGTTCCGTAACTTGCATGGTTAATCTCAATCATATGAATAAAAGTAGAAGGAGAAGACATACCAACAGGTTTAACGCGACCCGCTTTTATGTCCTCATGATAAACGGGACATGTCCGCCTCCAATGCCCGGACTTGTGGCGGTGATGGCATTCCATGTTATCCATTTTGCTCTTTGTCGCGCCCGATGAGGTACTCGACTCACCAGGCCCACTCTTACCTGAACCCGACTTCTTGAACTTCGGTTTGCTCATCGCTAGGTTTGCCGGAGCTTTGCCCTTACCCTTCCCTTTATTTGACACAACGAGAACATCCTGTTTCATGCTCCCACTGAACTTCATGTCCTTCTCGCCTGCATACGAGAAGGGAGTGCGGTTCATGTGGAGTTTTCTTCAAATCATTCATATAGTAATTCGCTCTAAATTGCGAATAACCATCGTGGAGTGAATGAAGAATACGGTCGATAACAATATTCTCGCGATGTTACGTTAAAGGTCTCCAGTTTCTCGACATTCTCAATCATGCCGAGAATGTGTGGGCTAACCGGTTGGCCCTTTCTTCGAGTCTCGCATCAAAGAAGCGAGTGGTATGCTCATAGGTCACGATTCTCGGTGCTTTCGAGAATTCCTTGGTGAGCGTGGTGAAAATCTTGTTTGCACCTTGGGCTATGAAGCGTTTCTGCAAATTGGATTCCATTGCAAAAATGAGCACGTTTTTAATCGCACCCGCTTCCATGACGAAATCGTTATAAGTAGCGATCTCGTTAGCTCCAGCCGTGTGACCTGGGTGTGGCGGCATGGGCTCAAGTAGATATTTGAGCTTTCCGTCAGCAGCGGCAGCATTCCGTAATGCTGCCTCCCAGTCTCCGAAGTTGGATCCATCATTCTTCAGTCGAGTAGACTGATTCATCTGATTCATGAAGATCCGAAGCCAGGACTCACGGTCCAATGTGGCACTTGGCATTGGGTTATCACTTGAACCAGCCATTTGTTGTTATGCAGTTTTAAAATCGTGATCTACACTGAAAAAGAAAGGAAAAACAAAACGAAATAAGCAACTCATCGAGGTGATTTAAGTCTATTTTAAAATTCATTTTAAACATGTAGACTCTTGCACTTGCATAATTGATCTCCCTCAAGAAAGATACAAGTGATCCCAAGACTCAATTTCTGTAAATTGATAAGCCAACTGTTTAGCTAATTCTTCCGGAAGAACTCTTGGTCGATAGATTTCTGTAAATCCTATCTATTAGTCCACCATAGTCACAGGATCGTACGAGTGACCATAGTGTTGAGATAAAATAAGTCAATCGGTTCCAATTTACCCGACGTAGAAGGGGTCATAGTATGCCTACCGACGAAGAAGGGAGTCCTTGGAGTTTGACCTATAAAGACCGTTCTCAATTTTGGTTTATACGAGGAAGATCCCATCAACTTAATCATAATTCATTTTAAGTGAACGAAAAACTAGCGTCTGCGTGAATGAAACAATCTAGGTGATGGCTTAGCATGATCGTGTGACATACGAATGTCAATGAAAACTAACTCGTGACCTCTATATGTGTCAGTTTTCATGCAATAAATAGGTGGTTTGGTTTTTAGGCGGAATATGATGCATACTATCGTTACATAAAAAATAAATAAATGAATGCGATACGTAAATAAAAAATCCTAGTGTGGCCTATCCTAGTAAAAAGAACAAAATACAACTTTGGAATCCACCGTTGGACCCGAAAGCTTGTCTTGGTGTTCCATCTTTGTCCATGTAGCGGGAGTGAGCTCCGGTCTCCATCTTTAGTCTTCTCAAGGATTACAATTTAAAATTTACAAATATAAACCTATTTACATTCTAAATAAAAACTGTAATTAAAAGGAAAAATGGAGATTCGAGATCTCAAAATACAACCAAGACCGTGTTCCATCATTACGGTAACACGTTCTACTAAGGCCACACTAAGTTACAACCTTTTGCAAAATAATTAAATACGTAATTAAAAGGCATTCAAAACATTCAAAATATAAATAAGAACGATAAAACAAAATGCATCAACTAAAAAAAAATTTATTCGTGACATAATTCCGTAATTATGTTAAATTTATCCAAACCACCAAAGATAATTAAAATTATGTGACAAAACCGCTTCATCAACTTAATTTTAATTCGATATAATCCGTTACTTTAAATTTTTAAAGTAACTAACATTTACGTGGGTGAACCGTTTCACTAATCAAGCGAGAGCATAAAAAACCGTTTTATGCATTAAAAAGGCCGAAAGAAAAAACAGAAAATTTTTTTTTTTCTTCTGTACTGTTCACGTGAACAGTACCAGGGCCAAAAAAAAATTTTTTTTTTTTTTAAAACCGGCAGAAATGCCGAGAGGTTCTAAAAGCCAAAAAAAAATTTTACACGGCTAAAACGTGATCAAACAAGTGATCAAACAACAAAACGATTTGTAAAACCTCAATTGCAATTTATTCTAATCCGGATCAAAACAAAAAATACAATTGACATGTTCTTTACATCTTGTTGTAATTATCGATTAAAACAACAATTCGCTAAGAACAACACTAAAACAAGAGATCGAACGATCTAACAAAATTGTGTGGCACGCAAATTAATGTAAAAATCAGAAAACAGGCCGTGAACATCACAAGCCTCACGGTTTTCAAGAACAAAATGCCGAGACAAAAATTTTTTTTTTTTTTTTTGTGCAACACGAAATTTTATGCAATGATTTTAACCGATCTTTAACATATAGCGATGAATATCGATTACATAGACAATATGCAAAGATCAAAAATTAAAACAAGGCAATCAACACCGTGTAAACTAGACACGGTTTCCAACAATCACAAAAAAAAAACGCAGCAAATTTTTTTTCAAAAATGCCGTGACAAAAAACTGGCAGCCGAGACCAATTTTTGAACAAAATCCATCGTTTTCAAAATCGTTTAATGAAAAAAACACATATAAAAATATACGTGGCCTCGCTCTGATACCACTTGTGGGTTAATATCCGTATACTACCCTTCGAATTAAGGATTATAACGCAAAATTCATATGTATTTTATGGTCATAAACGAAATTAACAAAATGAAACGATAAAGATTAGAAATAACCTTCGGTCCTAGTGCAAAAGGCAATGAGAGATTAAAGCAAATCTCCTCCTAAACGATGCACCCAAGATAGTCCGAGTTATGCCCTTGTGCTAGATCAATACCTCTAATTGCCTTTGCAATATTGAGAGGATAGTTTTTGTGAGTTGTGTTGGATGTGAGATCCGAGTCCTGAGAGGCACAATTCCCAAAACCCTAATTTTGTTTAGCAAATGAACAATTTGGTTAGACAAGAGGAGATGCTCTCCTTTTGTCTATGAAAGGCTCTCGGCCAAACCGTGTGAGAGGGAGCTCGCGGGCTTTTAATTTTCTCTTCACTTAAACTTGCGGTCCGGTCCATAGCTTACTAAATGTATACGACGCGGTTTAATTATAAACTGTTATCGGTTATCGGAAATTAAGGCATCAACTAATAATACAGGTTAGTTGAATTATTAATACATGTCCGACAAAACAATATTGTATAATTATATTCAATATACATTTAATTAAATATAAAACGCTTATATTTAATTTTACGAATTAACTGGTTAATTCGCCTTTAGCCCATGATATTTAATCCGTATTAAATATAATATCTCAACATCACATATTTGACTAATTATTAGTCAAATAATTCGCATTTAACCTGGTTAGTCAAAATTGGCATCTACATGACTGTATTTTCATACCGTCACGTCACTCGAACGTATCCTATAGGTGTGACTTTTAGGGACCAGTTGATCACCGCCATCTGTATGACAATAACGTCAAACTTATCTAGCAAGCCAACCGTTATTGATAAACGTGGATCAACTGATAATGATACAAAGTATACCCTTTGATCCTTTTAGAGGTTTATAAGTCCTTGCACTAACTGTTAAGGACACTAACCCCAACATAGTTGGCACCTGGACTTCTAGGACGTAGGCGTTGAGGGGCTGTCTGACCACGTGTCGAACGACACGCGGCGATCGGCTCCTCGCATTCCTAATCCGGCTCCTCTCCTCGTAGCGGGGAGGACTCCTTCTTCGACTCGGGCTTCTTCTCCAACTCCGCTGAGTCGGACTCCTCTGGTTCCTTTGGGGTAAGCCTCGTTCGTGTTGCGGGGACGCTGTCCTCCCATGAGTGCGGGAAGGACTTAGGTCTACCACGCCCACTTTGGGCTCCCCCGGCGACTTGGCTGGGTCAGCTTCTCCCAGTGCTCCGTTCAAATTTCTTGGAGTCACGTTTTGGGCCCCTGGTCTCTGGACGGTTTCCGCCGCTCTTGTCGGCGTGATAAAGTGCGAGCGGGCGTATTACTAATTAAGTCCGGGACCATTTTCGGTTTTGCTACGTCAACTACATGTCCCATGATGGTGACTGGTTGGCGGTTAGCGGCGTGTCTGGTATTATTGGCATCCCGAACTCCGGTTGGATTACTCCGCCGGTGGAGGGCCGCACGACTCTGCAATTGTTGAAAGTATCATCTTGGTAGAATGCGGTTTCGTCGGTCACGATTGCGTCTTGTTGTTTCGACATCTTCTTAGCTTTTTGGGTGGGTTTTTGTTGTTTTTTTTTGTTTGGGAATGAATGTGACTAGCTTCTAGTATCTTTCCCCACAGACGGCGCCAATTGTTCCGGGTGTAATTCCGAAGCAAGTATAGTTACCACTCGTGGCTTGTTGAATGATGTCTTGAGTTGGATTCTCCTTTGGTCTTAATCGTTCCTCTCGGCCTCTCCTGCAACAATGAACGAGGCGAGGGCTTGGCTTTGTGCCAAGCGTACTCACTCGGACGCTCAAGTCGATAAACTTAAGGGGTAAGTTGTTACTTGGTGAATGTATATTGTAGAGAGATAAGGAAGATATTACGGATGAATAGTGTATTTAGGTTTAGTTGTGGATTAGTTGGATCCTTTCCTCAATGAAGGTTGAGGAGTATTTATAGGCTTTCACCTTTTGTCACGTAGTGGCCAAGTGGCCAAGTGGCTAGCAGGTGGAAAGACTGATCTACCCCTCGGCCGAGGGACCTATGGCAGGCCGGCGGGCCCTGTTGACTCACCACCGAGGGGTCTTGGATATGAGTACGCGGGTATGCGTCCCTATTTGGCAGGTTGCCATGCCGAGACCAGTCGACAGGCCGATGGGTCAGACGGCTAAGTGTCTAAGTCGTTGACTTGCTGTGGATATCTTTGACCTTGCTCAATATGTTGACTTGGTCAGCGGTGCAGAATATGCCCCATCAGAAAGTAACAACCCCTTTAAGAAAAAAAAAATAATGTCTTCAGCCATAAATTATCCGAATTAAACTTTAAACTTATTTCTCAAAATGGTCACGTACTATAAAGATAATCGGGCCTAATATAGGTGAAGACATGTTGTTATAAATTTATAAGATAATAAAATACTCCGTAGATGAATAATGTGTCTATTATAAATCCACCGAGCAAAAAAAAAACATCCCATTGCACCCAACTATTGGGATGATCATCCTTTACGGCAAAAAAAAAACGCCATTTTCATTTTTACAAATACTTTCATATGAACAAAATAACGGTTTTTTAGCTTTTTTTTAAACATTATCTCAAAAAAGAAGTTGGAAAATTGAGGTAGTAGATTTCTATTTTCCTTAAGATTAAGGGTGAAATTGTTCAAATCTTAGGGGGATGTTTTGTTCACTTGAAGAAGGTACGAGGTATGAGGCTTAGCTCATACCATACCATGTGTTGGTTGGCAAATGAAAGGGTTTCATATATATACAATATACCTCAAATCCATGAGGTATGGGTTTCTCATATTTAAGGAGGGAGGGGGTGAGTATGAGATTGATACCCATGAGAATAGAATTAAAATAACCAAAAATGTGATACAAAAATTATTTCATAATGTAAATTAAATTTTCTATATACTTATTTGATTAAATTTTTATTTTCATGATTTTATAATATTAAAATTTTTGATTTAAAATATTTTATTTTACCGGTTGTACCTTTTAATTGAATTCCATACTCATACCACTCAGAATTGAAACAATCGTATGAGGAATCAAGTTCCAACCCCATATCACTCGGGTATGATTTCCGATTCCAAACTCATGCCATGTACGAAACAAATGCCCCCTTAGGCCTTGTTCTTTTGCACTGAAATTGTCTGAACCTTAAACTGAACTTAATGGAGCTAAACTAACTAAACTTAATGGAGCTAAACTGAATTGAACGTAATGAAACTAAAACTGAACTGAAATAAGAGTTAATTTGTGAAGAAAAAGCTGAACTGAACTAGAGTTGAACTAAATTAAAATGAGTTGAACTTAAGTACAAAAGATCACGGACTACGTGAATTTAAGTAGTTAGTTTGTTAGGTGATTTTATCAAAATAAAAGAGTTAAATTTAAAAGTTTTTTACTCATTAATATTAGGTAAATATATTTCCAACTTTCCGAATTTTTAAAGTCAATCTTAAAATAGATAAATCATTCCAACAACTTTAATCAAAAGTCATTGGACAAGTCGATAAATGTTGTACCCTTTTAAACCCAAGCTTACTTTCACCCTTTTCAAATATTGCGTGAACATATTTGACCTCAATCCTACTTTTGATCATTATAATTAGTTGTACAATTTCTGGGTATGGAGGTAAACATGGACTTAAGCTGGTTCAAATTGCATCTTGACCTAACAATTGACAGAGCTATTGCAAAATGCGAGTGTTCCGACAGTTTTCTTTCCCTGACTGTTGTAAATTGTAATTGAATTTGGCAAAAAATGAGTTTGTTTGTAACATCTTCTGCCTCTTTACCTGTTAAGAAGTAAACTAACTCGAGGCGGTCCGTGAGGATCAAAAAGAGAGAGCTCTGATTGATCCACGCCCATTAGACTACCAATCCAGCCATCTGCAGAGTGCAACCCCCCCTTCTTTTGTTAGGAGGACCACGCACCCCATCTACTTTGATTCGATGAACCCGGAAGCTAATTTCAAAGGCAAATCTGATGTTCAGTTTGACCTGATTTTTCAGCTAGCGACGACATTAGCCTCACAGCAAAGATGCTACAATATAAAATCACTTATGACTTGCGAAAATATTTATGTGAAATTATCTACCATAAGGACATATTGTTATTAATAGAACAATATGATTAGTTAATGAATAATACTCCGTAATAAAGAGAATTACGGGTTCAATACTTCAGTGCCCACTTCGATGGACAGACGATTGAAAAACCAGACCAAAGAACTTGGCATCTAGTTTAGCAGAAAGACGAATACTGCTTGCTTATTATCAGACTATCATGGTTCAGAGAGAGAATTGATTCGACCACAGCTCGTAAATGAGGGTTATCCAGTAACAGCCTTTGACAACACCTCAAAACCCGAACAATATCATGTTTTATGAGCAGGAACAATGGGCTTAATTGCAACTCAATGACCACACCAACGACGAGCCAACACAAATTTTATAGACAGTATCATCTCTGTGCCAAGCCTTACGACTAGAGCGAAAAGCATCATTGCATGGTTAAATATCATCTGCGCTAACAACTAGAAAGCGCAACGCGTCAATGAATGGTTAAATGACAGTTAATTAGCATCTCACATAAAAAATACCATATGATTTAACCGATAAACCAACCCTAATCCAGATCCTAATCTGGAACAACAGCACAATCGTCAACAAAATCAACAAACAGCAACCCAGAAGACATGATGAGCCAACACAAACATTATCAACAGTATCATCTTTCTTTTAGCAACTACAATGCCCAAAACATCCTTACATGATTAAACAGCACTCGGGTAACGACGACGAAACCATCATATTTTTCCAGCAACACACAATCATCAACAAAATCCAACAAATTCAAGCAATCATCAATCAAAGAACAATAAAAAAGGGGAAGTCAGAAGTTTATTATACTAATATAAAGCACCATCATTCCTATAATACAAACAACATCATCAATTTAGGAACAAAAGATCAAAACCCTAAAATTTCAATCCAAAACCCCCAAATCAATCACAAAACAAAAACAGACCCACATAACAAAAAAACGACAAACACAAAATCCAACAACGACCCACTTAATAAAATCCCAAATAACTCCAAACCCAGATCCCCAAATTTCTTCTTCTTCAACTATTTCTTCAAACTTCCACGAATCCCAGGTTTAGGTTTTCCAGAACTACTAGTTTCAGCAACAGCAGGAATTGAAGCATGAAGATTACTAATCTTTGTATCATCAAAAGGGATTTTAGGATGACGAGCATCATGATGAATTTGCATCGTTTTAACATCTGGTGCTGTTACTTTGCAATGAGGACACTCATATTTCGCATGTCCACCTTTTTCGATTCCTGTTCGATCTGCGAGGCCGGCTTTTCCGCCGCCGCGATTGGTTAACGCGGCATCAGCTTTGGCTTGGAGCTCCTTCGCTGTGTGCTTCTTTGGCTTTGCTTTTCCTGTCATGGTGAATTTGGGGATTCAATTGGATTGATTTTGATTTTGATTTTGTTTTCTCTCTCCTAGGGTTTGTGGTAATTTGGGAGAAAAAAGAGGGGAGGGAATCCGGACTTTGATGGTGGGTTGTCTCAATGGTTGATAGTGGGAGAATTAGACCATCCCCAAGCAAGGGTCACCTTAACTAGGTCACCATCCCATTTTACTCTTAATCACACCTTATTAATCTCGACCCACTTTTACCCTCCCAAGTTATAAAATCACGACCTGCGCCACCAATCCAACTATTTCTCACTTTTTCCATTTTTTCAATCATTTTTTACATTTTCTATCCCATCAAACTTTTTCTCCTATTTATTAGTTTTAAGTTTTAATTTATTAAATATATTGATAAATTTTGTAATTTTAACTTGAATAAGAAATAAATGTTTGTTAATAAAAATTACTTCCTTATTTACGTGGATCCCTAAATCTACATTAATATTTCACCCCCATCTTTTATCTTTTTTTTTTTTTTTTTTTTTTTGATTAGGTAAGAAAACAGGTTGATCCTCAGGGTAGTAGACCAACCTATCTCATCCTTTCGAATGAGAGGTAAGTTGAAGCCCACCTGGCATTATCAAACCCCATCTTTTATCCGCATCACCCTATTTCATCACCATCTTTTAATTATTCATCTTATATTTTTACATCAAAATCATCATCTTTTCTTTACCCAAATCAAAGCCTCCCAAATCGTCATTTTTACATCAAAATCATCATCTTTTATTGACCAGCATTGATATTTCCCAACTCATCATCATTCTCCGTATATTTCCCAAATCACCCAAATCGAAAACAACATTAATCAGACGATTTTGCTGCATGGCGATCATCATCATCGAATACCGTCATCAGCAGCACCATCGCGCAACCTTTATTTTTCCAGGTATAATCTGATTTATTTTAATGTTGTGAGACGATTTTGATTTTCATGCATGTTAAAATGATATTGCTGCTTGATTTTACCGATTGTTAGATCTCTTAATTGATTAATCCAATGGAGTATATATAAGAATATAGAAAAAAATAAAAGTGGGTAAAAAATATCAAAATTGAGTTCATTGGATAGATAATCAATAGATATACTCGTTTTTTTTAAGCTCATAATTTATTTTATTTTGATTTAGTCTACAATTCTCATCTAATTTCTTTATCAAATTATATCTCACCTTTGCAGGTATTGAGTAAAGCAAACAGAAACGCAGCAGGCTGCACTGACCTATTTACTGTGGAGTTTTATGTGGAACCAATGAGAGCATAACACCTATGAGGTCATGAACGGGGTCAATTTTATCAACTGTGGGTCACCAGTTGCCCTCCAACTGACCTCTTTCACAACTGGGTCATGCTAATTTACCTCCTAATCTCAGATTAAGATGACCCAACAAGGTCATGACCTCCCTCATGACCTTGCTTGGGGATGGTCTTAGGCAACGATATTTTTCTTATTTGGGGAATCGGACTAGATGATAACCCTTGCGAACCTAGGGGCTACGTGTTGGGAAATTAGCGCCAATCTTCCACGCGCAACGGAAGCAACCAATTGTCAATTGGTTGCTTCCGTTGCGCGTGGGAGATTGGCGCTAATTTCCCAACAAGGTATCGAAAGCCACTAGGCTCGGTGCGTGGTCGGTTTAATTGGCAAGGATGTCAAATATGGGCTCTCAATTTGCAGTACCAAAATTTGATGGTAAAAGTAGTTTCACCCTTTGGCAAAGAAGGATGAAGGATCTCCTGGTTCATCTTGGCTTGGCTAGAGCCTTGAAAGGAGTTGGTGTAAGCGGAGAAGATGAGTGATGCCGATCGGGAAGAGGTTTGCACTAAGTGTGCAAGTACTATTAGGTTGTGCATTTCGGATCTCGTCATCAATTGTGTTCTTGATGACGACTCTCCATCGATGATATGGGAAAAGTTGGAGAAGCTCTACATGGCAAAGAGTTTGACCAACAAGTTGCTTTTGAAGCGTCGGTTATATCGGTTAAGGATGGATGAGGATGATAATTTAATTGGACATGTGAATTTGTTCAATGGACTGTTAGACGAATTAAAGAAGATCGAAGTAAAGCTTGAGGAGGAAGATAAGGCGTTATTACACCTCAATTCTCTCCCGGACACATATGAGACTTATGTGGATACTATTTTGTGCGGTAAAGACACCATCACGGTGGAGCAAGCACAAACAGCTTTATTGTCCTTTGATGCGAGGAAGAAGGACAAGGTCAAGTACGGAGTGACAAGACGGGTACGGATTGCGGTTGCTCGAGATGGGAGAGGTCGATCGTTTAACAGGGAGGATGGATCGAAGCATGGCAGGTCTCGATCCAGGAACGCTTCTAGGAATAATGATGTGAAGTGTTTCAAGTGTGGTGAACTTGGGCATATTAGGCGGTTCTGTCCTAAGAAATGCGGGAATGAAGAAAACAAGGGCGACACCAACTTGGTTGCCGGTGAAGGAAGTAGTGGTTGTTTCCTTACCGATGATAGTGACATATTTGCGGTCACGGATGTGAACGACGTGTCTTCCAAGGAAGAATGGATATTAGATTCTGGTTGTGTCAACCATGTTTGCACCCGGAAAGATAATTTTGATGAGCTTCAAGAAGGCGTGGCTAGGAAGTTGAGTTTGGCTGATAACTCAACAGTTAATGTCATGGGTGTTGGGGTGGTAAAAATCAAATTGTCAAATGGGGTGGTGCACACTTTGGACAAGGTTGCCTATGTTCCAAAGTTGCGGCAGAATTTAATTTCACTTAGTCAACTAGACTCCGAGGGTTATGGGTGTAAAGCTCATGGGGGAGTAATAAAAGTTACTAAGGGTTCTATGGTCCTCATGAAGGGGGAGCTTCGTCGTGGTTTATACCGTCTGGGTGGACATGCAATGAAAACCTCACAGGATGGCTGGAAACGGAAAAATCGTGCACGTGTTTCGTTTGCGGAAGAGGCAACGAAGGTAAATTGTTTTCAGGTTACAGACGGGCGC
Organism: Silene latifolia; assembly: GCF_048544455.1. Taxonomy (NCBI): domain Eukaryota; kingdom Viridiplantae; phylum Streptophyta; class Magnoliopsida; order Caryophyllales; family Caryophyllaceae; genus Silene; species Silene latifolia. The sequence goes on along the minus strand of NC_133530.1, from coordinate 85,959,813 downwards.
AAAGGTAAAATTCCTGCTGGTGAGAAGGTGGAGAGTAAGAGGTTTCTCTCTGGAGTCAAATAACGTCATTGACTGGGTTTAGGCTGTACACGGTGCATTGGCCGTGATAGTGAGTTAGGGTGAGGACTGGATACTAACTCGGGTGTGCAGCCGGTGATTTAAAAAGGCTAATGGTTGATTCCTCGGTGGTGGTCTCTTGTGTTGGAGGGGGAGATTTGTTGGGTGAAAACATATCCAACACAAGAATTAATAAGCTAATAGTTACATGTACATAAAATTGATGGTGTGCATGTAACATTAGGCATGATAAATGAATGTTAATTCATTTGCGTAAAGATATGCAAAAAACATATGAATTGTTATTAATTCATTTGTTTGTAACGTGAAGTAATTTATGTTATTAAAATATAACGTCAATTCACGTGGCTATATAAAGGATGTAAATCCTTTGGAAAAGATATCTCACAAAAAAATATCAAACAAGGTGACTTAGCTTGGTAAATAGCAAGTCGGGTTTGAGGGTGAGAGGCAGTATAACGGGTGTTTTTATACAATAATTTAGGAGGTTACTCTAGGGGTAATATTAGTGGCATTGACTAATATTACTGGAGGGCTAGAGATTGTTATCTTATATTATTGTGGGTTTCGGATTGGTATTAATTCGGGACGGTTACGTTGTACTGATACTATATTATTATAGTGGATTCTAGTCGTTTTGGCTAGTGGGTTTTACTTCCGGTTTGGAAGGTTTTGCCCTGGGTTTTACCCTAAATATTGTCTCATCTTATTATTGCTTACATTTATTTACTTTTACGGTTTAAAAGTAAATAAATATCAAACAAGGTGACTTAGCCTGGTAAATAGCAAGTCGGGTTTGAGGGTGAGAGGCAGTATAACGGGTGTTTTTATACAATAATTTAGGAGGTTACTCTAGGGGTAATATTAGTGGCATTGACTAATATTATTGGAGGGCTAGAAGTTGTTATCTTATATTATTGTGGGTTTCGAATTGGTATTTAATTCGGGACGGTTACGTTGTACTGGTACTATATTATTATAGTGGATTCTAGTCTATTTGGCTAGTGGGTTTTACTTCCGGTTTGGAAGGTTTTGCCCTGGGTTTGACCCTAAAATACCGTCTCATCTTATTATTGCTTACATTTATTTACTTTTACGGTTTAATTGTCAATTGGTTGCTTCCGTTGCGCGTGGGAGATTGGCGCTAATTTCCCAACAGTGGTATCAGAGCCCGAGTTAGTATCCGGTCAGATTTATCGGATCGTGTCAAATTTGTGTTGGATCGAGTCGATTCAAGTCGTGTTCAAGTGGAACAAATAAGCCTACTATTGATTATCAGTTTAATCCCGAAGGCGATTAGAGTCAAAGTCGATTTATAATCACTTACTTTTCGTCTTTTATTAAATCGAGTTTAAGACGATTCAGGTCAGATTTATCGGATCGTGTCAAATTTTGCATGCCGTAGTGTTGGATATGTTTTCACCCAACAAATCTCCCCCTCCAACACAGACCGAGCCTAGTGGCTCTGATACCACTGTTGGGAAATAAAACCCACTAACCAAATTGACTACAAAGTGACTAACCTGAGTGACTTGATTGATAGCTCTACTTCGACTTGTCAATCGTGTCGAGTTTGAGTTAGGTAAGTACCGCTTCGGGTCGAATTAGCTCAAATCCGATCATTTAGAGTTGGAGCAATTTTGAATGTGTTGTTATCAAGTTTATTAAGGGCTAATAGTCAGTACACAATAATACATATTTTTTCTTTTTTGGGGGTTAAATTAGTAATGATTCTTTAACCGGAGATGTTGGTACCACATTATCATGTCACTTTTTGATTCAAAAAAAGGGATGATGGTAAAGTAGGATTCGGATCAAGTGGTGCTTTGAGCACTTTGAAAACTTTTTCTAGCTCGATCATCATTTACAACACTTACCAAATGCAAATAATCCACCCTTACACATTGATGAAATAGGGTGATTTGCAAAGTAAACGGCTAATTAATTTACTTTGTATATTCCAAAGTTAAAGAAAAATGATGAAATATCAATTGGCATACAAAAATACAGGGTAAAAAGTATGTATTATTTGACTAAAGGAAAAGTGAGTAAATTGATTTCACAATTTCAGAAGGAGTATAAAAATAGAGCATTTTTTTTCAAGTTTATATTTTTGTAAGTAACAATACTGGGTGACAAATAGATGGATATTCATCTGATTGATCATCAGTTCATCACTTTTTTTTTACTTGTTTAAGTCGATATTGTATCTATCATTATTTACTTATTGATGTGTGAGTCGCGTTGTTCACTCAATCAAACACATTTATAAACACTACAAACTTAGTATAGTAAGTAAGTGGAGGTCGATCCACGGGACGATGTGCTTTGGGTTCTAAGTCTATCTATCTTACTCTATGCAAGGGTGTCACAGCTAATTGGTTTGGATTTTAGATTAATCTAACAAATTAAAACAATAAAGACAAGGATGTAAACAATCAAAAGAAAGCAACTAGGATGAGTGAGTTCCTATATATGGGTGGCTAAGGTAACGAGTAAGTTGAGTCTCTTGTTGAAGGGTAGTCTCACTTAGGCACGGTCGGTTGAGTCTCTCGGTCTAACAAACTCTCCATAGATTAACACGAGTTAGCTTTTGGCATACACAAGGTCGATCTACTAACAATATGCAAGTTCTAATACAATCCAAGGCTTTCGATCTTATGGGTGCGTGTAAACAAGTAGAGAATCATGCAGCAAGTTTGTCAAACAAGCATTTCATCAAACAAGTGGTGTACATATGCTAGAATTAAGTAAGACAAATATTCAACAAATTAACCCAACAAACAAGATTATCCCTTAATCTTACCCATAATCCCCTACCAATACTAGCAAGGTCACTACTCATTACTCATTATGAAGATCAAACTAACAACTATAACAAACATGTAATCTAAATAATTAAAGCATAATGAAATAAAGCAAGTAGTAACAAGGATCAGAGGGAATTAAGAAATGTACCAATTGATGAACATAAATAAATGAGGATCCTAACATAAAGGTGAAAACTTGTCACTTATTCTACAAATACAAACCTGAAATCAAAGATGTAAACTATTGAAGATTAATTTAAAAGAACAATAATTAAAAGATTAATTTAAATTATGGAACGATTAAAGAGTAATACAAGGATTAAATCTAAACTAAGGAGAGATTATCTAAAACTATAGGTTAATTGAGTATAGAAGAGTATTGGTCCCGAGGATCCCCTCCTCTAATTATAAAGTAGGGTATTTATATGGTGGCTACAAGGTTAGGGTAAAAGTGGGGCGTTGAGTGAAGATGCAGAGGAAAATCATAAACGTAGCCTCGTCCGAGTGGCAGGTGGGCTCGAGCGAGTTCCTCATTGTTGGTCAAATCCTGCCTACGAACTCGGGCGAGCTGTTGGCGGGCTCGCTCAAGTTACCCTTTGCCTCACTCGAGTTGCTGGTGGACTCGAGCGAGTTCTTCCCTTAATTCTTTTTCTTTGTCTTGACCACCCCTAAACTCGTGGGAGATGGCCTAGGGTCGTGGGGGCTAGCTTCTTATCACCCATAATCTTATTTTATTGCCTTAGAGGTCCTTGATCTTGGCCTCCTGATAGGCTTGTCGCGCACCTAATCAAAGATAAATACCCTATACACAAATGAATGTAGTAATAGGGATCGAACACAAGGAGACGGGAGTTGTTAATTAGTTGTTATAGGGTGAATTCTATCAATGTCGGTAAATGTATGATTTCTTGGTTGGTAAACTTGTGATGAAACAATAATAAAGAAATAGTCTGGGAGGTCGGGTCACACATGCAAATTATGTAAATGCTCAAGTTAGACATCGGAGTTGATAATATCGTTAATTGTTTAGGCTTAAAGACAACCACCTCTCGGCCTTATTGTCAACCATAGATCGGGTCCTAGAGAACTCTCGTTATGTCTAGGTCGTTCTACTAACACATGTTTAGTCTAATTCATTTTCGTGCCTCTTGACTTATAAAAGTGAATTAACAAATTTAATCTAAGATAATGATCAATTACCAAAGATTAGCAAATACAATGCAAACATGTGATAGAAACTATGAAACGATATTATAACATCTTAATTCAACAATTGCAAAAATTATTTATGCATGACTCCCTTATTCCCTAGACTAGTGAATTACTCATGCATAATGTAAATTAGACTAATGACAAATGATAAAGTAAACATGATAATTTGTAAATGAAAATGACAAAGGAATAACAAAGTAATAATAGAAATGAGATTACCTTTATAATGGAAATATAACTTGAATATGGAAGAACAAATGCTTGAATGAAAATTGTAAATAACATAAAGAAATCTAACCTACATTTTATTCTAATCTAACGACTTAAATAAGAGTAAGGAAATGGTGTAGAAGGTGTGTAAGAAATGTCCAAAAAGTTGTGTCGATCAACACCCTTCATATAGGAATAAGGGAGTAAAATTTTCAAACAAATCCAATGCTATGTCTTAATACTCCTTATTTCCTCCGGTTGAATGCTCATATGGAATCCAAAATGACATCCTAAGCATACTCTTAATTTTCCTTCAATTCTTGATTAATTAGCACAAGGAATCCAATGTTTTGCTCTTAATGTCTCTTAATGCCTCTTCCAATATGAAATCCTAAGCTTGCTCTTTAATCTTCATTTTGAGCTTCATTTTATTTGTTTTGTCCACAAAATAATATGGTCCGTCATCTTTAGCTCACATACTTGTAATTAGCTCCGCTTTACTCGGGATTTGCCAAAGCGTAAGAAAATGACGGAAAACCGCTGAAATTCCTACATAAGACAATAAAATACAAGAATACTATCAAAGGCGATATTAGCTCAATAAATCGCTCCTAAGAGCGCAAATTAAATATAAAACCGAGCTAAATATGTGGAGAAAAGTATATATAAAATGGACTTATCATCTCCGCTTCCTTGCCAATCATCAAGTGAGTCGATTTGCCTTCATTATAGCCCAAAATCATGCTAAAATCGCTCCAATTAGCTCTTTTTCTACAAGACGACCAAAAGGGTAGGAAAAAGTAAGTAGGAAGCAAATGAATATGAAAGTGACGATAATTAGGTCGATTGGCATGAAAAATGAGGTTGGTTAAGGGGTTAATATATAGTACGTAAATTAGAGCCGCATCAAATACCCCAAACCGAACATTTACTCGTCCCGAGTAAAGAGGTGACTAAGACCTATATTTAAACTAATCCTAATAGCATATCTGATATGAGATAATTAGCGGGTTTCGGTTCGCCCCTTCAACTCACAACAAGGCATTAATAAAGTAGAATGTCTTCTTGTAAGATAAGTGGAGTCTTGTCAAAATGGCGATACATCCAAGCATTAAGCACATAACAATTAATAGGATGCATCTATAAAAGAATAGTCACTCTTTTCATCTAAGTGGCGGAATCAATTAAGAGGAAAAAAATATAAGGGCATATATTTTATTATAGACACTAGTTCTACAAACTACTAAGTCCAAAAGGATATAAGCTAATCACCTCCAAATGGTGTCAAACTATAGGCTACTTTCATCCTCAATTACTAAATGCTTTGTCAAGAGCGGATCCCTATGATGTTAGTCTAATACCTCGTAGTTTCTAAGGCATTCACTCGACCGAGTAGACTGAGTGGGCCGAGTATAACCAATACTAGACTCAGTGGAGTTGTTATAATGTCCGTCTATAGAAGGGTCGTCTTAAAACTGTCATAACTTAAGATCTAGACATGATATTGATGTGATTCCAATTGGAGGTGATAGCTTGTTCTTTTAAGATTTCAACGGTAGGTCACACGCCCAAAATGACCAAGAAACGAGTGAGATATGGCTGTTTTACGAAAACTGATCATTGCTGAGAAATGCGTCGCACTCGACCGAGTGGACTCGGCACTCGATCGAGTGAGTGACACTTGACCTAGTGAGTGACACTCGACCGAGTGAACTCGCCACTCGACTGAGTGGCACTGAACAGTGCCCGTAAAACGCAATTTTAGACCTTATCTTAATTCATTTCTATCTTATTCTTTCTCACTCCAAATCCTCTCCCTTCTCTCTAAAACCTCCATAAATACCTTCTCCATGAGGATTCAAGCTTTCTTTAGGAGATCTCCCACCATTGCTCTTCCACCATTCCACTTTGTAAGTAACACCCATCTTTTCTTACTAGTATGAACCCTAATTTTTGGGGGATTCTATTTGGGTTAATTAATTAGTAATTAGTATGTATAATAAGGGTAATTAGTGGGTAATAATAAGGGGTTTTGTGTTATGTTATAGTGTAGGATGATTTGTGATAGTTATTATGTGGTATTGTAGGATGAGACGGTCTTATAAAACGGATCTTGCTTATTAATTGGATTGCTTGTGAAGAATGCTAAAAGGTAGGTTTATCCTACTCGGTTTCAATATTTTGGGTGCATATTTATGTGTCTTGCGTCATCATTTTATGTATGAGTAAATTTGGATAACATGTTGGTATTTGAGGAAGTTTTATCCATGGTATGTTGGGGTTGAGTTCATGATGAGTCATATAATTGGTGTTGTGTTGCATTTCCCATGTATGGTCATTGTTGTATTGTGTTGGAGATCATTGGTGGTGTTACTTGGTTGTTGAGGAGACGGAAGGCGATTGGGAGACCGTCTTCCGCTTGGGTCGCCTCTTGGAGTTTTTCACTCCAAGAGGGATGTGCACATTACTGACTTGAGTTTGGAGGGACTCGTGTGGTTGAGACACGACTTCTGGCAGGGGATCCGGTTGGCTTCCGGACCCGGTACGTCTGGGCGTGTCCCGGTACCAGTGTGGTTGTCGGTATGTCTGGGCGTGTCCCGATACCGTGGTGGTGGTTGTTGATAGTGGTTTATTCATATTAGCAGTCATGTTGCATATTCACACACTTGAGTCGTGTCGCACTTTATTTGTTTATTGAAACTGACGTTTGTTGTGTCTGTGTATTTGTCACCTGTCTCTTTTGGGGTGGCCTGTGTCGATCCATATGATATCCTTTGGTGATATGGGGAGCAGGTTAGGTACAGATGGTTTGGATAGTATGCGGGAGACGGGACGAGCTTGACGAGTCACAAGACGAGTATATTTAGTTAGATGGGTATAGTAACCATAAGTTGTATTTTATTCATTAGTTAATGGTTTGTAATCACTAAACCTGTCATTTATAATAAATGTTTCTTTATTGTATCTCCGATTCACTGCTCGGGAAACCGAGAAGGTAACATCTCCCAATTACCTTGGCCGGGTAAGAAGGGGGTATTACAGTTAGAAGACAGTAGAGGATCGCGAAATTCCCCCTCTTGCCTAGACAAGTGGAAGGGTCGTCCCCTCTCAACCATGCAACAAAGATAAGGACCATCAATATATTAGGGAATAAAGATGTTTGAGTTTCACATTAGTAGTTTGCTTGGGTTACCCAGCACATTTTCTTGCCCATTTTTGATAACATTTGATTTGGCGTTTTGACACTTGGCAATTATGCCCCACCGATTCAACAAATCCTCGGCCCGATAGCCCGCTTCCATCGCCCACCTAACCCGCTCCTTTACCCGGGCTCCCTCCTCCCCATCCCATGCTGCCAAGCTCGCCTCCCTTTTTGCCCAACTTGGTCGGTACATGGGTCATCACTCCCCCTGACCGGCCCACCCCTCTAGTCGCAACCCACAAAATGTATTGGTAATAGTCTGATAGAATTCGAGCCTAAATCATGAATAATACATCATACACTAATATCCCATAATTTTACTAACTAAACTAGGTAACAATCACAATCTTCACATTATTTTTTAATAGGATCCTATAGGGAGAGACAAATGTGGAGATATAGCTCTTTTATGCATTGCACGAATTGGTCTTCTTGTAGTTGGAGCTTTCCCTACCCAAGCTGTCCACTACTACAACCCTTGGGCTAAGAAAGGGCCACTAAATGAAAGTAACACTTTCGTGGGCCAAGAAAGTAAGGGTCAAGCTTAAAAGCCTCAGAAAGTCACTAATTTAAAGGCCCTCTTTATTTGTATGTCCTTTCTTCTTCTTTATCTTTTTGTGTCCTTTCGTACTTTTCCACGAATAATAATCCGATTCTAAAGTTTTAACACAAAAGCTTTGAAAATGAAAAGAAAGATTTCTAGCCTTGAATTTCCTTTAGTACTTATATGCTATGCTTTATTGCTTATGTTGTCCCCTGACCCCTAGCAAGCGTGTCCGGTTTGTTGTCCCATTTTTGTGTTCCATCTTGCGCCTGAGCAAATAAGCAGACTAAGGATTAAACCATGGCTAACAAATGCGTGTTATAACAAATGTGATCGAATTGACATCGTACTATGTCTTTCAGATCGCAGGGCTCCGAGGAAATGATCTCTAAACTAAACGAAAATACCCATGTATTCAAATATGTGTTTTATAAATGTAATCCTTTGAATGTTCTTTATAAACGTGTTACCGCGTAGTTTTTACAGATTTAGACCGTACGAACATGTATAGGAACATAAAAGCAAAACCCAATTTTTCAATTTTTTATTTTTATTAATCGTTATATACGGAGTAGTTCGTAAACATTGTGTACACATAAAGGGAAGAGAACCAAGAGAACAGTGTGACATAAATCGATGGGAGATTTCCTTTCTAATGAAAAGGGATTACAGACAGACAATTTAACACCACAGAGACGGGTAAATTTACGTAAAAAATCGATTCTATCTTTCCCACAGAAAGGCGTATAAGGCTTCGACACCAAAATGATTTAAAGGAAAAGAGAAAAAAGAAAGATACGATATATCCACGCTTTGTCCCGAGTGACTCGAAAAACAATGTTGATTTCGACACAACCAAAACTTCCTCGTTTTATATTAAAAAAGTAGGTCAGAGGTCTTGGCGAGCAAAAGGCGTGGCCAAAACCCGGTTGTTGGTTAGCTTGATAGGATGCGGGGTTTAGGTGCGGTTTCTTCTCGGTCAAGCAAGCGTCTTTTGTTAGAACCGTAACCATGATATTGGTAGATGAGGCTGTAGAGTGATTGTCTCATGCGCAAAACATCGTAGCCTTCCATAAAGTTCATGTCACTAATCCTAGCTTTGGTGCCTGCAAAGCGCTGGTATTCCTCAAACACTGAAGTCAAGCACCAATTTTGTAATTTCCTCAGGCAACCCACAACGCAACCTGTTCGATGCTGTAAGAAAGCAGGAATTTTGAGTTAGCTACCGCATAAATAAAAAACGAGTACAAAGTTGGAGCATAAAAATTATTCAAACCAAAGAGCTTACCTTTCCTCGTTTACAATGAATAAGAACCGGATAACTTCTCACATCTGCATGAAAAATGAAGTTCAGTTAATAAGTGCAGGAGTACAAATCATAAAATAGAAATACGGAAAGACCGAGACCTCAGAATTCGAATAACACAAGATGTTCTCCCATAAAAACTTTATTATGACACGATTTTACCAGTGAAGTAGCGAGATCAACCCAAATCCTTATTTGAGACTGTCATATAAGTTGTGTCGTAATTAAATGAGGAATAAATAAGGATTGGGGTTGATCTGACAAGAGAAACCGTTTTGTACAAGAATTATTGATATACAAATACAATACGAGTACAAAGAAACATATGGATTATGGACATACCCATTAAAATTCTAAGAGCCTTGGAGATAAGGTACTCAGGGACAGAGTCCTGCAAGCAAACAAACATCAACAGCATAAGTAACAAGATGGTTGGAAAAAAAAAAAAAACTGAAAATACAATTCCGTCTTGCAGTATCGCACTATTGCCTACTGATAACACAGGACTGCCGGAAACGGCCAATGCACGACTTAAACTAACGAGTAGCTTCAACTGATCCATCTACTCATACAAAACCCGTTTCAGCTACTTCTAAGCTGATTATAGGTAAGAGGTTACTTGTCAACATAAAATTTGATCACTTCATTATGTTTAAACTTATAAGTCAGTAAGTTACAATGTAACATCCAACAACTCGATTCTCGAACCTAATCAACTATTAACCTAAAAAAATCGCAATAAATACTAAAATCGAAATCCCTAGCTGTAGCAACTCTAGCAAGCTAATCTATTACTGAATCACAATTAACCTGAAAAATCACTAAAAAACGAATTTATCATCAAATAACGTTTTAAATTTAGCATTACTCTTTATTAACCTAACCAAATAGACAAATTCACTTGTGCAACCGTTTTTTCAACGCTTATTTAGCAAAATGTGACCACTTTTTGGTAAATAGTGACCACCATGAAAAAAATAAGATTTTTTAGTCATAAAAAGTGATCACTATTTATCTAAAACTGGTCACATTTTTTTGGTCGCATGTGAGACGGTTGTATAATAAAATTTGTGAACCAAATAATTCGAAGGACCAACTTTGGAACAAAATAACAAGCTAAGACGAAAAACTCAAATAAGACCGTGGTAGGACATTATCGACCTCATTGAATGATAACAATGATAATTATATCGCACCATAAAACCGTCTTACACGAGACTAACTAATTCAATCTCCAAGAGAGGAAATTTATACCTTTGTGCCCTCAATTCCAAATTGAAACAACTTAATATTATGTGATTCAAGGAACTTGAGATGTTCTTCTGGGTATGATTCAGTGCACAAATAACTGCAAATCAAAAATTAAACAAATATGTCAACTACCCATCAATAATCATGTAATTACACAACTGCCCAATTCATTAATTGAACCAAAAAAAATTGAACAAAAATAGTAATTGCAAAAAGGAATAAAAACTAACATGATTGATTTGAGATTTAGGGTTTCAAGAAAGGGAAAATTGGAAGATTCAGGAAACCCGGATCTGTATAGCCCTTCTTCAACCATTGAAAAATTGGTTGGTGGGATTAAAACGTCGTCGTTTTGCATCACAATTTCAACTTTTTCTAAGTTTTCAACATTGATTTTGCAATCTTTCTTATTATAATTCTTCTTCTTTTTTTCCACCTTTTTGTGGTGCTTTTCCCATGATATCTCACACATTGTTTAATTTAACTAATAAATTTGATTGATTGAAAAAATTTCAACAAAAAATAATAAAGATTCAACCTTTATTACAAAGAAATTAGTTATTGAAACTTCAATTTCACCATTATTTAATCAATCAATTTTCCCACAAAAATAATTATGATTTAATACTTAAAAAAACAAAAAGGATTTTGGGGTTTTTGGTATTGTAGTTGGAGTAGTATTTGTTGTGTTAAAATTATGACTTTTTTATAAGGGTTTTAAATTATTTAATTTAATTTTTAAAAGGGATTTTTGATGGGTTTAAAGAAATAATTTAGGGTGCTAAAATATAGGGAAAATTTGTGTTTTAATTAGGAAAAATAATAATTATCCAAATAATAATAGAAGAGGATAAGATTATTATTGGGGGATTAAATAAAAAGTATTGTTGGAGGGAGGGACAACTAAGTTTTGGAAGGGTTTTATGTGTGAGTTAACTAACAATGAGGTAAGAAGGAGTAAGGAAGAAATAGAGAGGTTGGGGTGATAAGGAGGGATGGGGGTTTTTATTGAGTTTTTCGAGTTGGGATTATGTCATCCATTATCAATTATCATGATAGAGTGTGGAAAAACCTCAAAGGTTTTGAACTTATGCCCAATTTGACCCGGCAAAATTAATACAAAATCTCATTTGACGGATACCATTTTCCCTCACAAATGACCCAAATAGAGGAGAGAGAGAAGCACATGGGGTGCCCCCACCTTGTCCACCCTATCCGTTTTGTGAGTGGCATTATCCGTCACTTGCTCCGACTCGTTTTCAATAAGACTAATTGCAAAATTAATGCCACTTAGGAGATGAGCCAAATGATCGACTTGTATTCGAATGGACTCGTATCTGAATAGTGATTCAGAGTTGGATTGTAATTTGAATTGATCTCATTCTAGCTGATTCGATTCGAATAGTTGATAACAATACCTGAAAAATGATTTAATCTGAAATAACCTGACACACTTTTAAATTGTATCCGACTCGTAATTGAATAGATATTCAAAGTTGGCCTGCGATTTGAATTGACTTGATTCTATCCAATTCGACCTAAATTGTTGATGACAACACCTGAAATAACTCAAATCAGAAATAACCCGACGCACTTGACTTGATCGCTAGTTCTATGCTCACAAAGCAAATACGTGACCTTTTTTCACTTAAATACTTCATTCATTCTAATTATATTGTTTACTTTTTTTTATTAAAATACATCTTATAAAAAATAAAAATATTAAACAAAAGATTGAAACTGAAGTGGTAATATACACTTTCAAGTTCATGTATGTTTCTAAAGGATGAACGTTATCATAGTTAATTGAGATGATCCACGAGAAAGTTGGCATTTGTACGACGGGAAGGTTGGAAAAAAATCGAGGCTTTTCCTCTTATATTAAGGGAAATATAAAAGCACTTTAGGAATATCAAAACTTATTTTCTTTTACCTCAATAAAGTATATGTTCTTATTCCAAAGAGAAGAAATGTTTTTATTTTGGTATTTTTAACATGCTTTCTATTTCCCATTTGGAAACTCTTACAATTTAAAGGGTGTAAATCATTTATTTTATACTCGTATTACACAATTAATCAAGTACGAAGTGCTTTGTAAAAGCAACGTCGTAGTTATCAAGATGTACAATTGTAAAACTATATTACAAAACGGACCAAGGACAGCTAGCCGCCCTAGTGGTGATATGACGAACTTAGTCTCTTTACTTAACTTCTTTCTTCTTGATCTATGCCTTTATATATGCTCTCATCGAAATCTGATTCAACCGTTCGAACCTCCGATCGGCTTTTGCCCACTCCAATAACTTAGGAGCCGTAATGGTTGAGGGGATACTTAGGTATCAACTCCAGCTGCTACGCACGAGACAAGAGAAGAAGGAATCGGCGATCGAAAGTAGCGAGCAGGAGTGTTAACGATCTCCCTGCTTTATTTTATGAGGCGGGTGTACTTCTCCAACGATTTCTGCGTCAAAACGGCAATCGTTCCCAGAGGAGCGAGTGAAAGGCCCCCAGATCGAGGGAAGGTACCGGACAATCGAGTCTTTAAGTCAAGCCCTACTCTTTCACTCACTTATTCAATTACTTATGCAAGTTTTTCTCTTCCGTGTAAGAACCCTTGCCTTGTTTTGTTATGCCCCGATTAGATAACCGTGGAACACAAGCGGTATTGCTTGCTCGAAATTGCATTGTCGAGGCGTCCTTCAGGACCGGTAAGGACTTCTATGACGACAACAGTTCTTGCTTTCTTACCTTGGATATGGTTTAAAGATCGGGGATCCATGGATCAAAAATGGCTCTCTTATACTCAATGGACGAGGTAGTAGTAGATCCAGCCATTACTATCAAAGCTATTGGACATCAATATACCTTTTATTAGCTTTCTTAACTAAAATTTCAGCTATATTTCAATCCATTCCAAGGGACTCATCGAAACACCCCATAAGTGAGTTTAGAAGAACTAATGCTAAAAGATAACTTAATCTTTCTTTTTGTCTTGTAATTTTAAAACATTAATAGATATTTAGGGGGAAAATAAACAAAGTATGGTCAGGTTAGCCTTAGACAAACCGAGTATGTTATGGTTAGGTTAGCCATAAGACAAACTTAGTATGTTAGGAAAATAAACAAATTATTGACTAAAATATACGATAATCTTGTACATACCTTAGTAATTTTGAGAACGAAACATATTATTCAGTCGACATTCTTTTCCCGAAAATGGTGACAATTAGACTGAAAAATTTGATCAATAATTGATTAGAATCATTAATTAGATCAGTCTAAATACTATTACAAATTGGCCGTACTTATAGTTTTCTTGATAATACTTTGCGTGGACACAATGACTATATTCAACATACATTGTTAACGTTGCAAAGCATGTGATGAACGATTGAACGGAGTGATTGGAGGTGTTTAGGGGACAGACATTGCTTGTTTCGTTAAACATAGACAAACGAGATAAATGCATGCACATACTCAATTGTACCATTTTTAATCTCATTATTATCTTCTTATCCAAAAACAAACAAAGAGTGTCTCAAAAGTCGAGTAGTAATTATACAATAATAAAAAGAGGTTATTTTTCAATGTAAAATGATCACTTTTTATTGTAAAATGAACACTTTTTACCTGATCGTATCGTATAAGTTTATAACGGTTTTACATTATAATTATTTGCGTAAAACAAAACAAAGTGTTTCAAAACAGTCGAAAGATTTTTGTATATTAATGAAATATAAGCCTTATAATATAGAGATAATTCGTGCATAAAATAAATTGTATAACGGGATATTTCATAAGGTAGTCATATATTATAGACAGTACACACGGTTGTATCTTTGCTTAGAATGATAATCAAGATTTGTAGTTAGTGAACGGAAAAAATTCGAATTTGGATTAATTAGTGATGCAATAAATCAAGTTAAATTTCTCGAAAGATGTTAGTTAGAAATTTCAGATCGTTCTTGTTACGAAGGACAACCCTCTCTACTAACCTCCTAATTTCATCAGAGTTTGTCTAGAGAATATACTCTATTTGATTTAAAAAATATGTGTAATAATGAAATGACTAAACAATTTCATTATTTTGGTTCGAGACAAACAAGTCCATGTGTGTGAGCTTGATTTTAAATTATGAATGTCGGCTAATTATAGTACGAGTATAACAGTATTTAATTCAAATTGATAGTGCGATCCCATTGATTGCATGTGTGCAAAACACTTTGATGCAATTTGATTAACTTTGTCGGATCCAATTTACAGTTTAAGTCGCTAATTCTGCACTAATTCACTAGTTAATTATTCGGTCCTTTGATTGTTTGTTTGGTCAGGATATTCACTTACGACTTTTCGCATCTTTGTTTTTTGATTAGCTAGACCATTGAGTATAGTACGATAAAAAATCCCCAAAATCTCAGCCGCCTTCTCGCTGGCGACCTCACCACGCCTTCATAGTTCGCCGGCGAGAGGCTTTTCTCCCCTTCTTCGCTTTTTTATCGCTCTTATCCTCTATCAGATCATCGACTCCAATTGATCGTCCGTTTGAATTTAAAGTTCGTCTGCTCTTTGGAACCGATTGATCTGTTGTTAGCTTTGGTTTGGGTTCTTTTTTTGGGATTTCCTTGCTTTGGTTTGTTTCGATCATGGCTTCCGAATCTGGTTCGGAATTTCTTCGTTGCTTTGTTTTTGTCCATGGTTGTACTCCGTTGGTGGATGATGATGCTGCTTTTCATAAAGCTCTTTCTCAGGTGGATTCTTCTCCTCTTTCTAAGATTAATGCCCTTAAAGACTTTGGTAATAACCTTTTTTAAAGATCGTTTGATTTTGCGGTGATTGCTATGATAAAGCTTGTCGTCTTTTGTGTTTCGCTCTATCTCGATAAAATTGATCGTGATTTGCAATCTTTTTATCGGTTGTTTCCTTATCTCTTAATTTACTTGCTTGCGCTAATAAGCTTCACGCTTTTGATGGGGCTCTGATAATTTGTTCAATGGTTTTAAATTTCTTCCCTCGCAATGCTAAGGCTCTTTTTCGTACAGCTGTAGCTCTTAGAGGTTTGAATAGATTAGCAGAGGCTAAGCGTGCTTTGGAAAAGGCTATTTTGATTGAACCGCATAATAGAGATGTTGTTGAACAGTTGGAGGAAGTTAGGAATTCTCCCTTTTATAATCAATCTGATCAGCACAAGAAAAATTTAGGTTCTTCTCTCTGTTTACAAGATGTTGATGTAGTGGTAAGTTCGGCTGCCGACATTACAAGTGGTTCATCGTTAATGTCGGATTCTAGTAATGATGTTGTATCGTCTTTAGATGCTATGGAGTTAGGTAGTACCATTAGTGACAGCAATGAAGTTAGTTGTACCTCTGCCTTATATGTCGACTTGGATCCGTGCTCTAATCAGGAGGAGTTGGGTAATCTTGTTGTGATAGCAATGGCGTTGGTTGTCACGTCGGTCTTAAATGTCGACATGGAACCTTGTTCCAATCAGGAGCAAGGGGATCGTTTTTTCACTTTCAAGAAAAGTGGTGGCAGTAATTCCAACCTTAAGATTGACACCAACTCTTACAAAAACCTTCTTGAGGGTAAGACCATTTATGTTCACCAGCAAAAGCTTTTAACTACAATGACTGTACGGGCTCACAACCTTCCTAAAAAGAAAACTTTGACGGGAACTCCCCATGAAGATTTTTCAAGGGAAGCAGTAGTTCCCTCTTCCGGTCCTTCGACTGAGAAGCTCAGTTCAATTTCAAATCTTGCGATTTCAGAGAATGTCAAGATGGTGAAAGATGAGGCTATTTTCATATCAATAAGAAGAAACGTCGACGTCCGATGCATCGCTATTAGTAAGGTCTCCACGACGCAGTTTGAATTTACGGCAATTAAAGATCAGTTAAGCAAGAAAGGTAGTTGCAAGGTGGAGCGGACCAGCTGTCACGGTCAAATGTCACGAGCTACTGGTAATTTGAAGAAACGTTATTTGGTATCTGTCGAGCTTTTATCTTCTTTTTGCAGGTACACTAAGACGGTTGCAGAAGACAAGGGGAATAAGAGAAAGGACGCTCACTTAATTCAGTTCGATCACCATTACCATCCACCAGTCAAGAAACGCCGTTTATTGTCTTCTTTTGTTTCTAGTTTTACCACGGTATCATGGGTTTCATGTAACTTAGGCCCCTCTACTGGGCCTGTGTTTGTTCTTTAGTTGGTTTGCGTATCTGAACCTATGTAGTTTCCGTTTCTGCTTTTATAATAGTACATCTTTGTCTAAAAAAAAAAAAAAAGTATAGTACGATAGGTCTATAATTGCATAGAGCGCAAATTCTTACGTAAGATGGATATATTTATCTTAGTTTTAAAACGAGTTAAATAACAAACATAGTATTAAAACAGAATATATTGATATTAGCAAAAGATTGGTCTCATATATGCAAATTGAGTGTTATTTGACGCATTATATTCTTAAGACAGATATATTCGTCCTTAAGGAAAACCTAGTGACCATAAAATACAAGAAAATATGATACTCTTACGAATCCAACCGTTTCACAAATACCTTTCATTCGGCATTTTAGTAAAATTTAGAAGTCATATTAAAAATATTAGAAATTTTCTATGGTACCCCTTAATTTTGTCAAATTTTTCATGGTACCCCAACTTTTAAGAATCTGTCTATGGTATCCTTGAGTTTCCATTTTTGTGCCCATAATACCCCTTAATATAACGGTCGTTGAATGAAGATTATGTGTTCCGGGTGTAGTTTCGGAGCAGTGTTTTGTGACCACGTAAGCTTGTTGAATGACGTCTTTGACTTGTCTCTTCCTTTCGCTCTTTCCTGTTTGAGATGAACAAACTGAGGGCTCGGCTTGGTACCGATCGTACTCACTCCGACGCTCAAGTCAGTAAACTTAAAGAGGTTAAGTTGTGTGTTACTTGACAAAGTATATTGTAGAGAGATAAGGGAGTTTATACCAGATTAGTAGTGAGTTTATGGATGAATTGTGGATTCTTCGATCGTTTTCTCAATGAGGATTGAGGAGTATTTATAGACTTTCACCTTTTGTCACTTAGTGGCCAAGTGGCCAAGTGGCGTAGCAGGTGGAAAGACTGTCTTACCCTCGGCCGAGGGACCCATGGCAGGCCGGCTGGCCTGGTTGACTCCATGCCGAGGGGACTTGGATGTGAGTATGCGGATATGTCTCCCGGCTGGCTAGTTGCCTAGCCGAGACCCAAGTGACAGGCCGACAGGCTGCGTCGGTTAGGCCGTCTAATACGTTGACTTCCTGTCTTTTGGCTTTGACCTTGCTCAGTATGTTGACTCGGTCAGCGGGTGCAGAATATGCCCCATCAATTTGCCCCCAGCATAGTCTATGCCGTGGTATGGACCTTCGATGAGTGTTGAGCGTATTCTGCGCAAGTTGAATTTCTTCCCCGGCTTCTTCTTCCTCGGCTTGGTTCTGTTCAGGCCGTACCATATCCCCCCTCCACATGGATGTGTAATGGACATCCTATGTGGAAAATAAAATGGCGCTGGCCGAGACCAAGGTTGAGAGTGTCGTTTGTACTTTTGATTGCCCCCCGGCCGGTGCTGCTAAGCTTTGTTGATCAGCTGGCCGGCGCCAATTGTTCCGGTTTTGAACTTTTTGAACACCATTACTCCTTCGGCAGGGGGTATAGAATTGTTATCCCTGAGGAGGGTCAGGCCGTCTGTTGCCCTCCCGAGGGTTGTATCGGCGTATACATCAGACACCTGGAGTATGGGCTCCGGTTTCTCTGAATGAATACGTTTCGCCATTATTAAAGCCATGAATGTCGCCGTGGCCCAACCGCATCCGTTGGCCATCGGGACGATTGTTGGTTTTGTATGGTTGTGTCTTTTCAAAGGGGAGGCCCCAACGGTGAACCTCTTTCGCCGGCTTCACCACCTTCGACGATGTCCTAGGTGGCCGGGGTGGTATAGCATCTGACTGAGTCGGGTTATATCACCGTCTCCAAGCTTACTTCTTGCAAGGACTGGAAGGGGCGGTGGGTATACGTTGAGGTTCCGGAGGATTACTCGCTGCCCCGGTCCTTTCAGAGCCGCGTCAATTTGCGGTGTGAGAACCAAGGGGAGCATGACAAATATGTCTCCGGGAGTAAGCTTAAGATGGACGCTAGCATGGTCTATCTTAATGAGGATGAAACGCGAGCAATGAGGCTGTTTGAGGCTGAGAAGGATGGCATGCCGAAGGGATGGATGCCCCCGACGCAGATCGTTCTTCAGGATGAGCTGCTCTGCCACGTCGGCCTCATACCGGCCCTCGAACAGGGTGAGTGGGGTCGGTGTGAGGCCCATCTTTGCTTTTTATGTTTCTGTATTTGAATTTTGGTTTATTTCTTTTACTTAACTCCTGCTTCGTTTCTTCTGCAGACCGATTTGGCCCGGAACTGCCTGTCTCCGTCCTCAAAAGGTTGGGACTTAACGAGAACGGGAGAGTTGCTGAGTTGCATCCAAATGCCGGACCACGTGATCGCAGACCGGCTCCTCACGAACTTATGGAGCAGCAGTTGAAGGCATTGGATGTGACGGCGGCTCAGGTGCAGATTGTCGGTAACGTGACGCGCCAGAAACCAAAGACAACGTCTACGGCGGCAACGGCATCAACCCCGGCTCAATCTGCAATCCCCGTTGTCCAAAAGGAGCAGGTGGTCGTTGACGTTGAAGAGGAGGTCACCGTTGTGGAGGGTCCTCTTCCTTCAAATAAGAGAAAAGAGGCAATGCCTGCCGCCGCTGCTGTTACCGAGGCCCGGAAAGAGAAGAGGCCAGTCGGCCCTCTGTCTAAGAAGGCCAAGACCGGTACGGATCTAACCCAGGGCTCGGATTTAGCGGGCTCTTTAGGCATTACTGATGACAGGCTCTCCGATATGTTAATGAATGTTGACATGGATGCTTTGTCTGAATTTTTTGTAGATCAACCGCCGCCGGCTGCCGGTCCTACTGAACGACAATTGGAGAAGCGACCTGTGCAGACGGGCAATCAAAATGTCATCGTCGACTCCTCATCCCTGAAGGTTTCCCCCGCTCAGATTGCGGCGGAGGGTGCAAGGTTGTCCAAGAGGCTGGCAAAGTGGACTGAAATAGCCGGCGCTCACATTATGGAGCAAGAAAAGCTCATGGCTGAGGCAGCTCCTGCGCTCGAACGGCTTAGGCTTGAGCTTGCTGCTTCTAAGGAAGAGGCCGAGAAGGCGAAGAAGGACTTCGTCGCCACCATGGAGAACCTCCTCACTCAGCGAAAGCTTAAGGAGGAAGCGGAGAAGCGGGTCCTAGCCGAGAGAGCCAAGGTTGAGGCTGCGTTGGCTGACGCCGCTAAGCTGCGGGAGGAGAGAGAGAAGCTTCAGGGCGGTTACGATGCTATGGTTGAGCAGAGGGAAAAATGGAAGTCCCTGCATCTGACCGAGGCGAAGGAGCACAGGAACACAAAGGTCGTCCTTGCTCAGAAGGAGAAGGACATTGAGACGCTCCAAACTGTCATTATCCCTAACATGTGTGCCCAGTACTGGGACCAGGCCGAAGATGCTACCAGGGATGTGATCAAAAAGCTCTTTCCGGAAGGCGACTTCCCGTAGCAAGAGTTTGACCGGCTTTTGGATGAGAAGGCCGCTGCTGCGGAGGCAGAGGCTGCGGAGAAGGCAAAGGGGGCAAAGGCCGCTGAGGAGGCTGAGGCCAAGGCGGCCCATGCTGAAAAGGTGAAGGCGGCCAGGGATGAAGCTGAGAGGGAAAAGGCAGGTGAAGCTGCCAAGTCGGCTCTCGGGTCACCCATCGATGGTGATCTTTATTCTGCTGCCGGTGGCGAGCAGAAACAAGCATAGGGAGACGGGCGGTCGTCACCAGATTCACTCGGCTCTTCACACAGCTTCAGCTGTTCGGGGGCCAACTATTGAGCCTTTCCTCCCTGCCATCCTTTTGACGCTTCAAGTCTTATGTCTGTAACCTTTTGTTGTACTTTTTGTTTTTGTTAAACTTTTGGTAGGTTGTGTTTAGGCTATCCCTATGGGGACGGCCGTCGACTTTGTTTTGCCTCATCCTGTAAACATTTTTCAATAAAGTTTGTTTATTTTGCCTTCATTAAGTTGTCTTCTTATGTTTCAACATATTGAGTGCTTTTTCGTTTTTACTTCCGGCTTGGCCGAGGCAGTTAGAAGGCGCATCTCAATTGTACTTAAACGTTTAAACATGTTGGCATGTCGGTCGCTTCCTCCATCACCCCCGGTCTTATCCGGGGCGGTCAGATTTGCGCTTCCCAACCACCGTTGTTAACATGTTAGCGTATCGGTCGTTGTGTCCTCGTCGCCCCCGGTTTTGGCCGAGGTAAAACGAGGTTACAGCTCGACAGCGTTCGTATCTGTAGACATATTGATCGCTTCCTCTGTCGGGCCTTCGGTTGGCCGAGGCGGCTAGATTTGCGTCTCAACTGTACTTATACGTTCCTATTAGCGTATCGGTCGTTGTGTCCCCGCTACTCCCGGTTTTGGCCGAGGCAATCGAGGTTACGGCTCGACAGCGTTCGTATCTGTAGACATATTGATCGCTTCCTCTGCCGGGCCTTCGGTTGGCCGAGGCGGCTAGAATTGCGTCTCAACTGTACTTATACGTTCCTAAGCATGTTGGTCGCTTTCGCGAGTATCAACCGCATTTGGCGTGATTGCCGGCTTTGGCCGTGGCGTCTATTACAGCATGACTATGGAGGGGACAAGTATTTTGATGGAGAACTTGGATTATTCTTCATAAGGTGTAATCATGCGTTGGGGTGTCCACAACGGTCTCGGACACCTCCGCTGTTATACAAAATATTTCCTTAAGTTGTCCGTGTTCCAGTGGCTCATCAAAGGAACACCCTCCATGTCCGTCAGCCGGTTTGTCTCCGGCCTCATTTCTTCAACCACCTTGTAGGGTCCTTCCCAGTTGGCCGTCATTTTTCCATGGACGTTTCCTTTGTTTGTGGCGGCCGACTTTCTTAGGACTAGATCTCCTACTCTTAAGTCCCTTTTGTGGACCCTACGGTTGTATGCTCTTCTCATCCGGTTTTGATACACTGCCAAGTTGAGCCGTGCCGTGTCTCGACTTTCTTCGACCAGGTCTAGGGAGGCTCTCAGACCTTCCTCATTTTCGACTGGGTCAAAAGTTTGCGTTCTGAATGTCGGCAACGCTGCTTCAATTGGCAGGACGACCTCAGACCCATAGACAAGGTGGAATGGACTGTACCCCGTTGCTTCTTTCTCCGTGGTTCTAAGGGACCACCGGACGCCGGGTAGTTCATCGGCCCACCTTCCCTTTAGATCTTCAACCTTCTTTTTCAGCCCGTTTAGGATTGTTTTATTAGTCGCTTCCGCTTTGCCCGTTGCTCACGAGGGTGGCGGACGGAGGAATATGCAAATTTGATACCGAGCTCCTCCAACCAGTTCATTACCATGTCGCTCCAAAACTCTCGGCCGTGGTCAAATACCATGACTTGGGGCAACCCAAATCGAGTTATGACGTTCTCCCAAATCACCTTTCTTACGGCCGCCGTGGTCTTGGCAGGTACCGCGACAACCTCGACCCATTTGGTGAAGTAATCAACGGCGACAATTAGGTACTTTCTTCCTCCGGAGGCCGTCGGAAATGGCCCTAGTAAATCCATCCCCCACTGTGCAAATGGAAGGAGACTAAGCACCGGTTGCAGGTCTCGGGAAGGAGCATGTATCACCGGAGCATGCATCTGACAATTCTTGCACTTTTTGATCTTTGCTCTGGAATCCTCAAGCATGGTGGGCCAGAAGTAGCCGGCTCGGAGAGCCTTGTGGGCTAGCGTTCTTGCCCCCATGTGATGTCCACAGATGCCTTCGTGAATTTACAAGTATTAGCTCGCGTCGGTAAAGGCCGGGCCGACACATTTCAAGAGTGGCCTTATTACAGACCTTCTGTATAACTCTCCTTCGAACACTGAGTACCTTGCGGCGATCCTTCTTATCTTCTGCGAGAGACTGCAGTCCTCCGGCAACTCATTTGTCAGTTTGTATTTCATTATCGGAGTCATCCACGTCGTCTCGGCTTCGATGTCGCCCACCATGCCGACGGTCTCAGTGATGCTTTTAGCATTCCTGATATCCACCAGCACGGTTCGACTGACATTCTTGATGCTTGAACTGACAAGTTTTGAGAGAGCATCGGCTCGGTTGTTCTCAGACCTGGGGATGCACTGTATTTGGAAAGATCTCAATTTTGCAGTGTCGGCTTTTACCCTTTCCAGGTATCTCACCATCCCGTCGTCTCGAGTCTCATACTCTCCTCTGATTTGATTGGTCACTAGGAGTGAATCTGTCTTCAACACAATATGCTCCGCCCCGGCAGCTCTAGCTAACTCGACTCCAGTTATCACCGCCTCATATTCGGATTCGTTGTTGGAGGTCGAGAAGGTAAACTTCAAGGCGTACTCAAACTCGTCCCTGTTAGGGCTGGTGATAAGGATGCCGGCTCCTGAGCTGTTTGTCGTGGAGGATCCGTCGGTGTATACTTCCCACACACCGGGATGTGATTCTTCCTGATATGTGCACTCGGCTAGGAAGTCTGCAAGCGCTTGCCCTTTTATCGAGGGTCTCGGTTTATATTGAATGCCGAAGCCGGATAGCTCCACTGCCCATTTGATAAGTCTGCCTGATTTTTCGAATTTTTCTAAGGCTTTCTCCAATGGCTGGTCGGTTAAGACCGTCACGGGATGTGCGTCGAAGTAGGGTTTTAACTTCCTTGCGGCAACGACGACGGCGAAGGCCGCTTTTTCAATCGGTGGGTAATTCCTTTCGGCGGGCGGCGGTGTATGGGCGATAAAGTAGATTGGATGTTCTTGCTTGTTTTCTTCTCGACGATTACGCACCGACCGTGGCCGAGGTAATCGCTAAGTATAGGTATAGCGTCTCCCCAGCGTCGGCACGGACGGGGTCGGGAGAGTTAGTAGGTGGGCTTTCGTTGTTTGAAAGCCGCACTGTTCCTCTCCCCAGCAAAAGTCTTTATTCCCCTTCAACACTTTAAAGAATGGGGTGCTCTTGTCGGCCGACCGAGAGATGAAGCGGGCGAGAGCCGCCATCCTCCCGGTCAGCATCATAACCTCTTTTCGATTCCTCGGCTCCGGTAGGTCTAATATTGCTTTGATCTTCTCTGGATTGGCATCAATTCCCCTGGCGCTGACAAGCACGCCGAGAAACTTGCCGGCCCGGACACTGAAGTTGCATTTCATTAGGTTGAGCTTCATCTTATATTTCCTTAGTGAACAAAATGTTTCGCTCAAGTCGGCCAAGTGCTCGCTGTCAGACTTACTTTTTACAATAGCATCGTCGACGTAAGCCTCGATGTTTCGCCCTTTTTGATCTTGAAACACTTTGTCCACCAGCCTAGTGTAAGTTGCGCCAGCGTTTTTCAAACCGAACGACATCATTTTATACATGTATGTGTCTTGTATGGTGATGAATGCGCACTTAGGCATGTCTTCCTCGACCATGAATACCTGATGGTATCCTGAGAAGGCGTCTAGCAGGCTCAGCATAGTGTAGCCTGCCGTTGCGTCAATTAAACTATCTATTCGAGGCAAGGGATAGCAATCTTTGGGGCATGCTTTATTAAGATTTGTAAAATCAACACACGTCCTCCACCCCGTGATGACTTCTTTACCATTACAACATTTGCTAGCCACTCAGGGTAAGTACAAGGCATGATAAAGCCCGTCTCTAATAGTTTGTCTACCTCGGCCTTGATGGCCTCGTCCTTTTCGGCCGAGGAGTTCCTCATCTTACGCTGACGGGCGAGCGGTGGAGAGTACGTTCGGCTTGTGAACGATCACCTCCCGCTCACGCTGGCATCTCGGCGGCGAGTACGCGAAGATGTCTTTGTTCTTCCTCACAGTCTAGGAGATCGGCTTTGAATTTTGGCTCCAGCCGACACCGACGATTACGGTGCGCCCGGGTCAATTTCCACTTCCTCGTGCAGGCTCCTTCGACCATGCCGACGTTGTTGGTGCTCATCGGATCACCCTCATGTTGTAAGGATGGGCTATTCCCTCTCTCTGACTTCTTCGCCACTTTGAGGGATTGCATGTTGCACCCTCTGGCAGATATTTGGACATTGACAATTTCGTCTCTTTCTTCCTTTGAGACGAGTTTTTGCGCTTCCCCCCGGTCCGAGACATACATCAATGTCAGGCCCGGATGGACATCACTGCATCGGCCTCGCTCAAAGTGACTCGGACTATGAGAACATTGTAGGCAGACGAACCATCAATGACCACGAACTCGGATAAAACATTCTTGGTCGCATCGGCTTGGCCAAACATCAACGGCGATCGATTGACCCAGGGGTACCAGCCGGCCCCGGAGAAGTCGTATAGCGGGTTGGTGCGGGGCTCGGGTCTTCAATCTTGAGGGCACCGAGATTGAGAAAGCACTCCCCGAACATGATGTTTGTGTAGGCGCCTGTGTCAATCAGGAACCTTTTGACCAAGTGGTTGGCTATGTCTAAGTGGACTACGAGCAGGTCGCTGTGCGGAGCGATGACTCCTTCGTAGTCCTTCTTTCCGATGGTTATATCGGGGACGGTGGAAGCGGGGATCGCTGTTTTGGGCACAAAGTTGATGGCTTGGTATAGCTCGTTCAGGTGCCGTTTGTGCCCATTAGCTGACCCACCGTTCTCGTTTCCTCCGGTTACAACCTGGATCACTCCCATCCTCTGGAATACTGATTTTCTATTCGCCCCGTCGGAGCTTGTTTATGGGCCTCCAGCTACGTACTTGCTGAGGACCCCCTTTCGGATCAGCTCCTCGATGGCGTTCCTCAGATGCCGACAGTTGTCGGTCTTATGGCCGGGTTGGCCGTGGTAGTCGCAGAGGGCGGCTAAGGTCGCCGTCTCCCTCGCCTTGGGGGCCTTGCCCATTTTCGCCATTCGTTCTTGCTTAGGGCGAAGACTTCGCCGGTGATTTAACCAGGGGGTGAGACCGTGCACCGCTTCGGGGTGTATGGTCTGAACTCCCCGGCGCCCGCCGAGTTCATTTCCTATTAAATCTCTCAGGCCGTGACCTATTCATGTCACGGCGTCCTTCGTCTACGTTGTCCCGGCGGCCCCTCCTTTCTAGGTGCCCAGCTTCACTGTGGCCTACCCAGGTCTTGTGATAGTCCTCCACCTTTATGGCTCGGTCGACCATCTTTCTGGCGGAGTCTAGGTTGAGGTCCTCGCACTTGATGAGCTCATTTTTGAACTCGCCTTTCGGGCAGCCTTTCATCGGTGCGAAGGCCGCCGTTCGGTGTTCGGCTCACGAATATGCGAACCTTAGCGTCGAATCTCTTGACGTAGCTCCGTAGGGACTCGTCCTCCCCCTGTCGGATAGTCAGGAGATCTTATGTCTCCACGGCCCTTCGCTTGTTGCAAGCGTATTGGGCTATGAAATTGCCCCTTAGGTCGGCATAACAGTACACCGAGCCATTAGGTAGCCCCTTGTACCAACTCGAGACATGCCATGGAGGGTCGTTGGGAAGACTCGGCACCACACCTCATCGGGCTGCTCCCATACCGACATGTACGACTCGAAAGCCTCGGCGTGGTCGGTTGGGTCGCTATCCCCTTTGTATGATAGGGGCGGCAGCTTCGGTTTGGTCGGCACCGGGACTTCGAGGACAAAGGCATTGAGGGGGCCGTCGACCACGTCCGAATGACACGCGGCGATCGGCTCCTCGCAATCCTAGTCCGACTTCTCTCCCCGTGGCGGGAAGGGCTTCTTGTTGTCCGACTTTGGAGAGTCGGACTTCTTTCTTCATTTCTTCGGGGTGGCCTCGTTGTTGCCGTGGCGACATTTGTCCTTCGCGAGTGGGGGAAGGACTTTGTCCGCCATCGGCACCACGGCACCGCCGGCGGCGTCCCGCATGCCCAGCTCCTTGTAATACTCCGGTCAAGTTGTTCGGAGTCACTTTTTGGGCCCTGGTCACCGGTGGAGAGTCTTTGCCGCCCCTGTCGCCGTGACAGAGTAACCGCGTACCACCCATCGAGGTCCGGGAATAGCTTCGATTTGCCGCATCGACCACATGTCCCATGTGGTGACTTGGCGGTCGGCGGCGGTGTTCTGGCTCTCTTGGCATCCCGTACTTCACCGGCTCAATCACTCGGCCGGTGGGGGGCCCGATCTCGTAATTAGGGAATGTCTCATCCTGGTAGAATTCAGTTTCTACACTCACAAGTTCTGGCTATTTTGACATCTTCTTAGCTCTTTGAATGGTTTTTGGTTGTTTTTCTTTTCTTAAAGGTAGGTGACCAGCTTTTAGTATGTTTCCCCACAGACGGCGCCAATTGTTCCGGGTGTAGTTTCGGAGCAGTGTTTTGTGACCACGTAAGCTTGTTTAATGACGTCTTTGACTTGTCTCTTCCTTTCGCTCTTTCCTGTTTAAGATGAACGAACTGAGGGCTCGGCTTGGTACCGAGCGTACTCACTCCGACGCTCAAGTCAGTAAACTTAAAGAGGTTAAGTTGTGTGTTACTTGGCAAAGTATATTGTAGAGAGATAAGGGAGTTTATACCAGATTAGTAGTGAGTTTATGGATGAATTGTGGATTCTTCGATCGTTTTCTCAATGAGGATTGAAGATTATTTATAGACTTTCACCTTTTGTCACGTAGTGGCCAAGTGGCGTAGCAGGTGGAAAGACTGTCTTACCCTCGGCCGAGGGACCCATGGCAGGCCGGCTGGCCTGGTTAACTCCATGCCGAGGGGACTTGGATGTGAGTACGCGGATATGTCTCCCGGCTGGCTAGTTGCCTAGCCGAGACCCAGTGACAAAGCCGACAGTGCGTTGCTAGGGTCGTCTAATACGTTGACTTCCTGTCTTTTGGCTTTGACCTTGCTCAGTATGTTGACTCGGTCAGCGGGTGCCGAATATGTCCCATCATTATGTTTTGACAATGTGACAATAAATTAGTAATTAAAAATTACGAAAATTTCTCAAGGTACCCCTTAATTTTGTCAGGTTTCTCACGGTACCCCTGCTTTTCATTTTTTTTCCATATTTAATTAATATTTTTTAATTACTAATTCATTGACACATCATCAAAACTTATCGTCCATTTAAAGGTCGTTACATTAGAGGGTACCATGGGTACAAAAATGGAACCTCAAGGGTATCATAGACAGATTTTTAAAAGTAGAAATACCATGAAAAATCTGACAAAATTAAGGAAAACCATGAAAAATTTCCGTAAAAATATTAATACTTATATATTTATTCATTTTTGTTTTTTCCCAAGTCTTATAGACTTCTCACTCGCAAAAAATTGAAAAATTTACAAAAATATTGTTATTGGTATTTCAATTTTTCTATTAAGTTCCATACGAAAAATAAAGTTATTTGTGAAACAAAAGAACTACTTAACTCTTATCTAAATGGGTCTTATAAAGTTAGGCCATGTTCTTTTCGGCTTAATTTTAGTTTAATTCAGTTCAATTTATATCAACTCGGCTCAATTCAGCTTACTTTATTTTAACTCGGTTTATTTCAGCATTATTCATCTTATCAAATATCAATATAGTTTAGCATGCACTGCAGCTTAATTCGATTCAGTTCAGTTACGTTTCATTCAACCCAAAAGAACAAGACCTTACAGTCTAACTGCAGTATCAAACCCCAGGTCTGACACAATGACTTAGACTTTAGTTGGTCTGGCTATTCTGGTGTTTCTCAGGATGCAATAAACTTTCAGAAATGGATTAAAAATATCAAATGAGCTGCTAAATTTATGAAACTTGGTGAAGATTCATTTAACTAAGTAATTTGACTCTGAACAAAATTTCAGGATTTTAGAGATAACTCAGGTATTTTTAAGGACTTAAAACAGACTGACAGAAGGAATCTGACAGCTTGACACAGGAATGCTGTTTGAGACTGAACAAGGAACAAATGATATAATTATCAACCCAAATCCCACAGAATACTCACAGGGAAGTAAGCTAACAATTTAGACAACTTAAACTAGAATTTATCACAACCAGGCACAGATAAATACCAACTCAAGCCAACAACAAAGCCAAACAACCTACAGTCTGAGCACAAGATTGAATGAACCTTACTAACAGACTTTGTTCAACACCTACAGACTAAGCACAAGATGTTAACAGGCCTGACTCTTAACTACAGACTAAGCACAAGTTATAGAGATTTGAAATTGAGAAAAACTCAGGTTTAATATTCATCAAAAGTTGCCTCAATGCAGTTTGGGAGAGGTCCTTATATAGGCCTCTCTCTTGGAAATCTGTTACAATTTTAACCTTGGGATCATCCAAGGGCCAGGATTAGTTCTTAGGACATAAACAAGGTGATGGAAATAATTTACAATGATGACAAAATCATTTAAAGGAAACTGCAATAAAACAACAGAAAATCTGCATTGATAGTGACATGCTGCTTCCTGGGCTGCTGTGTTGCTTTGGCTGGGAGAGTATAAGGACGAATGGGTGCGGCAGACACTTTGGTTCTTAGGTGATATCTGAATTATGGAGAGACAATCAAAAGCACCTCAGCATCAGCTCCTTCTTTGTTTAGCCAGAAATGGCTATCTGCTTTATGCTTTTTGTCCCTTTCAACAGTTTGATTTTCAGCTTGATTTTCTCTTGGATGCAGTGTGAATTAAGCTTGGCTCCTTAGGACTTTTTTGAGCTTAGTTGATCAAGGTTTCGCTGGCCAAGGTGGCCGCTGGTGGTCGAGCTTGTACTGATACTTATAACCTCCCAAAGTAAGCCTGGCAGTGGCTGTTATCAGGGTAGTGTGTCTGGGACTGTTGGCTGCTTCCTGATCAGTATTGGCCTGATTTCTGGCTTCTGGTGCACTAACCCACCAACCTCAGTAGAATACCTTAAAAGTACATGAAATATGAGTTAAAAAATTACAGTACTAATTTTGATATATTATCCTATAGAAATATTGTTTTTTGATGTGTTCACTATTGGTCCATCACGACAACAACTTCCACTCTCACAACTTTCACATTCTTCAATTTCATCCACACATTTTTATAATATAACACTCGTATTAATTACATTTTGTCAAAAATAAATTAAAAATAGGGAGAGAAATTGTTTGACAAGGAAGAGAAATAATAATGTGAGGAAAAGAGTGTCGTCTGCCGTATCAATATGGATTTTGACTTCAACGTTCAAGGTTCAAAACCAGCCTCTTCTAGATGATTATCTTCTTATTTACGTACTCTTCTTTCAATGGTCAATTGGTCAAGCCTTCCATTATTATGTTATCTTATGAGTGTCCTTTGATTCAACTTTGCATGGCTAATGCCTTAAGAACATGGACATGCTATTTTTTATCTAAGGTAAATGCTAATTTTTGTTTTCCAATTTGCAATTTAAAATTAACTCTAATTTTAAACTTGTGCAACAAAATTGAATAAAAAATATACTTTTAGCGTAGAGAAATTAGTATAATCAAATATCAAATATTATTAAACCATTGGATTTATGATTTAAGTGACTCAATCAAGTGTTGCTCTTTAATATGAAGTAAATTTAAAAAAAAAAAAAAATGTTTTCTAAAATATGGGCCTACATCAAAAGGTTTTTTTCCCCTTAAATTAGGGAACTACTGAGAGGGAATAAAAGCAATTAAGATCCTCTCCATTTTTTTCTCTCCATTTCCTCCCACAAACCCATTAAATAATATTTACCCCTTTAAACACTATTAATCATTTATTTTTCTGCATAAATGTACAACCGTCCGATATTACCAAGATGCAATCTGGGCCGTTAATAGGAAATGATCTCTCCATTTCTTTCTAGAAAATGGAGAGGATCTTTACTCGAATAAAACATGGTAGAGGTTGTTGTTTATGAGAGTTATTGGTGTATTTTAGGAAGTGGCAGAACACAATGGAGGGTGGAAGTGTGGAACATGGGTAGATGGGCGGGAAAATAACACGGTAGAGGCGATTGCTTTATATATTAGTATATAAATAATAGATATATAAATAGATAGATAAATTTAATTAAATTCGCCAAAATACATAAAGTATAATATTCTTATAACAAACATATCTACAATAAGTGATAGAACAAGAAGGTTCATCCCAAAGACTTGAAAAATACTTTTTTTAAGGGTGGTGTTCATAAATTGGGTGAAATGACTTGGCAAAGTAAATCCAGACCCGAAAACCCGATCGAAATATCTGAATAAATAATCATTCGAACACCTGATATGAGTAATCTGAAGAACACCCGAATGAAACCCGACTCAACTTGAGTTGAATCAAAACTGAATCGAATTCAATAATAAACAAATATATCTGAACCTAAATATATATGAACTGATGAGAACTAAACTCATTGACCTGAATGTAAAATCAAAATATTTATTTTCACATAAATACACTCATATTTAAGGTGTTTTTTTCATGCATTCTTCGGTTATTAATGGCATTATGAATGTGATGGGGCATATTCTGCACCGCTGACCAAGTCAACATATTGAGCAAGATCAAAGATATCCACAACAAGTCAACGACTCAGACAGCCTAGCCGATGCAACCCATCGGCCTGTCACCTGGGTCTCGGCCTGGTAACTAGCCAGCCGGGGCACATATCCGCGTACTCATATCCAAGAGTCCAAGACCCTCGGCCGGCCTGCCATTGGTCCAGCGGCCGAGGGTAGAACGGTCTTTCCACCTGCTAGCCACTTGGCCACTTGGCCACTACGCGACAAAAGGTGAAAGTCTATAAATACTCCTCAACCCTCATTGAGGAAAGGATAAAAAAATAAAACAATTAACCTAAGAATCATTATTCATCTGGTAATATCTTCCTTATCTCTCTACAATATATCCTTAGCCAAGTACTAACAACTTATCACATTAAGTTCACTGACTTGAGCGTCGGAGTGAGTACGCTTGGCACAAAGCGAAGCCCTCAGTTCGTTCATTGTTGCAGGAGAGGCCGAGAGGAACGATAGAGACGTGAGGAATCCAATCCGAGACATCATTCTACAAGCCACGGGTGGTAACAATACTTGCTCTGGAATTACACCCGGAACAATTGGCGCCGTCTGTGAGGATTGACACTAGAAGCTAGTCGCATTCATTCCCAAACAAAATACACACAAAAACCCACCCCGAAAGCCAAGAAGATGTCGAAAGAACAAGAGGCATTCGTGACCGACGAAACCGAATTCTACCAAGATGATACCGTCCACAAATCTGGGGTTGTGCAACCCTCCGCCGGTCAGGTGATTCAACCGGAGTACGGGATGCCAATAATAACAGACACTCCGCCGCCTGCCGACCAGGTCACCATCATGGGACATGTGGTTGACGTAGCAAAACTGAAGATGCTCCTGGACCTAATTGGGAGTACGCCGGCTCACACTGTCACGCCGGCAAGAGCGACGGAAACCGTCCAGGAGACCAGGGCCCAAAATGTGACCCCCAGAAACTTAAACGGAGCATTAGGAGAAGCAGACCCTGTCAAGACACCGGGGGAGCCCAAAGTGGTCGTGGTGAACCTAAGTCCTTCTCGCATTCGTGAGAAGACTGCGTCGCCGCGGCACGAACGAGGCACACCCCGGAGGAGCGAGAGAAGCCCAACTCGTCAGAGTTGGAGAAGAAGCCCGACTCGCCAGAGTCGGAGGAGAAGTCCTTCTCGCTACGAGGAGAGAAGCCGGACTAGGAATGCGAGGAGCCGATCGCCGCGTGTCGTCCGACATGTGGTCAGGCAACCCCTCAGCGCCTACGTCCGCGATACTCCGGTGCCGACTAAGCTGAAGCTACCACCTATAACATACAAAGGGGAAGGTGACCCGACTGACCACGTCGAGGCTTACGAGTCTCACATGTCAGTATGGGAGCAACCTGATGAGGTTTGGTGCCGAATCTTCCCAACGACACTGCATGGGATGGCACAGAGTTGGTACAAGGGGCCCGACGGGTCGGTATCTTTATTACGCCGACCTAAAGGACGCATTCCTAGCCCAGTATTCCTGCAACAAGAGAAGGGCTGTGGAGACATCGGACCTCCTGACTATCAGACAAGAGGGAGGCGAGTCTCTCCGGAGTTATGTGAAGAGGTTCGACGCCAAGGTTCAGCAAGTTCGTGAGCTGAACAGCGAACTGGCAGCCTTCGCGCTGATGAAAGGCCTCCCAAGGGGGGACCTGAAAAACGAGCTCATCAAATGTGGCGGCCTGACCTTTGACGCCGCCAGACAATTGGCTGATCAAGCCATTAAAGTGGAAGACTACCACAAAACCTGGGTAGGCCCTAGCGAGCCCAAGCCCTCAGAAAAGAAGAGCCGCCGGGAGGACAACCCGGACGAAGGACGCCGCGACAATGATCGGTCACGGTCTGGTGAAGGACGCCGTGACAATAACAGGTCACGGTCTGATAAATCTGCCAGGAAACAGGACTCGACGGGCGCCGGGTGGAGTTCGGGATCGTACCGCCAGAGGCGGTATAATGATAAAACCCACCTCGTCGTATCGGCCGCCGAGGTCTTCGCCCTGAGCAAGCACGAGGGCCGAAGTGGGAGAGGCCCCCAAGCCGAAGGGAGACGGTGACACGAGCGATCGTGAGTACCACGGCCACACCGGTCACCTTATCGACAAGCTAGGCATCTCGAAGAATGCCATTCAAGAACGATCCGAAAGGGGAGCCTCGGCAAGTACGTTGCCAAAGGCCATAAGACTGACGCCAGCAGTTCAGATAAGAAATCCGTCTTCGAACGGATAGGAGTGATCCATGTTGTCATCGGGGGCAACGAGAACGGAGGGTCCGCTCATGGGCACAAACGGCACCTGAACGAGCTATATCAGGCCATCAATTTTGTGCCCAACACAGCAATCCCCGCTTCCAACATCCCCGATATGACTATTGGAAGGAAGGACTACGAAGGAGTCATCGCTCCTCACAGCGACCCGCTTGTAGTCAATTTGGACATATCCAACCACCTGGTCAAGAGGTGCCTGATTGACACAGGCGCCTACACGAACATCATGTTCAGGGAGTGCTTCCTCAGCCTCGGTCTAAAAGTCAAGGACCTAAGCCCCTGCACCAATCCTTTGTCATGCTTCTGGGGCCGGCCTGGTACCACTGGGGTCAATCAGACTGCCTATGATGATCGGCGAAGGGAATGCGGCTAAGAATGTCCTAGCCGAGTTCGTGGTCATTGACGGCTCGTCCGCCTACAACGTTCTCATAGGCCGAGTCACTCTGAGCGAGGCCGACGCAGTGATGTCCATCCAGGGCCCTAACGCGATGTACGTCTCGGACCGGGGGGAAGCGCATAAGCTCGTCTCCAAAGACGAGAAGGACGAGGTGGTCAACGTCCAGATAGCTGCCAGAGGATGCAACATGCAGTCCCTTAAAGTGGCAAGGCAGTCAGAGAAAGGAAAAAGTCCATCCTTGCAACACGAGAGCGACCTCATGGATGCAACTAGCGGCTGACTGGGAAGGTGTGCCTTTGATGAGCCATTAGGACGTTGGTAATCTCGGGAAAACTCTGTATAGGGGCGGAGGTGTCCAAGATAGCTGTGGGCACCCCACCGCATGTTTACACCTAATGAGAAATCGTCCCAAGTCTTCCATCTAAGTGTCCATTTTTTCCCATCAGTCGTTATCAAGAAATAGATGCCAGCTCATACTGTCACACCGACAAGAGCGATCTCCGCATAAAGGAGCGGTGTGCCGTCGATCACCCCAAGTAGTAGACGCCGCGGCAGTCACCCCAAGAGGTGGACGCCGTCGCAGTCACTCCAAGTGGTAGACGCCACGGCCGTCATCAAGAAATAAGACGCCAGCTCATACTGTCACACCGACAAGAGCGACAGTCTCCATCAAGAAATATAGCGCCGTCGCAGTCACCCCAAGTAGTAGACGCTTGGCAAACTACCCAAGTGGTAGACGCCACGTAACACGTTATCAAGAATGACGCCGGCTCACGCCGTCATACCGACAAGAGCGGCAGTCCCCATCAAGAAATATAGCGCCGTCGCAGTCACCCCAAGTAGTAGACGCTTCGGCAGTCACTCCAAGTGGTAGACGCCACGTAACACGTTATCAAGAAACAGACGCCGGCTCACGCTGTCATACCGGCAAGAGCAGCAGTCCCCATGAAGAAATATAGCGCCGTCGCAGTCACCCCAAGTAGTAGACGCTTCGGCAGTCACTCCAAGTGGTAGACGCCACGTAACACGCTATTAAGAAGTAGGCGCCGGCTCACGCTGTCATACCGACAAGAGCGGCAGTCCCCATCAAGAAATATAGTGTCGTCGCAGTCACCCCAAGTAGTAGACGCTTCGGCAGTCACTCCAAGTGGTAGACGCCACGTAACACGCTATCAAGAAATAGGCGCCGCGGCAGTTACAGCCAGCGCAGTTGGTACTCGCAGAAACGATCAAAACGACTTAAAAGCGTTTAAACACAGTTGGGATGCGCACTCTAGACTGCCTCGGCCAAGCCAGAGGCAAAGTAAAGACGCTAAGTACAGTTGATACGCTCAACTATTAGCGCAAGGAGACTCAATGTGAGGTAAAGACCTCGGCCAAGCCGAAGACAAAAGAAACGAACTCTTATTAAAAATGATAAGTTACAAGTTATACAAAATACAAGGAAAAGAAGAACAAAAGATTACAGGTATCATTTGAAGCGCCAAAAATGGCAGGGAGGGAGGGCTTAATAATTGGCTCCCGAACAGCTGAAGCTATCCGAGACGCCGGGCGAGCCTGGTGACGACCGCCCGTCTCCCTATGCCTGTTTCTGCTTGCCATCAGCAGCAGTAGCAGCATCTTCTTCAATGGGCAGCCCATTGGCGTTCTTAGCAGCCTCAGCTTCAGCAGCCTCTGCCTGAGCCTCGGCAGCATCAGCTGCCCTTGCCCTCACGGCTTCCTCTTTGGCCGCCCTAGTCTTCTCAGCAAGGGTCGCACTCTCCGCGGCCGCCTCTTTTTCTATCTTCACCCTCACCGCTTCCTTGGCTTTCTCCTCCACGGCCTTCTCCTTGGCTTCGAGCTTATCGTCAAACAGCTCGTCAAATTTGCCCCACGGAAAGGAACCAGGAAGAGGGAAGAGCTCCTCAATCACTTCCCTGGCAGCTTCTTCGGCCAGATCCCGGAACTCGGTGCACATGTTAGGGAGCATTTCGGTTTGGAGCATCTCGATGTCGTCCTCCTTTTGCCTAATAATGGCCTCCTTGCTCCGAATCACCTTCCCCGGAGCCGAAATCGCCCCGAATTCATTCCTCTCATTGGAGATAAAGGTCGGCATGCCTCGAACAAGGTCGCACTTATCCAAAGAACTTTGCAACTTCGCCGCAAAGATCCTCGGCCTTGGCTCTCTCAAAGAAGGACCTCCTTTTCGGCGTCCTCCCCGAGCTTCCTCTCGCCCAAGAGCGCTTTCTCAAAGCATCTACCCTAAGCCTCTCGCTCATTGAGGAGATCCAGCTTCGCCTTCGTGGCCACCTTCCTAGTGGCATCAAGCTCAAAAGCGGACCGAGCCACGGCCTTCTCCTGCTCTATAATGCGAGCACCAGTCAGCTCGTTCCATCTCGCCAGCTCCTCGACCAACCTCGCGCCTTCCGCCACAAGCCGGGTGGAGGAAACCTTCTGGGATGAAGGGTCAGTGGTGACGGTTCGATCACCAGCCTGCAGTCGGGAGGGGGAAGCCTTCTGGGATGAAGAATCAACGGTGACGTTACGAACACCAGCCTGCGCGGGTCTCTCCCCCACTTGTTGCTCATTAAGAGCAACGGCCGACAGCGGCTGATCTGCAAAATTTAACAAAAGCATCAGTATCAACATACAGACATGCCGAAAAACCCGTCATCAGCAGGGCCTAATGAGCCAGCCCAAATCGAGCCACGAGTAGATCGCACCATGCTTGGCCTTCTTGGCCGAAGGACGCATTTCCTCGCCGCCGCGTATAGGGCGAGCGGTAGAGGCTGTCTCCTTCCTCTTACGGACAAGGGGAGGCCCCTCCTCGTCAGAGTCCTCCCCATTGGTGATATCAACGATCTCCACCGTTGCCTTCTGAACAGGGGGAGTAGGAGGCGGAACTGATGTCGACGCCATCGCCGCCGAAGACTTTGTTTTTCGCGTATGGCGCGGCATGTTACTAACAACCTTCGCCTGGGCTTCCACCACATTCAAGCTCCTCAGCCGCTGATCCATGAGATCATTCGGCGACGTCCTGCGATCATGGGCAAGAGCCTTAGGGTGCAAATTAGCAACGGTTTTATCTTTGTGCGGCCCATTCTCCAGGAGAATATTCTCTACAGGTCCGGTCCGAAGTGGTCTGCGAAGGAAACAAAGCAAGAATTAAATAGAAGAAATAAACCGAAACTCGAGAAACAGGAACATTGAGAGCGGCGATAGGCCTCGCACCGACCCCACTCACCCTGTGCTAGGGCCGGTATGAGGCCGACGTGACAGAGCGGCTCAACCTGGAGGATGATCTGCGTCGGGGAATCCATCTTTTTAAGACACCACTCTTGTCCGCCTCGAAGAGCCTCATCGCGCCTTCTCATCCTCCTTAAGAAGGACCTTGCCGGCATCCATCTTGAGCTTCTTCCGGGTGACCCATCTGTCGTGCTCCGCTTTAGTTTCACACCGCAAATTAACTTGGTGCTGAAAGGAGCGGGGCAACGGGTAGTCATCCGACACCTTAACATACACCCACCGACCTTGCCAGCCTTTGCAGGAAGAAAGCTTGTCAACAGAGACATAGCCCTGCTCCGTTTGCACACTGTACCATCCGACGCGGCCAGAGATTTATGGCCGGAGTGAGTGAAGCCGGCGGAATAAATTCACCGTTGGGGCCTCTCCCTTGAAGAGACAAAGCCAGACAAAGCCGACTATGGTCCTCACAGCTAACGGGTGCAGTTGGGCAACATCAACGTTCATGGCCCTAATAATGGCCATAACGTACACATTCAGCGGAAACCGGAGCCCGTACTCCAAATGCCGCATGTATACGCCGGTGTAGCCCGGCGGAGGGCAACAGACGGCCTGACCTTCCCCGGGGATAACAATCTTATATCCCCTGCCAAAGAAAAAATGGCCCTCGAAAAATTTCTCGCCGGAACAACTGGCGAGCTTATGGGTCCAAGCAAGGTCAAGGCGGACCTTACAGGCGTCGCCATGATCCATAACGTACTGCCTCTCATTAGGACGAGCCTTTTCGGCATCATCACCAAAATCGTCTGCGTCGTCATCGATCTCATCATCGTCATCCCATTCCTCCAAATATCGAGGATCAACTTCAGGAGAAGGGGACCTAGGGCCCCCCGGCGCAGGAGTGCTAGTCCCAGCGTCAGCAGAAGACATGATAGCAATGATTATTTAACAAGAGAAGAAAGGAAATTTGTTTGTTTACCTTGAAGAAAAACACTCACGGAGTAGCAACCCGAAAATTAGAAGACAAAGAAGGCCTTGGAAGTTTAGAGAGAAGAAAATTTTGGAGAATGAAATTGGTGGCCAAATTCACGGAACAACCGCCCTATTTATAGAAAAAAAGCCCATAAAGAAGGACCAATCGAGAATGACCCATAAAGCGTCACCAATCGCAAGAAGCAGACACGTGTCGGACATGCAACCACGGAATGTCAATCATAGCAACGATTAAACGTCAATCAACGCAATAAAGTGATCAAGCGTCTTCAACACGCCCTTTCATATCTCTCGCCCATTCATCTTCCTCAACAAATTCCTAGGTATCGCTCTCTCCGGCCACAGGATCAACCATGCTAAGGAGCACCGCAAGCAAGGGGGCAATCAAAATCAACCAAGCACTCCCAACCCCGGTCTCGGCCGCGTCACTTCCTTTTCCACATCGGATGCCCTTTACACATCCATGCGGAGGGGGGATATATATGGTACGGCCCGATAAGAACCAGGCCGAGATAGAAGGAGCCGATCTAGAAGTTTCAAAAATTACTTTCGCAGAATATACGCTCAAAGATACATCGGAGCCCATACCACGGCATAGACTACGCTGGGGCAAATTGATGGGGCATATTCTCGCACCCCGACCAAGTCAACATATTGAGCAAGATCAAAGATATCCACAACAAGTCAACGACTCAGCGAAATTAGCCGATGCAACCCATCGCACTGTCACCTGGTCTCGGCTACAGTAACTAGCGCCCGGGGCACATATCCGCGTACTCATATCCAAGACCCTACGGCCCGCCATTGGTCCAGCGGCCGAGGGTAGAACGGTCTTTCCACCTGCTAGCCACTTGGCCACTTGGCCACTACGCGACAAAAGGTGAAAGTCTATAAATACTCCTCAACCCTCATTGAAGAAAGGATAAAAAAAATAAAACAATTAACCTAAGAATCATTATTCATC
Source organism: Silene latifolia (assembly GCF_048544455.1). Lineage (NCBI taxonomy): Eukaryota > Viridiplantae > Streptophyta > Magnoliopsida > Caryophyllales > Caryophyllaceae > Silene > Silene latifolia. The sequence continues at coordinate 85,920,831 of NC_133530.1, read as the reverse complement.
TGGTAATATCTTCCTTATCTCTCTACAATATATCCTTAGCCAAGTACTAACAACTTATCACATTAAGTTCACTGACTTGAGCGTCGGAGTGAGTACGCTTGGCACAAAGCCAAGCCATCAGTTCGTTCATTGTTGCAGGAGAGGCCGAGAGGAACGATAGAGACGTGAGGAATCCAATCCGAGACATCATTCTACAAGCCACGGGTGGTAACAATACTTGCTCTGGAATTACACCCGGAACAGAATGATTACATTCAAATTAATTATAAGGCACATTAAGCTAAATTATGACCCGAAGCTCAATTGAACCGATATAACACAAATGATTAACATGGCTAATCGAAATGTACCCGATCAAAATCGAATTAAAATTGAAAATAAGATCAACGCGATCTCATACGAATCGATTTAACCCATTCAAAACCGAATTAATTGACCTATTTACCAGCTCTAACATGAAAGGTAAATTATGTATACTCTTGACTTATCTAAAAGAGTCGTGAGAAATGTAAACTATGAAGTAATTTAAAGTACAGTCAATATCAAAACCAGCTATGTGGTTATTTTTAGAAAGTAAATTGATGAATTACCTTAGTTTGGTAAATGATGATTAGACTTAACGTATGTATTGGGTGGAACAGACAACGACTACTCACCCAATGACTATTTACTCAATATCGGCCTACAGTCTACACCTTACATTCCATGACGAGGCGCCGCCGAAAGCACTTAGATTCCATTATTATTAGCTAATCATTTTATGGAATGATACTAATAAATTACCCAAATTTTATTGTGCGACCGTTGTAAGTGAGACGAGGAAAATGTGATCACTTTTGAGGAAATAATAACTACTTTTTATTAAATAATAATTGTGATCACTTTTGAGTAAATAATGATAACTTTTGAGTAAATAGTGACCACTTATTATAATTAAACAATGACCATTTTTCAAAGTGGTCACTATTTATTATAAATTGATCATTATTTATCAAAAAGTGGTCACATTTTGCCAATTTACACGGAAAAGACCGTCGTAGACTAGAATTATTGAATAAATTAAGGTTGATCACAAATTCTTATTTAATACGACAATATTTGCTTTAAAGGTAAATAAATACAGAGTATTATATGATGAAAGTAATACTGTAATAATCTACTTTATAATAACAAAAAAATTTGTCTTATATCATTAAATTGTTGTATTTGGATCTTTTTTTACCATTATAATGAATATTGCCGTTTTAAGCGAAATCTTGCGAAAAGGTTGGTACGGTAATGGGTGGAAGGGCGAGTAAAATTGTACGGAGTATGTTTTATGTGATTTTGAATTATATAGGATGGTTTTTAAAGTTAAAAAAATTATCATATAGATTCTAAACATTTCAATCGACATCTATTTTCAGGAGCTGGAATATTATATATATGAAATTTCGATTGTAAACCCCTACTAATTTTTGTTGACAGTTCTTAAGTTTATATTCAAAACCTCACTCCTATAATTGTCTAACTACGCCGTTATAGACAAACTCTTTCCATGTACCAAAAAAAAAAAAAAAAAAAAAAAGACAACTCTTTCCTTTTTTTGAATATGGACACTCATATATGACATTTATTTTTAGTAAACTATTTACTCCCATTTTCTTTGTCAGCGGGGAATTTGTATGGTGAACAAGTTTATCGGCATGTCTTTTTTAAGACGGATATATCCGTTTTAAGAATAAAGTGGGTTAAATTAAATAATTTTTTTGAATGCATTCTGTTTTTGTCTTAGGTGTGATGCTTTATCTTTTTTTAAGGTTAAGACGAATATACCCGTCTTAAATAAAATTTTGTGCACATGTATTTTTGCTATCAAGCTTGTGAAGCAATGCAACAACTCTTTTTTTATTGTGAAGTTTCTATTGCAAAGAAATTATGTATGGTATGAAGTGTCATTGCTTAAAAGGCCTAAAAAAGCCTCAAATATGGACACTAGCTTAGAAGCTACTAAGGTGAGTTGAGAAGATCAGAGTTGGGCCTGAGGTGGCTAAGATGCTCACTTATAGCAAGATTGGCAAAAATTTACATTTGGGAGGAACGTCGTATGACTATACGAGCATCTTTTAGCAGGGTACAACCAAGGTATAAGAATCCGAGCTTATATTTATTCTTTCTGAGCTAATTTAAATTTCATGTTTTCAATGTGTAAATGGATGAGTTCAATACTTTCTAATAAATCTCATATTCTTTAACATAAAGCTCGGATACTTTATCACACAGCTCAGATTCTACACCGTACAACATATACAACTAGTTGTATAGTCCATGAGTTGATCTTTTAATGTACTCTCTGATATTTATTTATCTTTAATTTTGGCAGAAACTAAGGAAAGAGGAGGGGACCTGGTTGTTAGTGAATGAATAGTGGATCACAAAGGACGTGTATGAATCAAAATACCCATAAAAATCTCCCTAATATAAAAGGTAAATAAATAAATGAAATACCCTAATATGAAATAGATAAACAAATTAAATTATCGGGATAAAAGGAGTATTTTTTATACAATTAGTAACTAGGGATTGAAAAATGTATTCTAGTGGTGCTTGTTTTTGTAAGTAATCTGTTGTAATCTAAGGGGTCGATTGGTAGGTCGAAATGAAATGGCTGGAATGGAGTGCAATATTGTGAAATAGAGTTGGCAACGATAAGAGTCAGGCCCGGCCGTGTTGTTGGGCCAGCATTTCAGAGGCCCGCACAGAAGCCTGAAGTGATGTAGCTCTTCTAGCGGGCCGGGCTCGGATTTGCAATATGAGTCCTAGCCCGCCAAAAAAAAGGTTACTCAGGTCGGGTTAGGGTCAAGGTTGGCCAGCTCTGCATGAGTCTGTGCTAAGAGACGGGCCGATTTAGAGCCTAAGTTTTTGGGCCCAACCTGCCTCTAGCCAACCCTATTCGGTCCGTGGCTAGGTCTACTATGAAGGTATGGACCTAATAATTGTTTCGCTCATCTCCTACATACTAGAGAATATGTGAATCTCTAAATTTTCTTATTAAAATATTATAAAATTTGGCCTAATTATTATAATCTACTCTTTATTAACTTATTATGATAAAGGAATTGTGACTAATAAAAAAAATCAATATTCAGTTAACTTAGTCTGAAAATAAACTTATTGTTAAAATATTTGGGAATATTATCTTCGGTAAAATTGGAATACATCAATGAATTTAAGTGAATGGGAGATTCTAGCTTCCTTGAAGAGGATTATTGTTGAGTATTATCTATGATAGATAGCAGAATAATAATGTAAAACTAGGACTATTTTTTTTTATCTTTAGACCTAAATCTGGTTTGAGGATAACACTCATGCAAGTTGAAGGCAAGTTCGAGGATTGTGTACGCGCATTTAGTAATGCAAAATAATAAGTTGGATATTGGAGATGTAAGACTCAACTTACGAATTATAAATAGTAAAATGTGAGCGGGAAAGTAGGTCCCAAATATTGTATAATATTTTTCATGAGTCAGGACATTTGTGAGACTGTGATAAAGTGAAAAATTATAGGAGTCTATTCCAAGCCTTACAAATAATTTTTAAGATCTTTAGACACATTTTAGCTCCTTTGTAAGCGATAACTTATGTGGAGATTTATTACGATTCATATAAATGTTTAATGAAATTGAGAGTATTGCTCTTATCTCTTAACCATAAGTTAAAAGGGTTCGATCTTTGCCATGAGCATGAATTCAAGAAGTAAATTTCTTGACCAACCATTTACCTATTCGTGAAAACACATACAGCAGCTAGGAAATTACCCACTAGTCTCGATAATGAACACCCCAATTTCCTACAAAAGAACTCACTCATAAACTATAATGTTACTCCCTCTCATCCAATACAAAGATAATACTATAAATTAGCTTTTTTTGTCCATATTACCTTTGAATTGAATGAGTGGGAATACAAGTTATAATAAATGTCTAAATGAGCTAGGACCCATAATAATCAAACCAAAAATAAAATAAAAAAACTAAAGATGAGAGTGGATAAGCCTAAGAATACAAGACAACCAATAAGAAATCAGTACACTTAACTCACAACCAAGAAATCCAACTATGTAGGATAACCTCACCTTTTTAATTTCTGTTTCAAAATCTTTTAATTTGCATTTTTATTCCTTTTTTTTACTCACACTTGTCACTCTAGCATACTTTGGCACAAACTCACAGAAACAAAAATGGCAGCAACATCACCAATGGCTAGCCAATTAAAGAGTAGTTTTACTAGTTCAAGTGCAACTAGGGCTTTATTTGTCACACCTAAGGGCATTTCTGGTTTTGGTTTGAGAGTCTTGCCTTCCTCTAGGAGGGTTTCTTCTTTTACCATTAAGGCCATCCAATCTGAAAAGGTATTTTTTCGATACAAAAATTTATATGAGACGGTTATTTTATATCTTACATTATGATATACTCGACTTAGTTAGTAAAATCATGAGTGATAGTTCTCATAATCTAAGTTTAAATTACGTCAGCATTAAAATCGCACATGTGGTTCCCTTTACACCAATTACTTTGTATGGTTCATATTAGCTAGTGTCTCATACAAAGTATAAAGTTGACTATAGAAGTATTAATTTTTTGTGTTTTTGTTAGTATGGATTTTGTAATTGGTTATTATGATCTTAGTAAGGAATATTATCCTTGCTTAATCGAGTTGTGTTATGTGTGTATTTTATATTTCTATATTGGTAAATTACGAGAAATATATTAGTCTAGTGTAGTATCGAACCTCAATTTTTTACCAATTAGTTTTAGGATAAATATTCAGGTTCGATAGAGATATACTCGGTAATAGATCATTGAAAATTTACGACAATTACAAATTTACAAGAAATCTTATGAGGTAGAGCTTTTCTTCCGTAAGACCCTACGTCCCTACTTGACTCGAATCCAGGCAATCTTACATTTGGTAAGCAAATTGTTTGTAAAGCACTACAAAAATTGGTCTCCCATGGAAAAGTGAAATAAAATAGGTGATATGGGATTTTGTATGATGTATATTATTTGGTGTGACGATTGATTTATTTAATTTGGTGGTTTAGAGTTGTGAACATGAGCCACTAGTTTCTAATTGGACATATTAGGTCAAATTAACTACTCAAATAAATCACATTTTAGAAAACTGATTGGACTACATTAATGTTTGGTATTGCATGGTCTGGTTTCATGTGTGCAATGACCTACTTTTGGGATTAGATTGTGTCCTGTCACCAATTCGTTTTAGGATCAAATACGTTGAAGTTCCTTCTTCCGGACATTTAGAGGGTGCATTGATGCATTATTGTTAATGCATCTATCAAACATGGTTGTTATGTTGTCTAGGTACTATGATCAATTGTTATATTGATAATGCATCGCATTGAAATTATGTTGTTAATGTTGTCGTTAGACAAGTCCATTAATTATTAGGAAACTGTTGTTTTTTATACAATGTTTTTACCCGAGATTATAACTATTTCTCATAGTATACAATCGTTCCAACACTTTAAGAAAATGATATGAATTACGGACTTAGTTGATTGTGATGAATTAAACATGTACTGTAATTCTTAATTGAAGAATGTAATAAAGCATAGAATTACTCAACAAGTCAGTCATTAATGCAGTAGTGTTAAAACTCATGAGCGAGAGCTTTACCGCCCTAGTAGTCCTACCCGACTCGAATCCGGACTACACCGGGCCAAAAAAAAAAAATCATTTCATAATTGCAATAACATTGTCTTGTTTAAATTGGCAGCCAACATTCCAAGTTGTCCAACCTCTAAATGGAGATCCATTCATTGGTGGGCTTGAGACACCAGTAACATCCAGCCCACTAATTGCATGGTACTTATCCAACCTCCCAGCCTACAGAACTGCAGTCAACCCACTTTTAAGAGGAGTTGAAGTGGGCCTGGCCCATGGGCTTCTTTTGGTAGGCCCATTTGTGAAAGCAGGCCCATTAAGGAACACTGAGTATGCTGGAGCTGCAGGTTCACTTGCTGCTGCTGGTCTTGTTATCATCCTTAGCATGTGCCTTACTATGTATGGCATTGCCTCCTTTAAGGAAGGTGAGCCCTCGATTGCCCCGGCTTTGACTTTGACAGGCCGTAAGAAGGCTCCCGACCAGCTCCAAACCGCTGATGGTTGGGCCAAGTTCACCGGTGGATTCTTCTTCGGGGGTGTTTCCGGTGTTGTGTGGGCTTACTTTCTCTTGTATGTTCTTGACCTTCCTTACTTTGTCAAGTAAGGTGTCTCAGGATCTTGGGGTACCCTTTTAGTTGTGAGGAACTAATCTTGTATTATTGTTTTCGGAACGAACAGAAAATGTTATTGTATATTCAAAACTACTCTTTTCTTTGTGCATTGTTTTTTTTCAGTTTCAATTTCTTCTAGTTCCATATAATTGTACATTTCTTGGCCTATATATAGAGAGCATTAGGGAATCATGTAAGATAAAAAACACTCTTCTCGGGCGATGGCGATGAAGGATTAGTCAAGAAAAATAAACAGAGGTCTTGTTCTAACTTAACCAGAGATCTTGAGTTCAAGCAATGAGAATACAACGGTGTTAAAACTCACGAGGAAAACTTTACAGCCCTAATAGTCCTACTCGGCTTGAATCGGGACTAAACCAGATGATATACAACAAAAACAATAATCAGAGGTGAACAATTGCGCTGTGATATCGTTAACCTCTTTCTATAGTGTGTTGCTTAGTGCACGGTGAACCGGCACACCGCCAACTATTCTGCTAAGACAAATAGCACCATGAAATGAACACAAGTTGTTGTATGCTTGTATTGATGAAACCAATCATTGCCAAGTGCCAACCATAGTACAATTATGCAATGTGACTTCAAAGGAACTGCATCTCAAAAACTGTCATGATTTGTACATAATGACACAAAGCCTAAGAAAATAAATCACACATCATATGATTCGGAAAAAAAAAAAAAGGCAATCTTGATTGTAATACAATATATTATATGTAAATGTATTAAGGGAAAGATATAAGTGTTTTGAAGAATAAGCTAATTAATGAGTAGAGGACGCGTCGAGAGAGACAAAGGTTGGAGAGTCATTATCAGGAGCAGTTGAAAGTTGATCAAAATGCTTCAAAGTTGGGTGTGTTGTGATCAATGAAGGAGTAATGTCCAGATCGTCCCACCCTAGAAATGGATTTGTGTTGGCCAAATTATCCCATCCGATGTGTGCTACGTGTTTCACATCCGTTGGACCTCCGATCTCCATGCCCAACTCTTCCATTTCATCCTCATATACTTGAGAAAGAAGATCAAGAAATAACTTGGGATCAGATGTGTTTTAATAATTTAACAACGAAATTCTTCTGAAAGACTCCGGCTTAAAGTGAGATAAGGCGTATAGAGATGTTTCCAAATAATACTCTCCACAAGGTCATAACGGAAATTATGTCGACTGACTGCAAATTTCATAATATATGAATCGCAAGCATGTGACTAAACCATTTCAGTTTTACTACGTCAAAAGACGGAGAATAATGAATCTTTGACTCCACATTAAACCTTTTAGTTTGCTATCTTCCTGGCATTGTGTTCTTTCAAGGCAGTTAGTTACCCCTCACAAAGAATATAAAAGGTAAACAAATGATTCAAACAGAGGGAATAATCATTAGTTAGTTATTTTGAGTTTGATGATTGAGATAGTATAAGAACTTACTGAATAATTGAGACAAACTTTTGAAGCCCTTCACCAGCCTGTTAACCCCTGTGGACAAGTTAGGTCTCGGAAGCGCCAAAAACCTAGACGAATGCTTCATGCTCTCACCAGATAAGCTGTCTGCATCCTCATCATCATCTCTGTTTCCTGAAACCAATGAACGGGGAATAACATTAGAGATACATTACAACATATTACCTTAAATATTTCATGGCTCCTTCCTACCTATGGTGGGGTGAAGGAGGTCTAGTGTATGCAGTTTTTTCCGTTTGTTGAAAACATATAAGGAATGTTTTCGGAAAACAGAAACTACATTACACCAACAACATTACCACAGTGCATCGGTGTTTCACCCGTGTTGCAAGGCAAGGGGGGGCTTATACAAAGCCTTACCCATGTGAAAACAGTACAAGGAAATTGTTTCCATATAAATAGTTACGAAAATAGCGTTTTGCATGAAAAAAAAATTCTCAACATGAAGAAATGCTATTTTACTTGAAATAGGGGATTGTAAGTCTAGTTTATGTCTTCTAGGCCTTTGTTCGGCTACAGCCACGCTAGCCTGAGACACACAACCCATTGAGAAAGGAAGAACAGCAAATTTTTCCATACGGTCTCTCATTTTGCCATGAACACCCATGATAATATCGACAAGCAACGAAGTGACACACACATAAACGGACTGAGATACAGATTCAATTCACACAACTATGCGAAAAAAAAAACATATGATTTGAGGAAATTGAAGTTTAGGTAGATGGGATAGGTTTGTTAGAACTTATAACAGGGATGTTAGCTTTGCTGTCAAGAAGGTATAATTTTTACAAGAGAAAAGGGTTAGTACCCCATGTTGGTTTGGTGAGAATGAAAGTAGAAAAGGATGTAATGCAAGGATGTTGTTAGTGTAACTGTAGAAGACTAAACTATGAAATTAAGATGTTAACATTTGACAATACACTGGTACATCAGTACATGCATATATACTAATGTCAAATTATGATTAAAAAAAAGAATTAAAATAAGCAAAATTATTCAAAGATCTAACCTTTTGATGTATAAGTTCTCACTTCTCTTCCAAATTTGGTGGGCTCCCCTTTTCTTCCACTTAGCTCTCTTGTTGCAAAAGCCATCAAAATTTTCCACTAGTTTTTTTTTAGCTCTAAACATTACACCTCTCTTTACTTTGTATGTACTCTAGCTCAAAGGAGTGCAACGTAAGCGACATTACATGTATGAAATGCCAAGTACTTGATTATGAGCAGATTATAATAAACAAAACTAGTATAAAAGCACTCTCCTAATGATTTGTGAACACACAAAAATTAAGGTAGATGGCTAAAAAAAATGTAAAAAAGGTGGTAAGTAATACTCCACTAAAGTAGAGCAAACTGTGTTTGTAAGAAATTTTTACATGATTGATCTTTTCATGCAGACTAATGATACAAAATATGCAGCACTGGAGAAATGATCATAATGATATAATGCAGAAAGCTTTCGTAATACTGTCATTATAGTTTCCTAAGATTACAGCAAAAACACGGGAGCTCAAGATGATTTCATTATCTTTTAAACCAAACAATGGGAACCATGATTTAAGGTCTAAGACACTTCTGACAGAATGGACTTCATCTAACCAATATCCAGTAAACGACAATTCATCAGAGAAAATACCGTGGAATGTGAGATAAGAGAGATATTTTGAAGTGCAGTAAAAGCTTGGCCAAGTAAATGTTCGGATAGTGGCAGTGAAAGTCATGTAAAGAAAACATTTAGATAGCATACACAGTTTCAGACTTTCATAAATTGTAAATGATTAGGAAATAATGTCAGCAAAAGTCCTGAAAAAAAGAGAAGGGAATGAGTTTTCAGTTACCTGTGCAGACTTAATTCAGGCATATGTGAAAGAAGAGAATAATAAGAACAGGGTCTTCAATAATGGCACTTCTGTCATCCAAAATGCTTCCGAGGAAATTATGAGATGGGCGACTCTGACAACTCTATAAACCTACCGGGCAAATAGGTCATTTTGGTCGGGTTCAGGCTGGGTCATTTCGGAGAGGCTGTGCATTCTTTGGGTTGTGTTTCACCAGCAAAATTACTTCGGTGCCTCAAGGACTCTCGCAAATGGCATGTTAAAGGGATTGGATGTCATGTTGTTACCAAAAAAAGTTGTTTCTAGATGACCAAAAATAAGTGCCGAGTATTGTAAATTGGGCCGGATCACTTTGGGTCATGTTTATAGTTGTGCTTTTGGAAAAATTGTGTGCAATTCTAAAGTAGTAATTTGAATCGGGAGATATCAGATATTCGAGTTGGGTGGTTTCGAATTTTGGGTCTCAGGTTGTTCTATTACCAAAAATCTCCACAAGAACATATTCCATTTTTGAAATAATGGAACCTACGAATATCTCTAACAATAATCTCCCTACCAAGAAGCTGAGAAGTATATTTGAGGAAATTATGGCAATCGGTACACACTCGAAGATTTTTCATGACCCGAATTGGCGCCCCACTGTTACTGCTGATTATCCCATACACAACAGCTAGCTTCTCACTGTGTTGCCGGAGAAACATCTCTTGTTGTTCCTCTTCGACATCTTGAGTAACCTGCCCTAGTTCAGTGCAATAACCTATCTGCTTCAGCCTTCCAATTAAGGTATCCAAGTAAGAATAGATTTCAGCTTGTTGAGGGTGGGTTCGATCTCCAAGCACAAATGTATGAACATTGTTATTCAACTGTATCCAAGATTGGCCAGGATGTTTTCTAACTCCTTTCTTCTGCATTAATCTCCTAACCATCGCTGATTCTTCCCATCTGTTACTATTTCCACACATGTTTGCCATCAAAACATAAGGTTCTGCATCCAACGGCTCAAGCTCAAGCAATTTTTCAGACGCCCACTTCCCTAGGTCGTAATTTTTGTGAACTCGACAAGACGATAAGAAGGCCCTCCATACTGAACTAATGTGCGAGAGATTGTTCTCATAAATGAAGTTCTTTATCTCATCTAGTTGGCCAGCTCGGCCAAAGAGATCAACCATACAAGTAAAATGCTCGACTTCAGGGGTAATGTTGTAAACAGGTTTCATTGAGTTAAAAAATTTGCGGCCTTCATTAACCAACCCAGTATGGCTGCAAGCTGTTAAAACTGCGACAAAAGTCACCTCATTTGGTTGAATTGCGTCCTCCATCATTAAATGAAAAAGCCTGACAGCTTCTCTACCATCCCCATGTAGAGCATATCCAGATATGATTGCAGTCCACAAGACATTATTTCTTGTGTTGGTCTGATTGAACATGTTCCGAGCATCACATAAACTTCCACACTTAGAATACATGTCAACCAAAGAAGAGCACAAAACTAAATCCATTTTATAACCACATTTTTGTACAAGTCCATGGATCTGTTGACCAAAACTCAGCATGCCATAATCAGCACACACTGAGACAATTGTAGTAAGCGTGAATTTGTCGACATTAATCCCTTCATGAACCATGTCGCAAAACATTTCTAATGCGTCATTCCATTTGCCATTCTGAGCGTATCCTGAGATCATAGAGCTCCAGGAAACAATGTCCGGTTGAGATTTATCACCATTCATCTTCTTAAAATTCTGGTTCCGACTAAAACCTGTGAAATTTTGGTTGAACACAACTGTTGCCTTATCGATCACTCCACATTTTGAGTACATATCAATAAGTGACGGTAGAATATACTCGTTGGTATCTAATCCACGCCTGATCAACCTTCCATGTAACTGTGCCCCAAGCTCCAAAATTGATAACGAAGAAACCAAAGCCAATCCTATAGTGAATGTGAACTCGTTAAACTGAGTTTTTCCTTTAGCCATTTCGTAAAGAAGTTCTAAAGCAGTTCCCTCAGAACCCTTCCTCATCATACCAGATATCACCGTATTCCATGTCGCACAATCTCTAACCGGCAATCTTTTAAACAGATCAAGAGAGTTCTCCACATCACCACACTGCATAAGAGCACCAATCATTATATTACACGAAACGATATCATCTTCCCTGAACACAAACAACCTCTTAGCATAATCAATCTCATCACATTTCACATAAAAATCAATAAGAGAATTCCTCAACACATCATCCAACACAATCCCACTCTTCATCATCCACCCATGAACCACCTTTCCCTCATTAACCAACCTTCCACTAGAACAACACTTGAACACACTCGACAACGTAAACCCATTTGGACAAACTCCCTCACCAAACATCCGAGCAAACAAACCAAACCCACGTCGAAACAACCCGAATCTCGCAAACCCCGTTATCAGAACAGTCCAACTCCTAACATCTCTGTCAAGCAATTCATCAAACAGCTTATGTGCATTACTCAAATCCTTGAATTTTACATACAAACTCATCATATAATTCCCAACACCCAAATCGCATATCGACCCGTCTTTTATAACCCTTCCATGGAGGGTCATAAGGGTATTTTCGTCCTTTAAATTATCAATAAAACCCAACATTTTGGATTGTGGGTAGTTGATTTTAGGGGAGAGGGTTGCATAGAAATGCTGTAATTGTTTTGGGATAATCTCATTTTTGCCCAATTTGTAGAATTTAGGGCTTAGATTAATTAATCGCATCTTATCTTAAGTAATTTAGAAGGGTTTCAGTCTTTCAGATCAAAAATAGTTTACACAAAATTCCCTTGTTGCATTGTGTTCTAACTTCTAACTATTATTGAACAGCTTTTCCCGCCTTTGATAAAAAAAAATGGATTTGAAGTCACGGGCGGGAGTGACTCGTAGGGTGTAACCGAGCCGATTTACGCTTGAGCTTGGGTGGGTTTCGGCTCGGAAATTTGAGGCTCGAGTTCATGATCGTCTTGAAATCTTCCAAGCTTAAAAAATTAAAGCTCCGAATCAGCTCAAATTAGGCTTGAGCTCAACCCGTGCCTGACTCGAGCTCGGTTAAATAATTATTTTTTTTACTTTTTTTTAATCAAACTAAAAATAAATATATTTTATGAAAAATGCAAATACAAAATACTTGTCAAATATAATAAATATAATATAATCATAAATGCAAAAACAACATTATATTAAGAATAAAAATAATTGTAAAATGTCCACATTATGTAATGATAAAAGAATAAAACGAGCTCCCGATCCGGAATTGGCTCGTATTTGGTCAACCCTAGGCTCAAAATCGGCTCGGAATCTATTGTGACCGGTTTTGAGCCAAGCTTTGTCCGAGTTGATTTTAAGGGCTCTACGAGCCGGTTCAGATCATTTACAGCCCTAGGCGGAACCAAGATTTAATATTTTGGGCTCGGGAAAATAGGGGGGGGGGGGGGGGGGGAGAGAATAGTAATACATTAAGATAAAATAGATAAAAGGCCCAAAATAACTAGAGTTTTCAAAGTAACCTTGGTCAATGAAAGCGAACGTCCCTAGTAATCCTTTCTTAGTTCCGCCACTTTTACCATTTGTTTAAGATATCATAGGGCGCACTAGTAATGCATTTGATAAACAGATGAAAATATTTTACAAAAATTTAAAATTCTTCATTAAGAGAGATGACCATCGCGCCAGGTATCTCGTCTCGCTTTACCATTGAATTAACACTAAATGCAGATGTCAGCTAGCTCAGCTCGTAAAGTCATGAAAAATGCTACTTATGACCCGAGTTCAAATCCCGTCATCATTATAGTGTCTATTGCAGCTCCCTTTATGCCAAAAAAACGAAAGTTAAATTACTCAAGTTAGCGTTGAGATTTTGGTGTGCAATAATTTAGGCTTCTTATTGCAAACTTTTAATGAATATTTCATCTAGGACAATCGTTTTAGTCAGATTTGTGGTTTCGGAGAGCAGTGTAACAAAATACACAGGTCAGAACCCAGAATCCAGATCCAGCCATATCGTCATATAATAAATCAAGCCTCACAGGCTCACACCCAACTTTAAGACGAACGACTTTGTTGTTGCTTGCTGATAAGCAGCCGAATCCTTGCTTCAAGATAATAATGTTCAATTAATCAAAGATAACACGATACAAGAAAACTATTTTCTTTTCTTTGAATATTAAACTGCAAAAAGGCAAGGGGGTGTAAAATGGATACGGGTAGCCTACAATTTTAGCACAGGTTAGTTTGCTTTTATAGTGGAGGGTAGAAGTAGGAAGATAGTGAGAATCCCAGAAAGAGAAAGCCACCAACAGTTGCCACTGTTCGTTGTGAGATCCGGGAAGCCAACATGCTTCCTCCCACCACGGCCACTGATGTACACACCGTGTGTCCGAGAATTGCTCCTATACATACTCCCAATGCATTCTTGTGCGTTGCCAACTGCCAAAACAAAACGATCTTCCATTAGTTATGAGCTTATGATTGCCACCATTGGGATCGACTTTTTGTAAGCAACATTTACACAACCTAAGAATGTAGCAACACTTGATTATTGTTTTTCTCCCCCTTCTATTTTCCGAGACTAGAGGGAACCACAATGACAGTTTTGATGCTGACGGGTTTTGAACCAAGGTCATGACTTCAACCAATCGATGATTTTACTAGTCAGTTTAGCAGGACATCTGCACAGCTCCTTAACTGCTTTTTGTGGGAATAATTGAATAATTTGGCCATTCGACTTGGCAAGGAACACATAGGTTCTGTCCCAATTTCTTTACAACTAATGTAGAACTACTATCAGAACGCAAGTTGAGTAGATATGGGGACAAAATTTGTGCTATTCCTTCATGATCAAAAGTTAACACAGAATCTAAAGAATATTTGATCAAGGAACAATATAAAGAAGTTGATAGCAACAGAGCAATACAGCTGTTTTTTTTTTTCTGAAGGCCTAAAAAAGGCACAGGTAAATTACGAACATTCGAGAAACTGTACGAGCAAGAATTTGTAGATAATAGTTAACCCACGAAAAAAAGCCAGGAATAGCGCATAAAGCAGCCTGAGAAGGATACTAAATTTCCCTTCTAAAGCAAACCACAAGCAACACAAACAAAGTTCCTAATGGAGGCACAAATCATAAAAGAACATTTAAAATTCTAGTAAGTTCCTAATGGAGGCACGAATCATAAAAGAACATTTAAAATTCTAGTCAATGAGCTCACAGTTTGTCTTATCCGTCATATTGTCAATAGTGTCGTAGATGGTTGCACAGAGCATATTTCTAAATTATAGTAAAGAAAAATTAACTTACAGCAATGGTTGCAATCTGACTACGATCACCCCACTCGGCTAGGAAGGTCAGGATAAATGACTGCAGAAAATAAAATATTCACATCACACCACGACACTAGTTTGCATTATCAAATAGACAAATACCCATGTACTAAAAACAAGAAATCACAATTCCTTTACACTTTTTCATTTTCCTCTTACTCCGAGTATATATCCTTCCCACAACTAAACACTCAGATACAAAATGAATGATGTTGGATATGCTAGATAATAATAGTTCTTGTAAAAAAAAAAAAAAAAAAAAAAAAAAAAAAAAAAAAAGATAATAATAGTTCTTAATTAAATGTACCTCCAAGAATATAGGAGTACAAAATCTTGTAAAGAAGCGGCGAATTGATGTTTTCCCTTGCCCACCCTCAAGCTTCTCTTCAACCTAGACAGGACACCAAAATAAAGTCAGATAATTAGAAATGATAACAAGTTAAGAGGACTTATCCCAGAATTACAGACTAGAGAACACTGTAACAATAACAAGCATAGGGGAATAAGGGATTCACACATTCAAAAATACTCTGAGGGACTGTTTGGTACAGGTAAATTTATTGGGGGGCTGGTGAAAAGACTTGTACGATAATTTGTCTGAAATGAGTATCGTGGATGTTCATTTTAATGAAACTATTACTACCATCCAATCTGTGAATTTGTCCTTATATAACATTAGCAGTTAATTACCCGCCTCATGCGTGGTAGTAGGTAAGGTTCAGGGAAATGAAAGGGAAAAATAAAAAGAATCAATCATAAGAAACTTGCAAAAGAGCTGGGAGCATTACCATGGGAACCCAAATGGGACCACTTCAACTAAACTCACGTACAAAAAATCATTGCCATTCCCTCAGTTTGTGACTTCATACCCAACGAGCCATTAATGGCAGCAGGGAGGACAAACAAATAAGACCCACAAGCATGAATGGATGATCGTAACATCAAATACCAATAGAGGAATTACATCTCACTGATGTACCTTTTATTGTGGCTCAATCACTTATTTAGGTCAAAAGACCAAGGTACCACACAGCGAAACCAAAAGCCTCTTTGCAAGTGCAATGAAGTTTGCATTATGGCACACATGCATTGAATCGACAGCATTAATTGGATAGGATAACAGATAAATACTCAAGTGATTCATTTGCAAGCACCTTAATTCCGTCACCTACCTCTGTTACTCTCATTATCATACACATTACGGAGCTTGTTAATAAAAGAATTTGAATGCTTTCAATGCTAGAAAACAAAAAATGTTCCACAGTTTTACCTTCATTCTACAACTACAAGGGGCGCATTAAGTTCTCAAGTAGAAGGATTTGGTAACGATGGCCAATGGGTATAATTACCAGAAATTTTTGAACACATCTTAGTAGATAAACTGGCATACCTCCTCCATCTCCTTCTTTTGGGATCCTTTAGGATCTGATCTCCAAGCAATGTAAAGCAGCCGTAACCCAAAAAACAAATAGAGAACTGCAATGAAAAGAAAGTATGCATTTGAGACAAGGCAAAAGATATGGAGCCCATGATGCTCACTATTCTTGATCTCATCTTAATCCAACTAACCTCAGTCAGGTCAATGAAGCACAAAACAAAACAAAACAAAGCATACCACATGACAATCTTGAGAGAGGGGGAAAGGATAAAACAGAATTAATATCACATATAAAGTCAGCTGCCTGACGAGAAAATCAATGGCTAGAGCCCAATAGCCGTGAAATGGCTTGGTCCAGACAACAGAGATGACACAGAAGTACAGCTATATTAGTATCTTGCTCAGAGTATCATACCAGCTTTTAACCTACATCAGATAAAATCCAAGCAGATCCAAGTATCCAACACACGGACGTCGTTTGTGTTATCTCTTGTCAAGACTCTACTCGTTCTACGAAGATCAAAGAGTTCTACAGCTTTCAATAAACTACTTAAACAATGTCAATCTACGTCTTTTAATAATGCTAATTGATGTATACAATTTCTTGTTAGGATCGTTCTGTAGAGTTCCACGACTAAACATTCGGTTTGATCAGGATTTAAAACTTGAATAGAAAAAGTTCATATAGTGCATTGACAAACTCCAAAGATAATTGCACTAGCCAAAGCATGTGAACAGATAAAGCTAATAATAAGACAATAAAATACGAGACAAGCAGTAGATTCGGTGCTATGAAATCTTCTAAAAAAGAGAATAGGATGCTTGATAAGATTCACCTGTAGCTGCACTGTTTGTATGCTTTCTCGATATCAAGTTTGGAACTATCCTACCAAGTCCAGTGGAGAGCAGCTATATCGCCAAAGTAGAAATGTTTCAGTCAACTAGCAGAGTTTCCAACGCGGGCAAAAATAATAAGATCAATATTCTCAAAGCAGAAATTTTTCAGAAATTTTCAGAAATTTATTATATGAGAATAGAGAAAATCATATGGAATAGATAATGGATGCTTGGAATCACGTAAATAAATGTAGCTATTGAGGCCAAATCTAGAAATAACTTACTGTCATCACAAACAAAGCACTAAGAGCACCAGATAAGACAATGGATTTTGGATGTCGCATCGCCATCAAAGCTGCTATAATGAATGTTTCATCTCCAATCTATCACAAAACAAATAACTACATAAGGAAGATTTCAGCAGGAACTAGATCTGGACACTAAATCAGATGACGAAGGGGCGGTAAAAGTAACAGCAAATATTAATTACGAAGTATCGTATATGCACAATCTAAACAGCGGACTTTAAAGAAAATGAAAGAGAACCACAGAAGGACATACCTCACTGACGAGAATCATACATAAACTCGCAAAGAATGCATCAAAAACCCCTAATCCAGAGTCCAAATTTATGCCTAGATGAATTGAATGCGCATCTTTTCCCAGGTGCTCCAAGACAATCTGCAACACCCAACCACGGTTAGTTAAACGTATACAGATGAGAGTTAGTATATACCTCTCTTCTAAAAATCAAGCTTAGTATCAAAGAAAAAGCAATCAGAGGCAACTAACAACAATGAAACTTTCGGAGGCCTAGAAGACGAAATCTTTACTGAAGGGATATTAGAGGCAAAATACACAACATAAGAACAAAACCAGCAATGTCAACTGTCCCAGTGCTCCTTTACACAATAAAATTGAATTAACTAAAACCCAAAAACTTGAGGCCTATTACAATTAGAGCAATTAGGAAGAACTTCCACAAAGCCACCGTACTTTTCTCGTGACTTTACCCTTCCCTGACCTACACATTCATCATGCTTCTTAACTATGATTCCAAGTCCAAAGACCAAAACCACCATTCAGCTTCTGAAGCATCAAAGCAATCCCACATGTTTATCAAGAAAATGGTATTCTAGTAACAATATCATCGAACTATAGAAGATCATCCACGAAACGGATACAAGAAAAAGCTCCAGCACTACATATACGTGATATACCCATCCTGAACAAGAGATTGACAGAGATTCTAACAACGCTAAGCATTTCAGTACGTGATATACCCACCCCAGCTGCTACAATTTCAGTACTTCTACCTTTGCATTTCTTGATCAAACCAAAATAAGATGGCGCCGATATAAGTAGCTCAATCAAGAAAAATTCCACACATTTTCCAACAACACATCTCAATTCGACATATCGAAGCTAAATCAAATAGCTAGATACATTTTCGATCCTAAATTTCATTAAAATCAACAGAAAAGCTTCAACATTTCATTCAAATCAAATAATCACCTTACTACGACGGCCGAGATCCTTGATTGATTTAGTATTGCCATCATTATGATCATCATCGTCACCACTTTCCTGCACCACATCACTCAATTCAATATAATCTCAACAAAACCCCTAAAATGAAATTCAAACCAAAAATCTTCAAAAAAATTACATAATTACCTGAGCGTAAATCAACGGAGTGAGCAACAGAATAACGGCAATAATAGAAAGAATGAATCTAGGGTTTTTCAAACGGTAATTCATTTTTTTACCGTTAAAAAATTAACGATATTCGGGAATCAGAACAAATTGAAAATGTAAGAGAATGATTCTGAAGATCTAATGAGAATGAGATCCTGGAATCGTAAAAAAAGGGGGAAAAATTAAATGAGGGAAGAACCCTTGGTGCGATCGATCGATCGATTATCTCGATTTCACGCAAAAGTTATGACTTATGAGTATCGCGGATATTTTTCTAAAGAGAGAGATTGTTGGCCATAGCCGACACCTTACTCTTTACGAGTGTTTTCACGACAATCCTTTTACATGAAAATTGGACCGCCTTCTTTAAAACAAATGTGAGTCAATGTTTATCTAGTGAGTAAGCTCGTTAAAAAATTACGCAAAGAAGACAGCACGTATCCGTCACTTTGGAGTGACGGATACCATTTTCTTTTACAAATGACCCAAATAAAGGAGAGAGAGAAGTATATGGGGGTGCCCCCACCTTGTCCCCCTAGCCGTTTTGTGAGTGACATTACCCGTCACTTGCTCCGACCCGTCTTCAGCAAGACTGACTGAAAAATTTAAGGGTATGATCAGACCTGTTAAAAGGGTTAATCATGTTGAGTTTGGATCGAAATAATTCGGGTCGAATTAGTTTGGGTCTCTTATTGATTTCGGGTTAATTTGGGATGGGTTGGGTTTCGGGTAGAGGTGATCATGGGCCGGGCCAATGCGGGCTTGGGCCGGGCCTTTATAAAAAAAATGGCTCATTTGTGTGGGCCGGGCCGAGTCGGGCCAGGTGCTTGGGCTTATTTAGCAAGCCCAAACCCGACCCTTATGGGCTAATGCGGGCTTTTGGGCCTAAAAGGGCTTTTTCAGGCCCTAAAATTTACGATTTACCCTAGGAAATAATTAGCGTAATACCTTCAGTTACAACTTTTAAAACATACATAGTTTATAAAATTGCACAAAATATGATGAAATGCATATGAATTGCTCTCTAAAATAAAATAATGACAAAAATCGCCACTTTAGAATGCTTAATCATGCATTCTTAGATATGATTTATGTTATGTATACTTTGTTTTATAAATCTAAAAAAATATACTTGAGTTTGTAAAGAGTTGGGTAAAACATTAACGCTACTTCAATAGGTTTTATTAGAAAAAATATTCATTATTAATAAATATGGGCCGGGTTGGGCCAAAATTTGGGCCTAACGCTTGGCCCAAACCCGGCCCCAAAATATTTTGGGCCTTTTAAGGTCGGTCCATGGGCTTTTTTGGGCCAAAACTAAAGGCCCAAGCCCTTCAAAAAACCGGGCCGGACCGGGTAGGGCCAATGGGCTTGGGCCATTTGATCAGCTCTAGTTTCGGGTTTATTTCGGGTCAAGCGGGCCGGGTTGTTACGTGTAGGGTCATTTCCGGGTCAATGGATAAGAGAGAAAAAGCTAGTTCAAGCATTTCCGGTTCAATTAGAGTTATGTTTTATCGGATCATTTCCAGGTTTGGTGGTTTCGGTCTTTCGGATCAAGTCATTTTCGGGTCTGGTCAAATACGGGTCAAGAAAGCTCGAGTCATGTTCGGGTCGGGTGGGATCGGTCCGGGTTTCGAGTCACATTCGGATGATTAGTTCGGGTCAATTTCGGGTCTTGGGTCAGCCTTTTCGAGTCACATTCTCTCTCTTATTTTCATTTTCCTCCACATATTACTACTCCACTAAATATTGGTCCAAAACCAATGTAAAAGATAGTATAGAATAGGAGGGAGTATTATGCAGTAGATTTTAGTTACTCATGCTTTCGGGAGCGATTATAACTCTTGGTGGATAACGGATCAAGTTTATGTAAAATTTGAGAGTAAAAAGATTCGAATCTTTTATATACGGGTACCAAATTACCATTGGATTATACTCTATATAGAGCATTTTTAGACGATAAAATGGGGGAGAAAGAGAGGAAATAAAAGGAATGAACGAACTCAAAATCAATAGACGCGATAACCATAAAATTTAAATTTTTGAGATTTTTTACGTGATATATTTCATTACAATATAGTTGCACTCAGGGGCGGACCCACGCTTAGCAATAGTGTAGCATTTGCTACACCAAATCTAAAAAAAATTGTGAAGAAATAACTTTTTGCTACACCAAAAATTAGTTACTGAACTCTCTTTATGACTATAGTTAATGACCATTACAATTTCCTACGTACTATATGCTTGTATTAATTACTGTATTAGTTAGTCTCTAATTAAATCTCTCCTTTTCTTCATTAATTTTCTCTAATTTCAATAAGGAAAGAGGTTATATTTTGTATAATGTTGTTATATATGCAGGTATATGCATGTATGCATATATAACGCCCTCACGGCCTCACAAACTCCTAATACAAACACTAATAGGATGATTTTTAAACAAAGGAGAAAAAAAGTTTACAAATCATTTATTGTTTTTTCTGAAACTCAAATCTGAAAGTTTTATTTAAGAATTTTTCTTGTGCCATAGTTTGATCATACGAAGTATATATATTGCAGTAACTAATACTCCCTCCATTTTTGTATATATGACGTTTCTGTTTTTCGAGGTAACCCTTTAACTTTAATTTTTATAAAAGTATAAGTAATCAAAAACTTATCAAAATTATACCATTAAATTCTTTATAAAAAAAGCTTTCATATAATTATGGTTTTTATTATTGCTTTAAGTACACTATCATGGTGTAAAAAAAATGTTGCTTATATCGCCGTAACCGCTCCGGAATATATTGATTAATTAACATAATAAAATAGGCGATATAAATTTGCTACACCATATGAAAATTCCTCGGTCCGCCCCTGGTTGCACTGCTATATACACTCTCATTCTATATGGTGTCACATTTTGATATTAGATCAATATTTTCGCAGTTAATATATTATACATCTGGTTGTATATACAACTGTAGTTGAGCTTTGTTACATAGTTGTCGAGTTTTATTAACAAAATTATCGAGCTATGGTACAAAATCATTGAGCTTAACAGGATAATTATTAAACTCAATAATTTCATAAAATAGCTCAATAACTTGTAAAATAGCTCAACAGCTTTGTGTAAGAGCTCAATAATTTTGAGACGGTTGTACAATGCTATTATACAACTGGTTGTAGGATAGTTTTTGTGATATTTTCGGGGGTAGAATAGGGCACGGGAGACTGTTCATTACAAATGGATCAAGATGGTTGGGTGTGGTGGAGATTGTCAGGTAGGATAGTTGGATAATAAGTAAGTCAAAATGTTTAACTGTGAGGTTAATTTTAGTTACCCCGTAATAGGTTATTACTCCTTCTGTCTCGTTCATTTGTCGTCCTTTTTCATTTTGAGGTGTCTCAGTCAATTGTTGACATTTTTATTTTAAGAATGAACTTGATGAGCAGTTTTATCAATCACACTCAATTTGGTTCACTTGTCATTTAGTAATTGACCTCCTTCTCTTTTCTTTGTCTTTGTGTCAAAACCAAAAGACAACAATTGACAGAGACGAAGGAAGTATTATTTTTATCATGGAGCCGCAAAGGTATAAAATTTACTTTCATGATGAAAAAATCCATTGTTGGAAAGTAGTGAGGTCTCAAGATCCCAATAATTTGTACTCTGTAATATGGCTACCACTGAATACGCGGTGGATAGTTGGGAGGTGGTAAGTATTAGGAATATTCTATAATCAGTTATATAATAGTATTGTACAACCGTTTTAAAGTTATTGAGCTCTTACATAAAGTTGTTGAGTTATTTTACAAGTTATTGAACTATTTTCAGAAGTTATTGAGCTTAATAATTATTCTGGTAAGCTCAATAACTTTGTACCATAACTCAATAATTTTGTTAACTGAGCTCGACAACTTTGTAACAAAGCTCAGTTATATTGACTAAGTTGTATATACAACCAGTTGTATAATACATTAACTGCGAGGACGGTGGGATAATGGATAGAGAATTGTAAGTATTTAATTTTAGTGACTGAATACGACTTCTATACAAATCTAATCCAATAACAATGTAAACGACTGTTTGTATCAAATGCCGTATTTTTTTTAGGAAAGTATCAAATGAAGTATTATATTGTGCTTATGTGTGTATGGTAGTACGTACTACTATAAGACCATCCCTGCCAGCGCCAATCGCTTTCACGATCGCTTTCACTTTGGCCACAAATGACCACTTATGCGACTCCCTCCCATGTGTCCAAATTTGATTGGTGGAACAATAAAAAAATAATAAAAAAAAGTATATAATATGATAGTGGGGTATGATTGGGAATGTTGTGAAGTGGAAAATGATTGGGTTAATGACCTAGGTCGCGACCTTCTGCTTGAGAGGGTGAAAATAAGTCAAGGTTAATAAGGTGGAATTAAGAGTAAAATCGGGTCGTGACCTAGTTAGCGTGACCACTGCTTGGGGATGGTCTAACAAATTGTTTTGTTCATGTATCATCTCACATTTATAAACATTAAAACATGTTGAGTAAATTACAAATAACTCCCTTATATAATCATCTTTTTTGAAATAACTCTCTTTTATAATTTTCTATCCAAATAACTCCCTTATAAACTTGTTTTTCAACAAATCAATGCCTCTTCACCGGAACTAAATCTATTTTTTATAATTTGATTAATTTACCCTTCTTATAACATAATCCCTACACCGCTACTACGTTTTCATAACCTATGAACAATTTCAAATCTCTCGGAAATATAATAACACTCAAATCATGCACTCTAAACGAAGAAGAATCAAGTATAAATTCGTCATTTTGTCTTATTTTATAGAACAAAATAGTGAGTAAACGGGCACAATTGTTATTTAACATCTCATATAAGTGAAAAATGAAGGATAAAACGAATTTTTAGCCGGAAAATTCAAAAATAAGTCTCATCCGGTGAAGAGACATTGATTTGTATAAAAAAATGTTTTAAAAGCGAGTTATTTGAACAAAAAATTATAAAAGGGAGTTATTTTAAAATAGTCGATTATATAAGGGAGTTGTTTATAATTTACTCAAACGTGTTTATGAATATGGTTAAAATAATGTACCAAAAAAATGAGTATGGTTAACATAAATATTTATGTCTACCAAAATCATTATAATCCATTCAAACAAAATCAATTATCAAATTTGTTATCTATAGTTATTTTGGTTGATGTATTACCAAGAATATGGCACCATATTCACGAAATGCTATCATATTCGCACAAAAATCACATATACTCCCTCTTATTCACAATAAAACTCTCATTTCATTTCATTTTGACACAAAAATTAAGAAAATATACTACCCCATCATATAAATAAATTTAGACCACGCAAATACATTACCTCACTATACAATTAAATTTGGACCACACAAATACTTACCAAAAAAGAAAATAGGGAGGTTATTGTGAATAGACGGAAAAAGAAATAGGGAAGTTTATATTGAATAGGAGGGAGTATTAACTTATCAAATGTTGTACCAAAAAAAACTTACGAAATGTTAATCTACTCTCCATTTGATTGAACTATTTAGTTAGATTTAGTCTAGTGGGTCTGAAAATTTCAGTGCATATATTTATATTTTTTGCATAAAATATGACGAACGAGTCAAACAAATTACTCGTATTAATTAATAGCCTACTTATTTGAATTAGCATTCCATCGATTTAACGTTTAACACATTTAGAAGAAGTTCATAAACAATCTCTTCACCTAACAATATATAATACTCCGTAATTCATAAAACCCGTACATACTCCCTCCTAGAATAATCCTTTTTATTTCATTTTCAGTCTATTCACAATTCTTTCCATTTTCTATTTTTTGAAAATGTTTGTGTGCTCCGAATTTTATTATATGATAAAATAATATATTTTTGTTGTTTAAATTTAATTATATAGTACAGAGTATATCAAAATGAAGAAGAAGGTTATGTAAAATTGGACGGAATACGTTTACTATCTCATTGGCATTATAAACAAATTGCGAGCCTACAAATAAAATACTCATATTTTGTTAGAGCATTCACATTGAAGAGGATGAACCATCATTTGACTCTCTCTCATCCAAGAGGTTGTCCTCTTCAATGTGAAACCAATGTTACATGTCCTCTTAAAAGAAGGAAGAGGAATACTTCCTTTATTTTTAAAGGATGTGCAACGTTGGCCCTTGTGCACACCACTCATCCATCATCTACCATGTGGCATATAATATATTTCTTTTTTTTATTTTTGGTAACAAAACACATGGGAGATGATGATAAAATGATCTTCTTTTTTACATGGGTGATGAGATGAGAGGATGAAGATAGTGGAATATGGGTGATGATGATAAAATGATCTTCTTTTTTACATGTCACCTACCAATTCATGTACTACACAACCAGTTGTATAAGTTTTAGGGTGTAAAATCTGAACTTTGTAATAAAGTATCTGAGCTTTATGTTAAAGAATATGAGTTTTATTAGAAAGTATTTGAACTCATCCATTTACATATTAAAAATATGAACTTTAGAATTAGCTCAGAAAAAATATATATAAGCTCGGATTCTTATACCTTGGTTGTACAATGCTTCTATACATCAAGACGTATAATCTTATTTGTGTGAAAGTGAGGTGTTCAAATTAGAAAAGAAAAAAGAAAAAATAAAAGGAGAAAATCATCCATCCTTTTGGATGTGGAAGCTCTTAATAACCGTGTATGTTGTTAAGTGGTCAATGATTGCTTCGAAAAAGGATATCCTTGATGCCTTAGCAGCCTCACTTTATACCTCACTTTACTTTCATTTTTCTAACACCAATTCTTATTTCAGACCAAGGTATCCGTCTTATTAATAAGACGGATACCATATTCTCTCACAAAATACCCATTTAGGGTGAGTGGAGAAGCATATGGGAGGTCCCACCTTTGTCCCCTCTACCCATTTCCTCTCACACAACAACCCGTCTTAAAATCCGACCCGTTTTAAGCAAGACTTACTCTTTTTCTAAATGTTTTTTTTTTACCGTTTTCTTTCTATAGTCAATCAAAAGCGTCTTGCTTGTGACGGGCTAATACCGTCACAAGCTGAAGACCTCTCACAAAAAGAGACAGGGGATAAGGTGGGACACCCCCCATGTGCTTCCCCATTCACCTCTTATGGGTATTTTGTGAGATAAAACGGTATCCGTCACAAGCTTGTGACGGATATCGCCGTCTTTAATGAGATTTTGTGATAGTCAATACTAAGTCCTCCGTTTTATGTTTACTTTATAGGTGGAAAATAAAGTAAGTCTAAACTATTGACTGAGACAGTGAATATCTTAGTATACTAGTAGATCTGCAACAAAATGCGTACCCGCTAGGGATGAGCAAAAAGTTTGATTATCCAAACTGATTTGATACCCGAATCCAAATTATTGGTATCCAATCTGAAAGTTAAGTTTGAATTGGATATCTGATCCGAAATCTCTGGTTTTGGTATGGATATGGATATTAGAATTAAAACATTTGGATATCCGATTTGATCCAAAACTATAGTTTTCTAGTATAATTTGGAGAAAATACAATTTTATCTGATACAACAATTTAATTAAAGTTTAAAATGTTAGAGAAATATGTAAGTGGTACTTACATTTTAGGTCGATAATATTGAAGTGGAGTACGAATACTAAAGAAAATCGTCATGTAAGACGATGAATATGATCGTGTTTCAAACTTAATTTTAAAGTAACTAGTTTTACCCCCGTGCAAATTTGCACGGGTTTGTTTTTCAAATATTTGTTCTTAACAAATATTTAACAAAATGAATAGTATTGTTAAATTTTGGAATTCACATGCGCATATATAGAATGATTCGTATAGAATATAAATCCGACATATTAACATTCATGTATCTATGAAATAAATATAAAAAAAATCAAACATTCTAAATCACATTATGAATTAAAAAATTATATAAAAAACTTGATGTTTATAATAACTACTACAATGTAAGTGATGTAAGAGATATAATTAAAGCGATAATAGCAAACTTGATTTATTTTTTAGACAGATTATCTTTTTTCAATTGTGAAATGGTGAAAAGAGGCGGCATACACCAATTTTGACCTGTTTTCTGACCATATTCCGATCCGAGTCACCCGAACTATTTATGACATGACCAATATTATATACTAACATTTGACAATTTTACATATATAACATTATTAAGCCATGTATCCGGGAGAATGTGTTAAATTAAATTACTACATTTTAAGAGAGTGAACTTGGTACAAAATCAATAAATCCTAATTTTTCACATAAATTATTTGTAAAATTGAAAAAAAAAAAAATCAAAAAGCATTTTATAAATATTACTCATATTTTAAAAGGTGTAATTTAATTAAATGAAGTTAGAAATTAGTGGGCCCTTGTGTATTGATGATGAGGTGGCTTCACTAAAATGTTCTAAATGATCTTGCTTTAATAGAAGAAAGATTTTCAAATTATGGATATCCGCATCCAATCCGATTATTTTGGATATCCGTATATTTGGTTTAAATATGAATATATAACTTCAAGAATTTCTAATATGAATTTCCGATCTGAACTAGTACTTTGGATCGAATATCTGAATTGTACTCTGTCCGAATATAACCGCTTATGACCCCTTAGACCAATAGCAATAAAAGAACTTTATATTAAATTCTTCTTATGCCATATTATATTTTATTAGTTCTAATGTTTAAGAACTTTTGTCCACAATAGATAACATTTGTATAAAGTTCTTAAATAAAAAATAAATAATTGATCTTCCACATTTTTCAAAGTATGTTTATTGGTTCTCAGTTTCCCTTGTATGAACAACCAAATTCTTATTTTGGAACTCAATTCTTAAAATTAAGAACAAGCCTTTTACTTGCAATAGAATAACTTTTTATTTTTGATTCTTTGTGATCATCCAAAGATTAAGAACCATTATTGTTATTGCTCTTAGGGGCGGTAGCACTCTTAAAGATGTGATGTAATCAAATATTAAAACGTCAACCTTAAATAGCTTTTTGATAAGTTCCGTTATCGGGCCTGGGTCGCACCCGCATGGAGGAGAGAGAGTCCGGCTTATAAGTTCAAGGAGGTTCCATCCCAAAACCAATTGGCAATGAGTGGAGTAACTCCTTGGTTTATATGATAGACATCTCTCTCCTCTTTTTTCCAATGTGTGATACTCACATGTGTCTTTATCATAGGTGAGTTGTATCTTGGCAGTCCCCTCACATGTGAGGTCCCTGTTCAAGCAGATTGGATTTTTTCAAGTCTTTTGTCTAACTGCAATTTTTCTGGCCCAATTTTTCTTTTTCTATTTTTCATGCCCAGGTCTTTTGTTTTTAGTTTTTTCGACCATGGGCTCTGATACCATGATAAGTTCCGTTATCGGGCCTGGGCCGCACCCGCATGGAGGAGAGAGAGTCAAACTTATAAGTCCAAGGAGGTTCCATCCCAAAACCAATTGGCAATGGGTGGAGTAACTCCTTGGTTTATATGATAGACAACTCTCTCCTCTTTTTTCCAATGTGGAATACTCACATACTGCCTTTACGATTGCGGGAGGATATTAGGATATTAAGCCCATTAAGATTTGCATAATTAGGTTATGGTTAATTAAGATGTGAGCTATTGTAAATAGCTCTCATTATATCTTAGATAAGACAATCAACATTTCAATAATACAATTCCCTTCCTATGTAATTCTTCCCTCTATAATCTTATCACTTTTTAAGCTTTTAAGAACTGTATTAGACGCAAAGTGGCAACAATCACTTGGAGATTGTAATCCTTTTGCGTAAAGAGCACAACTAATATACGTTTCTATGCTTTATTATGATCTACCGTTGTATGTTGCGATTAAAAAAATAATAATAAATAGGGACTATTTTTAGTTAAAAAGTGATTATATTGAAGAAGTGGTTATAAAATGGTTACATTTATCATTAAATAGTCATTTTTTAAGTGATATCATAACATGCTCTTATAGCATAATTTGTGTCAATCTAACTTTAACAAAATAGTCTTTATCTAGTAATTAAGATAAAATACTGATCTTGAATGACATCTTTTTTTTCATTGTATCGCCCAAGGAACAACAAATTAACCCTTCTATCTCAATTATTTGTTTAACTCTTTATTCTTTGTGAGAAATATTTCAATAAAAGACAAATAAATGAATGAGACCTGAGAAATATTTTAATATAATAACAAAACTTGATTATCCTTTCAAACACCATTTTATAATTTAATATAACCACCTTTTGTATTTTATCGCTACACATACAAGGTTGTTAATAGTAAAAAAATGATTATCTCAATCAATTTGTTGACTTCTTGTTTTTGTTGTTTTTGTGCTTAGCCGAAAGTATCGATGAAATTAGCTAGTTGTGTCTTTGATAGTAACTTATTATAAGTGAACAAATTTACATTACTCTCTTATAATACTAATATTTGTCAGTGTCAAATGAATCATAAGGACAATACAATATGTCGGGTAGAGATATTCAAACTTAAGATTGATTGTTCACTATACCTCTTCTTAACCACTCACCAAGCTAAACATTTTCAGTAGGCGTATGTAAAAGTCTCACATTTCTCAAACAAATGATCATAAAATCAATTTATGACACTACTTTTAATTAAAAACTAATTTTAAAAATGCTTCTGTCCATAAATTTTCTTGTAAACTGTAGTATTTGGTACTAGAAGAAACAAAATAAAATCGGGTACATACTACATAGTTTGCTTGCTTCACCTTTGGGAGCATTAACGGACACTCAAACTTTATCACAATTGTCCTCCAAATATCCTTGTTAATCTTCAAAGATGTGCAACGGTCCACACATTTTCCAACCATACGTATACTGTATACATACCCAACACAGGCTACTACGCAAGTATATAACGCACTTTTGACGTAGTCTGGATTCTCTCCATTATTTTTGAACGCTTCACATTAAATATTGGGATGATCTAATTGTTGTAATTGTTTTATAAAAGTAATGTTTTAATGAATGCGCTAGCGGGGGCGGTCGGTACCGCTGAAGTTGAAAAAACCCGAAGGTTTTAGTTAAATTTTCGACCTTTTTTCAAATCTGCCTTATGAAATTACTCGTTCGCCCCCGCTGAGATTTTTCGCCCACCCTAATGGAAAATCTTGGCTCCGCCACTGTCCGCACATGCTGCCCAATCCAGTCTCGAATCCATCTCGAAAATCACTGACCAAACCGTCTCCGACTATAAGCACTCCATCAATTCATGTACCGACCCTCTTGTTGTTCTTGGAAAACCAATGGACCCAGATGCTATTAACACTCGTGATGATCCTAAATCGTTTGATGCCGTACATTAAAAACTCATTAACTTTGAACTCACCCAAAAACACAACACCAAGCCGCCTCCTTTCCCTGCTTCCGCCCATGCTGCCCAATCCAGTCGTACCCCCACCCGTACCTACAACGCCAACACATATCGTGCCTCGTCCTCTTCTGCACCACCCCCATCCACGGAAGCCTACACCCCTACTCCATTCAAAGGTAAATGTCTTAACCTTAAAACGTTATATCCGTCTTAATCTTAAAACATATCAAGTATCATACATAAAGACAAAGACAAATTCATTAATAGTAGCAAAACATTTGTCTCATATTTCCGTCTATATAAATGAGGTATATTTAATCCGTTTTACTTTTAAAATCCGTATTAAAAAAGACCTACTACTAAACCAGTTGTCGACACATGAGGAGTACAACACAACGAAAGAGTCCCCAAAAAGGGTGCGCGTAAAACCACGATCCCAAATTCCCGCGCGTTTGTAAACCGTTTTTGCTCCCTCTAGTCCTTTACTTTACCCGCCTCAAATACATACATAACAAACTCACAATTAATTAATAATAATAAAACCCAAATACCAAATACAAATTAAATACATAACAAATAAAATAATTTTTTTTATTATTTTTAGTATTTAATATTTAATTTAAAAATAAAAAAGTATTGGGTTTTTTTTTATTCTCTGTTTCGGGTCTTCTTTTCCCACTCTAGTTTTGTGGAGGAGAGAGAGCTCTGATTTTTCACCTCCCCTTTTTCTTTTTCCTTTTTCTTTTCTTTTATTTTTATTCCCATCAAAATTATTACATTTTATATATTTTTATTTCAACACAAAAATTGCTAATATAATAATCATCATATATAAAAATCCCCCCTTTTTTATATTATATTATATATTAGTACGTAGAATATTAAAAAGTATTATTATTAATGATGATTTTGTTCTAGTTTGATGATGATGATCATGATGATGATAGATTGTTAATGTGGTGTGAAATTAAATAAAAATAAAAATGGCATATCGTGATGTTGTTGTAATTGATGATGATGAACATGGTGACGTTTCTAGAATCCCAATTTCTAGAGCTTCTTCTGTTGCCGTTAATTCTGGATCATCCCCTCTTTTAGATGAAGGTTATTTTTTTTTTAAATTTTTAATTTTTGATCCCATGTTTAAAATTTTTTAATTATCAAATTACAGTCGTCATTCAGAAACAGTCTCTTTGTGTTGCTAACACGGGTTATTTGCAGAAGCTGCTAAGGTACTAGGGTAATGTTGTTGTTGTTGTATCCAAATTGGGGTGCTATATGATAATTCTAGTGTAAACCCAATTTTTGTTAGGTGTAAAATATGTTTTTTTTTTTTTTTAAAATTAAATTGTGGGGTTTGTGTTTGTCTTTGATAAAGTTATGATCTTTATAGGTTATTGGAGATATTTGTTGAATGGGTTGTGAAATTTAGGCTTTGTTTGGGTAGAAAGGGTAGAAAGAATTGTTGGGAAGGGAAATGGAGGGATCAATTTCGGTTGTTTGGTTAGTAAGTTGCTTTGGAAGGAAATGGAGGGGGACAGAAATGGCGATTCCAAGTCGAAGTAAAAGCTCATAGATTCTTTCCCTATGCCTTCCTTTTCGAAATTTGTATCTGAACATAATTGTTATTTTCTTAGGAGGGGGGTGGTGAAGAAATTAAGCTAACTTGGTAATGCATGTTGTGCAAACGAAAATGAGGAATGATACATGTTCGCGTCCTGCAAGTGATACGGCCCTTGTGATTTGCTGTCATGGTGTTGGTGTAAGTTCGGGCTCTAGGTTGTGTTGAAATTTAGTAATTTGAAGCTTTTGTTACAAGTAGACGAAATTCTTATAATGTTTAATTCTATGAATTTTGATTTATTTATGTTCATTGAAATTTTGATTGGGTTGGAATTTAGTAATCAGTAATGCTTGTTGTGCAAATGGAAATGAGGGTTGAAACATGTTCGCTTCTTGTCAGTGATACGGCCCTTGTGATTTGCTGTCATGGTGTTGTGTAAGTTCGGGCTCTAGGTTGTGTTGGAATTTAGTAATCAGAAGCTTTTGTTACAAGTAGACGAAATTTCATGGTGTTTAACTCTATGAATTTGGATCTAATTACGATCTTTCAAATGGTGCAAAAAGAAGCAGAGAGCACTGAATGTCTGAATGTAGTAATGCTTATAAATTTGATGATTGTTACAAAGTGATTTGGGACGGCTAACCTGAACGGTTGGTTATCTAGAACCTTTGCAGCTCGTAGCCTTATTGTCTGTGCTTTGAAGCTGTTGATTTTTGCAATACTAATAATGAACTTTTGTCAATATAGCATTGCTGATTTTTGCATTTGCATGGCAGACTCCATGTGGCCTGCCAATATGCGATCCACTGAAGCTATCGACTCTGGTCTTTATCCGTCTGGACCCTACCCAGAGCGTGAAGGGGAGCAAGATTGTTCTTTCTACCTCAGGACTGGCCTTTGTAGATTTGGTTCAACATGCCGCTTTAATCATCCCTCTAATAGAAAGCTAGTAAGTGTGTTGTGCAAACTTTAGAGCGGAATCCTCGTATTCCTTACAAAGATTTGAAGGTGTTTGTTTTGATGTCTCTAACATGTCAGATTCTTGTTAGTATTTTGTTCTTAAATCAGGTCATTATTATAGACATGCAAGGAGACATGGATTAACTTATGAGATTTATGAATTCATATTAATGAGACAAAATCATTATTCCTACAGTTGAAAGCTGGATTTGGTTCATCTTTTGGAAACCAAAACTCGATTTTTCTAGTATCATGTCAGTGTTATTTGTATAAAAATAGAAACGGAGTGTCTACCCTTGTAAGAAGATTTTATTTAGGAGTGGGAGAGGTACTCGACAACTCGTGTGAAAAATTTAATTCATAATTGGTAGATCCCCTTAACAATTTGCCATAAAAGAGTGTTATGCGAACAAGGATCACTCAGATCTTTCCTACTTGAACTGTTTTTCTTTTACTGATCTGCACTCGGAATTTGATTCAATTCTGATTGGGAAAGTGAGTATCTTTCTTCAAAATATTTAAAATATCGGCATGTTGGATTTCTTAATTTGATGCGTTTATGAGGAGACGACAGTTGGATTATATATGTTTTTAATTGGAAGGAAAGTTGGAGTCACACTGGGATGAAGCATTCATTTTGTATCTTTGTTTTTAGATTTTCTCCATAATTATGGTTTTTTATGTTGTTCGGAATGTGTATTTGATGAACTTGATAGATACCATCGTTTCACAGGCTCTTGCTACTGCAAGAATGAAGGGAGAGTTTCCAGAAAGGATGGGTCAACCTGATTGCCAGGCATGAATTTATCTCACTATACTTTGGTTTTTTCATTTGTACAATTTTATGTGAACTTTTATGAATATGCTTGAGACCGTTCCACATTATAGTCGCGTCGCGTGAGCCGTGAAGTAAGCATGAAATGGCAATGCTTTGCATGAACCCCGAAACAGCATTCTGTTCACTTATCATCGGGTACATGGAATTCTTGATTATCTTTCATGTTTGAGTTTAAATGATCTATTCTTCACATGATTATACCAGCCTGTACAACAACCACCACATTAACGATACCCCTGTGACGTGGCGGTTTTCGCCTGTCTTCCTGTGGCACCCTGTGTAAGTGATAGCATGGTTATTTCGTCATGATGTAATCCTTTGAAGTAGCGGCAGTGTTTTTTCCTTTAAAAAAAAATCTTTCAATACGTTCTGCCTTTTTTATGTCGCAGTTTGGAATGTGGATCGATAACAATTTAACATTCTGCAGAGTGGAGTTTAAGTTTATTTGTTTTTGAGGTTTTTAGACTCTTATTAACTCTACATTTCAACTTCCTGCAGTACTACTTGAAGACAGGGACCTGCAAGTTTGGAGCGACATGCAAGTTTCATCATCCTAAGGACAAAGCCGGGATTGCTGGAAGAGTTCCAGTAAATGTTTTAGGCTATCCTCTTCGTCCGGTAGACATATTTTGTTCTAATAAATATTCTAATAGAATCTCAGTTCTATTAATTTTACGCATTTTGAGTCTTCGTTTCTTTAATTGTTCTGCACTTCAAACAGAGCGATCCAGAGTGTGCATACTATTTGAGAACTGGACAGTGTAAATTTGGAAGCACATGTAAGTTCCATCATCCTCAACCTTCTGCTTCTTTGCGTGGTACTTCTGTGTATCCTACTGTGCAGTCTCCAACAACTCCTGGTCAGCAATCATATCCAGGAGGCATAGCGAGTTGGCCTTTGTCGAGAACATCCATTATTCCTAGTCCACGCTGGCAAGGCCCTTCCACCTACACTCCTTTGATTCTTCCACAAGGAATGGTTTCTGTTCCCGGCTGGAATGCTTATATGGTATGACTTGCCTTGACCCCTTTTTTTTAACTGCCGTGTGATTGTATCAGAAATTCATTGTATATATATTGGTATTCTTTGTAGTGTTTTTATTTTATTTTATGGAATTATACTCCATCCGGGTTTCGGAGTAAAAAGATGTACCG
The DNA here is from genome assembly GCF_048544455.1 of Silene latifolia. NCBI lineage: Eukaryota > Viridiplantae > Streptophyta > Magnoliopsida > Caryophyllales > Caryophyllaceae > Silene > Silene latifolia. The sequence goes on along the minus strand of NC_133530.1, from coordinate 85,886,060 downwards.
TTTCAAGGTTTCAACGGTGACACTAGATAAACAATAAGAAATTGGAAACAGAAGTGTAATTCCGCCAGTTGATTGAGATTTAATGGAAGATTTATCAAGGGAAAGCAATAAGAATTGGAAAACTAAGTGCAACTGAGCCGCTAGGTTGACGGCAATATGTTCCTTTTGTCACTAAAAGGTTGCTCCGAGAAGCAAATAGTCGGTCTTTATGAATCAGAACAAAAGGAAATATCAGAAGTCTTTCTGAATCGGTGGTACTGTGGTAGTACTTCTTTGTTCTCCCAATCCCTATGACTTGATACCTCGAACTTAAAAACATACTGTACTATGTATGAAGTGTTACGTCTGTTAGAGTAGCTTTTGAGTGCTTATATGGTTGTTTTTAGGTCAACGAAATTTCTTGTGCTTGGAAGAGTAATTTTGCAGTTTACCGTGTCAAAATTGTAAGGTTTTGAACTTTTTTGTTGTTGTAGCTGATATGCCTTTTCTTTGGTAGGGTCAGATGGGGTCAGTTTCTGGTACTGACAGCCAGCAGCAGACGTCAGGAAACAATTCAATGTATGGAAGTGGACGACAGAACGAATCTTCTATCTCTGCAACTCAAGGGGCATACTCGACCTATCGCTCTGGCTCTATCCCTATGGGTTATTATGCACTTCAGAGAGACAGTGTGTTCCCTGAGAGACCTGGGCAACCTGAATGTCAATATTACATGAAGACTGGTGACTGTAAATTTGGCGCAGTCTGTCGGTTTCATCATCCTCGGGAACGACTGATTCCTGCCCCCGACTGTCATTTGAGCCCCTTGGGCTTGCCATTGCGCCCGGTAGGTTTCTGCTATCCTTGGGGTTTGAAACCCGTTAGCATCGTAACTGCTCATATAAGAATTTATGCATGACGGATCCGATATATAACAGAAGCCCATTTGCATTTTCAAACAGGGAGAACCTCTGTGCATATTTTATTCCCGATATGGAATATGCAAGTTTGGACCAAACTGCAAGTTCGATCATCCGATGGAAATCTTTTCATACAATATGTCTCCAACAGCGACTGTTGCTTCGGGTATGAGGCGTTATCTGGGATCATCCTCCGCAGCAGGCGAAGGGCTCGTTGAATCAGGAGGATCAGTACACAACAGAAGGGTTTCTTTGTCCGAGAGCAGAGATGACATTCCTTCAGGGGATGACCACCGTAATGTGGAGAACGAGGGATGATAGCATGTCCGATTTTCCCAAGAAGAACCGGGTGGGGCCGGGGATTGACTCCCTTTTTGCGATCTTTTGCAGCATGAAGAGGAGGTATGAATGTACGGTACCTGTAAATTGATTCCCCAATTGCTGAAAATGTACAGCGCCGTTTAATTTTCGTGTTAAATGTTGATTTATAACTTTGTCTGGAAAAGATAAAAACGCATCTCTCAGCTGACACCAGTCTTTGGCTCCTCTCTCTCTTATTCTTCCTCCCTTTGTTGTATAAATCTGAATTATTGATTGTCACTCTGGTGAAACCATTGTGAACAATACAAACTATGCTAAAACTGTTCATTATCTTTTTCATTATTGCCGTCATGGTGCGTTTGTTCGAAACATACAAAACAATCAGTGATAAGAAGACGACCTGGCAAATGGGTCATCGATTTTGGTTAAAAACTTGATTATGCTTCAACTGTTTTGAAACTAGTTGAGGAATTGCAATCACACCAACCAAAGGTGTTGCTTGTTCATCAGAATCGATGGAGTACTTGCAAATGAGTCGTAAAGAAAGCGCAAAATAAAGGGACGCGAGATTCGAACCTGCAACATTTTCAAAACTTGTGTATACTTGGTTTAGTACAGTATATACAAAGAGATGTAGATGCCCTTTATTAAGATATGATCAGATCTGATTTGATATACAATCCCTGGAATCACATTCTCTTCATGTCAATGTCATTGCCAATAATATTGAAGGACCAACAAGCCAACATCAACTACAACGACGACATTACCCTAGTATTTCAATGACTTCCGTCAATTACGAGGTAAGAGGATTAGAGGAGGGGTCAAATGTATACATCGTTAGCAACACAGAAAAAAACTATTTTCAAAGAGCAAATTGCCTCGAGAACTACATAAAAGGACCACTACTTTACAAAAGAAAGAATTGCAACCACTTTATTGAGACATTCTGATTTGTTTCGTCATAATCCAGAAAACTATACCAAAGAGAAACGAGTCTTTACCTCCATTCCATACAAAAAGAAAAGACCTCTCTCATCTTATCAATGTTTTACGGAGTATAAAATATTGTGTAAGACGGGTTTTACACACAAAAAAATTCTAAACAAATTTATGTGGCAATTTTTTTCAATTAATCAACTCATATTTTTTTTCCAGTTAATCAACTCATAATTTTACATGTAAAAGCTTTTTATAATCTTACAGTAAACCGTTTCAACTCTCAAGATATTACGTAAAACCGTCTTATATAAAAATACCTCTGTATAGTGGGAGCATATGATTCTCCTCATAATAAATCATGATAATTGATGTTCATAAATGATAATAATCCACACTACTCAACAGTAGGACACAATAACCCCACTAACATTATTGCATTCTCCAACCTTTTTTCTTCTGGTCTCCTCAAAAACCATGTAAATTTTCCCCAATTCACACCTCAATTTCCACACTCTCACTCTTGAACAAACCCTAATTCAAGAGATTCATGTGAATCCTCAAACCATTCTCTCCAAATTCACAAACCCTAATCATAAAATCACTTACACTCCAAAACCCACCTTCTTAAACCTCTCATTTCTACATTAATTCAACAAAGATGGCAACTTTTACTTCATATTTATTATTTTCTCTCCTAATTTTGCAGCTTTCTTCTGCCCAATTAAACCTTGCCAATGTATGTACAATTTCCACTAATTATTACTCCTTTCGTCGCAATCATTTGTTTACCTTTAATTAAAATACCTCTCAGAATACAAAAAAGGTAAACAAATGATTGAGACGGAGCGAATACCCGGGTAGTAGCTAGAATTGTTATATTTGTTCTTATTTTCTCAAATTTGATCAATGTGTATATTTTCTTTAAAACCCAATTGCAATTTCCACTAATTATTACTCCCTCCGTCCCAATTATCTGTTTACCTTTTGTATTTTTTTTTTGTGACGGGTATTTTAATCAAAGGTAAATAAATAATTGCGAGTAAGGGTCGTATTCAGGTAGTAGCTAGAATTGTTATATTTGTTCTGACTTTCTCAAATTTGGTCTATTTATTGTTTTCTTTTGATAATTAGTCAAATGGGTTGTGTTGTATGTATGTTTTCTTCAAAACCCAATTGCCATTTCCACTAATTATCACTCTTTCCATCCCAATTATCTATTTACCTTTTGTATTTTTTTTTGACGGGTATTTTAATCAAAGGTAAATAAATGATTGCGACTGAGAGTCGTATTCAGGTAGTAGCTATAATTCTCTGATTTCTTCTCATTTCACAAATTTGATCAATTTATTGTTTTCTTGTGATAATTAGGCAAATGGGTTGTGTTCAATGTATGTTTTCTTCAAAACCCAATTGCCTTTTTTGTATTGATGAGTATTTTAACCAAAGGTAAGTAAATGATTGCGACCGAGGGTCGTATTTGGGTAGAATTAGCTAGAATTGTTTGATTTCTTCTTATTTTCTCATATTTGATCAATTTATTGTTTTCTTGTGATAATTAGGCAAATGGGTTATGTTCATCAACATCATCAAATAAGAATGAATCAAATGTATCAAGAAATGAAGAAGGAAAATGGACGAAATTATATCCATTAATAAAGGGAAAAGAAGTGAAGAAAATGATGTTAATGATGAATGAAACAAGAAGGAAGCTAGGAAGTTTTCAACTATGTGCACCATGTACATGTTGTGGTGCTAGAGGTTATTGCTTGCCTTCACCTTGTTGCTATGCTATTAATTGCAATATACCAAATCGACCCTTTGGTTATTGCTCTTTCACTCCCAAAACTTGTAATTGCTTTGGTTGCCATCTTTGAAATTAAACATCAATCGTGTTCCGAGAATGCGAATTGGAAAAAAAAAGCATTTGTTTTTACGGCATACAACGGTCTTATAAGTTATAACAGCTTATGCACCTCATTGGCTCGCTGTTACGAGTATTATTAAATAAAGTGTATAAGTTGATTATGAGTTGTTGTACGCCGTTCAATGATCTTCATTAAGTTAGTTTATTGAATTGGGAACAACTATTTCCAGGCAAAGTTTTGCTAATTCCTGTGATTTATGCTCTTTTTGTCATCTTGGAACTTGGTTAATTGTAGAAGACCGGAAAAACTTGGTTTTGGAAGAAGCAAAAGTTTGCCTGGAAAAAGCAGTGCCCCGAAAATTTAGCTTTGGTTGTTTTAAATTTTAGTGTTAGTGATAGGAGTAGAAAATTAAGGTGGATTGTTCAGAACTGTGATTATGTTATTGAATTGTTACACCATATATTATATTTGCGTTATCATTTGCTGCGAATCTGGTGTTCCTGTCTACTGTTAAATTTTTTGGTTGTTTTCCGATTTCACTGGTCAAAGACGCGCTATTCATTTAGTTTCAATAGAATAGAATGCGGTAGAGCACATATCTGATGCAGCTTGAGTTTCATCATGGATAAGTGGAAGCGTCTATGATTTTCGTCATCTGGGCAAAGGTGATGATTGTTTGTTGGGCCGTGGGTAGCTAGTTGCTGTCATGTTGCATTGCTTCAAAACCCTGTATGCTTAATATTTACTCCGTATAATTAAGTCTTAAAAGTTGAATACCGAGGTTTTTTTTGCTGAAAAAACCGCAGAGTCCAGTTATCAGTTACGGAGTATATAACTTGAAACATTCAGAACGAACCCAGTTCATGTTACTGAATGAAGAGTCCTAAATAGAGGTACAATATTGATGGTTTGGTTGTCTCGGGTACGCAGACGCAGTACATGTGCTTCACTGCTGTCTTGAGTACGCAGTACATGTGCAACCGTCGTGCAGTCTCATATAAGAATTTGTGATATAATAATAGTACGGATTAATTTTTTGTTTAGCTTTTAAATTATGATTATAAGAGTTACAACTAGTTTTGCAAGTCGGGCTTCTAGTGCAACTTAGTCTACTAGCTTGTTCTGTAACTTTTGGGGTACTATAATCGCCCTTTTTCTATCTGACAAAAAAAAAACTAGCTTAAGCGGCGATTAGCCCATTAAAATAATTAGGGTTTTGAGAGAGATGAATAATTGTTGAGAATCATATAATCAATCCTCCAACACAAAGATGAATAATTGTTGAGAAACATTAATTAACAGTTGAGGTGGGTGGATGTTGAATTAGATATGTAGTTGGAAGATATATTCAAGTGTGTGGCTAACTATGCATAGTGCCTTCAATGTAAGTCTTTGTCCATTATCTTGTTAGGTTCCGGAAAATGTCCTTGAGTACCCACGCTGACCCGACCAGAATAACAGAAAAACACCCCAAATGCCGTAACCTAAAAAAAACCTTAATACACATAACCGAAACAACCAGACGTATAACCATCCGATCTAAATGAGCTTACTCGATTAACAGTACGTGTAAAATACAACATTATTCCGATGCTGTGTGTTACATGTACAAGCTTAAGCATCGCGTGTAAAATGTGTATAAATCCTGTACAAAA